>NC_136530.1:7586425-8786425 GCF_910591455.1 Pholis gunnellus
TTTCTATCAATCATCCGTCTCCTTTATGTTCTCTCTCTCTCTCTACTTCATGCTCTCTCTCACCATTTTCTACTTGGCTCATTCACTTTGTATATGTGTCTCTCTCGACCTTGTTGAGTGCTCCATCTATATTTTCTCCTTTATCTCCCCCTGTTGGGCTCATCTCCGCCGTGTATTTTACTCTTCTTTCTTTCCATTTCTCTCTTGGACAGGCTGATGCACACACAACAACAAAAAAACTGTTTTTCTCGCACACAAGATGTATTTTGCTCCTTGGAATCTCTTTCACATGTAAAAATGCACACGTACTTCATGCACGTATGTGTAAACACATAAATGCTTAACAGCACACACACAACACACTTAAGCTAGTTCTTTGTGTTTCCATGTGTGCCTCTCCTCCAGCCCTCTCAACATGAAAGATAAGTGACATATCTCTTTGTTCTCCTTCCATCTCTCATCAGCCTCTCTCGTCACCTCTCCATCATTACACCTCACCTCAGCCCTCCCCATCTTTTTAACTCAATTCCTGTCTGTCTCTCCTTATTACATCCCCCCCCACCCCCCCCCCCCCCCCCCCCCCCCCCCCCCCCCCCCACCCCCCAGAGCCCAGAGCCTCTCCACCTCTCTGCCATCACTCTCTTCTTCCACTCTCTCCTCTTTAACATCCTCTTTTCATTTAGTATCTCACTTTTTTTTCCCACTACACCAACAGCTGAGTGCAACAACCATGGCCCTACTATTTGAATACAACCTTGCAAGTAACTAAATAGCTCACTTCAGCATCCTTCCTCAGCAAGAGCTCTCCACTCTGGACTGAAATGAAGCGGCTGACTGTATATAACCAGCACGACATTACGGAAAGGAATGCAATAAAGGTATGATGGGAACGCAGCTCCGTGAAGCCGCAGGGAGAGCGGGTAGGTTTGGGTTAGCGACAGTAAATGCTAAGGAGCCTTGATGCCGCCACTGAGCATTTTTGTGGACTGAATGGAAAGGTGTTCACTTCACTTCTGTCAAGTTTCCTTGAGAGCGTATTAGTAAACATGCGATTCATGCATTCTTATTTATGAGGGAAGTCCTTTTTATTGCACTGCATTTATTTGACAGCTGATCACTTGTTACTTCACAGATTAAATCCGTTAGTATTTACTAACAGTTATGTTCAGTAGTTTCCTATTTTATCAAACTCAGGTCTAAAACAAAATGATGATGTTGTAATTAACGTGAAAAAGTATTAAAATTCAATTATCAAAAAAACAAAAACAAACTTAAGGAGTTATAAAAAATACCATAGAACAGTATTTAAAGTAGATAAACTTCACTTCCACCAATAAAATGCTCGTTAAACATTATAATAATAAAAAGAAAAGATATAACAGTCATAGGGGTCACTCTGCTCAATAAGCACTTTTACTTTTGATACTTTGAGTACTTACCTACTTTTTCCAAGACATGTATAAATAACCTTTTAAGTCATACTCCATGTATTATTCACTACGTTATGTACTAATGCTCATTCTACTAGAGAGCTGCAGTACTATTGCTGATAACAATATCAAACTGTGATAGCTTATTGGTCCCTGCAGCATCATTTCCTCTTTGCTCGCTTCCTTGCCGTGAGGTCAGATAGAGACAGTTTAGTAAGATGTTGATGAATTCAAATTAGACATATCATGAAAAACTCACATACATTTAGTATTTGGAGTTCCTACCAACACAAAAAGTTGTTTGTGGCCTGCCTAGATCAGAATGATTTAACAAGCCATTTAGATTTGGCTCCCCTTCCTATGTCACATGCAGGCTTGTAAGAATATAGCTCCTCCCATCTGAGTGTCTGAACCCACGGATTAAGAACTGCCAGTCAATCGGGGCGTGGCTTTTTTTAAACAAATAAAGCACGTTAACAAAAAACAAGTATAAACCTGAAAATGAGCATATGTCCCCTTTTAAAGCCGAGTCACTCAGTCTAAAGAACGCAGAAATCCACGTTACAATCCCAGGACTTTAATCACCAGCAGGTGATAAGAAGCTAATGCTGATCCGGCAAAAGACCCACAAGCTACTAAGTCAGTTAAAACATCACACAGATACAGACACAGAAAAGTTGCTCCGGCTAAAAATGTACTCTTTTAACTGAACAATCAGTTCTGCTCCACATTTAATTGGTCCAGTCAGGGTTTCCTTTGAAGAGGCAGAAAGGAGATGACTAAGTGTCTGAAAAGTCATGACAGTTGTCCTGTGGGTGTAGAGCTAGACAGCAGTGACGTGACAATTGTACTATCTGTTCAGTCTGCGCAGCACTCTTGTGACAATGCTCTATGGGAGTCTAGTCTGGACTGTAGTGTACTAACAACTGGGCTTTGTCTGTGGAAGGATAAATGTAGCACCGTACCTATTACACCAGTAATATTCAACGCGCACTGTTACAACTCATGAATGACAAATTAATCTTCCAGTTCACTCATTAATAACAGTTAGACTACTCCTCCCGTTTAGTATTCGCATTGAAGGTAAACACTTAACAAAAGCATGTTTAATTATAATCCATAGACCTAAATCTGAAAAAAGTATAAAAGGTTACACTGCGATATTGTGTGTTTGTCTTTCAGACTTGTGTAGCAGTAACATGTAAACTATTGTAACAGCGATACTATGACTGTGAACTGCAGCATAGTAATAACAGCACTGTGTGGCGCAGTTGAAATTGCAGTGGTACAGTATGTGTTTTGTCTGTTGTATTCAGTTGTTTTAATAGGTTCTTAACTGCCTGCCCCACCCCCACCCCCCCCATTACAGCCCCCAATGCCCGCCATTCTGTCTTATATAATCCCTCTGTTGTGTCACTGCGTTCTCATTGAGCTCTCTGTGTTAGATCTCTTGTCTATGTGGGTTGTATGTGTGTGTAGCAGATTGCAAGGCGCATGTGGTGGTGTGTGTGTGTGTGTGCTAAGCCTGGCAGAGGGGCACTAAGCCAACTAACTGACGTCGCTAACCAAGAACACACAGCACTGCCCACCCAGAGAGCAGGGAAAGAGATGTGTGTGTGTGTGTGTGTGTGTGTGTGTGTGTGTGTGTGTGTGTGTGTGTGTGTGTGTGTGTGTGTGTGTGTGTGTGTGTGAGAGAGTACTATGTGTAGGCTACTTCTCATTTTTTCCAACAGAAATGGGAAGTATGCAATGTAAATGTCAAATAAGTAAGTGTTCCCGACTGAGAATTTACATAGTCGAATCTGGTTGGACTGCCCATCGTAGAATGTTTGTTGAATCATGTTTTTTGTATTTCCTTTCTGTCGCTCACTGATTGACAACTTGTGTTGTGTATGTAGGTGCGACGCTCTCCGTAGTATTGAAACCCCCCCCCCCCCTCATTGTAGTAATCCACAGACAGAAGGGAAACGACAGGGAAGTGAGAGAGAGAGACATAAGCCTCAAACAGGTGTTTCCACTAGCATCCCCTACTGATTTTGAATCGTCCACAAATTCAAAATTTAGTGGAGTGCAGAAGTGCTTTGATTGACGATTTTTTCAACCTTATCTCAAGTTAGGATAGGTAGAGATTTGATAAACGCCTGCAGTTGTTACAGATGTCTCCATGTCTCTGTGGGCGCAGCTGCAAAATCTGTTGAACTTGGCGTTAGGAAGAACTAAAGAGTGCTGCTCTCAGCTTTGGCAGCTGTGGTACGCAATGCCGCTCCAAAACATTCTTAGCATCCCAAAATACGAGTGCAGAGAATGTTACGGATGAGTATTTTTACAGGGTACATTTTACAGTGACTCGGATATTCAGCGGTATTTTAGCCAAAGAGAAATTTTGTCATCGGAATCTTTGCTTATTTAATGGTCTGCTGCTCAGCTGGCACAACAGAGAGAAACAGCAGGTGGAAAACAGCGAGTAGAGCCGGCGTGTTTTCACTTAACTCTATGAACTAAGGATTTATTATGGCTAAACCAGAGTTGCTGGATTGTTGGAACAGTGGAAAGACTAACGGCCTGATGGTTTGGCGAGTTTGCTTCGGTCCAGTTTGAATCAAGTGTTTTTTACGATGAGTTAACGAGGCAATTGAGCCTCTTTTAGCCAACTTCGATCACCTTAACAATCACTAAAAAAAACATACTTCTTAAATGGAAAAGTAGACACAACCTGTCTCTTCCCATAATCCAACTACAGATATAATTGAATCAACTTTTAGTTTGTTTTGTTTTTGTTATGCTTAGTTTGTGGGTTAAACCTACATGACAACAAATGCAGTTTACTGAACTATATGAGTAAGGTGGCAATGCCTGAGTAAAAAGTTTAAAAAAGTGTTTCATCTCTTCATTTTTTGCCTGCTTTAAGGCTCGTTATGTCAGTTCAGCAGGGGGGTTACTTTAGATAAATGAGGTTGCAGTGTAATTCTTGTTCATCTGACCGCACTATAACGTTCCACTCTTCGGAACATGCCCCAGATCTAAAGTCTATCTGCAGCTAATAACGTACACACAGCACTGTCATCACCAGGCCAAGGCAGAAAAAAAGATGTCTCCCAGTGAGCTGCTCTCTCTCTCTCTCTCTCTCTCTCTCTCGATTCTCATGTTTCCCTCCTCTTTCCACTCTTCCATTCTTCAGGGAGTGTTTGCTCTTTCGTTACCCCCTCCTTCCCTCCACCCCCATGGTGTTGAGAGAGTGTCAGACGACGGTGCCAGGTTTTCTCTCTCTCTCTCTCTCTCTCTCTCTCTCTCTCTCTCTCTCTCTCTCTCTCTCTCTCTCTCTCTCTCTCTCTCTCTCTCTCTCTCTCTCTCTCTCTCTCTCTCTCTCTCTCTCTCTCTCTCTCATGCATTCTGAGAAGAACGCTGGCAGACTTTAAAAATGAGCTTCAGGAAGTAGGTCTAATCCAAGGTGATTCATCTAAATGGGATATTTGTGTGCGTGTGTGTGGGCAAATCTATACTTATGCGTGTGTGGCTTTACATCTTGTTTATATTCATACAATACGTGTCTGTGTTTGAGTGTGTGTGCTGCTTACGTGTGTGTGCAGGCAGCTTGTGTTTACTCTCGCATGTATTATTTGTGGATGCGAGCGTGTGGGTGTGGATGTGTGTAAAAACCTTAACAAAAGCATTGTTCATCGGTGTCTCTCGGGTGAGCTTGTCTCTTTCATCTGCCCGCCCGCCCGCCCGCCCGCCCACACACACACACACACACGCGCGCACACACACACACCACTGATGTTAAAACATTTATTAGCATGCTGCGCTAACCCACATCAGAGGTTAGGTTAGCAGGCTCTGACTTCTCCATTGTATCCTGTCAGCGGGTGACGACTAAATCAGTCACGGCCGACATTCAGCTTCACTGCAGCTTCTCTTGCAGCCAGTTTCATCAGAGGGAGAGCCAGAGGAACAACTGCACAGAACTGACCTTGAATTTGAGGCGGTTTATATCAATAAACACATAGAACCAGTCCATCTTTATGAACGGTCCTGGGCTGTTTGCTGCTCCTGCACCAGACAGTTCAGACAGGTTTAAGACTCTTAAAAACAGATTCAACCCATCCCTACATCTGGCCCCGCTTAAACCCCCTGGCCAACTCCCACTATCGCATGGCAGAGCCACGTTTAGCTTAGCAAAGGAGCAATCCCTGTTCACATTCTGAGCCCCTTCCTTCTCGTTATCTTACATCAGCCTCTTTCTCCCAGCCTTGGCTTTTCTCTTCGTCGTCTCTGTCTATTCAAGCCATCATACTCATATAGAAAAGTTCATCCTTCTTGTCTTTTTTACTGTTACTCCTACTTTTCTTTTCTCCCTCTCTTCAAATGTCCTTGTTCTGTTTTACTTTTTTTCTGCTGTCTCTGCCAATACCCTTGTGCCCCCTCTCTCTCCAACATATTTCTCTTTCATCTCGGTCTGTTATGCTCGCTCCTTTTTTTCTCCTCTCTCTCTCTCTCTTCACCTCCATTATTACTTCTATTCTCTCCCTACATTTTTTTCCTCTCCCCTTCCCTTTCCCTAACCCCTCCCTTCCCCCTTTCTCAAGCAGTCTGTGACTGTAATGTTGCTGAAGAGAACACAGTGTGTCAGCCTGAATCAGACAGATGAGCTGGGAGCGGAGTAAGAGGCTGAGAGCACCGCATTAATCCCCACACACACACACACACACATACACACACACACACACACACTTCATCTCAGCCTAAAGCGCTGCACTGAACGGACGACTCACACAGATACACACACACACACACACGCTCACTATGTTCCAACAAATGACCGCATGGCAGGCATGAGACAAAACACTGAGGCCATGATACAACCCTGATACAGGCTTCAAGATACATTCAGACACATTTTTTTAAAACACATCATACGTATTTTAATGAAATTCATCACGATATATCAAATTAAAGCAATATAATATCGATATGAAGCAAAAAACTAAATATTTGAGTATTTGTGCTGCTGTGTTGAACCATGGTTACTTTATTTATTGACCAGAAACAAATTGCTCTTTCTGGTTCATTTTGTAATATTATGTCATAATATCAATATCTAACTACAAAGTATAATTTATACAGAGATATTTATAGAATGGATAAACAGTAGGAAGTGCAACTTTATAGTCACCAGAGGAAGCTTCAGTTGGTTTAGGTTGTGTGTTGGTGTCTATTGGTTTTACTCAGTGAACCGTTAGGTAAAGACCTGCAGGTATATTTATTATGCATGTTGGAACTTTGATGTTTGCACAACTTGCAATAAGGATAAGGAGGCCTTTTACTGTGGCATTACTGTCTATTGGAGCTGTCACTTTTTCAAGAAAGAGGAAAAATAACACGGCGTGTCTTTCAAATCGACTTGATCGTTGCCTAATCCTAAACTACATCAGTTCTTCAGCGCTGCCTCGGCTGCCTCACTTGAACGATGTGCTAACCGGGTCAAGACCTCTGAATCAACGGCCACGTCTCAAATTTGTACAGAGATTTGAAATGAAACGAAACGGTAATTCATTCAGGTTATCAGGCTACTGACATGTGACTTCTGATTTTGTTGTTGTGGTCTTGCTACTGGAAGGCAGTTACATTTTTAAAAGGCAGAAAGCGGTCTTACCATTCATTCAGAATTCGTCAAATCCAAAATGCTTCCACAGATGACTTCTCAGAGGGTTTGGTATTACGATTACTCACTGTAAATTTAGAATTTGGCCAGATCCATTGCGGACCGAATATACATTTTGGCTTGTGTCTGAATTTCAGATAAAAAGTGACAGCCTCATTGTCTACCCTCTCCCTGCTCAACAACGCACATAAATATCATGCGTTTCATCTTGTCATTATTTTGTATCATGAAATTTGATGAGACAATATTTTGTCTCTTGCTGGCAGCATGGCCGTTCATTAACACCAGACCCCTGCAGCGCCTCAGTATCTCTCACACACACACACACACACACACACACACATACACACCGCACACACACACACACACACACACACACACACACACACACACACACACACACACACACACACACACACACACACACACACACACACACACACACACACACACACACACACACACACACACACAGCAATGGAGAGGCCACCTAATGTGATTCCTGACTGTGAGCCGTCACCCTCCAGCAGACATGTCTCTTTTATACAGTCCACTCCCCCATAAGAGTTTTGTCTCGTGTTTGACAGTATAGGAATAGACGAAGGCTGCAGAAATGTCAAGACTCTGGGAGAAAAAAAAAAAAGGTTCCTGAAGAAATTTAGGAAACCAGGGCAGCAACTGAACTACAACATATATGTGACTGTAAGGCCATCATCAAAGTTGTCTTAAATAGTCTTTAACAGTAAACTACATCTAGGCGGTGAGTAAAGGAGGGACAAAAAGAAGAGATGACATAACGGCATTTTTTGGATCACAATGTT
Source organism: Pholis gunnellus (assembly GCF_910591455.1). Lineage (NCBI taxonomy): Eukaryota > Metazoa > Chordata > Actinopteri > Perciformes > Pholidae > Pholis > Pholis gunnellus. The sequence continues at coordinate 7,594,339 of NC_136530.1, forward strand.
GACTTTTGGGGTTTTATGATGGCTAAGACGGCTGTTTTATCTCGTCTTCAATCACATTCCACTGAGCCCCATGCGTGTGTATCTGGTCTTTGTTAGATTCAACCTGAGGCCAGCAGGGGTGAACACGGCTCTCCAGGCGGGAGACTTGCTTGCGCTTTGTGTTAGCATGTGACCGACACATCTCCGCCCCCTGATTAGCCGGCGCTACAATGCAACCTTATTTAAAAATACCCAGTGGAATTCCAGGAGAGCAGTGAAATCTGAGAGCCATGAATTATAAATACAACAGGAGGAGAAAGGCAAGACGCCTACAGACACACTCAATGTGTGTGACTTGATGTTTGCGCGTGTGTGTTTGCAGCCGTCGTTAAAGTTACACACTGCCGGTGTCTCTCTACACATACAAAGAAATGAGGCAGTCTAGTAGAGCAGCCAACATAAAATATTCCATCCAAAAAGATACAGAGAGCGGGTCTGCCAAACACACAAATACACTCTCCCAAACCTGGCTCTGCTGTTTAACTGCAGCAACACTCCACAGACAGGAGCAATTTGAGAGGGTTATGGCATCATCTCTCCAAGCATGAAATGTGTAAAACTTACCCGTTGCCAGCTATAGAATTAAAGCGGCAAATGTGTGGAAAAACAAACTTTTTCGACTTTGAAAAGTTCCATCCCATAAGGAGAGATATCTAACAGTAAGAGTAAAACTAACACCTCCTCTTTGCTTTAACATAAAACATCGGCAAAAACTACATCAAATGTGATTTAAATTACTGTTGGATAAGATGACTGCTTGTGGTTCTTACCACAAAAATACATTACATTTCTGGAAGCACCTAAACTATCTTAACATTTGAATGTAAAAGAACGGATAGATTCATTCATCAGATTTTCAGGTATTTGCCTCGGAGGAAAATCTACGCCTGAAGCGGGCATAGTTTATTTGTGATATAAACAAGAATATTGCCTTGGTAAGCGAGTTATGACAAGAATGACTGATGATCAGACAACGACAACAGTGGCACAGTACATGCACAAACTCAAACGTCCTCTGAAGAACACACAAAGATAGAGACTGTGCCAAACGCAACAAGCCCTCCAAATAAGACTTCAAAACAAAACATTTGTTACCTTCACAAAAATAGGAAACGAGAAGCAAACAGCAGCCTCCCGTGTCAAAATCTAACACCCAGATCTCCTAACAAAGCGGTAGAATATACCAGGACGGGACTTTGTGGCTCAGTAACAACTTCACACGACTTACTCATTTAATCCCTACGGCTGAGAAAGGTCATTGTCACTTTAACGTAAACATGTTGTTAGGCGTCTGCTCAAACGACTGATAGCGAGCTGTCTTCTGTGGGAGGACAGTCTCTCCAAATAACCACAAAAGAATCACATTGCCAAAACACCATGAAAAAACTCATTTAAAGATTGCCACTGTACTGAAAAAATGTGCCATGTCTTCTTTGGGTGTTAAAGCGTTAAAATAAAATTTAAAAAACCACATGCATCAGCCCTGTATCACCCTGTACAACCATCTCCCTGCCTCCCAACCCCTCACCCTTGTATTTAAAGAGCTTAAAAGTGATGAATAGTAAAGGCAGGAGCAGTGCAGCGTGGTGAGCAGAGCCCCAGCCTGTGGAAACAGGCCTCAGTGTGGATGACAGGCCTAACGAGCTAAATATAGCCTTCTGGGTTATCTCCTCTGTGGGCACAGCGAGTCCGTTGTTGCTTCACATTATTTACGTGTCTGTGCGTGCACCCTCTCTCTCTCTCTCTCTCTCTCTCTCTTTCATTTCACGCCCCCCCACACAAACACATCACTATCTCTTTCTCTTGGACTCCGTGTTGCACTCTCTCTTTTCTCTCTCTCTCTTTTCTCTCTCTCTTTTCTCTCTCTCTTTTCTCTCTCTCTCTCTCTCTCTCTCTCTCTCTCTCAGCATCTTTTTTCACCCTCCATCTCTCCTCTTTGTATTTCTGTCCCCTGGTACCTCTCTTTCTCATTTAGTCTCTCTCATTCCTTTTCAGCATTTTTTCCCCACTCTCTCGTTCCCTCTGTATCTCTCTCTTTTGCCTCTATCACTCTCTCCCTCTCCTCTTTTATTCACTTTCTCTCTTCCTCCCTTTGTATCCTTCCCTCCCTCCCTCCTTCCCTCAGCAGCGCTCTGTTTTTTTTTCTGTCTGACACTCGCTGAGCCTTTTTTCTCTCAAGCTATCTTTCCCTTTGAGCCTCTCTTTCACTCCCCTCCCTCTCATTTTCTCTCACTCTTTCCTTCCCTCTCTTTCTCAGCCATGCCTATGAAGTAGCGTAGCACTGTGTTAGCCACTACACCACAGTGAGCCCCAATTCAAATGATATAGCCTAGAGTGCTAACCATCTTCCATGCTAACCTATATGGATGTGTCATCTGCACCTGCAGCTCCCTGACCTCCCGCCATAGTCCTCTGTTAGAGCTCAGTGTTGAACTTAAATACAACATATAACAGAAGATACTCTTGTACTGTTTCTCTACCTCCTTGGTTTACCAATGGCGCAGTGGTCACATAGGCCATGATATTTAATATGCACAAAGTTTGATCGAATGTCATCCATTGCCCCGGTCTACCACCACACCTATTGTATAAGATGGAGTGGTGAGGATTTGCAATGAAGAAGGTTGATGATGGTCAGAACTGTTTGTTCCACACACCAATTCTGTGAAACCACAGCTAAAATGGGGAGTGCCTGAGATTAGGGAAGTGGGTGTTTTAGAGAAGTGTTTTTTCTTAGTGTGTGCGCTAAACTGTATTATATGTATGTGCATGTTTCTTCTTGTTTTTTTTTACCACTTTGAAAAGCAAAGCGAGGATATTTTTATGAAAGTCCTTCTGTTTTTTAACAGAACAGTTTAGGGTCCATGTTTGGATAGATTGGAATCCCCCAAAAAAAGTGTTATTATATTATTATTATGTCATTAGTAGTAAAAAAAAAAAAAAAACATTTTGACATGTTTTGGTTTATTAGGCACCAGGATAAGTTGCAGCCTGAGAAATAAAGACCATGAATGGAACGTCCTCATAAAAACAGGAGAACAAATGTGTGTGTACGTGGTGTCTCCTGTGCGTTTGTGTGTGACTGTTTTATCTGTTTATCTTCAGCCTGTCTGTCTGTGTGCTCCTAAATCCATTTGTCTGTCTGCCAGTTTCCCTGTCTTCATGCTTGCTTTTCTTTCTCACACTCTATCTGTCTGTCTGCTTCTCTCTCTCTCTCATTCTGTCTGTCTATCCATCTGTGTGTCTATCTAGCTTACGGCCCTGATCCCGCCTGCTCTCCCAGGTTTATGAAATGCGAGCAGCTTAGCAGATGGTGCATATCGTATTCTGGTCGGCTCTGTGTGGGTTTTGTACCACAGACGAAGGCTTACGATACATGTGAGCCTTTAGTCGCACAGACACACCGACGCAGAGGGAGCTCTGACTACTAGCGCACAGGAGAAAACAGAGAGACGAAGAAGAGACAGACACCGACTGAGTCTGAAGGAGGGAAAAAACGGAAAGAGATATAGAAAAGACAAGTAGGTTTCAGAGAGAGGTATGAGTGAGCATGATAAATAGTTTGCAAGAAACACACAGAGAAAAATACTGGTTTTGTACTAGTTTAGTTAACTTGTGGAAATTCAAAACTGCATTCCATTACAGACATTCAAGATTATGTACCACTGCAAAAATGTGTTTTTTAAATAATGACCAGGTATTAAAAGATTACAAACTTGTTTTCAGGCCACTGGATGTTGTCATTTCAATATGATTTAAATATCATTATCTGTTTGTGGATTGTGAAAATGTGTCTATTGCCTTGGCATTACTTGTTACATCTGGTATATAAACAGATGTACAGTACATGAAATGAGAAGTCAAAACAGAGAAGTGACAGAGCGAAAGTGAAATCTTGAGAGGAACACAGGAGGAACAACAGAGAAGTTGGGAGACAAACAGAGTTTTCACTTCTGAATGACACTAAACAATGTCCATGCAGCTAATCAAAAGCGCGGATTCAACTCCCCTGATTGTAATTCCTATATAGGAACTCATCAGACTCTTTTCAGAGTTTCTGAGTGGCCCAGTCAGACTAACAAATCACCGTACAGCTCTGGTAACGCTCTGATTGGACTCACCATGATGTAGTGCCTCTGCATCTCAGTCTTCTCACTGGCCAGCTTCTCACACTCCAGCTTCAGGCTGCACGAGGACGAAAAAAGGACACACACGGATTAAATGGTGTATTTGCATCCACGGAAATTAACTACAATTTCCACAGGACTTGCATATTGCAGAGGTCAGACGGAGTTTGGGGCTGTGGAAGTATAGCAAAAGATTATTCTTAGCCACACAGTCGGGCTACCTATTACTGCGAAAAGTGACACTGAAAAATATCACCTTCATGGTAGCAACTGCCAGCAGGGTGCGTCTTATTCACCACTGCAATTCATCACACCTCCATGTGGGGTTAGTTTGACAAGTCCCTCTGTGTTTAGTGCGTCTAGTTATATACATCATGTGGACATTGGTGGGTTTATGTTAGAGTTCTGCTACTGAGCCCAAGGTACCTCACAAAGTATCACATTTCATGTCGGGTTTGTGCATTTTTGTTGTGTTCTGTTGTTATCCTGCATGAGGTCTGGTTACTTATATTAAAGTACTCAAAAGTGTTTTAAACGTATGGCATTAGTCAATAATGACAAAACTTGCAAACTTCTCAAAATCCACACGTTATTCAGGCTTCATAACTATGGAAACTGAATATGGTCAAAAGTACTGTAGCTTTGTGTCACCATATCTAATTGTGTGAATAAATGTTTATTATTCATTTAAATGAGTGAATGTGTCCAAATGCTTTGGTCAAAGAAATTCAAGGTTTGAATTTGTGAAAAACATCTGACCAAATAGATTTAAGATTCTGTAAGAAAAATAACATCTGTGTGAAGATTTGTAGCTGTGCATCACATTTTGTGAACAAATGAAAAACATTTGCACAAACAATTTCTAATGTGTGAGCGCATAAATTTGATTTGCACAAAAGTTTGCAGTTAAACATCAAAGACTTGCAGTTACACATCTATCTGTTTGTGGGTGAAAACAATTCACACAGAACTAAACTGCATGTTTACAGAACAGCTACGGATCTCCTTATGGAAACAAAAATGTAATCTGTTCAGATATTCTTTTGCCATTCAAGCATTTTAAATCATTTGATCAAAACAATCTAAACTTTCACACATTCTAATATATTCATATGTACACATTCAGATATGGTGATACACTTCTACAATACTTCTGACCATATGTTTAACCTGTCAAGTTGAGGTGAGTAACAGACCAATATTCAGAAAAGGTGGAGTGGAGCTTGATATTGTCTTTAAAGGTAAGTCAGATAGTCTATTAATAGGAACAACTAGTGTCATGCAGGAAATTGTAGTTTTGTAGTGTCGTTGCCATCATGCAAACATTAAAAGTTCACGTGAATAGATCTGTGTGTGTCACTAAGAACCACCAGTCCAATGCCGAGCTGTAAAGTAGTGCTGCTGTATCGCAGCAGGCTGTTCAGCCTGCCCACTGAGGTGTGAGCAAGAGGCTGGATGGTTTATTTCTCTTCGCCAAAGTCACCTCTGGTCAGCCATATGATAACATGAACATCAGTGACCTCCAGCTGTAGAAAATTCTAAAAAAGACCTAAACTGCATTACATTTCCTTTGATGTGTTGGAAACTATCTCAGGTACCCACAACTTATACTGTGACAAAGTGTGATGGCAAGAGCGATTAGCAGAAATAATGGAAGATACTATAAAATATAGATGTTTAATTTGATTAATACTAAAGGAGAAACTGGAAATCTCTGCACCAGAAAAGACAGTGAATATAAAAAGGGCATTTGAGGTACCTGGTGAAGTGAATGTAGGTTAAAGACATGATCCCTTACTGATGTCCCTAATTACTGTAAACGTGTACCTACTACAATGAAGGCAATGTGTATATAGGCAAGAATTATGAGTTACAGAAGTCTGTCAAGTTTTGAGATTGTTTTTGTTTAGACTGGATTTAATTTGAAGGGCTGCAACGCACCGTCACTCCACAGTATTTTGTATTCAGTGTCTTAATAAAGAAATAAAGATTAAAGGACAGCATTAGCACGCTGACAAACACTGACTTCCACAGATCTGAATGACACAATGTGTTCTTTCTATAGACTGTTTCAACAGAATTGCATTGCAAGGAATCAGCTTGGCTTCATGTTTACTTCTTGTCAGTTTATGTCATTCACATACACTGCAACAGGAAATAAACAGGGACACATCTGGAATGTTTACAACTGTGAAATGGACTATAATTAATACATTTAGTGTCGAGAATATACGATATAAAACAACATATGGAAGAGTGACTCTTCATACCAATACTTCTTAATTAGAAAGTTAACCATTGACATTTGTCACAAAAATGTTTTAAATACCAACAAATCCGTATCTGTATGTGTGCAATGTAACATTGTCTGCGTACCTGTGATACTGTGCCTGGAGGAACTGGAATTCCTCCTTGATGCGATCCAGAGTTTCCAGGACTGTGAACTTGAAAGACTGGCCGGGTTGTAGGGGAACCTGCATAGAAAAAGAAGGAGAGAACGAAAAGATGAAGAACAGACACTAAGGTGTGTGTTTGTTCCCGCTCAAGAGAAGAGATGGTATGCATTGTGCCTTTAGTATATTTGTGTAGGCACATGTGCAAAAAATAAGCCATAGGGTTAAGTGTGTGTGCATGAAAGCAGGTGTTGAAATGTGTGTGTGTGAGTGTGTGTGTGTCGGTGTGTGTGTGTGTGTGTCAGGGAGCGCGGCAAGGGGAGAAAAAAGCCAAGATGAAAGTGAGAGGGAAGGTCACTTCCCCTTCCCACACATCATAAAGCCGTGTCCTCTCTCTCTCTCTCTCTCCGTTCTCCTCCTCCTCTAATGACTCTCCTCCTTCCCTCCACAACCCCCACCCTTTCTTCCCCTGCTCTCCTTCTCTTCCACATTACCATCCTCTCCACTCTGCCAGGTTGCTAATGTATTCCAGCCTACAAAGAGCTGAGAAGGGAGGAAACGTCAAATGAATAACTTATAGGGAATCACAGCACCGTCTCTCACCTACTAAAAGCTAAAGAAGGCCCAACAAAATAAGCAGCTCCCTGGGGTCCACTCCCTTACCTCCACCGCCAGCCCTCCATGTCAGTCTACAGCGCTTTCGACAGCCGCCCTCTTCCTCCGTAATCTTAATGGGGTTTTAGAAACAAGGGGCACTGATTTTTTATGCTGTTTACGTTTGGGAATGGGGCTTAGTTTGCAGTCCGGAAAATCTAGAGTAAGCAGAAGTGGTTGAGGTTTTTTTTGGGGGGGGGGATTCTCAGAGGAGATTTTTTTTACATAAAAAGTATCTTCTCCCAATTTGGATTAGCGGATTTCCCCTGCAGTGTGGGACTCCCGCTGTTAGCCAGAGGGGGATGCAGACTGCCAGGTGTCTCTGCCACTTCTTTTTAGTCACTTCTTATCACCTGTCAGTGATCAGCCTCAGCGTGAGCGTTGAGGTTCACACTATCCCTCCTACATCAGACCTCCCTCTGACGCTTCTAGTGCAAAGACAAGGACATGTCATTAGCATCCCACTCTGCAAAAGCTGTCCACTGTATGATTAGTGCACCCTGCCAAATCTAAAGCACCACAGCTGAGAACAGGACCCTGATCCCTGCAGTGGTAGGCAAGTGATTCTTCCTCTGTGCAGCCCAGACGATAAATTATGAATCCTGCTATGGCGAAGGCATGATCTGCATTAAGGCATGATCACGATCATTATGATAATTTTGTGGGAGGGCTTTGGAGGGAGGCCTGAAGGGATGGGCTGTCAAGTGTTGCCGACTTGGCAACTTTCTCGCTAGATTTAGCACCTTTTGGATCTAGTGCTGCTAGCTACTTTCATTGGAAAAGAGTTTGCAACACTTGGCTGGGTTTCTCAGTTGAATAATTGAAAAAATCTAGAGTGCTCTTAATTGTTTCTCAAGATAACCGACTCTGACTAAGTTTCCTTTCACCATGATTTAGGGCCAGCAACGATTCAAAATGCAGCTTTGATATGAGCTCGGATCGGGATATATTTTGGTTGGAAAGGATTTACGAGTTCACAATACCTGTGACACTGTCGACTCAAGTATCTTAAGTCACAAAACATATGAAGTGTGTCTTTCCACTTAGCAACCCGAGCCAACTACAAATCCATCCATCCACCCATTTGTTCATCTGTTCACATATCCATCCATCCAAACTGAGCGGCACAGTGCAGTGGCCACAGTGCAGCTGGGTGGCTATCGGCCTGCGGCTATACGGCTAAAAGATTGGCGGTTTCAGTGGCGGGGCTTCATTAGTCTAGACAAGCACAATTCAATTAGATTTCAATTAGTCCGACGGTGGAGGTCAGGGACGCGGTGGGTTCCCCAGTAATTAATCCACGGAGCCGAGCTGAGCTGGGCTAAACTGAGCTGAGGCAGGCATAGCAGGGACATCTAGATGGCTGGATAGGCACTATACACACAAACCATCTGGGTGTGTGTGTGGGCGTGTGTGTGGGTGTGTGTGTGGGAGGGTGGGTTGGGGGGAGTGTCTGTCAACAGATCCCCACTGACCTTGATTCACACCACACACACTCAGTGAGGGAGGGGAGGACGGGGGGGGAAAGAGGGTGTCGGGGGGGGGGGGGGGGTAGTGATCTGGCACACACAGATAAAAACACACGCCCACGTAGCCATGAGCGCACTGAAAAACACTCAAACAAACAAACAAGCACACTACTGCACGTGCAGATTCAGTCAGAGAACACGCAGACCCACAGCGAGAGGGAGAGCAGGGATGGAGGGATGGATTGATGAGGGGGGGAAAAAAGGCGAGAGAGAGATAGATTCTCATCTGACAGACAGAAGGATGGATGGACTGAGGGATGGAGGGAGTGATAGACTAGTCTGACATCTTTACAGAGGAGTGAAAGAACGAGCAGGGAGACAGATGATGAAAGAGCGGCATGGCTGCTGACTGAGAGAGATAGCCGGCCATTCATCCGCCTGACACCGAGGGGATGGAAAGAAGAAGAGAGAGAGAGAGAAAGAGAGGGAGAGAAGGGGAGAGAGAGAGAGTAATGCCGTCTTTGCTGTAGTCAACACTAGTCACTCTACCCTGTGCACTGTCCATCCGTCTGTGGTAATACTGCTCCCACCATCTGCTGCCACGAAAACATGAACACACAGACACATACTCAGGCGGATGCACACGGATAAAGTGCTGCTGGCGGGTTACATCAGCAGCACTAAGTCATATAACAAAGCCCATAGTCACAGATCAGGATTATACAAGGGATCTGCGAGTGACAACCGTTGGTGTCAACATGGCGTCGTCTGTCGTGTGCTGATGAGAGACATCAGAATCTCTTTCATCTGATGGACAAAACTCCACAATGTCTTTCTTTTGATTCGCCAATTGCACCTTTTCGAATGAGTTTCATGGACCCAGGAGCAGCAAAACTTGTTATGAGCGGAAAGAAAACGAAAAATACAGATAAGGTCCTCAGGCATAAGGGGAAATATTCAGTCTGCTGAGCTCTGCCTGTCAGTACGACGAGTACGGAACATTTTTATTAAATTAGTTCATGTTTATTAGTAATAACAGGAGGCTCTGTGTCTTGCTCATGGACACTTCAGCAGGTAAAATGGAGTTACCTAAGGCGGGATAAATGTGCATCCTTCTACAGTGTTTACAAAGATGGAGGCATCATAAAGTCATGCCGTATGTACACCAGAACTAACATTTGTTGTTGGAGTGCGTCTGTGTGTATCTGGTCTCTCCTGTATTGTGACAGATGGCAGCCCAGACGGTTAGGGGTCCAATAGTGCTTCACGATGGGCCAAAAAACAGCCTACCGCCTGTGTTGTTGTGTGTGTGTGTGTGTGTGTGTGTGTGTGTCATAGCAGCCAGCATAGGGGATCCTGAAACCCAAAACTGATCCGGTTAATCTAGGTGGAGGAGGGGGGGGGGGGGGGGGGGGGGGCAAGGAGGGGAGGTAAGGGTCACTTGTGCGCAACAAAAACACACACACTCATATATATACACCATGTGGGACAGCAGTCAATCACAATTTAGCCGAGCTGGCACGGGCAAGCAGAGAATTAGGAAGGATTAGCTTTGCGGGGGGGAGGGAGAGGGGCGGGGGGGGCGGGGGGGGAGTGGTGGGTGAAGTCCATTGCGCTGTATCACATAACAGGATGGAGGTGGGAGCCTCTGGCCGTAACCATCACCTGTCTGTTAGCGTCCGTCTGTCCTGTCACGGGTTTGATCGTACTGACTAGCAATACATGTGTACATGTGATGTGATGAGACGCAAACACAGCGATATTATAAAATCATGAAACGACGCTAGGTATCAGATGGTCAGGATGATGGCCGCAACGGTTATGACACCGTTAACAAAAATATAAAAACAATGCAATGTAGATCATTTGACATTAGGTTGAAGCATTATAATTAAATACAATATGTTTGCATGTTCTTTCTTTAGCACAGAGTAAAACATTGTTTTATTAGAATTAAAGAAAATTAGCCAATGCCATAACCAAAGTCATGCAGCAGCTGTGACTAGCCAGTGTTACTGGTAAGAACATTATAACCTTCGTAGGTTTCTGGCATTGATATTGGAAGTTTGACAGTTGGCCCGGGCCGTGTGCTGCTTGAAAGTTACTTGCTAATCCCAAATGTCTTACAAAAGGTGAAATATTTAACCTCGAGTAGCCGCCTCCTCGACTCAATTAGCATCTCCAAATGACGTTGCACCAATCCTGCTGTTTGACTTCATGCAGTGACTTGCATTTCTTATTTTCAGTCCACACTGTCTTTCCCTCTCTGTCTGAACGTTAGGTTAGTCTGGTTCTATCGGTCCCTCGGTCTGTCTGTCTGTCTGTCTGTCCGTGCATCACGGGGAAGTCGTCATCAGAGAGAGAGCAACTGTGAAACAGATGCAGGACTGGGAGTGATTGGAACAGAATTTATTCTGTCTGTCTGCTTGTCTTCTCTGTCTGTCTGTTTAGCCCCTGGCACACGTTCCATCAACACATGAGCGTTCACACGGTACAGGCAGGCATGCCTATGCATGGATGGATTCATTCGAACAAAAAACCCACAAACTAAATATTTTTTTTCTTTCTTGTGCCCTCTCTCTCTCTCTCTCTCTCTCTCTCTCTCTCTCTCATGCTGCTCCGTCTCGTTCCTCCCTCCCTTTTCTCTCCTTTTGTTCTTTACTTCTCCTTCTTAGCCCCTTTGTTCTTCCTTTCGCCTGTGTCTTCTCCGAGACAAGCAGAGACACATTCAGATAGCGCATGAAATAATAATTGGCTGGTGAAATATTTAGCAAAAAAGGCACACGAACGGTTGAGAAATACCAAGTGTGTCAGTGCCCCTTGTGTACGTCTGTGTGTTTGTGTCTGCTGAAGTGAGCAGCAATGAACATAAGCAACAGCTCATTGCTTTGGACCGTGTGTGGATGAGAGACCGAGAAGAAGAGCTGCGGGGAACGGAACTTACACATCATCCATCTCTTTAAGACGCCCTCACATTTGTTGTCTGCATTTCTACAGAACCACTCTAAGGTTTTGATAACTTAGAGGGAGCCAGCCCGCCTCCCAACAACAGAAGCTCATTCAGAGTTAGAGGCCCTCTTGTTGTGCCGAGAACCAACGGACGTCTTTGTCACTCACTCATTCTGCCAGCTAGCCAGTCAGTCCTTCAGTTTGACAATTAAATTGGCAGCCAACCAGCCAGTAAATATAAAGTCCGTCAGTCAGTTCGTCCGTCAATCAGCAGAACAGTCAGTGCACCATTTAACCAGGCGGCAAGTTAGCCAGTCAGTCATTCAGAGAGCTAGTCGGTTAATGCTGCAGCTCACCAGTCAGCCACTAAGCCAGCGGTGGATTACAAATCAGGGAAAGATTGGCAGCCAAAAGAGTCTCTGGACTGCATCCAAGCCTCGCTCTCATCGTTTCTTTTAATGACAAAGAAGAGAACACAGGATTTGAGGATAGAAAATGGCCCGTTTCCTTTAATCAGAGAGCAGACTTAATCTGGGTGGCTGCTGACGTCTGACTAGAAGCCGTTGGTTGCTTGTACGACTTTTCTTTTGCCCGTTCTGTGGGTCGTCTCTCTACAGCTGCGGCGTTGTCGTTCCTTGACTTTCTGCCATTTTACCGGGGTTGCCTTTGCAATGCTGAGTGAAATTAAATGTAAACAAGACGAGGACAAAGGAAAGGAGGGGAGTGTGTCATCCGTGGGAGGTGACAGCAATCCGCACATGGCTTCATTACAGCCACGAATGTTGACGAAAAACAAACTGCTCTACACAGCTAGGCGCCAAAAGAATGAAGAAAAGGTCCAGTGTGTACGGAAAAAGCAAACAGTGCATGTCCAAAGAAATGTATACACACGTTTGAAAGCACTAATAACTTTAGCATGTCCTACAACTACAACATCTACATGCAAATTCAATCTCGTGAACATTAACACACACACACACACCAAAATCAAACTTTAAGACACACACGTCCCAAACACTCTACTCGTGGCTCTGCCCTCATTAATGGAGCATATGCGATGTCTGTGGCCACATATTTGGCAATAGTTTGTTTACTTGGCCATGAAAATGAAGTGTGACGCTGCTGGAGGCCGAAGGAAATGGAAGCCCTCCACAGCACACTCTTATACATTATACATTTTAGTTGCAACGATTTTCCAACAGTTACTCAGTCTGTGCCACACACACACACACACACAGAGTGGTGCACGTCCCACTTCTTCTTCAGCATTTCCCGTCACACACACACACACACACCTGATGATAATTCAACAGATGCTTTATAGTCCGGACGTACTGTACATTTCCAAAGCAAATAGGGAGTGAATGATGTTCATGCATGATTCACTAATAATGATTGGAGCAGATTTAATTATGTATCCAGAGTGTTATTTTGTCATACGACACTGCTGCAGGAGATGGACAACAATCTACACCTTCAGCAATTAAACCGGGGCCAAGTCCATCTTTCCCTCTCTCTCTCTTTCACACTTGTCTCTGTCTCTCTTTATCGCACGCTTGCTGAATAAACTCGGTCTGATCTTGATCCTCCAGACTACAGGCACCACAGCTCCCGGGGCTGCGAACAAATTGGTAGGAAGCACATATAGAGCGACAGCTTTAAATGCATACTCGCACAACAGTTTTTAAAAGTTACTTTAAAGTAAAGGTGCCGGAAGAACAACAGAAACCTGCACGCTTGAGAAGAGGCGTATTAAATTAATATGTGTGTAAAATGATGTAACGGATAGTAGTTATAGACGTCTTTCTTAACCATGAAAACACAGTAAATCCTCTCTTTCTTCCTCTCTCACTGGGGTGTGGCAGCCAATCAAGGGTCTTGTACATTCACAGCAACAGTCGAGGTCGGACTGGGAAATTATTTATTCTTATTGTTGTTGGCACACAATGCACACGAACCACAGCTCTCCTTTCCCCTTCCTCTCCCAGATCTCAACACACACACACACACACACACACACACACACACACACACACACACACACACACACACACACACACTTTTACAGGACCACAAGGACAAATACAAACACGAACGCCTAGCCATACATATACTTACACACAAAGACGCTTTGCACTTAAGGGCAAATGAATACATAAAACAAAAATGAACACCAGCACACACACATTTACACACAACACGCACTGTTAATACAAGCATGTATATATTAACAAAGCACTAAAGAGACACAGACGCATAAAAACGAATGACACACACGGCCACACAAACAAAGAGCACAGCTCACACACGTACACATTCACAAAGTCCTGACAATGCTCGCCACAAAAATCCAGTGAAACCAATTACGGCTCCGCTCGCCTTAACCTTTTCCTAGCAGAGAGCGAGAAGAACAAAGTCTGTCTTCTTCTCCGATAAAAAAAAGACAAAAACACTGCTTGAGCAGCCTTGAGACACCTTCCTTCTCATCTCCAAAGGGACACGGAGAGGTTGAAAGGAGCGGCATTCAAGGTAGTTCTGTCCTCTCTGCTGTCTGCGGGCTGACAAGAAGTCAGACCGAGACCTCTGACTGACACCAACAAGGACACGTCGAGGCTACTGAGCTAACGGCAAGTTACTCAAGTGACAGATGTGTAGCTGTGTATCGGCGCAGTTCAATCAAAACTCTGCAAGAGTTTAAACACATACCACATATTTTACACTACCCCCGACCATTTATACACAAATGATTGTTCTCTTTAAGCCGGTCAATTCGATTATGATATGAAAATCAACTTGAAGGAACTAAGTTTGCTTCCGTTTAACAATCAATAAACAATCTGCAGTGAACAATTCTCTATTATCTGCTCTTTAATGCATTGCTTTCTGGCAGCCGACTATGATTACCTAAAATAAATATTGGATCTTCCTCAGATGCAACAGCAAGGAGAGGGTTTTGACGGGGGTTTTGTTCCAGCTGTGCCTGGAGAAACAGCATATTTTACAAGTAATCCTGTTCTGCGTTTCTGAGGACAAACACATATGTGTCTAATGCTCATACACACCGTCTGTAACCGCACACACACAAGCACACCACTGTTCTTTACACCCTCACACCTCTCCACAGATCACATTTCATAGCAACACCAGAAATAAAGTTCCACTGGCAGAGAAGGGCTTCAGAAAAAGAAGGAGGGAGAGAGAGAAGAGGGAGAAAAACAGAAGAGAGACAGAAGGAGAGAGATGGAGGCTATCGATCGGTTGGAGTTGGCTCAATCTGGGATTGAACTTTATCACAAACGCGGAGCATCGCAGCAGGAAGCTCTCTGATAGGCCTCTAAAGGAGAGAACAGAGGAATGTTCACACTTGATTCCTCCGTTGCATCTCTCATTCATTTTCATTTCTCCTTCCACCCCCGGCCTTTCTAAAGAATTCTTTCTCTACCTATCTCTTTCTTGGCTCTCACATCTTTCACTTTCTCCCTTTGTTTTTTCCGCTTTCTCTCCCGTTTCTCTCGGCGTCTCTCTCCGCTCTATTCCAGCGGCTGCCTTATTAGCATTCTCTCTGTACATGTAATTGATTCCTCATGCCTTCCTCTTGTGAAAATGTCATTCATAATTCTGTGTGATAGCTAGCTGGCTGGCTTGCTGGCTGACTGAGCGGTTGGCTGGCTGGCTGCGAGGCAAAGTGGCCACTGACCCATTTGTACCAGATACAAAGAGACTGACAACCAAATCTGATTATAGCAACCGGACCGGGGCCCTGTGAAACGAGTGGCCTGAGCCAGACTGAGCCTAAGCTGTCATTCATCCTTCAGTGCTTTTTAGTCGATGCCTTTAACCTGTATTCTACCCCGGCAGGTAAACTAATGGCAAACTCTCGCTGCTGATGAAGGGTTAAACTGAAGGAGGGAAGGAACTTTGAAGAGGAAACACTCACGGCCTTTCTTCACGGTGATGGAAATTCATTTAACCGTCAATTAAACGGCGTGTGTGTGTGTGTGTGTGTGTGCGTGCGTGTGTGTGTGCACGCAAGTGTTTACTTGGAAACCAGCAGGTGGACAGCTGACAGTTGTACTGAGAAATGTACGCAGATCTGTTTTCACACACACACACACACACACACACACACATACACAAACGTATACACGTAGACACCTAGAGACAACTAAACTGCAAATGTCCCCACTGTGGGACTAATAAAAGATTATCTTACCTTATCGTAAACAAAGTGGAAACTCAAATGTGTACACACACACACACACACACACACGCTGAGAATTGCAGATTCAGTTATGTGCCACAAACACAGCTAAACAATAAGATCTCAAAGGCACCTGGTTACAGCTGAGAGAGGGGGAGATGGTGTGTGTGTGTGTGTGTGTGTGTGTGTGTGTGTGTGTGTGTGTGTGTGTGTGTGTGTGTGTGTGTGTGTGTGTGTGTGTGTGTACATAACAGGGAATCTCTTAGTCCTAACCTTTCCCTCATGTCTCACTCCTCATGTTACAGTACAGTCCTAATAACTAAACACAAGAGACGGACAACAAGGACAGGCTGAAAAAGAACAGAAAGACAAAGACGAGGAGAGACCGAGAAGCAGAGAGGCATAAGATAGATAGATAGATAGATAGATAGATAGATAGATAGATAGATAGTTAGTTTATTAAGGAGAGACCAAGAGGAAGTAAGAAGAGGAAAGACACAAGGTAAGACGAGCAGGCAGGCATGAAGAGAGACAGAGAGGGAAAAAAGGGGGGCAGAGGGAGACACGAGTGACGGGGTGAATCTGAGACATAAAAAGCAATTGAGAGATTGGAGTTGAGAGACATACATGGAGATAGAGAGACAGAAGAAGAGTCAGACAGACAGGAGAAAGAGACATAAGGAGGTACTTACCGGATGCCTGCCCTGAGGGTACATGATCCCAGGAGAGGAGAGGCTGCCAGTCCGTTTGATGGCCAGGTTAGTCCCCTGGCCCTCCACTCCTCTGCCCTCCACCGGTTACACAGCCTCACGAACACACACTCACAAACCAACACACACACACACACACACACACTCTGTAAGTCCAGTCCCTGCTCCTTGGCTGGGTTGAACACAAGCAGTCTACACTCTTCCGGAGTCTCTTTCCGTCTTTTCCTCCAAGCTCTCTTCTCTTTTCTAAGGCGAATTCCTGTTCCCACACACACACAACTGAAGAGTGCTTAATCCGTGGGTTCGTTTATCCAACAATGTCACGATAAAACCAGACTTCCCCTCCTGCGTCCTCCTCCGTCTTCTTTTCCCACAGTCTCAGTTTCTCCACCTCCCCGTCTTCCTCTCCCCCCCCTTTCCTCACCCTGTGATCAGTTTTCCTCGCCCCTGTGATCAGTCAAGGTCCACACGTAGTGACATGACACCGAGAATTTCATCCAGGCAGGATTCAGGCTTCCCTCTCCTCCTCCTCCTCCTCCTCCTCTTCCTCGTACTCTTCTCCTAGTGCCCCTTCACCCGGCCGTCCAATGGTGAGACACCCAAACATAAACACACACTCAGCTCCGTCCAAATAGTCGTCTTCTCTGCTGTTTCCTCCTCTTCACCCTCTCTCTGACACACTGAAGCCTCTACTTTGACTGCTGCCGCAGAAAAGAAGGAGAACAAGAAGGAGAACAAGAAGAAGAAGAAGAAGAAGGAGGGAGGGGAGAAGGGAGAGAGAGACAGAGAGAGAGAGAGAGAGTGAGTGAGAGCTTTGTTTTTAATCTAAATGAAGAAAAAACGCGAGAGGAAAGCAGGAAAGAACAGCAGGTCAGTGGAGGATCCAGCGGGCTTTTCAGCAGCAAGCCCTAGACTGTAATATATTGTGCCTGTTGGCTTCAACACAAACACGACAGGCTGCTAAAGCTCCTCTTAAGGTGGAACTGAGCAGATAGAGACACCCAGTCACACAGAGAGAGGGAGGGAGAGAGAGGCAGAGAGGGAGATGGATCTCTTTTCAATTGCGGTCAGGCAGACAAAGCAATCAGTCATGCACAAAGACTTAGGCTCAAACTGATATGAATCAAGATTCACACACAAACGCTCCGACACTCATACACAAATTCAAGACAGATATGTGGACACACGTGTTACGCAACACAAACACACAGTTGCAAATACACACATAATAGTTACTCAGAGTGATAAGTTTATTACCCAGTTTACACCTTGCATTAAAATGCGTCGTGGATGATTGGATAGCTATCCACTCATGCTTTATCGCGTATAAATCCAGGTGTAAACACACTTGGGATGCAATAGAGAAGCGATTTGATTGCTCAAACCTCCTCAGGAAGTGGTCTGAGGCGCATTGCATCCAGATGTTTGTCAGCTGAACGTGCATCATCGTGTCAAACCACATACGTCAATCCTCCCAAACAGACGCTTGAACCAAAGAGCGACACTAAAATAAGATCAATACTAGTTTATCGAAATATCAGACAGTGAATGGAGGCACTTAATTTGTTTGCATGTATTATATTAATTCAATTACAAACTTAAATTTAAAAAAAAATGTAACCAGTTGATTGTGTGACTTATCCGGGGTAAACACACGGTGGAAACACGGAAACAAATCAGATACAAATGGCTCCATTTTAACGAGCAACAAGTAAATTCAGCTCAGACAAACTAGCAAAGAAATGTCAGCTGCAATACACTAGACTGTTGTCTCTGGTTATCACCAGGTGGTCAGCATGCATGCTGCTGGATTTCCTGTGTCTAAAGAATCAAGACACATAACTGAGCGTCTCGACGGCCTCTCTGAACAGTACACTCGTCACACACGTCCCAAACATATTGGATATGTTGACTATTGTGATACATATGGTTGTATAAATGTTGTTCCTACTTCTTTCTATTGCCAGCTGACAGGATACTATATTGGTTTAACTCAGTTTTTACATTTGCTATTCTAACCATCCAATGGTAGGTGGTCTTTTGGGGGGGGAAACACTTGCCACACAGGAAGTGATTCATTTCCCTTTTCCCGAAGCAGCAACAGCGGTTTGTTTGGAAGAGACAGAAACACCCCCCCCCCCGCAAAAAAAAAAGGGTGCTACGTACTTTAAAAGAAATGGGCATTAAAGCCGGGGCCACACATTGTGTAGTGATATCTGTCAAAACTAAAGTGCAGAAGCATCACAGCAAAGACTTACCGCCTAAGATGTCATCAAAATCAATAAGTCGAGTATCTGGAGGACTATCACTGTAACATCCCACAAATATCCCAGCTTTAGCAAGATAACAATGTCTCCCGCCTACTTTTGACTGCTGGCTCCAGTGCTCATGCTATTTACAGGAATGCCTAGAGTGGACCTGGACCAACTAAGGCCTGGTATTTAAAGCCTTTCCATGTACAGTACACCAGTCTGGCCCGGTCGCCATTTGGCACTGTTTGTAATGAGTTTATCCAGGGCCGCTCTGCCTCTGAACTTGATCAAACAGCCATTAATCCGACAATGTAGAATCGGACGCAGTCGGTCTTGGCATCCGTGGAGGATTTCCAGTAAGACAGAAACTGCATTTGATAACAAGCAGGTTAGCCAGGGGGCAGCCCCAAATCCTCAATTTAGGTCACCGCAGACATCCTATTATCCAATGCAGTCTATTAACAAACACTATAGCTCTGTTTGGGGAAACCTAATGCTGGCTTATGTCAACACATTAAAAGTCCGCTACGTTTGTTTGAATTTGCACTGGGACAGATTTTGGCATTTTTTCCCCCACTATCTGATCTAACGGGACGTAAGCATCATACTGTTTGGAGTAAGAAACTATGTAAACATTTGTCTGGATATTAGGGGAGAAGGGGCGAGTGGATGAGTAATTTTGGTTCAACTTGTACTCACAAAGGAGAGGACATAGAGGACAATAGTGCACATTTAGAGGGGAAAAGAACGTATACAGCATCATCTTGATGTTGAGATAACAACAGTGATGAAGGGCTTGCATTAACAGCATGAGATCGCCGATACGAAGCAGGTTGAAACTATAACCCAATCTTCACCCCCAAAGTGTAACAAGACGTAAACACAATGTGCCGCTCGCTGTCATTAATGGTCCCTTATGATGATGTTCATAGAGCAACTAACACAGGGGAATCCTAGAAAACAGAGGACAATCCAACGTATCGGTATCCTTAATTACAACTCGTGGCCACAGCACTCGTCGTTTAGCAAAAGTTACCGACTGGCCCTTTAAGGGCGGCATTGAATGAGATGCAAGTCAATGTAAACAAATAATTAATAACAAGCCAAAGGGCAGAAACAGAGGTCTCACTGGCCAGCATCATTCCTCATCAACAGCGTTGTCTCAAATTCAAAAAAAGTAGAGGAAATCCTGCATGGAGTATGAAGACATCCCATCTAAATAGTACCACCATCTCTGGCAAAGATCTCCACTTATCCTGTCCAGGGTGGCACAGGGAGCGTACCCCGGCGCACACTGGTCGAGAGGTGCCTCAGCACCTTCACACCTGCACTACAAGCGATCTAGAGTTTCAAAAAGTTACCTGACCTGCACGTCTCCAGTCTGTGAAAGGATATCCTCGCAGACAGAGTGTGTAAAAGCTGACACCACAAAGAAAGGAACAAGCTGTCCAACATTCAAACCCGGGGCCCCTTCATGCTGTGTGAGGCCACAGTGCTAACAGTCACTTGCACAAAAGAACCATTTCAGCCCAATGGATCGATTGCTGTGATATTTGGTGAGGACATTTGTGCTTCCCAGAGGATAAATCATTTCCATTTTTTGGACAAACTGGCGATCTCGCCTCCTCTTTCCCATCTGCCTTCATTCAAAATCTCTCTTTCAGTGTTCTCTAACACACCGTCATTCAATGGCACCTCCAACACCAACACCACCATTCCCCAAGTAGCCCATTGTACTAATCAGCATTATGTAATTGTCTAGAAAGGATTATGCAGGTAATTATTCCCCCGACTCCTCACACTGGGGTTTATTGTGACAGATGGGAAGGCATACAATCACACAGACAGACGTCAACACACTCCAGAAGTTACAACGGTTGTATTCAATGTCCTTAATACTGCCTTGATCTTTAGCATGTCAGGGTATGTTTGCTTTCAGCTCCCTGCTTTCACCAAAAGATTTAAATTGCAAATATTTTCTATATAATCAAATAATAGAACTGAAACATATTTATTTGCCAGTTTTAAAATGAATTTTCCAAAAGAGATGCAGAGAATGATCCACCGCCGTTTCTCTATAGATTTTGAATACATCAAAAAGAGTGCGCTTTACTGACCTCTGCCTTTGTGATACATGAGGAAAGTTCAAGGAGACACGCTGAGGGGATCCACAGAGGAGAGTCAGCGCCTTCAGAGTGAAGGTCAGCAAAACCTGAAGCAAAGAGGAGCAGAGTCGGCTGCTGGGTACGGTAAAGACACCGTGGTTTCAGCTCTCAAAGCCCTAAGTAGCAGTACCAAATGATATAAGCTGACTACTAATGTGTATTCATTACATCAGCTAATAACAGTGGTAAACATTTTGAGCAGAATAGCACAGTCATTTGTGTCAGCAGGCAGTTATTTATATATTTAAGCACTATTAAGGCTCACATTGCCTCTGAGGAATGGAGCCTACGATGAAGGGTCCAGGAGGCCCCTGTAGGGTCAAACTACACTGGGCAGCTTCAGTAAGATTATATTTTATATTATTTTATATATATGAACGTGCATAAAAATGTCAATCTTACTATAAGGCTTCAATTCCTGCAGTGTCAGGCCATTCAAGCATTGTAAGCTACTACAATGAAAATGCTACTAAATGTGCATCTGGAGCTCATCTTTGATGGGGGTCCTTAAATTAAAATGTGCCAAAACAGGATCATTTTGTCCATTTTCTTCCCGTAAATCGGTGCAAAACTGCCACAAAAACACAACCATTGTCTGTTGAAGATTTAAGCGAGCTAGTTGAAACAACAAACAAATCCACAAGAGATGAAGACAGCTGCAGGATTTTTACATGAACCTCATCCTTAAAACCAGAAAATAACGGCAGTTGGAGACGATGTAACTTACATTCGCACCAAGTCAACTGTCAGTTAAGTATCTGCGCGTGTTTTCTACTTTTTCTTACATCAACAGCACGCTGTAACGACGAGGGGAAGCTCAAGTTAACCGTGTACACATCTCAATCACGGCTGGAAACGACGCCAGCAACTCTACGGTTCCACCTTAAAAGCTCTTCCTTGTTCGAGGTCTCTCTGTGCGTTCCGATTGGTCCAAACGATGCCTCGCTCTAACCAATCGTTCTGAGGGTAGCCCCACGTTGGGTCCTGATGTCATGAGGGAATCCGGCCAATCGCGTACCGACCCTGCCGCGGAATGGGTGTGAGCGGCGGAGGGGAGCGGAGCGGTCTGTGGGGATTGTGGGCATTGAAGTCCCAATTATTCTGCACACACACGCACGCTGCCAGTCACGCTACATAAATGCTCAGTAAATTCCGCCGTTAATTTCAATCCTGCTATTTCTACTGCTACTACTAATACTACACACACATACACACACACACACACACACACACACACACACACACTCGCACACACACACACACACACACACACAGTAAGTAGGTAAACACCTCACTTCTGAAACATTAAAGTGTGGGTTTTTTTTCTATAGGTAATTTTCTTTATTCCACTTCAAACACTGAAATCAAAATGAGTGAATGGATGGACTTTTAATGAGGCACATGAAGCAACATAAATCATAACCTGCAGGGATATAAGAAGTCATCTGTGACATTCAACCTGCACTGTCTCTGTTTCTGCAGTCAACTGTTTCCTGCTGTGTTGGCTTCTTTCTCTTTTCTTTCTTTCTTTCTCTATATCAGGAATGCTTGCACTAGTTTAAAATACAATTTGCACACATACCGTCAAACACACACACAACCAGTTGAATGTTCTGATTTTTTCTCATTGCTGCCAATATAGTTTTATATATGTGTGACGCCAACACATACACGCACTCCTCGTCTGAGTCCCGTGTTGTTGCATGCATCTTATTTCACGCTGGTATTGTAATATTTGGTGCGTCTCAACACGCGTCGCCATGATAACTCCCTTCACGCACCACATTTATGACACTGCTGCTGCTGCAGAGTAAAAATAAAAACCTGCTGACTCCCGTTTTACTCATTGTCATGTCTTTACTTGTGTGGAAGGCTGACATAAAGTTTTATGGATGAGCCAGGACACATATTTTCCTCTCAAAGAAGATACTGTCATATTTATGAATGTGTGGCTGTGGGGTGCAATATGCATGGTGTGGAAAGAAGTCCTGACAGTATCTACTTATTAAAGCAAACATCCATGCCGGGGCACGGTGAGATCATCGCTGACTGCAATGTTCAGTGCATGAATACGCAACTGGCATTTTCTGTAGACCTGCTCCTCCTCAACCTGCCTCCCTCACAGTACATCTTCTTCACTCGGTCCTGTTGAGTCCCCCTTGAGGATAGCGAGTGTGTCTGACCTGAGAAGAAGTGAGCCTGCGTGGTCTGTCGAGGCGGATTAATGGAGAAACTGAATTCTTGACTTGACCTCAGGGGGCTGCGAAAAGTTGTATCCCTGATTGTTGTCTGGAAACAATCACTTTCTCTTCGACTGAAAAAGAAAAGTGTGGCACCAAGTTGTTTCCGATTGTTTGAATTGAGATGCCTGTAATATCAAACTGATGCATCATGGGATGGAAAGCTGTGAGGTTAAAAATAGTAAGTAGTCCTTCAGTTAAGATGCATTAGTCAAAACTTCTATTCTACTGTTGTCTTCTGCTTTGTTCTGTTCTGATTAACAAAGGAATATACGGGTATGAAATCCATCACCACACCTCCTCACACACACACACACACACACACACACAGAGTTGTCTCTCAGCAGTCGGTCAGTGAAATGATCTGCAGATCTGCACTGACTAATCCATGCAGTAATAGGAAACGGCAGAGAGTGAAACCCTAACCCTACGGTGTAGGACTCTGGATAAACTCTGGTCTGGTTTGATGCTGGATAAATAGACGTCTATTCACAGACTGGAAAACACACACACACACGCACACACACACATTGAGCGAATAAACCTGCCATGTGTATGTACCTGCGTTGTGTTACAAGTCCCTCAACGTCTGCAAACACATGTGATCTTCTGACCTTATAGTGCAAACATTTGGCTGTTCTGTGTATGGCTATATACGTGTGTGTGTGTGTGTGTTTGTGTGTGTGTGTGTGCCTGTGTGTTTTAATTTGAGTGTGCGCGTCTGCTCGTGCGTGCTTCGACGTGTCTGGGTGTGATTGTGTATATTTTTGAAGGATCAGTGTGACTTCCTGGCTGCAGGTCTAGCGGCTCGGTATGTGTGGGACATGTGTGCAGTAACACTCTGTGCCGCAATTAGCTTCATCTAACTTATTTCCTGCTCCGGAGCTACAGGAAAGGACTGTGTGTGTGTGTGTGTGTGTGTGTGTGTGTGTGTGTGTGTGTGTGTGTGTGTGCGTGTGTGTGTGTGGACAATGATATATATTTGTGTTGTTTTGGCTCTGTATTTAGGCACATTGGATCTGAAGAGAAACAATGACTATGAGGTTGCAGCACTGACTTTCTTATGAGGGGTATTTAAGGGTGTTCACAGTGAGAGAACAGTGTCGGACAGTGTGGCTATCTTTTATTCATTTTTCTATTGTACACCAGTTTTGAAACTTAACATGTTGTTGACGACCCGACTGAAGGCAGAGGCTCCTGAAACAGGCAGGAAATGAAGCTGGCTTCAGTTCTGACCTGGCAGAGGATCACTAGAAGATCAAAGGTCTTCAAGCTCAGATTGAATGCAACAGAATTTTAAATAAGATTTATCTAATAAAAGAGTAACTGCAAATAACATGTATTGGGCTCCAAACTAAAATTGGGAGAATATCTACACAAAGGGGCTACAAATCCTCATCTGACATGAAAGACATTAGCACCTGATAGACACATTGTTTGATTTCCAGTCCAATGTGTCAGAGTACAGAGCCAAACACCAGAAAATGACTTCCTCACCTACTATTAATGATCCACAACACCTCAAGATCAAATCTTTAGGAAATAAGTCAAGTGTCCAACTGAGCAGAATAAAGTCAGCATCAGTCTCTGTCTTGTTCTGACTTAAATGGAGAGAAAGAGAGAGGAAGAGCATAAGAGAGGCAGCTGCATGTTTGGTGCCAGAGTATCTCTGTAGGCTTGGTCTATGAATCAAATTAGCCCGATGGCATTTCTATGTAAGTGCGTAGCCTCCTGTATCTGTGTGTTTTTCTATATTTGAGGCCACGATCTAGTCTTTCTTTCTTTCTTTCTTTCTATCTACACACACACACAGATTAGGATGAATGTGAAATCTAATTAAAAACTCTGTAGGCTGTCATGTGCATATATCTTTCTGTACTGTAACACACATCTGATGAGCTGTAACGTGTGTAATTGTATAAAATATATGGTATTTGTGTAAGTATATGGTGTATGTCGACATGTGCACTATGAGTAAGTATTCGTGTGTGAAGTATATTAGTACACTGTCAGAGTTAGTGTGAATCATACATGTGCCATGAGGGTCTGATTCTTCATATAAAGATGGTGGATGTGGGTGGGTGTGTGTGTGTGTGTGTGTTTGTGTGTGTGTGTGTGTGTAGGTTGGTGCGTGGGTGTGTGTTTGAACGCATGAGATAAAGCATTTTCATAATGTAAGTGTGTGTATGTACAGTACAGTATATGAGTGTATTTATATGTGTGCATGTGTGTGCGTGTGTGTGTGTGTGTGTGTGTGTGTGTGTGTGAACAGTACCTCCAGGCTGTCGTAGACTGTGCTGTGATCAGCCTGTTGGCACAAGCCAATTGTGTGACTAATAGCGACTGAGTCAGACTGCAGTGAATAAAAAACGCCTCCTCCTCTTCAATCATCACCATCATCATCATCTCTCTCACTCTGCTTCTATCTTTCCTGAATGCACATAATATTATTTAAGTTTTAATTTGTCACCATGTTAAACACACAACTCCCTGAAAAGATGTAATAACATTTTTTCATTTATTAATAGTGCTCTGTTATCAAAGTCAACAGCATAACATAACTCTACTGAGCTAATACTTTCAGTAAAAAAACAACATTGAGTGAGTGAGTGAGTGTGTGTGTGTGTGTGTGTGTGTGTGTGTGTGTGTGTGTGTGTGTGCGTGTGTGAGAGCCCTCGTGTGCTACTTCATTTGTGCCTCTGTGTTTTTTCTTTTCCTGATCATTTCCACCAACTCCAGGCAAATAAAACCATGCATATGTGACAGCTGGTCATTTATCGAGCAGCAGCAGCAGCAGCAGCAGCAGCACACAATCGCTGTGTTTTGTTTTCCTTCTCCGCATGTTGCTCTATACATCCTGCATACCAAACGCTTTCCCTCCATTCCTCAGACTCACAGTCTTCATCCGACTCTGCAGGTTTATGCCTCATTGGCCTGGAAAAAAATGGCTTCATCAATATCACTAATCAAACAGGAAAATCAATATCTTTCTCGGCCTCACTTCGCTCTTTTCCTCCTCCTCTGTTTACCTGTCTCTCTCTCTCTCCTATTAAACATGTTGACAGCAGAATGCATTATGTAAGTGTAAAATGTACTGGCAGGGGTTCTAGCCACCAGATGCAAAGTGTTCAAAAACACACAGAGAGGAAGGGAGAGAGGTGAGACAGGCTGAAAGCGAGCAGATGCATGTATGCGTGTGAGGAATGCTGTATTGGTGTGTGTGGGTGTGTGTGTGCGGGGGGGGGGGCGTGTGTGTGTGTGTGTGTGCCATCCAAGGTGCAGATGGCAGATGTCAGTGTTGAAAAATTCATGATGCCATGTTTGGAGGATCCTGGGGGATATCTTGTTGTTCAACTGGCCTTACAGAGCAGGCACACACACACACACACACACACACGCACACACACACACACACACTGCACTTGTGAGTTCTTTACGTGTGTGTGTGTGTGTGTGTGTGTGTGTGTGTGTGTCTGTTAAAAGATATGGAATCAAAGAAGGAGACACATTTTAGATAGATATGGAGAAACACCGATACGTCCAGACAAAGAGAAATGAAACACAGATTTTTCTCCGTTTTTGGAGACGTGCTCGTCAGCTTCTCTGGGAATTTCTTGTTGCACAAAGTTGCCAGATCCATCTAACTGTCGAGTGAATATTTCACAAAATGTTCATGAGAATAATATGTCATGTTCAACTACATATACGTTGACTTATTTAACTTCAAACACAATTTACTACCAAAGAAAAACCAAAGTAGTCAGAAGTTAATTTAGGGCAGTTAATATTTGAGCTAATGTTATATTTCATTCAGCGCATGGAAGTGACAGAAGTGTGACATGAAAAATGTTGTCCAAAGCCACTTTTACAGCTGGAGTGTACCACTGGAATATTTGGAGAATTCTATTGTATGTATAATTATTATTAATTAGCTAAATACATTTTTAAGATAATCAATCTTAGTCATTTAAAAACTATTGAAGTTGCAGACTATATTTCTATTGATAGAAAGTCTTTATCAACTAAATTCTTGTTAACTTTGAAGGAGAGTATATATTTTTGGAGTATCACGTGTGAGATGTCCGCTCATGTTGGATTTAAGTTGATTTGAACGGTCCTGCTAGCGGCTCTGTGCGGCTGCTGAAATGTGCTAATATCCTGATGCTAAGTGTGATGTTTAGCGTGTTCACCATCTCAGTTTAGCATGTTAGCATGCTAATGTTTGCCAAGTAGTGCTGAACACAAAGTAGAGCTGGGGCCGATGGGAATGTCATTAGTTTTGCAAGTAGTTGGAGACAAACCAAAGTATTGGACAAACAGACATTTTGACCTGATGATGGTGCAAGATGAAAAGGTCAGCGGATCACCAATGCGAAAATTGCAAAACCATTATTTCTATCAGAGAGGAAAACAAATGTCTCCGCCAAATTGTGTGGCAATCCATCAAGTTGAGATATTTCAGTCTGGAATGAAGAGGCAGACCGACCGACAGACGTTGCCATCCCTCGAGCCGTGCCGCTAACGTGTCTGCAAAAGCTGCAAGTAAACAAAGAAGGTACATAGGAAGAGACATAAGTAGCGAACAAGAAAAGGAAGACAGGCATAGAAGCTTGGAAATGTCTCATGACGTTTCAATGTCAGCAATCACAACAACTTTTTTTTTTTTCCTCCTGTCTGCCACTGAGAAGGAGCGATGCCGGCCTGGGAGAGAAATAAACATGCTTTGCTTGCGTATGAACAAAGTGATCCTAACTCCCCATTACACACATTACTCCACAGCTGCTCCCTTGACACAGTGTTTGTTGAGTGAGGTGTACTACACATTAGCCTGCCAAGACCATTTGGGCAAACAGAGCACTCCGGGCCCAAGTGGAGCGGGTTCGGACTCTGCGCTGGGTAATGGAAACTGGCAGCGAGTGGCATGACAAACCAAGAGCCTCACACAGAGCTGAATATGAGCTGCAGTTCTCATTACGGCCTCATTTTCTACTTTATTTCTCCTTTTTGTTGTTTTAGTCAGCCACTGCAGCTTTGTGCGTTTAGACAGAGTTGTTTACAACAAGAACGGCTTAATTTCGTTTGTCTGTCTTTTTGTCTTCTTTATCTTGGTTCTCAGAGCACAGATCATGGCGGTGATTACATGAGTTTATATTTCACTGTTGTTTTACTCGCTTTGAGTTTTGTCAGAAGTGTTTTTCAAAGAAGTGAGGTTCAGCAGGATGTTTTGTTTCTGTAATGAATCTAATAAAAGGCTTTTTTTCTGATAATGTATAGTCTTGGAAAATAGAGGCTGGAATACTTTCTTGTTTGGTGCTGGTCTGAAATAATAAAAAGTCTGCAATTAATCAAGTGTATCTCCCTGTCTCTGTTTTCTTTGTTGTCAGTGGAAGACGGGCATCACATGACCTTTCAGCTGACCTGCATCCTGTGATCTCTCTGAGAACACAACCCTTGCTGGGTTAAAGGCCTAATCTGCTGCTTCTGCTCCCAATTATCACAATTCATGTAGTCTGCATTGCAGCGGTGACTGACGTCCATGTTTGAAAGTTGGGGTGAGAAGGGCATTTTAACCAAACTGCCTCATCTCATTCACACTTAAAAGTAGAATGTAACACCTTCATCTCTCTGAGAGAGATCATCCTGGGACATATCGTGCTCATTTTCAGGTTCATACATGTATTAGGGGTTTCTTACTACAACATGTTAACGTGCTTTAATGTTCAAAAAACTTTATTTTTCCTCAGTGTACGTCTAAATATACCTGTATTCACCCCAGCACTGCGTTATAGCGCGCCTGTCTCTTTAAGATCCCCTCCAGAAAAAGCCCAGTCTGCTCTGATACTTTAATACAAGTGTAAAAGAAAACAGCACATCTGATCACGCTGGAGAAGCGCGTTTCAGCCTTTCGCCAGTTCTGAAGCTCTTGAATACTTATCAGCTTCCCCTTGCATCTGTGTTACGTGCAGAAACGTGCATGCTCTCCAACCATGCAGCCTGGCTTTGACCTGAGGGGAGGAAGAGATAAAGACATTAGATATTGTTTCTACTTGTGGCTCCTAACGCCTTGATATACTGTTGTCGTGCATGTCTGCACACATAAATGATCTGAACGTATACACTCAAACTTACAGAACATACAAATAAAGGAACTTTACATACAAATGGAAGCAGAAACATGCATACACACACACACACTATATATATATATATATATATATATATATATATATATATATATATATATGAGAAACCATAACTGATTTAATAAGCCATTCATAGTTTATTTTAATGTATACCAGCCATGTGTGTATATACAGTATATTTATATCAATGCAAACATGAACTTTGTAACTGCAGGCAAATGAGCACACATGCACTATCAAATCACGTACACACATTATTACACACATGAACACACACACATTTGGCACATTGCCTGGGCCATCTGATGTTAATTAAGTTCAGAGACTAAAAGCGTTCCACCTGGGATCTCAACCGCAACCCACAATATTAACCCTGTCCTGAACTGAGACCAAACACAAACCCACACATTCGCAAACCCTCACGCACAGTTAAACCCGCCAACAGAGTGACGTTAGTAACCCTAACCATCTGAGACGGATCCACAACATGCAGACCAGCCATCAAACTCAAGCACAACTTACCTCCCCAAACATGAACCTATAGTTTTCCTTCCAGAGCCCCCCTCCTCTCTCCTCCCACCACCTTCCCCTCCACTCCAACATTCCTGCTCTCCGTATACCAACCGTATCCGTGACAGGGTAACAGGAGGAAATGGCATCATCAGGTAACAGATATCAACTGGAAAGAACTCGAGGAGAACGAGGCAGTTGGAGGTGAAGGGCTTGCAGAAGTCAAGGGTTATCAGTCGAGTTTCCAGAAGGACAGTTCGCCGGTTTAAGGATTCATCCAGAGTAAATAGAAGTTTGTTTGTGGAAAGACACGTGCATGTTTCATTTTCAAAATAAATATTTTCCAGAGTTGAGGTCTAAATAATTTGGGGAAGTGACCCTATGAATAACTTGTTAGGATGGATATTTTTTGCAGGCACGTGGAGCAGAGCAACCTTCTCTGGCCAAATGACACCATCTGGCAGGAAGCTAGGACAACACGGTCAGCCAGGGAATGTGAGTGTGTGTGTGTGTGTGTGTGTGTGTGTGTGTGTGTGTGTGTGTGTGTGTGTGTGTGTGTGTGTGTGTGTGTGTGTGTGTGTGTGTGTGAGTGCGAGGGCTTCTGGGTGTGTCTGCAGTATAGAAATTATTTGGGAAAGGTAAACGGTGTGCCTGTAACAGAAGTAAGGTTAAGAAAGAGAGAAAGTGGGGGGGTCTTTTTTTTCTGTATGTGTGTGTGTGGGCGTGTGACTTTGACAGAAAGCGATGCTGTGTGTTCGGTCTGATGAGTTTCTGACAGCAGACATGGGACATCAAACTAAAAACAGTTGTGTAATATGTTCCACATCCATCACTTTGAAAAGGAAAATTATTAACAGGTCTTTAAAAGTAGCGTAAGCTTTGGATTTTACTTCAAACGGACTCGATCCATAGATGAACCATTACAATGTACAGTAAGCCTACTTCTATTATTATGTATGTACACTTCAGAGTAACCTTGTAAGAATTTGCCTCCATTTTATGACACATCGTCCTCAGTGACAGCAGTGTTCCCTGAGAGAGTAAATGTCAAAGTGACATTGAGCGAGCATCAAGCCAGTCTAGGCTGTGTGTGTGTGTGTGTGTGTGTGTGTGTGTGTGTGTGTGTGTGTGTGTGTGTGTGTGTGTGTGTGTGTGTGTGTGTGTGTGTGTGTGTGACCTAGTCTTAGCGTCCCCTGGGAGTGGAGCTGGCTGGCTGACTGTTCCCAAGCTGTCACCAGACATTGACTCAGAGCGCTATGCACTCACCATCGACACACTGACTCACCGAGCTCCATCCATCTATCTATCACATCCATAAACACATTCAGAGGAACTTTGAGTCCCGTGAACTGAATTAAATTGGTTTCAGCTCCCTCAACTGAATTATGTTAGAAAGCAATATGTCTTAAAATCTCTTACTTGCTGCGCCTGCAATTGGATTTGTTTTCAGGAAATATTTGCTTATTGAATTCTCTACCAGGACGCATTGGCCCTATTAAGGCATCAACGATTTCACTGGCAACATTGTGCATTCAAACCACAGGCAGCCACACTGCTGCACTACTGTTCTCTCTGCCTGCTTCTGCTAAATGATTGCTTGTTGTACTCATGGAGGGATATTGTGTAACTCATAGATATTGACTGGCTGCTAACTGTACTTTGAACACTCAACAGCTAATATTTCCCAGATGCTCACCTCGTAGAGCTGCTTTTGTTCTT
The DNA here is from genome assembly GCF_910591455.1 of Pholis gunnellus. Lineage (NCBI taxonomy): Eukaryota > Metazoa > Chordata > Actinopteri > Perciformes > Pholidae > Pholis > Pholis gunnellus. Next base: position 7,625,910 of record NC_136530.1, read on the forward strand.
GGGTACCAATTCTGTGAGTGACTGTGAAGCCTTTTATTGTAGGAAACAAAGTTGAGTCTTCACCTTTTTAGAAGTTTTCAGGTGAGCAACATATTAAACGCTCTGCTTGGTGATACTAACCCATCACTCCTACTTTCTGTGGATGCATTGTATCTCAAACTGCTTCACCTTCTTATTGATAATGCTATCTATTCTTACTACATATGCCGAGCACAAGAGCAAACCAGGGACACGTAGATTAAGTTGGTATCAGTGGCTATATGGCTAACCCATAAAACTGACTAACAGGGCTAATCTCCCTCAAAAAAACTTGGTGTATGCTTTTTTAAAAGTGCTTTTCAAGTCTAATCCCAGGCCTCGCGTTCTCCCAGAGATCTGTGTCGCTGTTGTTAAAACTCAGCAGACAGCACTGTACAAATATAGCTGAGTAACTAGGCCTACTGCAAATAGAACAGAACTGAATTTAATCAAATCAACACAGCATGCTCTATGTTCCAACATTCACCCTCTGGCTGCACCCCTCCTCCAGCTTCCTCTCTCCCGCTCTGTATGCTCTCTGTCTGACTCGGTTTTTCTCTCTTGCCTCCTTGCAGACGGTAAAAAAAAAGCACATGCACGAGCACACATTTAAGCACAACACATGACCTCATTACTGCACTTTCCCGCCCGTCCTATCCCCAAAACCCCTCACACTAAATTACATAATTTCTGGATATAATAGTTTCATTTCCTCTCCTTCGGCCTTCTTTTTCCATTCATCTCCCTTCCTTTTTTGAAAAGTTTTTTTTATTTAACCTTTATCTATGCAGGTATAATCTCATTAAGACACTGGTTCTTCAAGAGGGACCTGTAATGACACAACAACAATACAACACAAAGTTACAGACACACAGGGCATTTACACAGAGACAGAAAATAAATCAAAAAACTGATATGACCAAAAGTGACAAAGTGGTAGTTTAAAACTATGATAAAGAACAAGAGCAGACCCCACAGAAGTTCACTAACCTGCTCTTGAATCTTGCTCTACTTCATGCAGATGTTCCTGTCTAAGAGCTACGTGCAGCTAAACACACACTCTTGCAGACACACACTGCACCCTCTGCCTCTCACCGGACCAAAAGTACCATGAGTCATCACACTAATCACTTTCAGCTTTATCACTGGCCAGCTTTCAGCAGGTTGCAATTATCGGATGTCAAATGCTGTTTGGTGGTATTGTCGTTATATTAGGACAACAGGGAGCGTTAAGCTGGAAACAGAGCAGCGACGGGACACTGATGGCTGGCCTGCGTCTCCGGCGACACAGGGATAGTTTATGACTGGCTTGTGGTAGTGGTAATGTGTGTATATGTGCGTGTGTGCATTTGCTCCACCGCCTCAATTACTCAGCAGTCAGTCAGTCAACCGTCCGACCGGGCAGCCAGGCAGCCAGCCGGGTCCAAACAGGGTGAAGCAGCAGGCTGGTAAGCAAAATGAACCGCAGCGGCAGTGCAAGCCGACCACAGTCGGACCACATCACAACCACACAGCACACTGCCATTTACAGCGCTGCGTATGTCTGTCTGCAGGGAGGCGGAGGAAGGAGGGAGAGCAGCAAAGGGAAATGGAAAGGAAGGAAGAGAAGGGAAGAAGGACTGGTGGGATGGTGAGGGTGAAGTCTAAAGGAGGAAGAGTGAAAAAGGAAGAACGCAAGGAAAGGTAGAGGAACGACAAGAGGAGAGTTGGCAAGAGGGATGAAAAAAAAGTGTTGAGGGAGAAAAAAAAGGAGGAGAGACAAGCAGAAACATTAAGACGAAGGAGGTAGAGACATTAACACAGAACGAGAAAATAAATGTAGCTTTCTGAAGCCTGCTATATTTACTACTGACAACTGAGTCATTCATCTGACGGAGGATTCACTGTGGAGAAACGATTAACTTTAATAATAGCCACCTACATGCAATACTGAATGATGGACTGCACAGGTAACCAGAAATAGCTAGCTACATGGGAATGCTACCAGTACATACCAGGTTTCTGTTTCATTCTCACGTTGACACTGCAAAGTCTAATTTAGGTGACATTAAAGGCCAACAAAAATACTAAATAAGTGGCTTAGATTCGTTTTTTCATAGATTTAAAAATATGTGCTGGGCCGTGTTTGTACCCTTCTACCATTTCTCGCTTAACCTTACTCAACAGTATGTCCACAGTTTACTCCATGTGTTAGATGAGGATTTTACATTTTCAGCTTTGAGTGGATTTAAACAAACATCATTTCTACTCTGTGACTTATCTCTATAAACAAATATCTGGATATGAATGCAGAATCTGTCGGCAACAGGTTCTGGTTTCCGTTCCGACCAATCACGTTTGAGCAGGCTTTGGTTGTATGCAGGTAAACAGCCTTTGTGGAGAGCAAAAGAGGTCAACACACTGGACAAAAACGGCTATTGCCTGATGATGGTTTATCTTTCTTTTGCTAAAAAACGAACTGTTAACTGAGTGTAAACTGCTTACTTGTGAAACAACCCAGTTGTAGAGCTGAACTCCAACGTGTCTCAAGTTGCTAACTGGACTGTAAACAATGACAGGCGCATGGAAGAGGAAGTCTTGGCCCGGATGTGCATTATCCGTTATCGGGATATCTGCTTAGTGAACCATCCGAAACCGCTGAAAAATTGGCTGTTGCCCCCAGAGGCTACATCGTCTGTGGACCATTAGCTGGTGTGTTGCTAGATTGCTCCGCTACGAGTTCAGACATAACTGTACAGGGCAGGGGAGGCTTTAAAGGAATTTCAGCCAAAAGGTTATAAAGACAACATGTAGGTTGATATCTTGGATAAGAGAAAAGCCAACAGTTAGGACGACGTGAAGAAAAGGTCCTGCAGTCACTGAGGGTTTAGCGGATGATTGCACTCAATAAAAAAGTCAGGTGATCACCAAAGTTATACAACTCAATGTGACACTAGACGAAAAGTCACAGGATCTCCAAAATCATTAGGGTTCATCATGGATACTTATATATTACCTTTATACTGTGGTACAAAGTTAACGGTAATCCATCTGGTATTCTAGACCAATGTGGTGGATCAACCGACGGCCCAACAGACAGACGTTAGAGCCGTGCCACTTCCATGGATACAAACCAGTGTGGACAGACTCAGTTCATACACCACAGATGACAGCTGAAAACACTTGTATCACATCAAAATCAGCATTTCAGCAACTGAGCAAAGCTTACATTTTAAGGCCTGATAACCATGTATTTATGAAGTCATACAAAAGACTTTAAATGTTTCCAACAGACCATAGCTGGCTAGAAAAGGACTCTTCAAACATTCAAACATGACTAAATGCCTTCCACTGCTTGAGCAGCAGTTTGTAACCTTGATCCCTGTGCAACAATCGTGTAATTTTCTAATATGAACAACAAAGGAAAAAATAGAAAGCCAAGAGAATTATAATTCTGAAGCACAAGTTGGCAGGAATATATTTGTGAAGCCCACAGAGGAGCTGAGAGGATCTAACATTAGCATTACTGTGTTTAGGAGAGTAACTACAAGCAGACCATTATCTTGTCATTGGCACTCACTGTAATGCTTGCTTTTAGGGGCGAGCATCAGATAAATGCAGCTCGAGAAGAAAAGCAGCCAAGAGGGGGGGAGAGAGAAAAGAACAGTACAAACAAAGAACATAAGAGGCAGGAAACAAAAAGCGGAGACGGAAACCAGGAGACAGGTGATGATGAGAAAAAGAAAAGTGAGATACGGGAGGAGGAAGAGAAAAGAAACAGACTGCGTTTCATGGCGTGAGGGAGAAGCCAGGCCACTATTGTAGTGAGTTAGCCCGAGGTGTTTTCATACTTGAGCTAGCGCTGATGGATGAAGGTCATAAGCAACTGAATTAGTGATGAGGATCAGGATGAAAGTGCTTTCTAGAAACTGCAGGGCCGACCAGACAAAGCCGGGGCACATGGGATAGGTAGTGCCCGGGGTGTGAGGTTGGAGTGATAGACGGGACGGGGCCGGCCATGAACCCATGAACTGTCAACACGTATCATACATGCCAACAATACTTCAGCAGAATCTGCAGACCTGTCAGTGCAATTGCTCCTTTTAACAATCTGTATTTAAGCTGCACTTCTTCTTGTATTTTGATGCATTACTCTCATTTCTGCTTTAGCAGTTGCCTTAATTCTGCTGCTGACGCTGTTAAAAATTATAGACTTTTTATTTATGGTCTCTGAAAGCAGGACTTCAATATGGGACATATGGAGCAGGAGCTTATGTGGTTCGATTGGGGCTTTAATTATGTTAATTTACAATTCTCATGAATGCCGGTGCATTCATCCTGTTTATTCTGGTCAAAAAGTGAGAAAGTTAAGATAAGTATAAGAAAAACATTCTTGCAAAGGGTCCACTTTCTTTTTACTTTCTTCCCAATATATCTTTGAAGGGCATAGAGATGCCATTAAGGAACATTTATATTCCTGTTAAAATATCTGTAATTTTACATGAAATTTGAACTCCTTCCTGCATGCATTTATGTGGCGACATTTTGTTATGGTATTTTGAGGCTACTGTCAGTGGATTTCCCTTCTTATGATTGTAAAATATTGGCAGCAACTGATGAACTTTGACTTTGCATATTGATTAAGTCTGAGGTTTGCAGTTGACATTTTACGCAAATGAAAATAAATGAGCTGTCAGACTTTGTAGCCACACTGGAGATATGTAAAGGGAGAGTGGTGTTGTCTCGGTCAGATATCTGCAAAAAATTAGAAAACAAACCATTACGGCAGGAACATAAAAGGGACCAGGGATGTTTAGCATTTGTTGCATGTACGACTGTTTTAAAGCAGCAAGACACTCGCGGTTATACTTCAAAGAATAAAGGGATCTTTAATAAAAAGAGGGCATGTATGAGTTGTACAAAAATGCTAATTTCGCAAGTCACAGAACTTAAATGTAAATTTATCCATGAAAAATACGAAACACAAAAAAAAAATCAATGAATAAATAATACAAGAGTCCCTTTGCATCGTATGTAGCTGCGGTTTCAGTTGTAGCAGAAAGTACTGTGGCAGATAAGTTGCGTCACATTTACACAAGTTGATCAAATCAGCTGTCTTAACTCAAGGTCCAGCTTTCAATCACACCTCAGTGCAATCATACGACCAAAGAACATACAGTTCCCATGACAAGTAGAGCAAACTCCATCCGTTAAGGACGATCATGAGACAGTAAGTGCATTTAGTTCTTTCTTTCTACTTTCTTTATTGTGTAAGAATTGTTTCGTACTACTGTGAGAAACACAAAGACAAAAAAAGTGAATAATAAAGAATAAAGACAGACAGTTAAAAATGTGAAAGAAGAATAAGAAAAAAAATGTTTTTTCCTCTAGCAACCAGGAGACGAGGAGGAGACGAGGAGGAGGAGCAATGTAGCAGGCTGCAAACAGAGCTGGAGAGAGAGAGAGGAGGGAGAGAGCGACAGCACTTGCTAAATGAATTTGGCTTTTAGCGATGGGGAGTCTACTCCACTGCTGTGCCAGTAATGTGTGTGTGTGTGTGTGTGGGCATATGTGCCTGCATGCTAATATCCTCATATATGCACATATATATGTCTGCCAGCGTGTGTTGAAGGGATGTGTGTGTGTCTGTGTGTGTGTGTGTGTGTGTGTGTGTGTGTGTGTGTGTGTGTGTCGCCCTGCATGTGTGCATCTGCAGCTGAATTTCTGTCTGTGTGTTTTTGTGTGTGTGCACAAATGGTTTTGCAAGAATGGAAAACATTAGTGTGCGTGTTTATGCATATCTTTTGGACAGGCAACTAAATAATGTTCCTAAACGCTGGTATGTCAGGAAAAGACAAGGCGAGTGTGTGTGTGTGTGCGTGTGTGTGTGTGTGTGTTTTAGGTGCACTGTCACCAGGATTGGAAGTGACAGGCAGGAAGTATCAGAGGCAGCTGGGTAACAGCCCACTAACCACACAGGGGAGGGCTCTACACTGAAAAACATTACCAGTAGGGGTAGAGAGACTATGCGTATATATATATATATATATATATATATATATATATAGCGAGAGACATAGAGAGACAAAGAGAGCGAGACAATGGAGGGGAGGTAAAAAAAAATCAAGAAGAAAATCAAACAGGAAGACAAAAAAGAGGACAGAGGAGTAAAAATGATATTTGTTTTGCTGTTATTGCTTCAGAGCATCCTAACATGCTCTTTATACAGAACTGTTAAATGAGTAGTTTCATACATGATTGGAAATAAACAAATGAGAACTGATATCAATGTCACGTTATATGAATGAATCCCATTGACGGGTTTGGTCTATTCCACTGATTGACAGTTGCTGGCAGTAACGTGTTAACAAACCTCTACGTTAGCCGAATAGCAGGCAAGTGTGGATGTAAGGTCTCAAATATTGGCTTTGGAAATTTTTGATAAGGACAGAAATGCAATTGACACGTTTCAGAACAAAGCATACAATGGGTTTTGGTGAGAAACAGTAGATGTAATCATAACTGTCCGAAAAAACTGAAGATCCCCCGTGAGCATCTGCTTCTCACCGGGGTACCAGGTGGTGCAGAGTAAGCCACAGTAAAAAAATACATAATAGTTCCAGCTCACACAAGGATACGATAGGATGGACACTATGTCAAGAAGGAATTAACTACTTGTTTTACATGTTGATGTATCAGAACAAAGCAAATCTGATGAAGCAACAATGGATCGCGTAGTTCACTCGTTCTTGTTTTGTTTTTTGTTTTTTAAAGAAAACTCCAAATGGTACCTTTTTAAAGGAATAGTTCAACATTTTGGAAAATACGTTTATTTGCTTTTGTGCTTTGAGTTGAATCAGAAGATTGATGGCACCCTCAAGTCTGTAAGGTGAATGTTAAGCCGAAGCCAGCAGGTGGTTAGCTTAGCATATGGAAGGGAAACGAGGAAACAGTGTGCATGCCTCTGTGAAACTGTAACAAAATCCACTAACGCACACCTCTGAAACCCGTTAATAAAGACAATATATTGTTTAATCTGTTGAAGCTAGAGGTACCGGTAGGTAGATTTTGTGAGATTTGAACAGCTGTTTCCCGTTTTCTTCAGTCTTTGTGCTAAGCTACGACTAGCCGTAGCTTCGTATTCAATTCTCTCGGTAGAAAAGCTTTCAAGCATATTTTTCTTTCCCAAATTCCTTTAGCTAGATGGTGTAAGGACGTGCTTAGCCTATCTTTGTATAAAATAGTTTCACTTCTACATACAGAAGTGCAAATAAAACGTCAGTTTGTGGTTCTAGGGGGATTTATTTAAATATTTCTTGGCGATGAACAGCTGGGTACAGTGACCTTCTTGAAGTCTTGTTGTCACAGTGAAATCAACAAGTTTTGGTACCATTGTGCTTGGACAGTCACCAAAACCAAACAGATGTGCTCATATCTGGAAACCCATGCAGCAGCAGGAGACTGCCGAGTGAAAGGATAAACTATTGCTCGTCAAGCGCGTGAAACCAGAAACTTTTGTTCTTATCATTTCTTTTTATGTAAGCGGGACTAGCTGTTTGTCCCTGTTTTTCATCTTTACGCTAACCCATGCTAAGCTAAGCTAGGCTAAGATAGATTAAACATGTACTGGCTCCAGCTCCATACTACAAATTAAATAAATAAGTATTTTCTCAGAATGTCTCAAACTATTCTTTCACACTCACATGCTCAAGCGTAAAAAAAAAGAGCTTCCAAGATAAAAAGAAATAAAAAGGAAGGCGATGAGGCGTTGGCTGAAGAAAGCACAGTCATTAGGCTGCAGAACAAGAAAGATTCAAAGAAAGAAACGAGCGACAGAGATAGACGGTGAGTAATCGAGATAAGGCAAGGACCATCATGAGTCAAACATGAAGACGGGATGGGAGATGGGAGACAAAACTACAGAAGAGTAATGGGGTGAGATGATAAAGAGAATAACAAATGAGCAAGGAGAGAGGAGAAGAAGAGAGAGAACAGAGAGGAGAGACAGAAGGTTAGAGTGAATTTAAAAAAAAAGATGAAAATAGAGAGAGAAAGAGGGAGACGAGGAAGGTCAGCGAAGGAGAAGACAGACAGCGAGTGGAGACGGGACAGAGAGGTTGTTTGTATCTCATATGACACCATTAAAGTTTGACTAGTTCTCATCTCTCTTTATGTCTCCTGCTGCTGGAGAAACCCAACTGCTGCAGAAACACACACACACACACACACACACACACAAACAAACACACACTGGTATCTGCATGCCAACACACAAACGCTCAGACAGTGTCCACTCACACACACATGCCTAAACTCACACATAAACACTTGCATTTGCCTTAGACAAACACAGAAACAAACACACACTGAGCATGACACGTGTGTACGTGTGTACGTGTGTGTGTGTGTGTGTGTGTGTGTGTGTGTGTGTGTGTGTGTGTGTGTGTGTTTCTGCAGCAGTTGGGTAGAAAGAGAAACATATAGAAAGAGAGGAAATGTATATCAAAGTGGCAGGAATGGGTGAGACAGCTAGAGAAGAAAAGAGTAAAGAGAGTAAAAGGAGTGACAGTGACGGATGGGAGAGATAGATGGATGGATGGAGGGACGTGAGGCGGGTTAGAGGATGGAGAGGCGGCAGACGGAGATTGACAGCCTCCTTTCCCGGGGACGGATGAATAAACCGGTTCAGCGACGGATGGAGAGAGAGAGAGAGATAGAGAAAAGGAGTGAGGGATGGAGGAGGGGAGGTAATGAGAGAGAGAGTACGTCTCCGTAATCAAGCCATAAAGGAGAGCGGGAACGAGGGAGCGAGGTGGAAAAGACGAGTGGGCTCTGAATGAGTCAATCATGATTAATCAAGACGCTTCTCGCTCTCCGTCGCTCTCTCCCTCGCTGTCTCCTTCTTTTTGCTCAGACTCATCATCATCATCATCATCGCACACACACACACACACACACACACACACACACACACACACACACACACACACACACACACACACACACACACACACACACACACACACACACACACACACACACACACACACACACACACACACACACACACACACACAAAACCTTGTTCTCCAGTGCAGCCCCCTTGTGCATTCCTATCTAGACTGTAAACACAGGGCACATGTACTTTCGGGCCGTTTTACAGCAGTGGTTGGTTTCCAAACGAGAAATGAAGTTCAATCGGCCAACTCACATTGAATGCACTACAATATAACTACTAGTACTAATATGTAAGGCCCAAGGGTCATTACACTTGCCGGGCACAGCAGGGCGTGACAACACTCAGAGCACACAGGTAGATGCTGTGGTGGAGCTTTTTAAATGCTACATGAACAGCAGCAGCAGCAGCGTCGACAGCAAGTGACAGCGTAGCTCTTAGGGGACACCGCCATTATTATCACACGCCATGTGATTGTAGAGGCTGACTCCAGTTGACTGCCATGAACTGACAGAAGGTTTTAGGTTTTGCTTCTTTGATTTCCACTTGTGACCCTTAATCACAGGTAACGTGTTGACATGAGACATTGTGAGCAACTCAAGTTATTTTCCTTCTTGGACTGTTTCAGTTTGACAGATTTGTAAAAAGCCCAAATGTGATAGTAGACAGTATATCACCAAGAGACACAATTATAGATCTGTCTATGCAGTTCAATCATTTGGTGACCTGTTAGATTGATCTTTTGACCCCTTGTCTCAAAGGATAAGGCTGGCATTACCATATTTATTATTTATCAAATTTGAAAGTTCAATTTATTCATCCATAAAAACATGGAAATCCAAAATAAAATCCAAAAAAGAACCTTAAAAATGAGCATATGTCACCTTTAACATACACTACAGTGCACGTTTATTGTAATGAAGAACAGTGCGACTCTGATATGTTTTTAATAGTTTTTGGACAACAGTGAATATCTATGGCACAGAGGAATAAGCTGTATTAGGCAATAATTCATTATTAGCAGGATAAATGTATTGTCGAATTTGGTCTTTTCATGGGATTTCAACAACAAAAATACAGAATGATCAGTGCTAACCTTTAAGGTGTAACTAATTAAATTACTCAAGTATGATTGTGGAACTTTTTTTTAATCTTTTTTCCACAGGCTCTAATGTGCTCTATAGAAAAAGACTGGATGAGAGAAAACCTCCCCTACGCTGCCTCTGCGTCGCGGCTTGTGAGCAGCGTGTGAATCCTCAGACAGAAAGAGAAAAAATAGGGCACTTCATATTTATTCAAGTGTCAGATCCAGAGCTGTCTGTGGGGAGAGAGAAAGAGAGGATGGGAGGAAGAGAGGAAGGAGGGCTGCAACCACAGGAGCTCTGAGGTTTCACAAGCCTGCCTTTTCTAACTCTGAACACACACACACACACACGTGCCCGCATGGACACACGGGGGGGGGGGGGGGGGGGGGGGGCAAACAGGAGGGAGCGAGGGAGAGGGGAAGAAAATGAAAGTGAGATAGAGGAGGAAGGATGTGCTGTCATTCAAACAGACAAAAAGAAACAATTAATAAAAACATCCACTGCATGTGCGTGAATCTGCCTATCATCAGTGTGTGTGAATGAATGAGCTGTGAATTCAACGCGCCAAGTTATGTCTCAGGAGTGTTAGACTGAGCATCTAAATGAGGATTACGCGCAGGTGCCAAACAGGCCGTGATCCACCGTCTCCGAGATGTCACATCAATTCTGGGTACACGCGCTGCTGAATAGATAAACCTTCATCAACGCAGCCAAAAGAACAGGAAGCTCCCTCTTGAATGAGATACACAAACACTGAAGCACATGTAAGAATACCTCAGAGCAATTACCTGCTGGTTTCAGGGTGCAGGTGCTGGTAAACGTAAATCAACACTTCCTCCTGGTGGATCCAATGTGAACTACAGGAACCTTCCGGCGTCAGAAGGCAGTCAGATCCTGATTGAATTCCTCTTTCTGTAAAAAAAACTAAATAAGTTAAAGTTACTGTGAGGAACTGTTAACTGGTTATGAAACAGTCTCAATGTAATACCGATGCCTCTATGACCTTCATAAGTAAACGAGACTATTTTTATAAAGTTATTCTTGATGCTTGTCATCGGTGCCACCAGGTTGGGTTCTGCGCAAAAATCAGATCATGATCAGTGAATCGTGCAGGTTCGACAGAAACACCTTCAGCTCAGACTCCAGCAGCAGCAGCCGGCCCCACCGCAGACTGACCCAGATACGACGCCTTCGACCTGCAGTCAGAAGCTCCGGGGTCTCCTCCATCAGGCCAGGAGCTGAGCTGAGCCGAGCCGAGCTGCTCCTCTGGTCCCCGCTTGGGACTATACTGCTGCAGACACAGGCCGTTATTGCTGGGCCTGCTGCAGTTAAATGAGAGGGTTTTCTAAAAGGGACTCTGGTGCTTTCGAAGCACCACCACCTTCGCAGGAACCGCCAAAATCATCACAAAATAAAAGTTCCTTGTTGCAGCTTTAAGTCATGGATCTGGTTCAGTCATTTACACCTCGATGTTGGGTCTTAAAGAAGGTGGACTCACTCAGGTCAGCATGAATTCAAGTACGATCTGAAGACACTTCTATGCCCTTGTCAGTTTCTGCCTCTGAAAGCCACACATCATGGAAACGTGTTCTATATCTTATGCTATAAGACCCTGCAAGCTGTGTGCAAAGATTTAAACTTCAACCTCTACAATTCCCTCAACTGGGCAACTCCTCACTGCTGAGGACTGTGTGATCAAAAGCTCCAGAGTAGCCACTAAACGGGCCTTCTGATGAGTTTGCATTTCATTCTTGAAGTATTTCAGATTATTTTCCAACGCTTCAGGCGGCTGTTTGTTTCCAGTTATTTTTACTAGGTTACAAAAATTCTTATTTTTACAATTTAGCTGAGATTTTTGTCAAAGCTGATCCAGCAATGGAGGAATAGATTTAAATAATGAATGGATGGATTTGGTTGTTTCATAATGCACGTGTTTATCTTTGATGAGTTCATACCAAATACTTGATTGTGCTGCTTGTAGTTTCTGAGATAGACATTTTCTTATACTTTATTTAGACTTTGGGCACAAAAATATAATGAAATACATAGAACAAGAAAAAAAAACATGAGTCCCCCCTTATGTGTCCAAAGACTGAATACGGTGGAATAAGAAAAACGTACTTTTCAGCCAAACGGTTTAACCAATTTTGAAACTTTCTTCAGATTTTTGCACGCCCAGAGAACACTTCCACCAAAAGTTAAATCACAAACACAAATGGGATTAGATCACCTCACTTCTACCAAGTTTTAGATCTCTGCCAGTAGATTTTCACACGTTGAGATGATCTGGAACAAATACCTGCCTAAAATTTGGGATATTTAACAAAAGCCTATTTGGCTCACTTTGCAAAAAAAGTAATGACGCTAAACATTCAGAGGCTGCAGCACTCACCTTCAATTGGGGCCTTCTGCTTGGACGGTCACCCTAATAAAGTTCACCATACTGCCTGCAGTTACCAGTGACTTAAAGTAAATACAGGATAAAACGGGGAAAAATGCTTTTACAGGAATCCACCGACCACAGACATTCAAAAAGAGTCACAGAAGACTTTCTTATGATTTGATTGACTTTATTTGTAAGGCACCAGAAGTCCTTCCTTACTGCAGAACATTTCATATTATTTATAGTAAATGTTTGTTGTACTTTTTAATAGTTTCTTTTTTTTTGTTGTTGTTTCAATGAAGCTATGATTTCAGACACAAAACATTTTTTTTTTTGCCAAAGTACACACTTTCAGGTTTTACATTATGCACAAAATAAGTATTTAAAAAAAGACCTTTACAAAGCTCAAAACGCTTACAATGCTTCACGCTATGGGGGCAAAAAGTCGGGGGAGGTGGGATGTGGCGTGGGAGTAGAGGGCAAGGGGGTAAGAGAGGAGAGGAGGGGTCAACGTACTGCAGTTTCCCCCCTGGTGTCACATCATTGTAACACAATAGCACAAGAATCATCCAGGACAGACAAGAAAAGATGCAGCTATATACACATAAAGCTTTCTATGTATAACTGTATACAGAGGCAAGCGCCTCCAACTACTTGAACAAATACATAGAATTTATTTTGTATGTTTATAACGTCAGCTTTGTAACTCTCGTTCTAGTTCATATTGATTAATATTTAAAAACAAATAAGAGGGGAAAAAAAAAAACAAGTGCATTGATCACAGAAAGGTTTGGACCAAACATTCTTTTGAAAAAAATGACTCAACTAGAAAGAAATCAATCTTGTTTCCCCGGCAGACATGCATTGATGTGTGTGTGTGTGTGTGTGCGCGCGTCTACACACTCTGCATACCACTATGAGGACCGTATGTAGCTCGACACATACCGCATGTGGGAGCACGATGTGCTGCTAGCTTAACTCACACGCAGAATAGCATGTTAGCTTTAGTAACACGTTTCCTCTCTGTGTGTATCAAACCTGGTTCATGTATCCACATACATACACAACTATGAGCATCATCGAAGGAGTCGCCTCACCAACAGTGTGTGTGTTCGTCTGAACTTCTGGACTAAACGAAGGGCTTTATTCGGAGTGCCATAACGTGCAATTTGTGTAATTGATTCCTTTCTGAATCTCAAACAATAAAAAATGTGCTTTATCGTCATCAAGCCAAAGATCGTTTGGAGTGGCGTTTTTTCCCAAATTCATTCTCACAGTGTAGCCGCTAATTCAGAGAGAGGAGGCTAAGAAAGGGTTGTGTTTCTGTGTGTGTCGGGGGTTTACAGAACAACTCTGATACTATTTCAAGCTGTCTTCAGAATCAAACTGCTTGTACGGTACCTGCTGCGTACCAGGACGTCCTAAATGTGGGAGTATGTTTGAGGGCACTATAAAGTTCTGCTGCTGACATTTTGAACGCAGCCAGGGTTTGGTGACATCACATTACTCCCAGCATAGCTTCGCCGAACTTCCACCTGACGAGAGGCCTAACCAGACGAGCTAATTGAAAACAGGGCCTGTGAGGCTGAGGGGGAGTTTTTACTCATCGGAGCAGCTGTGGAGGACGCTTGTGCTTCAGCTGTGTGAGCTGCACGGATAATATTTTTGTTAGGTCATGGAAATTTCCCACTCAGGGTTGTACGTAGGTGTAATACCGCCTGAATAATGTAGTGTTAGCCTGATATGCGACAGATCAAAATGTACCGTATTCAAATCAGAAATTACAGAGGGCTCAAACGCTCGGGTCCAGTTGTGTTTGTTTCACACCGAGATGTTCCTTAAAACAGATCAAAGGCTATTTCTCAAGAACTGGATGATGACAGAGACTGAGACTGACCGCATGCAGAGATTAATGTCACCAGTCTAGTCTCTGTATATTTAGTTTGTACACACAGAGTGGATGAATAAGCTCTTCCCCGCTGTGAAACAGCCTGTTCTCTGTCATTGTCCTGTATTTTATTTGTGTTGCTCTGAACCCATCGAGGAGGAAGACACACACTGCCCTCTGCTGTCAAACACACAACATGCACACTCTCCCCCCTCGGTGCCTGCTCTAATATTGGTGCACATTAAAGATGCAACGGGTGACTGGGAGGGTGCAGGAGTCGAGCAGCATCTTTGTTCATTTAACTAGTGAAGAAAACGTTGCCTTTCAGTCGAGGTGCGGGTTGGAGGTATCGTACCTAACGCAGCTCACAGAGTCAGGCAGGGAGCGCTGAGTAGAGGTGGATTACTTACTGAGTGGGTTTGTTCAATACTCTCACAGCTCTCAGCAGGAAGTTTGCTCTAAGAAGGTGCTTTTCCTTTCTTAATATAAATGTAGGACTTTATACAAAATCTCTAGTTCGTCAACTGTCTTCCCAATACAACTATTCTGCTTTAAAAGCAGCAGTTTTGGGGTTTGGATGTGTGTGTGTGTGTGATGTTTCTCTCTTGAGCCAGGACACGAGGGCGCTATTCAAACACTTCTCTGCTCCATAAAAATCCACCGTTTAAACTCAAAGCCAACTTTTAGCTTGGAATGAATGCATGCAAACTGTACTGCCAAAAAAAAAAACCACATCAACACCACGGATCTGTGTCAGACCTCTTTGTTGGGAAAATGAAGTTCGCAGGAATTCCTGTGTTGTGTCTGAAAAGTATTACAGCTTGCCAAAGAATGTTTAGCCTGCAGTGCGGAGCGTTCAGTGTCACAGATCAGTCCTGCATAACAAGGACCGGCTTAGAACGGAGGCGAGAGCGAGTGGAGGAATAAGAGTTATGGAGAACCCCCCCCCCCCCCCCCCCCCCGAAACTAAACAGGAATGAGAACTGAGAGTGCAACAGGAAGGCAGGAAGGAACAGAAATAGAAACCAGTACTGATGAAAAAAAAATAAACAAAGTAACTGAAGCTTAATCACATGCAAAAAAGAGACAGTATTTAAAGAAAAAGACACGGGAGACACTCTGATGGCGATAGAGAGAAGGGAGGATAAAGAAACAACCTATGTACGGTAAATATGAAGCGATCAGGACTAGTCTGGCATTAGGGGGCAGGTGCCAAAGCCCTCCCAATAAAGGGAGGTGGTTAGGGGTCTGTAGCTGGAGCTGTGTTGATGGGATTGAAGCCCATGTTAGCTAAGGTCAGAGAGAGGGAGACCAGGGGAGAGGCTGTAGGCCAAAGGGGGGGGCTCAGATCTAGGGATTCAGGTCTCTGGACAAAAAGCGGAGCTGAATGGGGGGGGGGGGGGGGGGGGGGGGACACGACGACGACACACCATCTAATCAGACTTGTCTCCGTCCTCCTCGCGGTGGCTGTCAACTCCGTCACGTGAGGCTTTCTCCTCCTTGGCCAGCTGGGCTTGGGAGGCCAGCAGGGAGGAGAGGGAGAAGAGACCGGAGGAGGTGGTGACGGCGGGGAGGCTCGGCTGGCTCAGGCCCAGCGGCAGGGGGGTCATGGGCAGGGCCAGGCCCTGGAGCTGAGACAGCTGGTGAGCCTGGAGCTGCTGCTACATGGAAGACAACCAGACACAACTTAGGCACAGCAGGATAGACCCGACACACAAATCACCGCAGAAACACGGAAAGGGAAAGTCAAAATCTGCAATGCACAGACCAATCATACATCACAAATTATGTGTCGTATATAACCCCGGAGGCACAGCTCAGCTAACAGCTCAGGCACACTAGGATAGATGGAAGGCACATATCACAGCTCAAATACATGCTCGGTAGGAGATGGAAAGTCTGCAGCACACATAACTTATTTATAACGGATGCAATTTTCAATCTATATAGCCCCAAGAAACCAAGCGAGAGGAGAGAATACTGTACAGAGGACACACATGCTCGACAATACAACACATAAAAAGACCACGGCATGTTTCATATAGAAAGACATATTGTTACTGCCAAGCGTGCTCATTTTCATCACTCCCTGTTGTGCACACACTTGACGGCATGACACACCAGTGGGTGGATTTTAATGACGATCCTGGCTGACTTCTCATAATCTAAATGCCCCGGTTTGCACAAGTTACACCTCCAAAGTAAACAGCTCTTTACATTCAAACCAGAGCTCACAGGCTCCATGTCCTTGAGGTATATATATATATATATATATATATATGATGTACAAGTATGATATTAGCAGCTATGGAAGAAAAATATAGACAGGCATCAGAATATGGACCAAGTCCTGTGGCTCCCTATGCTAAGAAAAGCCTAAGAACCGGCCTATGTAGACCAGTATCCTCTGTTTCTAACGCGGTAGACACAAAGACAAAGGCAGGGCGCCTCTTTGGATCGTGCATCACAGTGATGGAGTGGCTAAGCTAGCTAACACCAGACCCATAGTAAAATGATGGAGTGGCTCAGCTAGCTAATACTAAACCTCTGGTAAAATGATGAAGTAGCTAAGCTAGCCACTACAAGGCTTATATTGATGAAGTGTAGCCGGCTAACATTAAAGCCCCAGAGATGAAGGATTACAGTTAGCTGGCTAATGCCCCATCCTTATTGATTCAGTATGCAGCAAGCTAGCTAATCTTGCTATTTTAATTGTTGTTTATTAAAATAATGGTCGCACCATTGCCACCGATACCTGTTCCAGCTATTCGAGTCAGTATCTGACCAATTTCAGTTTTTCCTACTAGTTTCAAAATATAGACGTTAGATATTTAAAACTATAAGCCAATAATAATAATAATAATAATAATGAAGGCCATTAAAGAGAACAATAGAATAAATGAGAATGATCAATAGTTGTGCTTTCTAGCCATCATAAGACCCTCAAGCGGGGCTGGAACATCATACCCTTATGATGGAGTTCATCTCTGGGGGGGTGACCTGCTTGGCCCTCTCTATGGCTGCCAGGACCTGCTGCTGGTGCTGGAGACGGTGGGTGGATGGTGGGGGTGAAGACGGGGGAAGGAAAGTGAGAGAGACAACAAAAGCGAGACAGAAACAAGGAGGGGAGAGTTTGGGGAGGGGGGGGGGGGGGGGAGAGAGGTGGAGAGGTTAGATCAATATCAATAGTCCCAACAGAGAGCGACAACCCTCTCTGGTGATGCACCCCCCCCCCCCCCAGCCATTCATCCAGTCATATGCACACGCACACTAATGCACACACACACACAAAAGAGCCTTGTGTGACACCGGTGAATGGATGGTTGGCTGGTGTGCTGTAATGGGTGGAGGTCAACGCCCTGGTGGGCAGATAAGAGCATGGCTTATCTGAATCATCACACAACCATTTATTACGCTGACACACACACACACACACACACACACACACACACACACACACACACACACACACACACACGGAAAAGAGAAGTGTGATGGGGGAGATGGTGGAGGACGAAGAGATAAAGGGAAGGAGGGGAGTGGAGGAGGAAGTCAAATAGGGAGGGGGGAGGGAAAACTGGGAGGACAGATTGAATATGGCAGAGGAGAGTGGGGGAGGGAGGAATAAAGTGAAAGTGAGTTGGAAAGGAACACGGGAGGCGAGTGATGATGAATGACGAGAGGAGAGGAGAGGAGGGAGGGATGCCGAGCGAGGGGTCGCGGAGGTGGAGAGGTAATGAGGCGGGAATGAGGGTGATCTCATTCCAGGACGTAAGGAAACTGTGCCGAGGGTCAGAGGGTTAGTGAGGACTTTGTGGCAGTGTGTGTGCGTGTGTGTGTGTGCGCTTACCTCCTGAGACAGGTAGGGGAGGACTTGTGCACAGATCCCGTTCAATCTCTTCACTATCTCAGCCTGCGGAAGGAGAGATCTTTTATTTAACGGGCAATACAGGCGTTGCTCTACATTTCAGTTGTTGTCAACAAATCCCTAGAAAAGACCAAAACCACGTCTCTGGCCTGTCAGTTACACTCTGGCCCCTTTCATTCCTACATAAGATGTTCACCATATAAACTGGTCACAAAAAGTAGTTCCCTAAAAAAAGCTGGGCACTGTAGTTTTAAGCAAATGTTACTCAATGTGGAGCTCTAGTGAGGACGGTGTACATGAGACTGATTCCAGATCGACTTCAGTGCCCACGTTGATCATGATGAAGGAGCATGTCGGCCAGAGCAACAGTGTGACTCACTGTTGTGTTTTTAAAGCCGCTACACACCCTAAAGCCTGCTCCAGACTACATGATATCAGCCGGACTCTAGCCAGACGCGGTCACAACGACAATGGGCGTCTGCTGTGTCAACCAATCGTTTTATTCCAGGTGTTGTAACATAATTGGCGACGATGGACGTCGCATCTGGTTCACCTATCAACGTCCCGACGGAGGGACTAGCACGTTAGCCTTTTATTTTGCCTTCCAAGACTTGTTCCCTCATGACCGTGACTTTTACCGCACTCTTCAACTGTAAACATGACGGCATGAAGAGAAACATGAAGAGAAAGAGGAATGATGTGAAAGATAAAGAAGTTGTCTCCCGGCCAAGTCAAGTCGAGCATTAGTCCACCCACACAGGTGTTTTGCCTGAGTTGCCCTCATCTCAGGACTATGTGGGTGTGAACAGACCGCGCTTGATTGACGGCTCCCTCACTCTCGTTAGATTTGTCGCACCATCATCACTAGCCAGCCTGAAGCTTGTTACGTAGCAGCAAGAGTGGGAAAATCCTCTAAAATGGCAGCTTTTTGTGTCCTTTTCACTTTCATTCAGCCTCAATAAGTCATGTGAAATGTGTTTATTACACGTTAATACTCAGCATGTGGAAACAACATCACCGAGACTATCCGGTTTGAACATTTTAACAATAAGACATTTCGACATGCCACAGTATTAAACACACAGGTGTAAGTAATGAAAATTAATGATTCAATCCATTTTTGGTTTTGGTCTTTTCGTGGGATTTGTTGACAAAGAAAAAACGAAAGCACTTCACCAGCTTCATCCTTTAAACCCTTACGATTCAAACCACACTCTCATCAGTATGGGAAACATCTGCTTTGACCTTCCCAAACTGGAGCACACATATCTTGCAACACACACATCTTGCAACACACACACACACACACACACACACACACACACACACACACACACACACACACACACACACACACACACACACACACACACACACACACACACCAAAAATCCCTTTATTCACCTCATTAATTAAGTTGCTTGTACTCTATACTCTCAAACTCTTGGGTGCGCGCACACACACACACACACACACACACACCTCTTTCTCATCTTGCACATTCTCCATCTTTCTCACATGCAGGTCTATTATCACATTTGGTTGGTAATCAGCCAATCCGTCTGAGATATGCAAAGCAGCAGTAATTGTGTTAGAGCCTAATTCGTGGCTGGATGAGGAGAGAGGGGCCCTCCTAACCGTCATTAGGCATGCAGAGCACAGCTCCCCATCAAGCGCCTCACTCCTATCCGCTCATCATTACACACACGCACACACACACACTCCCTGACATCTCTAAAATGTCTCTCTAAAATGTCTCTGCGGGACTCGCTCCATGCTAACTATGGCTCTTCCTCTTTTTCAGTGCCCTTTCAGCGTGCGTCTCTCTCTTTCTCCCCAGCCCAGCCTCCGTTTCCTCTTTTATCTGTGCTCTCTATTATCCTCCTCTCTGTGTCTCCCTCAGCTTTTATCTGTCTGAACGCTTCTTCTTCTCTTTTGTCCTGCCTTTACATTTTACTCTGCTTCTTTCTAGCTTTCCTCAAGTGCTACTGGAGCACACATTCACTGACGAGAGCGTTGTATGTGGGCAAATAAAACATACATCATGATAAAACTGGTCAAGGGCACAAATACAGCAGAGATGTTCAACATCATTCATTTGTGTTGGAGATATCTTGGCTGCTTTATGTCAATTTGGGAATTTTGTTTTTGATGAAGAATCCGTTTCAAGGAAGCAGGGAGGGCAACCTAAACAAACCTAACGTTTCACAGACTTCCTCACGGTGTCCTGCTTTTGTCCCTGAATGAGCTTCTCTGTTTGAGTGTCTTGCGCTGCTGCTTCCTGCCAGTAATACAACCCGATATCATACGTAGTCATCATTTATTAAATACCTCAAAAAGATTAAAAGTCACAAAATCTAACAAGCAGTAGTGGAAAGTCCAGTTCATTTACACACCGGTCTTAAGTACAATTCTGAGATGCCATGATTGAGTATTTACTTTTTCTACTCGGCAATACTTCAAAGGAAATTATTACTGCACTACTTTCAAATGACTACAGCAGCTAGTTTCCTTTACAAATTCATATTTTACATACAAACATATGATCTTAAAAAATATGATCCATTAGTATAGATGTAGAAGTAATTCTGGTAAACTACAACTCAACCAGCTACAACATTAAAATGCTGCAGTCAGTTATATAATCCAATTGCATATGATATAATAATAGTATATGATAATGTAAAACTTCGGCACAATTCTCCTTATTACAGATTAATAAATTGGGAATACTCTACAGTGAGTGTAATGACGACTGCTTGTACATTATTTAGACATGCAATGAAAGCTCCTACACTGTATACCAAGTTAACAAAACATAGATGAAGAGTTACAGCAGGACACACATCCAACACTAAACATGGAGGAAGAAAAGCACAGAAAACAGAACAGAAAGACAAAGAGGGGCCCAGCAACAACGCGGCTTCATTTAACATGTTCCAAGTACAAACCACAACTCAACCTTCTCTACACCAAGACAAAACACGGAGGAACAGAGAGAGAGAGAGAGCGAGAGCGAGAGAGAGAGCGAGCGAGAGAACAGACAGAGAAGAGAGCCATTTTTTGAATTGAGTAGGACGGAGTGATCAAGAGGGAGCAATTGAATGTGTGAGAGTGCGAGAGAGAGAAAGAAAGAAAGAGAGGGAAATAGAGACAGAGGTGGAAAGGGAGGAGGAGCAAAAAAAAGGGGGGGGGGGGGCACTGGCTGTGCACAATAGGCCTAGACATGAATGCTCCTCGACACTCGTTTCCACACATCTCCTTCAATTTCAACTCTCTAATGGAACTAGAGATTCTCCGCACCCACTCAAACTGTGCACAAAGCAAGCACGCACACACACACACACACACAAGCGCAGGACAACAGGAGCACGCATCAACAGAAACCCACAACTGCTTATGAACACGTGCCATCTGCACACACACACACACACACACACACATACATATATATATAGAAGGGGATGCATGCACACTCAATTTTCTTTTGTAAATTGCACACAGCCATAAGGACAATGCATGAGCAAATGTACAAAATCACACAAAGACTTCTGGACACGCACACACACAGAGATTGAAACAACAACACATACACACACACACATATATATATTTGAAACAACAACACACACACACACACACACACACACACACACACACACACACACACACACACACACACACACACACACACACACACACACACACACACACACACACACACACACACACACACACACACACACACGCCTGTGAATTTCCTGTGAGATAAAGGAATAGGGTGGGATGAAGTGCACAATAAGGCTCAGTGTGTGTGTGTTTCCCGCATGCATCACAGCAGTCTTCCTGCCTCAGAGTTTGTGTGGGTGCATATATGTGAAGGTCTTTAAATCATGGAAGCTGCTACTTCTGTGCGTGTGTGTGTGTCCATTTGTCAAAGCATACTCGGTTCTCCCAATATGGCTGTCAGTATGCGCCATCAATCATAAGACAGTGTGTGTGTTAGTGTGTGTGTGTGTGTGTGGAGGGGCAGCTCCAGACGAGGTCACCGATAAGGGCCGGCCCTTTGGAGGCCCATCGCTCTCTCCCTCCTACAGGCTGAGCATAAATTACTCCCCCCAGCTTCAGCCACACAACCTGTATGATATCGGCTCTTTACACCCCTCCCCTGCCTTTTCTTTTCTTTATCAAAATGGCCAACTGAATCTAGCTGGACTTCTCTGAATTTGAAGATTTGGGGGAGGGGGCTGCGCCTATGATTTTGGATTTGTTGCCACATCAATATGCACAGACTAAATGATAAAATTCACTTCCTCATACACATTTCCATGCTCGCCATCACTGTGGATACAGTGAACTCAAATTGATTTGGCAACAGCAGAAAAGCTACTACCCCCCCCCCCCCGGCGCCTGCATTTCCACACACAGCCTCAGGTGACATCGTTCAAATGTCCCTGAACACTGCCAAAGTGAAGGCAGATTATCTCTGTAATTCACACCTGCCAATCAGCGAGCTGCAGGTGCACAGTGGGGGGGGGAATGGGTTTGGGAACGCACAGCTGTGTCTGCGTCAACAGAATAACAACGTGGAGGCGAGTTATTTTGGATGTTCAAGGTTCTGAAAGTAAAAAGTTTGGTTTTGTGGCGACGTGAAGTCACTGGAAGCTGGAAGGCCTCCAAGGTTCTGGTGGCCATGAAAGCCCCGTCATCAGCATGAGAATAGTCCTCGACACTTTGTCAAATCACAGAGCTTAAAAAGGATGCTGCGTGAACCAGTAATGGCAGGCAGAAAAAAATTCAAAGAAAAACTTGGCGTGGTGCTGTTCTCCTAATTCCGACAACTAATTGTTCTGAGATTGCAGCTGCTCTCATTTGTGGCTCTTGCTGGTTTCTCCACAGCACATCAAAGGGAATACCGCCTACCTGGTGCAGAGGAGAGAAGTTATGCTCCAGAAAGAAGGGATTTCCTGCTTCCTGTCAGCACCAAGTTTAGTGAAAAGGCCGAACTCATGTTTCGCTCATAGACTTCTCTTTGGATTCTACCCGGCAACCGGGAAACTGTAGCGTTTGCAGCTACTTGCCAAAGCAAACTGATAACAGGTTTATATTTTATGTGATTGGGACATGTGGGAGTTATTAAACATAGACTCACCTGTTTGTGCATCTCAATGTTGAGCCCGTAGGACATCTCATAGTACTGGAAAAGAGGAGAGAGTAAGACAAAAAGGCAAATGTTAGAACAACACAAGCATCAAAAACCTTTTCTCAGACAATCCTTGTGCACAGGATGCTAACACTTTATTATGGAACTGTTACTGTGAGTGTGACAATTCATTCGGATAACACTTCAAATAGACAAACTGTCTTTTTCAGCTGGCATTCTCAAAAAAAATGAATGTATGATTTAGTAACTGCTTTGCGCCGTTAAAGAAGAAAACAAATTATTTGACTTAACATATAGACGCACACATACACACATGTATACATAGAGAGCGGGGAAGAGAAGACGACTATGAAATGTTTCTCTAACTTATTAATATTAATAATTCAAAAGTAAAAAGTGAACGACTACGCGTCAAACTATTTGGTACAGCCCTAGTTATGGCTGTGATTTGGATTGTGATATTAAAGATAATAGTCTATTGTTAGCTGGACAATGCTGTGATATTGTCGAGTATTGAAGCACAGACACACAGACTGTTAAAAGGGAGCTGCTGTTTGAATAAAGGAGACGTTGCTATTAAATAGATTTCTCTCTTTTAAAAATGTTTATTTGCTTAGCTTTAACTGCATTGCTTGCAAAAAGCTTCACGGTTCTATTATTCTAAATATGTCAGATGTTGAGCCATGGCGATCGAATCGACTATTGGCAATCTTAATTAACCGTGAATGGACGATATGAAAATAGAATCGGACTAAGACACATTTTTGACATCTTAACTCTAAAACGTATTCACACCCACAAACACACCTGCACACACACACGAAAGGAGAAGAGACGACACACAGCTACAAATAGGAAAAGGAACTGAGAGAGAAAAGACGAGAGTAGAGAAAGAGCCTCAGAGAGAGCGAGTGTGTGTGTGTGTGTGTGTGTGTGTTCAGTGTTAATGAGAGGGCCACCCTCTAGGCGTCAACCCTGTTAATCACCCACTCTGTCTGCAGGGGGGACTGGCTCTGTCACTGGAAAACAAACAACACACAGATCTCTCACACATAAATGTGGACACACACGCACACACACAAGTGCACTGCGCACACACACACACACACTTTTTGTCACTCGCAAGGCTTACTCACGCGCACACTCAATTATTGTTTTTTCTGTTCGATCTCACACTATCTCGTACGTGAATGCGTGTGCACACACACACATGCACAGACACACTAAACACACAAACACACACACACTCTTTCTCTGTAGCTGCTCGCGCCCACATGGAAGCTCCCTAAAGTAATTACAGCGCTGGGGAAATGGAGGTGCTGCCGCTGGCCGGGGGAGTGGGGCAACCTGATACGCTATTAGAGAAGGAGTGGGGGGAGGGGGTTGGTTGTTGTTGAGATACAAGGCCGGGCCTGCCCCTGATGGAGTGGAAGTGCGATTGAAAGTGTGTGTGTGTGTGTGTGTGTGTGTGTGTGTGTGTGTGTGTGTGTGTGTATGTGTGTCTTTGTTTGTGTAAGTGTGTGCATTAGGAGCGTGTGAGGGAGGGAGCGAGGAGGGAAAAAGCTATATTGCATTCATAGTTCAATTTTATGGCAACATTTTGAGCTGAATGTGAAGACGGTTGGGACTGGAGGAAGATCCCTTTGTGTTTCAGAGGAGGATATTTCATGTATGAAAAAAACAAGGCGCATATGGCCTGATGGTAAAATACATTGCAGGATGGTTTCGTTTGTTCGTGTTGCCTCCGCTGTCTCACTGAGTGACAACTCCACAGGTGACTTCAGATTTTTTTGTCGTGTTAACCAGCAGGCAGCAAACAGTAGGGCTGTACCCAATGTCTGTTTTTACACTCAAGCTTCTCTTGAGGTTTTCTGATGAAACTTCAAATGTCTCCTGGCGTATTTTATCACATTATCACCCTAAAAGAAAAAGGGAAAAATAGATTTTTTTACTTAGGTAAATGTAACTTATGGTGCTTGTGAGATTGCCGCTAGACTGCCCGTTATTTTATTTTACATCTGTGGTTTTAAATCAAAAATGCTTCCACCCAATAGTTCTCAGATGGTTTG
The DNA here is from genome assembly GCF_910591455.1 of Pholis gunnellus. NCBI lineage: Eukaryota > Metazoa > Chordata > Actinopteri > Perciformes > Pholidae > Pholis > Pholis gunnellus. The sequence goes on from NC_136530.1 coordinate 7,651,320, forward strand.
GTAGCATGATTATTTGTTGAGTACTTGTTTCCTCCACTTTAAATTTAATGAAGAGGATAACTGGCATGTTTACTGATAAGGCCAAAAGCCAGACAGTGAGGTTTACAAAGACACGTGCACTTATACACGGTGAGTTTTGAATTTTTCAGACCACAATAGATTATGAATACTGGATTTTGCTGAATAGTACACAGAACAGGAACAATCATCAACCTTTTAGTTACTCTTTGCATGTTTAGGGCTTTGTCTGGATTTGGCACATGCATCCGTTAGGTCTCAGAGTGAACTGGAAGCAAAGCACTGTTCTTGAAAACAGACAAAAAAAAATATATATATATACACAGTACTATGGACAGCAGTCATAGAAAATACTACTTTTTTGGGTCAAAAAACGAGACAGCTGCAAGCAGCATTGCACTTCAAACCATGATGACAACCTTCATTTTTATTTCCTGACTGATAAAGCCAGCCTTTAGGCGAGCACACATCCTGCCGGACATTTACCAGATCATCCAAGAAATCATGTAAAATTGGGGGGAAATGTGTTTCTGCGTACCGCATGAATCTAAATTGAACTTTTACCATAATCTGTATCAGTAATTAAACATACCAAAATAAAATACGTTCAGTTGAGAATACGTCAGTTTAAATACAGAAACAGAACATTTTGTGTCATCAGATCTTTTTGCATGATTGTGCTTTCCTGTCCAAATGTGGATATTTATCTGTGTGTGAGGATGCTATCAGGCCGACAATGACTGTGTGTGTGTGTGTGAGATCGTATGCACTCGCACCTGCGTGAAACACACAGAGAGGAAGTGTGTGTGTGCCTGCTGGCTGGCTGATGGTGGAGAGAGCAGTGCGGCGGCACAGATTAGATGAGATTAAAGCCAGTCAGAGGATCAATTAGAGGCAAAACATCAGACGGCAACACAGCCACGGCCAGCAACAATGAGATTAGCCCTGAGGTGGAGCAGAGAGCAGGCGAGCACATGTGTGTGGGTGTATGTGTGCACGTTTGTGTGTGACGGTGTGTGTGTGTGTGTGTGTGGAGAGAGAGAGGAAATGGAGGGGGTTGGGGAGAGATATTGCACACATACATCCCTCCAGAAACACAAAGGGAGAGAATAAACAAGGACGATTGCAATTTATTGCAACTATGGTCGTATCTTTGTAGCTTTGGCTGACGTTGGTTATGTTATCATCGTCAGAATCAGTTTTATTGTCAAGTAGGTTTACACACGCAAGGGATCCTCTCTGGTGTATAACATTAACACAGTAGAATTTAATTATTGAAAAATGAAGGAACAAATTGTCCTAGCCGAGACCAACTTCACTGGACCAAACGAGGCGACACACAGGATTCACATTAGATTGTGTCTGAATCTGTTCACGTTATTATAAATGATTTCATAGTTTCTCCTTGCTATGTTGATGGCACAGAAAAAGGTTTAACCAACAAGCCTCAATCAAATGACAAAATACGTCACTATTGTAAAAAAATATTCAGTTTTATGAGACAACACTATAGTTATACTATAGAGTTAGCTTTAAGCAGAAAAACAGCTTTGATTACTTTAAACATATCCGATTGTCGTGTTTCCTGTGTTTAGCAGCGTCTTCGCGTTCCAAGATCTAAGCAATTTTCTTAGTGTGCGCAATTTTAGTGAGTACTGTCCAAAGAACAGATGGCCAAAGCTATAAAAATGAGCAGCAAGAAAAGAGACATAAGAGAACAATTTCACTTGAAAGAGTATTAATTAACAGAGTGAGAACACAAGAACAGTAAATCATTTCTTTGCATGTAAACATCAACATCTTTATGTCAGAATCAAATATGGCAAACCATCACCTCTGGTGCTACACACACACACACACACACACACACACACACACACACACACACAGAGCTTCACTCACCATGATATAATGGCGCTGCATCTCTGACTTCTCACTGGCCAACTTGTCACACTCGAGCTTCAAACTGGGGAGAGAGGAGAGTCAGCCTGTGTTAGTGAGCTCGGCAGTGTTCTATCTAAAGTGCTGACACCAGGTGACTTCCACCCCTTCATCATCATCATCATCCTCACCACCACCAACGGCCCTGTCATCACTTTCATCATCACTGCCTCCCACCTTCATCATCATCACCACCACCACCCCCATTGTCATCATCTCAGCTACTATTATCGTCTTTATCGCCATCACCGCCCCCATCATCATCATCATCATCATCATCACCACCATCATCACCATCATGCGCACCTTTACGAGTCAGAGTGGCAGCGGTTCCACCGAGCTCGACAAGGTGTCACGTGACAGGAGGAGGTCAAACCGAGCTCGAGCCAAAATGTCTGCTTTCTAAATCAGAGAAGAGGCAGTGAAGTAAAAAAAAAAAAAAAGTCTAAATATAGCGTTGGGAGCGCTTCCTTGCGACCCGGTCCCTGTGACAGCCATTAGCTGTAATCATGTCAGCGCTGATGTCACGCAAGGCGACAGGACAAAGGAGGACGCGTCAACAAGTCACCCAGATCGTCAAATGAAAAAGACAGAGGAGGGGAAGAAGAAGAAAAAAAATCCCCCCTCGATGCCTTTTGACTGAAGCAGCCAGTTACGACGTGCCAGTCTCAGAAGGCATCATCCGATGTGAGGACAGGATAAGACTCAGATCAAATAAAGATATGCGCAGGCACACGGTGGATAGTTTCAGATTTGGGGATAAGTCTGAAACCTGTTTGATGGTGTGTGTGTATATTTATGCCGGGATGTTCTTCTCAGCTGTCTGCGGGAATGACAGCTCGATTACAGCGAGCGCTGCCTGAGTCTTCGTCGCCGTTAGTCTTAACTGGCAGACTGAACACGGTGTTACACGGGGCCAATAATGTGAGCTCACGCATCCACACGGTATTGTGCTTCTTCTATAATTATTGCAGCAGCTGCAGTGTTGGCTGTGGTTAACTTCAGCTTTTGGTTGAGCGTTCATCCTTGTTTATTGGACATGATGACATTATGACGACGATGGACATTGTAACATTGAAACATATATAATTAAGTATCTTATTTGAGATTTAAAAGAGCATTAATCAATCTGAATAACTCCATTAAAGACTACAAACTGGATAACTGAACATATAAGTCAATATAATAACACCTGAATGAATAAATCTGGATCACTAAAGATTAAATTAAAACTTATAATGTAGGCGTACCGGAATAAATAGCCGATATAAATCTCAAACTGAACCTGAAGCTCAAAGTAATGAACAAATAAATCTAGAACTGAACATTAAACTAACCATAAAAGATCCAGACGAGAGTATTTCTTCTTTTTTAAAGAGAGAAATTAAAGTGAAGGAGTTTTTATGATGTGCTTTACTTACGTCGGCTACTTTTGCATTCGCCGCTTTTAGTAAAGTTTTTTGTCCCTCAGAATTTAATCATTTGTAACTATGTACTATAGTACTTGGGTGGAATATTTCTTATTTATTTACAATTGATGATGCGCTGTTCTGTGGCTTACCACATAGGTGGTCATCAGTTTAGCCAGCTTTTTCTAACCCGAGCGCCAGAAAGCAAAATGTTTGGAAGGTTTTTGGAGTTTTTAATTGAGTGGAAATAAAAATATCTCTGCTGTCGTCTACATTGAGAGACGTATATTCACAGTCTGTCACACATTTACGGCTTAAGCACACCGAGTGCCAAACCTCTTAAAATGGTCAACCTCTATCCGCCAGTATTCATTTAGTCCAATTTGTTCTTCAGAGCACACTGAACTAATGAATCCATCTATGTTCTGTCCCCACAGAGGGACTGCAGCCGATTCAGCATGTATAGGAGACATGTGGGCCAACGCAACATGTTCATGGGACAATCCGTCCAAACTGCATTCAGAAAAGACGAGGCTGTGAGGAATACTCGCTGCGTGGTGACACTCCCACCGTGACACCCAGTTTAGAAACGTTTGCTTGAAATATTTATTCGGAAAAAGAGCACACAGAACTCTTGGAATGACCCAGAATGTGACAGAGTACTCGTGGTGCTCCCAAAAACACTCAATACACAGAACCTGTTTTATGTAAAAGTTAAAATCAGCATCCTGATGTGTTCTGTGATGGACTACCTTCACTAAAGTCTCAGAGGTTGTTTTCACTATTATAAAAATATAATGAGGTCAAGCTATGGCCTCATATTCCATCATCCTTATTTAAATCTATCTTTAAATGCAGAACATTAAAAAAAGTTTTGGACAACCTCAAATCACACTACACCAGATGCTTCTTGTCTTTTTTTTTTTACTACCCGGGGGCGATCAAGATGTTTTGGCTTCACTTTTGGGGAGCGGTCACGCTGTCCATCTTTATAAACAGGCTATGATGGGAACACATTAAGTCCACTTTACGAGATGATCATGTTTACTTCTGCTAAGGCAGCTAACCGACACCGAACTTGATCACTGGGGTCGATCTCCTGCCACCTATTGTTGTGTGGTGGATAAGCAGCCTCCACTTATCCCAAAAGCGCTCCCCTTCCCTCCTACATGAAACCCTTCCTGCTATCCCTGCGTAGGCTGGTTTGGTGGGTTGTCATGACGACAGGCCTACCTGGGATTGGCTTTGTGCCCCCCCCCCCCCCCGGGCCTGCACCGCCGCTCTCAAACGACACTTTGATGGAGTTTTATTGCCGATTCTTCCGTCTCTAAATCGCTCCTGCTGTCATCTTTATTTTGATTTATGTATTCCCTGATCTATTTATGCATGTGAACGAGGGGAGGGGGAGGGGTGGGGGGAAGAGGAGGGGGGTGTGTGGGGGGGGGAAGACAGCGACAGCTACAATGCTCGCTACTATACCCGGGGGATCGCCTGCGGTACATTTGCCTTTTAAAGGCTTCAGCAACAGACAAGCACGGCACAGCAGCAAAGCGCTACAAAGCCTCGTCTGTGTCTCCCAAGCCCCCCCCACCACAGCCCCCCTCCTGAGTCAATAGGCACTGTATGCATGTTCTGTACGCTCAGACAAAAAAGGTATTCTTTCAACTGCGCCCTGGCTCTCTGAAGAGGGTTAAACGGTGCTGCTCATCGTTGTGGGAATTACAGAAAACCAAGAGGCGAGAGGGAAAAAAAGAAGACGCGCCGCGGTGTTATTGCCGCTTCTGAATCCTCCGCAAACAAGAGCGATCAGACCAGAGCAGGAATTTTTGCGCTCACACAATTTGTCAGGCTTTCATCTGCCTTTGCCCGTCTCTGTAACCGGCAGAGGCTCTGGAAGGTTCTGGGTACAGAGGAACAAAACAACCTCCTCAGGAAGGAAGGCGGGCTTCAAAGACTCCCCTCTCTCACAAAGAGAGGATCTCTCGCAGAGATGCAGACCCTGTGGCGCCCCCCCCCCCCCCCCCCCCCCCCCCCCCCCCCCCCTTCTTTAAAACCGCTATCAAACGGATCAGTTGAGGTCGAACCAGGCACTTTGGAAGCGCCTCAGACTGCTGGCACTGTAGCGGTATTTAAGCGGTAAAGCAAGATCAATGGGCGGGGGTAAACGAGATTGATTTAGGTAGGAGTCAATAAAAGGATGTTGCCTCGGTGGTGGAGTTGAGGAATAGTGGAACAATGGCAGACGTCTTCATTTCATCACAGTTCACTGCCGTGTCTCAGAGTTTTTATCATTCCAAAAGAACTACTTTTAAGTTTTTTGGGAAGAAATATAGAGGAAATAGAGACTTTGAAAAAGAGAGTTCTCAGACTGTTATTTTAGTTTTTTTAATAGTGTGGAGTTAAACAGCAACTATTGAAACACCTGCTACATTTAAACCAAAGTAAATATCTATTCATTCCTAATACATGTGGAGTTGTGTGCTTGCCTGTAGACAAATGCACCGTTTTGCATGTTAATCTGATCTGCTGCGCACTGACCAAAAGTAACAGTGGCTTAGCATCTAATAGGAATGTGTTAATTGGAAGTGTACGAACTGAACACTGGGTCTTTTACTGATAGTTTGGGTCAAATTTTAGATTTCTTTACAGGGAACTTATTAGGAAATATCTGTTATATAAAACATGGGATAGTTCCCAAGTGTATGTGACAACATTGTGTGAAATTAAGTGTTGAACAAGGCCATACATTCACATTAAGACCTATTTGTGGCTAAGACATGGCAGCAATACTGCAGCTCAAATCTGCAGTTTAGCATCGTGGCTACCGTTACAACAATGTGTGCAATAAAGGAAACCCCTAAGTGATACGTGTGTAGCTTAGAGATATGCTACGTATTACAAAGAACTGCTTCTCCTTTGTGCGTGTGTGTGGGTGGGTGTGTGTGTGTCTGTCTGCATGTGTTTCTGTGTGCACCTGTGGTATTGTGCTTGGAGGAACTGGAACTCATCCTTGATCCTGTCACAGGAGTCAGAGGTTGTGAATTTCAGCTGCTGCGATGAAGCCTAAGAGAAAGAGAAAAACACACGAGCCAAAAATAAAGTCAAAATCCAGTGAAAAGACAAAAGATGAGAAAGACAGCAGAGGGAGAGAAATTATTAAAAACATGAACATGAAATCAAGCAGTTGTGCGACATTACTAGGAAACCGGTTGCCGAGTATGTTTCCACACACGAGGGGCCAAATGTTGATTCAAGACTAAAACTGTGCAGAAACATGCATACCCACGGTTTCAGCCGGATTTTTAAACCTCTGCGTTTGCTCTATTCTCTTCTAGATCCCAATCACACGAGCCTAACCCACACGCAGACACAATTAGCCACGAATGGATGTCGACACGCCCCTATTTAACCTTCTATAGACGTTACCCAGACTCTTCCTGTCCTTGCTTCGGCAGAGTCTTTAACAGTGCAGCAGAAGCAACCATAGAGAGTTATTACCCACGGCTATTACGAACCAATATATGTTGCGAGCCATAACAGCCGACTGAAGTTATAATCCAATGTGTGTTGTTATTCCAACATTCCTTATTGTTATTCCAACGTTAACCCTACGTGCTCGTGCTGGAGAACATCTTGCTGGTAAAAGTAATGACGGTAACACACATTTAGAGGTTTTACTGTCGGGAAATTGGTTGAGACCGCATTGAGTCTTTTGAGGTGTTGAAAAGATTTAGCTCCAAATAAAAAGTCTCTTAAATTCCTACATCGTGCCGTCACTCAGCTGTTCACTCAGAGATGTGCTTGTTGTGAAGCATAAGTGGAGTAAAGGAAGGTGATGTGGTTCAAAATCTTCTATCACTATACATACAAACTTAAATTGTGGTAGTGATATAAAGTATATTATCTAGAAAGTCAATTAAAACATTTTACCGTTAAAAAAAGTTATGGTACCTTTCCACATTAAACAAAAATCATCATCAAAACAAACAATGCACCCAAAGACTGTAGTCTTCTTTCTAAATCAGATCACAACGACTACAACAAATGCAACGGCTGCCACTTTTATCTTTTCTGTATTTTGTGCCTCGTCATCTCCTCCCTCCTCCTGCCTGTGACCCACAACTCTACTTAGGAGTCTCATGTCCCACAATGCATTTTGAGGAGAGAGGAGGCCGGAGGAGCTCTGAGAGGAGCACAGGTTTGTCCTTTGCGGAGGACTTTATCGGCACCCATGACGTATGAAAGAGATGTGACACACAGCTGGAATACACACACACACACACACACACACACACACACACACACACACACACACACACACACACACACACACACACACACACACACACACACACACAATTGTGAATGGATTTAAAATGAAATATTTAAGTTGTCGTGAACACTGTTATGCTCGTCTGACAGGTCATAAAATACAACAAAACAACAGACAGGCGGTGCCGCTGTGCCACGCGTCAGATTTAATTGACGTCACGTCCGAAGCAGGGATGTCTCGTTTTGTTACACGCCTGCTGCCTCGACTCCTCTCTCCTCGTCTGTCTCCTTTGCCTTCTGTCACCTAGCCTGGATGCTGCTATTAGCCCTTATTGTAATTCTGTCCACACTACATTCCCCAGGCAGCCGCGGATGGCCTGGTTGTGTGTTAGAGTACAGCAAGCATCAAACCCAAATAGGGACGAAATCTCATTATTTCCCAGCAAGCTGCATAATGGGTCAGGTGGGGAAAGAAAAAAGAAAAATCGACATTTTCCCACTACGATCAAGCAGGCATACAACACCATCAGAAATCTGATTGCTGCACTTACGGGAAGCTAGCCTGCCGCTGTTAGGAATGACCCGTCGCTTTGTACCCTGCTCCCCACAGCGTGTCGCTCAGCTTCATTTTTAACTACAAATAGGCGGCTTCGCATTCACAGAACCATGGCCAGAGAATATGCTCAGCAACAGGATTGCTTCAGGTTGCAGGAATGAACCTGCGCACTTCAAAAGGCTGATTTGGTTTTTTGCTGTCTGGCTCAGTAGGCGGTGCTTTGGCTCCAACATGGTTTTAGGGTTGGGGGTGAATTCCTTGAGAAGAGTTCTATATATACTATTGGGAATATATTGGTTTGGACATCAAAGTAAGTAGTTTAGATTATGTTACAAGAAGCATTAGGGTTGGAAGAGAAAGACAGACAGTTAGGAGGTCATTAAGTAAAAACAAAAAAACACATTCAGTCCTACTAAACAGTGACGAGCCCAGTGACCTCGGCCGTTACACTTACAAATGTCATGAGAAGAGCAGACATAACCGCCACACAGAAGCCCCAATCCGCTACTCGGAGACAGAGGCTCCGGTTGTAAAGCAGAATAACCTTTTTCCATTATCACTCCGGCCGGTGCGGCGCGGACCAAACTCGGCAAACAACAGCTCGGATCTACGGGTCTGTGCCACGCAGAGCCTGTGTCAACACAAGGCACTTAGCTCCAGGCAGCCGTGTAACTCACACTGCAGTAACTGTTCCATCATACGGTTTCTCAACACACCGAGTGCGTTTTCCTGTGTGTCTTCCTACAGGTTACCCCCCCCCACACCCCCCTTTGTGCCTGGGGGGTAAAGTTGTTGCCCTAGATCCGATTTCCTTCCTGTGTAGCGCAGTATGCAAACGTTTAAAATACCAAAGTCTCTCTCTCTCTCTCTCGGTCAACAGCCCGGGGTTTGGCAACCTGTTCCGCTGGGAATACAGAAGAGAGACGGAGAAAAGAGACAGAAGAAGAAGAAGACGACAAGGGAAAGGAAAGCAAGAAAAGGAAGAACTTTCAATTGTAAATGAACCTTGTGTACCGTGCGGCGGAGAGCAAATCGTTTTTTAACTGCAGTGAAACTGTTGTTTTTGAAAGGCTTAACGCCAAGAACTATGGATTAAAGTAGAATATTTTGTGAGATAAAAACATGTTGGGAATTGTTCAATAATTCTTTTATTTTGGAGGACTCGCTGTTTGTGAGAAAGAGAGGAAAGTTGGGACAATGTTTCTGTAAGTTATTTATAATAATAATAATTTGAAAGTAAATGTTATGAATGAAGCATAAAACAATTTGGATGCAGACCTGTATATAACCGTCACTCGTTATTTAATTCAGAACTGATAATAATAATTATAATAATTTAATGCAAGTACTCAAATCTTGAAATGACAATATATTCCCTTCCCTTTACAGGATCATTGAATGTGGTAACCGGCCTTTATATCCTGAGGAGGAGGAGTTCTAGAAACAGAATGGTTACTACATTTTTATCTGGTTTTTATATTTTTTTTGATTGACAGCTGTATTTTCGTGTCATGCACATAACGTGCCCGACCCTCATGGGTTTATAACACACAAAGTACAGCTTCAGCGGACACGCGTTGCATTTACAAAATGACACGTTACCTCTCCGTCCGATCTTAAACTAAATAGTCGGCCTTCTCTCCCAGGCCTGGAAAATAAAATCTGCTACAAATTTCCTGAAACACAACTCTAGTTTTTCATCTTCATCCAGCCAAAACAAATCAACACAACGTTCCTGTAACTGTGCACATAGTACTAACACACTCCATGTACGAGTGGAGTCACGTAAACACGTATATATAGTCAAACATATGTTGTTTATGAAATGGTTTTAGGGCTTTTTTTTTTTTTTTTAAATGGTTGCAACTAGACTAAAGAAAGTAGTTGACAGTAGTCGGCATCTGATTGCTTGGGGCAACAAGATAACTGTCACACCTCACCTTCTACTTGAAATACTTCAAAGTAGATCAGAATGGGATGTTTTTTCTGACCCCAGATCAAATGTGGCCATATTTAGCTGATAATAATTTGAAAGCATAGCTGGAGGTGATGTTAATGTACATGCTAGCTTACAACCCTGCTAACAGGACGGGGAGGGAAGCGCGTCGATTTAAGATGTAGTTTTGTTAATAAAAAGTATTGGAACAGTCATAAGAGATTGTATTGTTTTGCTTACGAGGTGAAATGTGTTACCAAGTACAGTTTACTATTCATCAAGGTCGTCACAGAGCTGCCTAAATCCTGGATAAAACGCCCGGTAAAGGAGGACGGTTCTCACAGAGCCGCCCTGATACTTCTGCCACTACACAACCAGACCACGCAGGCCTCTCCTGGCTCCACAATATACACAGTATACACCGCTAACAATGTGTATTATCCCTCTCCCTCTGTCAGGGACCAAAACAAGGTGCTCTGTGGGGGCCTGAGAGCGCACAACAGATGGATGCCCATAATGTTAATGAAATACTGCCGTAATATTGTGACACGTGCCATCTGCTCAGACAAGGTGCCTACACGCTGTGTACGTGGAAATGCGTTTCTGCAAGTGAGAGGCTATCGTGTGCGTTTGTGAGCCGTCTTTTGTTTGCGTTACAGAGGAATAGCCTAGACAGTGTGAATGTGACAGAGAAAGATGTGTGTGTTAGAGCAAAACAGAGAGCCTTAACATTGAATAGGTGTGTGTGTGTGTGTGTGTGGGGGGGGTGATAAGCCTCTATGTATGAGTCTTGGCTGCCAGAGGAACAAATATTCACTGCCATGAATCATACACAAGGATACAACAGCCCACACACACATTCTCCCTCAAATGCAAAATTTGCATAGTGCGCACACACACAGGCACGCACACACACACACAGCACCTAAATGTAGGACAATCTCTAATTTGATTCTGCCCTGCTCCTTTGAGACGTAATTAAAGCATTAAAAAGCTTTGTGCGCTGGTGAGGCAATTGAGACAGTCTTCAGCGAATAAATGGGATTCATCGTTTCAGGAAATTGCTGCCCCACCCCCATCCCCCACCCACCAACCCAAAGCCCACTCATCACCCTCCCCCCCCACACACACACCCTTCCTGGCCTCATCATCTGGTCCAATCCATGTGAAATCTACTGTGAAACATAATGTCTATTTTAAATAAGAATCAGGCTAAGGCTGTTTCTGCTCCATAGATCAGTCGACAAAGAAGATGGGGAGGGTTGGAGATTACAGGGGGAGGGGGGGCTTCTCTCTCTCTCTCACACACACACACACACACACACACACACACACACACACACACACACACACACACACACACACACACACACACACACACACACACACACACACACACACCAACAATACATGAATACAGTACATACATCCAGGCAGAGCACACACACAATTACAATACACACAGACAATAGCAGCAGGATACATTGGAAAACATCCTCCTCAGTATAAATCCTGCCTGAGGGCAGCAGCAGCGTGGGGATTGTATTTCCTGGAGCCGTGCCTGGCTGTTTACATCTCAGTTGGAGTGTTTGAGTGTGTGTGTGTGTGTGTGTGTGTGTTGGGGGCATGGATAGGGCCTTGGCATTGTAATCACTCACTAATGACTGGATGTTATCTCTCTCTCTCTCTCTCTCCCACTTTTAAATGAATACCGGAGATCTACACAGACGAGCAGTTGGCCTATTTCTCAACGCCAGGCTGTCTGTTTGCTCCACAGCAACAGTCCCATGGAGGCCATTTGAGCCGTCCACCTCCTCCATCCATCTCAGACACAGACACGTTGTTATTCAAAGATAACGCAATGACTGAGAAGAAGGGAAAGGGTTATGATGTTGAAAACAAAATGACCATTAGCCTCCTTGAGTTTGGTGGCGAGGGTTAGAAATTACAGGGGGGTTGTTTAGAAAAATGCTTTTGTGAAAAAGGGCTGAAAGCAGGTACTGAAAGTGGTGTTTAGATGGTATGAAATATTGCTATACACCCGGAGTAGTTCAACACAAACCATATCAAGACATTCCCATAAATTCTGGGCTCATTTCCTCTAAAATGAGAGTCTACATGTAGCAGTCACCCTACTGAAGGGGATGATTACGCCTGGCTCTGTATTGGTGAATACAACATGTGGGGTATGTGTTTAACATGTGGGCAGACCTCTCAGCAAAAAATCCATCATGACACGACTTACCGAGCCAGACGTTGAGGGCTTAAAGCCTTTTGCTAATACACCAGCACCAAACAAGATCACATCTTCCGTCTAAGAATAGCTGCAACCAAACAATTCCATCTAAATATCCCAGATTAGTGTTTGGACTAAAGCGTATGTGCCCAGTGATCTGAGAGAGGGACAGGGCGAACTGGCCCACGTCCAACTCTGTCTGGGCCAAGGGCTCCTTGCTATGTTAGCTGCTCAGAGTGTGTGTGTGTGTGTGTGTGTGTGTGTGTGTGTCAGAGGAGGCTGAGGAATAGGATTGTGTCTTCAGCCGCTCTGGACAGGGGCTTTAGAGCGCAGGGAGAGCCTAATCCTGTTTGGGCCAGGAATTTGATTTTGATTATTATCTCTCACGAACCAAGCCAAGGCTTACCCCCATTTCTGCAGCGTTATCCCAACAACACACACACACGCGCACACACACACACACACCTCCCCCTTTCAGCCCAACAGATTTGACCTCGTTAAGACGCTTTAAAGGGGATTATTCTACTTTTATCACTTCGAGTGAAGTGCCCTTGCAAACATAGGCTTGGCATGGCTCGGCCCCTCCCCCACTCCGCAGAACTGTCTTTTTTACCCCCCTGTGCAAGGCCAGCCAAGCGCGCAGTACCCACACACACACAAACAAACAAACGTGACACTTAAGGCACACTGCCCTGCAAACACAGATGCAGGAAAATGTAGTAAACTTTACCCACAAACACACATGTATGTACACAAACAGCAGAGACAAGGTGGGGGCGCTCATACTGTAACACAACACACACACGAAAAATAGTGCAGAGATTGCAAAGCCAAGGGAAATGGGCAATTTGTCAAGAGTGGGGAAAGTGGTGAGGCCGACAGGGCTGTGGGTTTGGAGACCATGGCTGAGATTAAAGCCAGCATCGCAGAAGGGGGGCTTTAAGATTACACCCAGTACGCTTGTGCAGATGATTGATGCCTGCTTGTAAAAAACAAGGTTATTACTTACAACAGCCGGGAAGGAGGGAAGACATGGACGGAGGAAAGGAAGATTAGTCCCAAAGTCCGCAACAAATAAGTGGACAATGAAAGCAGAAGGCTGGAGTGCCGGCATGTGGCCGACACCAGGGAACGTGTGTTTCATCTGCTCAACGCCTGCACTAAAGTTCCAGTTTAAATTGAAGTAGTTATAGTGTGCTCACTGGACAGCGCCTTTACCTCCACACCTTTCCTACATTGGAAGGTGGACGAGTTTGTTGCAACTTTCCGAAACTGACAAGTCCCCTTCACGCAGTTTGCCAGGAGTGCAGAAAGTAAAGATTTTAACTTCTCGTTCATACTTTTTATTTAAATTTTGGTCACTTTTAATAAGCACAAACGGATGCAACACTATGAATTCCTACATGAACAGAAAGCCCCAAAGTGTGTGCAGTTATCCCCATATTTGAATGATTATCGCGTCTCTCTCTGTTTGCAACAACACAATGTCATTTTATCCAGCAAGCTACTGCATTGGCCAAATAAATGTATTCTGGTAGAATAATTTTTATGGCAAAATTTGACCATTTCTCTCTCAAAGGACTAATGGTGACTTCCCAGTTGTAAAATGTCTTGTAGTATCGTTCACCACTGAGCGGTGTTCGATAATTCTTCTAACTAATCAGTCTATTGCTACATCTGGACTTCCTGGACACGTTTTGTGTTCTTACCGCTACCTGTGGCAACACGCCCACGTCCAATGCGGCCCCTCGTGTTTTGTTTTTTTAACCTTCTTCCATTTCCAATGTGAATTCCCCCGTTAGTCTAAGGAAACGTCATTAGCCTGAGTGGACCAGTTAACAGGGTGTCCTGTTGCAAATATCAAGCGTGTCTAATAAGGACGGGACGGCCTGCACTCAGGACTAGCAGGACACCGACCACACAGCACGGTGGTGACAATACCTGCCAACGTGTACCCTGAATACAACACCATAGAAACCAGCACTGTCTCATAGTGGACGTCTGTCCTCACCGCCCCCCACCCCCTGAACGAGGGATGTTTTCTTTGCCTTGCTGTGAATCCTCCCGGTGTCCGACTGAGACCTCGGTGGAGCTGAGGCGGCATGTTGTTTCAGTCGGGGCCGTACTGCTCTTAGGCACACAAGCAGAGCAGCTAATTCTCTTGTCGGAACTGGTGCAGTGCCTCGTTTTTTGGCAGGTCTAGGGGCCCCTGGCCAAGGAGGGCCACGGCAGCACCCCCCCCGCTGTGCCGCTTTGTTCCAGCCCATCGCACCGTTCTGCTCTGAGGAAGGGCTGCTGCCCCACCCACCACCACCACCACCTCCCTCCCTCCCTCCCACACACTCCTCGTAGGGAGCCACTGCTGAATACTGATGCAGCCGCTTCACTCCACACACCCCCATCTTCACTCCCACACACACACGATGAGCTCTTGACTGCGTGTGTGTGTGAGCGTGTACGTAGACACAAAAAAGCACAAACTCATTACCATTCTACTTTTTCCACACACACACACACACACACACACACACACACACACACACACACACACACACACACACACACACACACACACACACACACACACACACACACACACACACACACACACACACACACACACACACACACACACACGTTTGTATTCATACTTCCCGTTCTTTCGGTTTGCTGCGGTACTTCGTGTAAGGCAAAGCAGCCCAGGCAGACAAAGAGGTAGAGATATAACTTGCAAATCTTATTTTAATCAATGTTAAAGGGGAAGTCGTGGTTTCTCATTACATGGCATCATTCATTTTCACAAAGTTCTTGGTTCTGTCACATCGTATGTTTTGTCTCATGACGGCAATAAACCACACACTAAGCGGACTTGTATTCCCTTGGCCTTGCCTGCGCCTTATGAATATGCCACAGCTGGTTTATGTGGTCTTAATCTGTAGAGGACACTTACTTCCAGTCCATATACATTATTTTTCAGCTATTTCTGTCCAACACAACAAATAACCCCAAGGTGAAAGTTGTGTAACTGATTGGCCCAGCAGGGACTCAATCCTTCATAGAGCGGTGACATGTTTTCTGTCCCCTTGATTCAGTATTTCCTCCAAGAGGCAGCTCTGGTGCACGCCGTGAACTCCAAGGGGATGGTGCAAAAAGTGTGTGTGCGTTTTTTGTTTTGCTTTAGCCATATTCACACTAATGTGAACACACCTAAAGCTGTGTATACGGTTTTAAAACGAAAGCGATCTCCGTCCACGCGAGCGTTTCAGCCTCGTTTTCGGAATGATTTCCTAGCACGTCTGAAAATGAACATCACATGACTGATCACGTACACTGGTCATGCGGGTGCCGGTGTAAACAGGAAGTAGACTGGTTGCTTAATTGCAGAAAATATTATATTATAGTACTCTTAAATAATAAAAGATTGGGCTTGATACTTAAGATCATCCTCAATAATCTTCCTCTATATACTCAAACGGACAAATATAGTGAAAAAAAACGTAGTTACAAAGCTGCAGTCTTGCTCTACCTCTCTCACACACACACTAAGAAGTTAGTACTAGATTATGGGTCAATACATTTGGTGAACACAAGGTCTCCGGTTCAGCGCCTGTCCACATTACGAACAACCCCAGAGTTTACAAACTTACCCAGCATCGGTTGCATTTTCAAACTTTGTTTTAGGCACTTGAAACGCACGAGTAGTGTAGCTGCTGGGAAACGTAGTAGCGTGGCTGTAGCCTCGGAGTGAATACGATCCACATCTCATGTGGCCTAAGCATGACCAACAAAATGCACATGAAGTACCAGAGTTTGCATTCGCTTTCTGCGGTATCAAAGTCAGCCCACCTTAGTCAGCAAGACGCAGGAACTCAGCTTGGGTTCTGCTTGCAGACTTTGGTGCCCATTCTATAAAAGTGAATGGGATGGGCATGGCAAGTACTGCTATAACCCATCACATCTGTCTTTTCATCTTTAACTGAAAAATGATTCCACAAAATACATTTTAAAAACAAATTACGAGCTGTTGACTGTGCGACATGTTTTTATAGGGTCCGACCAAATGCAACAAAGCTTTGCAGTTTGCCTCAGTAATTTACACTCTAGTCCTCTTGCCAGTGTTATTAGCACAAACATAATCATGACAGCGATGAAGCTAGAGAGGCGGTCATATTTGCTCATATGTCCCTCCATGTTTCTTTTACATCTTCACGAGGAACATTTCTTACTATTGTTGTCGGGTTTATCTCCATATTAATATAGGACGTCTCAACAGAGATATTGCTGGCCAACTTCGAACTGTCGCACTGTAATTGTAGTTCAAAGAAACATCTTGAAAATTACATTTTTAAGAAAAATCCCTGAGGCTCGACAGGGGGGGGGGTCAATTTAGGCCATGCTTGCAATGCAGTAGTGTAATCCCTGCTGGGGATTACCTGTAACAACAGTCTTATGTATGGAGTCACACAGGTTGAAAGTGCATATACCTGCAGCACCCTGTGTTTAAGGGGTTAAGATGACAACCGCTAACCACTTTCCCGGTTAGAGTCCAGCTGAGGGGCCTTTGTTGACTCTCTCTCCCCCCCCCCCCCACTGGCGCCATCAAAAAGTAAAAAAAAAAACTATTTAGAAAGAAAGTGTGCATACAAGGGTGCACAGGTCTTCTGGATAAGGAGGGGGGAGTATAAGTCAGTGTGTGTGAATGTGTATTCAAAATGTAACTTCTCTGCCTACTTGAGTCCAAGTCAGTATGTGTGTGTGTTCCAGAAGAGGTGGGCTGCACCGGTCTACACCCCTCTCTTTCAACCAACCCCAAAGCATTTTGACAATCATCCACTGTGGCCCTTCACAAAAATCAACATCACCTGTGACCCATGGCCTCGACTGGACCACTCAACAGCAGGGCCTCCTGCAGGGTGGAGCGGGGGGGTGTTGGGGGGGGGGGGGCTCCGCGGGGCTCTGTTTGTCATGCTAATCAGCTGGCCTAACCTTAACGACCCAGACATCTGCTGGCCTGCGTGTGTCAAGCCCCACATTCAATTTGTTCCTCCGATACAAAAAGCAGATAAGACCCTTGAGGCTGGGAAGAATGTCCGTGTGTGTGTGTGTGTGTGTGTCCTTGCTGTTGATGAGTGAAAGGGAAAAATCCTTTTATTTCTATGCATGTACAAGAGCGATAATTACCAGCAGAGAAGGGAGCTAAAGTGTATGTTCGTGTGTTCGACGCTGTGCTCATGCTTTCTTCTGTGTGTGTGCTTCAATGTCGAATACCCCCCACTGACAAACACGCGCACACACACACACACGCGTTTGTGAGTGTGAGTGTGTGTGTGTGTGTGCAGCGGGGCGACAGAGAAGGGGTGGGGGGAGTTTGTTTAATGGGCGAGACAGGGGACCATGGGGATTAAGCTGCCCCCAGCTGGAGGCTTTAGAGGAAAGGCTGGGGGCTGTCCTGTTAATTCAAGTGGGCTTAATAATGCCTGTGCACCCTCTGCCCCTGACCCTCCCACCACTACATCAGATCTGGGAGGAAACGCATGATAAAGGGAGACAAGCGGGAGGAGGAGGAGGGAGTGTGTCTGTGTGTCTGTGTGTACAACCTGTGGCCATCTCTACAGTGGAGCAACGGGCTCCGGGGACTCCAGAGATTTTTGCCTCCATATTACTCGCTCTACTCTCCGGCTCTTGGCACCGGAGCCTTTCTGTTGCTCCACTTTCACGCCACAGCCAGCTTTGTTGGAGCTGCATTAGGATTAATCAACACCCAAACAATATGGCAAATGCTATCAACTGGGTCAGGCACTGTGCCGCTATCAAATGAGGCTTTTTCCTATTAAACCAATGAACTGTGCCCGTAACCGGTGACAGTGGATTAAAATGCACCCATTGACTTAAAAGGCACACATCCTTCTTAAAAACACGGCCTTCTTTGTGTCTAAATGGGACGAATATCTGAAATAAACGTAAAACTGAAATTCATTGCTTATTGTTTTTTGCTTTCCGATGTTAAAAAATAAATCCTGGCAAACCTATAAAATAAGTGAGCACTTCCACTAGGCATGACTATTAAGCTGGAGCACACAATATGTACCCAATACAACAAAACAAAATGTCAGCCCCAGGAAGATGGCGGTGAACCCGAAATCTCTGGAAAGAAAGCCGCGGCAATGCAAATGGAGAAAAATGACGTGACCCGGTGTTTAGACAGAAACATCTTCCTCTTATTCCACATGAATCAGATAAAAGCCTTAAGGCCTTTCACATTAGGTTATAGAAACAAAATACGGCAAATTGCCTTAAGTGGCCAGGGAAAGGCAACATCTTCTGTGATTCACACAGGAAACGCCGTAACAGTATTTTAGTGCAGTGTGACCACACATCACCACTACGGCTTCCTCTGCTGCTTCAAATTAGACGCATCACACATGAGCGGATCCTTGATTGTGCACATCATTCATTCATATATATATATATATATATATATATATATATGGAACTTTAACACTAATGTTACTACAAAGAGAACAAAGGAAAATAGAGGGAAAGCAGATTCTGTGCTGACTGAGTCTGTTTGAGAGATCCATCATCTGTTATTATGAGGCAGTGCCGTTATTCTCTCATCCTCCAGCTCCTTATCTGTGACACTCATATCTATACGAGTGTCACACATTCTCCCCATCCTCGGCCCCCTGTGACAGCAGCAGCAGCAGCTGAGAAGGAAGAGGAATTGAAGGGGGAAGACGTGTGTGTGTGTGTGTGTGTGTGGTGGTTTAGTACACAGGTGTATTTGTCGAGGGTTGGAAATGGCTTGTTGTAGCAGGTTGAGACTAAAGCAGCTGCAGAACGAGTGAGCAGACATCCTAAATTCCCCAAACCCCATTTTTAATCCTGTGTGTCGGGTCTTAATACTCCAATCAAGCAGCATAAGGGCACTCAATTGGATTAGAAAAATAACCTCCTATCAGACAGGCAGGCAGGAGTGGCCCAGCTTTTCTCACCTCGGACTCATTTCTCACCCCCATCAGGAGGTGAGTACTCCACCACCTCACCCAGAGGAAGGAGGTGTAACATGGGCTCTAAAGTGGAATCTCACCCCAGTAATTCCCTGAAATTAAGTATGCAGCTTCATCTCTGCCACTTATTGCTCATTTACCTCGCCAGCTTTCTTGTGAGAAAGCATTGTATGAATAATAAACAACAATAACAACATTTATCCACAGCTGGTTAAGACTAAACTTTTTTTAACCCTTTTCACCACTAAAAATAATTTCTTCTTCTGCAAAGCTTTACCAAACCTTCCAATTGAATTTCGCCCATTTTTTCCCGCCTGCTTTCCCACGATGCTTTGAACTTTGCGTCGCACCGCAGTCAGTGTGTAGAATACATTTAAAATACTGTGACATGGACTAAAACACAACCAACAAAAAAATCTATTCTTACTGTTCAAAGCAGGTAACCGGCTGCTAATATGAAATGGTCACTGTTGAGTTGTTGAGCAAATCGTGTGAAGGCTTTTATATCCCAAATGCATATTTTCTTTCTTTGCCATCTAAAATGGAGCCGTGGTAAGATTAAATTCAATATAGTGACAGATATTTGTGTGGAGAACATAGCCCAAACTGTAGGTTTTTTTTAGATCCTCAGTTTCAGAACCCTTAGGTTGAGCTCGTCTGACCAGCCAGGCCAGAGGTTTCCCAAATCCTCACATTCTGCTCCCGAGTCTGGGAACACACATCCTGGATGGCATCAGTGGCAGTGCCACAATCGGGCTGCCACACACACACACACACACACACACACACACACACACACACGCACACACACGCACACACACGCACACACACGCACACACACGCACACACACACACTGACCGCCAAAGGGCAAAGCCATTCAAGTCACAAAAGACATTCAGGTTCTAGCTTCGGCAAACAACTCTTCCGCTTCGAGCAGTAAAAAGTACAAGTCGTTGCCTGGGAGAAGCAGAGGGCACGGTCTTCTTCTCGCTGTTGCGTTAACCTGCGCCGGACCGACACAAATACCTTTTTGTTATGATTTTGCCCTTGCGAGGAAGGGAAAAGGTGAAATGGCAGCCAAGACCAGGAGGTGGAAATACAGGTTATGTCACCATATTTCTGTTTCAGAGAAGTTTCTTGTTGCACCAAAAGAAGCCAGTTGAGTTTGACCAGAAAACATCATTACTAACAGTGACACCAGTGTGTTGGTCACTTAACATAAATGTTTGACCAATGGGCTGAGAGGCCTCATCACGGATACATATACATGCCCTGGACTTAGTTTCTGTTACCATGGAAACTTGAGATTTAGGGGAATTGAGGAGATGGCATAGAACATAATAGTGTACAGTGGGGTTTTTTTTGAGTGGTTCAGTAACCATATGATGACAGTGACAACATAATTTATATATCTTTGTTATAAAATATATATCTGGCATTTTAGAGACTGCAGCCCATTGAAAATGCACTGACACGAGGGAGTGAAAATCACACATAGCTGTGAAATATGACAGCATTCATTAGAGTTGTTTGATTTTGGAGGACATGCCATCATCTGGAGAAAAAAAAAAGTTTAACAGTTTAAATCCTAAATACTAAAAAGGGTTTTATTCTCCCACCGTGTGTCTGTAATCCCACAACCACACATCTTCTGCAGAACTTACCAGAACTAAACACTGCAGTTATAAAAAAACAAACTCTTCTAAAACCTCTAATTAAATTACAAAATGCTCCTAAAAAAAAACAAGCATGCATAATTCCCCTACCTAGCTAACCTGCCTTTAAATCAGTTGGTGTGTTACCTAAATTCTGGAAGAAAAATAAATAAAATGTAAAAATAAAAACCACTTACTGAGTGTCTTGATTGTGGAAACATCATGTCAATTCCTTGTTTGTTGCTTTCCTTCCTTAACACGATCAACTGAGTGCCCCGTGTTTATATGTTTCCTTTGTCCAAAGCTAGCCCAGCCGTGCACAGTCCAGCGTTAGCAGGACGACTAGCTAACGGTAGCTAGCGACCGAATATAAGTGATGCACTTTGAGGTAAAAGGAGTCGGTGTCTTGTCTGGGTGATGGTAGACCTCGTACTTGTGTCCAGACCCCCGTATTTACTGCGTCTGTTGAACAGGAAACCACCACAGCCAGTGCTGGTTCCTCGTTTGGCTAAAGCTAATGGCTAATTCTTCCAAAGCTGTCAGTCAAAATGATCCATCGCAGTTGCAAGAAGCCTTTCCGCCTCAACGCACGAGCGGCGGCAGCGATGCGCGAGCTCAACGCATGTAAATTAAAAAAAAAAAAAAACGTTACGCACACACGGTGGTGTTTGGATTTATCGGAGGGGGGATAGTAATGGTTTCCTCCGTCGCTTTGTGGTGGTGGTGCTCCTTTATAAAAGCTTGCAGGTCGCTTGCTTCACACAGCCGCGATTACGCGGATGAAAAAAAAGTAGGAGAAAAAAAAAAACGGTCTAATTCTCAGAAATAACAAAATGTCTGCGGGTTCGTTGTAAGTTGAAAGCTCGTTCCGACAAACGGCTACACATAAGTCGCGCGCGAGTGAAAAAGAAAGACGCTCAGAAGGTTAAATCAACTTCAAATAGAAGCTGTTCGGGCTTCAGTTTAAACTCTGAACGTTTATCGGAGGGAGTCGCGGAAGAAACAGCGGGTTTGTCAGCGGTGGTGAAGCTAGAAAGTCAGTCCGTTCTCCGGGAGCTTGGAGGCGTAGAAGCTGAACGCCCCACACAGAAACACAGCGGATAGATCAGCGGTGACGCAGAGATCTACACGCCGCAGATCTAACCTCGTCGGCCGGCTGATGTCTGGGCAACTAGCGCCCCGCGTGGACAGGTCGCCACACAGCGGCCTCCGCGGTCACTGGAGGCGTGATGTGTTTATATCATGGATGTCTGAAGGAGTTAGTATCATTTTACGATGAATGATTAATGAATAAATATGTTTTCATCGTATATGGCTGTAAATATTGCATGATTTTAAACATGAAATCAGGGAAATCGTCATTGCAGGCATATAAATCTGCAGACAGTTTGCAGGATTAATCATCTATATTTGAGTGATATCCGTAAACTCTGTAAAATGTTTTATTTATAAAAATCCACTATATATTTACATAGCAAATAGTTGTTTGCTGCTATATTAATGCTCTGAATCCTGCATAATTTCTTTTTTTGGTTATTGAAGTTGCTTCAAGATCTTTTTCAATAACTCATTTACTCTCTCTACTCCTGGAACTTTAGTATTGTTTTCAGTCTGCGATGAAAACTTGATATTCACATTAATTTACAAGCAGGTAGAGTTCACTGTCACAGAGTCACAACATTAGCTGCTACATGGATCCAAACCAAGAAGTTGTGCACATTTCAGTCCATTTAATACAAATTAAACATGTGTACAGTTTATATTACAGCTGCCAATTAACCACTGTTCAAAGCATGCTGTAGTTCTTCAGATGTTTTCCCCCTTGCAGATGTTAAATACTACATTTAAAAGGAGCCACTGACTTTAATGCCACAATAAAAAGGTATAAAAACTAACTTGTGGCGATCTGGCTCTATGAACATCACGTTTTTTGGTTATTGTTGCATGATAACTGTATTAATTTTAACTTTGTACTGAAGAGAATGGAAAACAGCTTACTGGAAGTTACGGGAAGTTATGTAAAGTACACACAACTTGTAGTATTTGACATAATTTGTATGGTTCTTCAATTGCAATATGTTTATAAAAAAAAACAAAAAACTTTCTCACTCCAAAGGAAATGTACAAGGATGCAATAAGAGAGTATAGGAACATATTTTATTCCAATTTAAAACATTTAAAGGAGAAGGCTATGAAAATCATTTTCATGTTTGAATGAGGTTCAGGCAACAGTGGTTGAAATGAAACATACAAAAGAGAAATATGGCTAAAATACTGTAAATCAATAACCATTAGGACCCTTCTCATGAGGGTGTTTCATGAATACAGTATCTCACCCACCCACTCCCTCCCCAACCTGACAAACACATGCAATTAAAATGACATTTATCTTTAAAAACAGCAGTTCATCAATAATCTTAAATATAGAATAAAATTGTCCTTTTTTTTTTTTTTTTTTTTTTTTAGTTAATTAATCACATACTTAAGTGTTTATTTCTTTTAAAAACTGGACCATGAAATTCACAGGGCCTCTGATTTTTCACAACATTGGCACTTTGTTAAGAGTCTGGCTTTACAAAGAAAGGGGATTGGCACACTCATTGTACATAATTTACATTTGGTATACTTAAAAAAAAAATCAAAGAAAAAATACATTACTTTCAATTTGTACACCACTACACAAAGTTTATTTGAACTCTTTTAAAAAAAGTCTGTCATCTTAAGTGGTCCTAAATACACGTGTTAAGGTGTGTCAACCTTACAAAAGAAACCAAATAAAAGATGCAAAGAGAGCTTTTAATATCACCGTATGTCCATCCCTCTAATCAGAACGGATCTCAAGCATAAGCAATAGCCATTAAAAGTGTACACACACACACACACACACACACACACACACCTCAAAGAGTACCAACGAGCGCGCTTGAATGGACATGTAAGTTGCATGAATGCAGGCCCATCGCAGTGGTGCAGTTTCAGTGCCTTCGACCCAAAGAGAGAACACACAGTCCAATCAAGTAAGAGGGAAAAGAAGAAGAAGAGAGCGGAGAATGGCGGACATGTAAACACACAGCATATTCACTCACTCACTCTCAATTATAACCACCAAAATATTATAATGGACATTTCAGTACCTTCACTTGGCAAGTGTTTCAATAAATACGTTAATACTGAGGCTTAACACACAAGCTTCATTAGGAGGGGAAGAAGAGTGGATTGACAAAGAGGTTTTACCACAGAGCTCTGGGTCAGGTTATGACAAATTATTAATTTTTCATAGCTTTTTCTGTGGCCGATTGATTTTGTTTGGCACAGTGTTTTGTACTGGATTGTCGTACAAACCCGCTCCGCAATGCATTCTACGCAAAACAAAGCAAAGACAGTACAAATCGATGGAAAAGGGAACGACCTCAGCTCTGCTGGTGGCTCTCATTACTGGTGGTGGAACCATGTGACCTTTTTCCCTCTGTTGGTCCTGCAGCTGTGAGGGGCTAACCGGACAAGGCAATGAAGTGCACAAATAGTCAGCATGTGAAATCTGATACAAAGTTTTTAAAAGAGTATAACATCATGCCAACACACCGGTCACCTTCATTTTGTTAAGCATCCTCATAGCGGCCCATTCGAGTCCAATGTCTCATCTACAAGACAATAAAATGTAAAAAAATAAAAATAAAAAAGGACCCCACTGTTCGGGGGAATGGAGTGTGCTTCCTGAAAGCCAAGCTGAGGGTTGTAAAAACACAGACATCACCGTGTTATCCCAGCAGTAAAGCAGAACACAAAACTTCATTTCCAAGCTCAGTTACAGTTTGACAGCTAGTTTATTCATCCGCATATCAAAATACATAAGCTCTTCATTTCAAACTGAAAATTGTGCTGAATTGTGACTTCCGTTAGCGAGTGAGTGTGACAAAGCGTCGCCCTATAAACGGGACCAACTGGTCAAGAAAAAAAGGCCTTTAAAATGTTTACTGAAGCACCAAAGATTAACCCACGACCAACACAACTAGATCACCGCAGGAATAAGTTGACTCGTCAAAGTCGGAGGGTTGCAACATCTCCAATGTTGTCTCAACTCGTGGACAATGATGGCACTTAGCATAAATATACATGTGCCTTCTTCATTAAGTGTCTCAGGATGCACACAGTCTAACGATAATGGCTTCATCATCGACACAATGTACACGTTTACACTAAAGATGTGAAGATTACTCACACTGGGTACATGTGAATACAACCAAGGCCAAGTAATACAAAGGGTGGGTGAATTCCCCCTACAATTTAGCAGATCATACTGCTTTTCTATATTTGTAAACCTTTTTTGGCAAACTTTTTAAGATACACAGAGGGAGTACGGCCGGATCTTTGATGTTTAATCTGACCCTTCCAGCTCTTTCAAATGTGCACCAAAAAAAAGGTCAAAATGTCCCGAGAACTTCCCCTTCTTCTCACTCCAACACAGCCAAATGCCAAAGTCAAACATGGAAACACTACCAATGAGAAGCGAGAAGCCAAATATGCATAACCACATAGTGGAAAATATTATAAAGCCAAGAAGATCAGCATATATAATTCATGACAGTAAGAGGACGGTTAGTTTAGCGATAGCCAGGACACTAAAAATGTGCTATTGCACTTTGAGAAACCCCACTTCTTCTGACGTCAGCCATTCTCCTCCTCCAAAGGCAAAAAGATGGTGAACAAAGAGCCAAACAGCCAGCATGTCATGTAGGCATCTGTGGACCGCTGCACGCCTCCCTCACTGAACCTGCGGCCATCACCCTCAACAGGAAGTCACCACACTCGTTCATTCATTCATTGCCCCCCCCGTGAATTAATTGCACCTTTTGCTCTATGCCGTTCATAGAGTTGTGTCCTTTCTACCAAAGCTGCTAGTAGCCCTTGTGATGAAAACGTTATGAAAACTTACCTGAATTACATTGTGAAGACAGAACATAGCCACCTATCAACGTTCAGCTTAATGGAATATTCAGACAACTACCAGGCAAGAGACGCGATATGGGATTGGTACCAATATCCAACACATATCCTTCAAAATTACAAAAAAATGAAATTAAAAAAAATGCAAGCATCCTTGAACGGTAAATATTCAACCACTACGTTTTTGTTTTTTTTTGTCTGATTTCATTTTCCTATTTGCATAAAGCACAAACCCCATTGTCAAACATTTCAAAACAGAATTTGCGACAACTAAATACATGAAGTATCATTAGAAAGATAGAACACTTGTCCGGAAAATTGTTTTGATATTTGCACAGCAGTATAAAATCTCCTCCCGTCCCCTCAGTTGGAAAAAACGTTTGAGCTGAAACTAGGGAGGAAGTCTCATTTACTGTATCAACAATACTCCGATCTGTTTGATAAATTAGACATACAAAAAAAAAAAAAGGACTATTTACTGTCTCGCTATGCATTACAGTTTATCAAATGTTGGCCCAATAATATGGCAAAACAAAGTGGATTACAGAGAGAAGCCATATGGATGATCAAGACCAACTAACTTATCTACAAAGCGACTATTGCACTGTACTGATCGGTCATCATCATTCGCACGTCGTGCACAGGAAGATTATTCTCACCATCAAAGGGAACAAAGAAAATAAAACACGGTACTAAATAATACGCGTGTGTGATTCAGACAACAGTCGACACGGGGGGGAAAAAAAAAATGCCACACGAAGTGAGTTGTTATGCCATCGACATCTGAAGGATCCACTTAGTCATTGAAGCACTTCATTTTGGCAATACCTGTTTCCAAATACATGTGTTAGTATCTGAACACTGAAGGGATGAACAGGATACTGGCTAGCTAATTATATTTACAGAAACAAAAAGCAGGTGGTTTAAATTTGGCAAATGTGATACAAAATGTAAATAATCGGTAGTGTTGTCTCACCGTCTATGTTAACGCTTGTAAAAAAGGAGCATTGCATTCCTTTGAGTAGTCATCTTCAATTCAATTCCAATTGGAGATCAAAAGCAGTAATAATATAACCAAGAAGTTAACATAGCAGAACATATTTAAAGTCTACGGAGAACGTGTAGTCGTCTCCGTCTAGCCCTCACTCGGTGTGAGCAGCATGAAAACATTATTTACATTCAACAGAGCTTCTGCGCTCTGATTCGGGGGCAAAAACAAAAAAATCAAATACACAAATCAATACCCAGGGGAACCAAGTACCTCACTGCAACCCCAGCACGGCCTGATAATGTATTCCTATCATCGTAATTAGTTACTCCTTTAGCAGAGGAACAGAGTCCTGGTTCTGCAGCATGGCCTCGTGCCCTCCTGCTGTAGTGTGTGGCATGCATGGGTTAAATAAGAAGAAGGGGAGAGAGCCCTTTGTCCTTCGAAGCCTCGTCTACCCACCTCCAACACACAAGCACTGGTGATGGTGTAGTGTAAAGAAAGAAAACATGTGAGAAGGGCCCAGACCAAAATGAGAGGGGGGGGTCAAATGGAGGGAGTGTTATATTTGTGTTTGTACAAGAGGAGCAATCATCATAGCCATAAAGAAGATTACCACTCTTTAAAAATAAATGGGCAAACTAACAACCAAGGAGCTCAGTGGACAGTGGGGACACAACATGGACTAGGTTGGTCTGGTAGAGAACTCTTTGAGCAGCAATGTTTCATGCAGTTGTGTGTGTGTTTCTAAAAGTGGACTCTGCATTGTGTGTGTGTGTGTGTGTGTGTGTGTGTGTGTGTGTGTGTGGGCTGCAGGTCTTTCTCTCTCTCTCACTCTCTCTGTTTCTCTTTTCACACCAGGTTGTACTCTTTGAGGTTGAGCTGCAGGATGGTGTCTTTGACGGCTGCGAAGACGAAGCGGATGTTCTCCGTGTCGGTGGCGCATGTGAAATGGGAGTAGATGATCTTGTCACTGTCTGGGTTCAAGTCCACAAACATCTTCAAGATGAACTCCCGACCTGCTTGGGCGTCCCTCTGGGGGCCTGGAAGAAGAACAGACCGTGATTTAGTTAGCTGCTATTGAGCATAACATTAGCATAATTTAACCTTTGTGTCATTTATCCGTCTTATGTAAAATATGAGCATCCTAACAATTACATAGAACACAAAAACATTAAACTAGCTCGTTCAGTCATGTACATCAGTTTGCGTTGTAGTACAGCATCATGACCATGGGGTGTCGCTGTACAATCAGAAATATAAGTGAAAGGTTCCTGCCTATGTGTGCAAATAATGACACGGACACTTTTGGGATACAGCCACTTCCACGGTTAAGATTAGAAGCAGTTAGATGTTCATACTGGTACAGGGCCTTTCAAAACGGCTATAAGTACACTGAAAATAAAAATAAAGCCTCAGCATTACTGACACAGCTTGACTTCTCCCCTGTATGGATAATTCATTAAACTAATCCTTGAATATACGTCACTGCTGAGGCTAACATGGCATGGTCCTACACTACACAACCACGCAGGGATAGGCAGGCTATATAACATGTATGTTGTTGTAAAGATGTCGAGTTCAGAGAAAAAAGAAAGAAATTACCATCAAACTCTGGGAAGTAGTCAACCAGGTGAGAATACATGATCTTCTCCTCCAGCAGGTCCTTCTTGTTGAGGAAGAGGATGACGGAGGAGTTTTGGAACCACGGATATGTGATGATGGTCCTGAACAGAGCTTTACTCTCCTCCATCCGATTCTAACAAGACAGAAGGAGAAAGCAGGAAAACAAACGCGAGGTTAGGATGTATTACGACATGCATAGACGCCACGGTTAATATCAATTTCACAAGGTACACATCGGATTTTAAGGATTATCTCTAAAATGATTTTTGGGTTAACATTCAGTTAGCAGCCCCAACAATGAACAGACCTTTGTGTGTCTCTGAAACGCTGCCAAAGCAGCGCGGAACTTTAATTCCAGACTTTAATAATGGCGAGTCTGAATGTGAGAAAGCTTTTTTAGCTTTATCTATCGCTACTTTGTTTGCCGTTTACCTTTATCTATATTTGATGAAACCGCTAATAGCAATGACCAGTGGAACCGGTCATTTGTCCCCTTCTGTTTTTGGTGAACGGGTCACTGGACTTCTGCTATAACAGGACTTCATTTAAAAATAAAAATAATACCAGTGACAATAAAAATGAAGCCAAATGAAACTAACGTTTAGTTTGTCTTCCAAGACAAATACATGAAGAAACATTTCACAGGAAACATTTAAGTATATATATATATTTTTTTAACTCACTTATTATGATTGCTAACATTAGTAGCATAGTTTAGCTGTTAGCGAAGCAAATACCCTCAAAGGAAGACGTTGTTAGGTTTGTGTTTGGACTAAAAATCCTTCGCTTATTAATCGTGATGGACTGTAGCTGGATGACATCAGTTGGAATGTAGCATAGACAGAGAATACAGGATATAGCAGTAATGGATGAGATCCATCCAGGGAACACTCAGGATTGTCAAAACAACACAAAGAAATGGCTCAAGACGTTCCCAGTTATATTAATTCATCCAGGCGCGTTCCAAACAGAAGACTTACTCTTCCAAAGAAAAACTGTCCAGCAAACATAGAAAGCGGAGCAAGTGGAGTTGGGATCCTACTTCATGTAAACTACTGAAAGCTTGGAGACGCTGTCAAACATGAGTCGTCTTCCTCTTCCTGAGCTAAACTCACTTCAGTTTAGTCTTGGCGAGACATAACGGGATCCTGGCCAGACTTGACCCGATGAAATCAAAGATGTTTGAAAACAATGTCGTCAGGCTCCGGCTGGTCTGAAGGGTCAAAGTCTCTGTGTCGAGCCCGTCAACGCGACAGGATAATCTCTGCAGACCGTGATGCCTTAATGCTGCCCGGGCCTCGTCTCGGCCGTCAACCATTTAGAAACGGAGCTCAGTAACTAAATCTAAATGGTCCAGCGGGGCCTACCACCTGCAGCCATACGACATATTACAAGCAGGAAGAAGCAAATAAACGGCAACCTGCAGAAATGTCCTTGTGCTTACAATAAAGGCTCCACACCTGAGCAGGCCCGGTGGAGATAAAGTACAGTATGTGTTCATGAACTAACTCCTGCCAGAGTGACCAAACATTGACACGGTCGACCACGAAGCTGCAGTGATGTGCCGCACATGTAGCGAGTCAAGCCGGCGGCTGGGCCTGGATTATTCTTTCATCTGTAACCCCGGCGGTGTGAAACGGACTTGGGAGCAAAAATAAATAAATAAATTAGAACACGTTCTCTCGTCATATATTCACTTACGTGTGTCGGCCTCTTGAGCCGCGTGTTGCAGTGCGACACCTCGGTGTCGTGTCTTACAGTCACAGACTGGATGCAGTGTTGCTTTGCTCCGGTTACTTTAATGTACGCTGTGGCTGATTATACATTATGGAAGGGAACCTTCTTACTGCTTAGAATTATGTTTTTATATTTATTTGCTCCCAAGTCCGTTTCACAACGCTTGAGTGCAGTTGAAAGAATACGAATACATTCAAGCAACACACGGAATACACACATTTATAGTCAGGTTCATCGTGCTCTATACGAAGCAGTGATATTATAGATCTGTTAAACATTCACACGGTAGGCCATTTCTTGCCTGCTGTCCTTCCTTCATTTGGCAGTTCAGACTGTGTTACTTTCAGCCGGAATTATGCGTTTAACTTCTACGTATTTGTCCGATCTCATAGTTTTCTCTTTATTTGTAAAATGCGCCGCTCTGCTGACAGCAGACTTGTCCATGTCTGTGATTGGTCAAATGCTGCAAGCAACGCCCCTCTTACGTCAACACAGAACTACCGGGTTGATAACCAGCTTCGTGGGGCCGCGTAGCGGGATCATGGTTGTTGGGGTCGGTGAAGCCAGATAACTTAAAGATAGACTGGGTATGTTGAGCTGGCTTCGTGAAACAGACCTCTGGTCAGAGAAAGGGTTTGTTCTCAGGAGAGGAGCAGAGGGTCACATGAGCTTTCTTCGGGATAATTCTATCTGGACAGTCAAAGAGGACAGAGCCTACGACATTTACGAACTATGTTTCCGTGGAGTTTACTGAGAGACCAAGCTGTGATTACAACATTGACCTATTATGACCTGAGGAAGTTGATATGGTGAACATGTTAGCATGTTTACACATCCAGCAGACACAGAGCAACAGTGTCGGCTCTCATTCAGTGAGAAAATGTCGTGCATGCACTCAACCGTTCAGAGATTAACAACTATTTCTGTGTCGCCGTCTCACCTCGTTGTCCGACTCCACCAGGACTTGGTCGTACTCGCTGAGCGCCACCAGAAACATGATGGAGGTGACGTTCTCAAAGCAGTGGATCCACTTCCTCCTCTCTGACCTCTGACCCCCCACATCCACCATCCTGAACGGAACAGATGAGATGAGGGGCCACCAGACGGAGGGGGTGGGAGGAAAAATAATCACATAAAAGAGAAGAAATGAGAATTAGATCTAAATCTATCACATTATCTCAAAGACTGGACTTTTGTTAAACCCTAAAGCCACCAGCCAAAAGAGCGGGGTCACTTCAAGACAGGGTTACGATATTCAAATTAGAAAATGTATCAGTGCAAAGAGGCATTCGTCTTGTATAGTGTGTCCTAAATATTTAATTTCCACTTAGCTTTGTATCTAGTGGTGGCCAATCCATACATTTCAAAAGGCAGTGTGGTCTCCCTATTGCTTCTACGTTAACATATAACTTACATCTAATGAGCCGAGCGTAGCTCAAGCCAAACACCACTTTTGCACCGATAATATAAACAGAAGAAACGTGAACAGAGAATCTGCAGCGTGAATCATGAAGAGGACAGAGCAAACCTTCTCTACACCGAACCAAAATAACTACAAGGAAGTGTGTGTGTGTGTGTGTGTAAACAATGCAACCCCTCTCTCCTTTCTCTCCAAAGTAGATGCAGGAGAGTCCATGCAGCAGAAACATTTTCTTGTTCAGAAGTGCTTACAAAAAGGTGCTAAGTGTGAAAGATGTGAGAGGAGCAACAGATGGAGGTCGGAGGACAAGGAGGGTTGTTCAAAGAAAAACAGATGAGGTAAAGATGGAATATTAGAGAATAGGGAAATCAAGAAGAATGAGAGAAATTGAATCATATGCTTGATATATGGGTTTCAATTCTTAGGTAGGAGATGTGGATGGACTCTTGAATAGGCTGGATTTAACGTCCATGTTTTTAAGACGGGTTTTGAGCTAATGGAATTGAATTAAAATTCGACTGAAAAGATAATGCTGTAGATAACAATGGAAGGAGGAGCAGAGGGGGTGAAAGTCAGATTGTTTGATCCGTCGATATACTAACTAAACTGCTGCTGAAATTGCAAACTCAGACAATGAATTAAACTGTGATTGTACTCATCAGTTGAGTCGGTACAAGTCTCCGCCCCTGAGAATTTCACCCCAATATCATTGAAAAGACAGTGGAACGTTGATCACACATCACAAAAGGTGAAGTCAGTGAGTCTGCCAGAAGGAGGGCGGGCATTGATAAATGTCCTCCAGAAGAGCCAGCCCAAAATAAAACCCCTTCACAGAAGACAACCTTTTTTCTTTTCTTTTTTTTCTCTAGCAAGGATGAGTGACCTACTTAGTACACTAAGCTCTCCTATGCTGAATAGGCCAAGTGAAATTACATTTTCTGTGTCTTCAAAAGCCAATTAACAGAGAAGGAAGCAAGTCTAATGGAGATGTGTGTATGAAAGACTTCCTTGTTGCGGCTACGGCCCCGTCGACTGTGAGCAGAGGCAGAACAACGCCACATGTGCTCGTTACTATACACGAGCCTGAGGAACTTCTCATCCGGCATCAAGTATCCTCCATGTTAAATTACATGAATATGACAAGTCGTTCTCATAAATCCTTAAACTAAGAAGCCTCAAAAAGTGTGCTCTTCTTCCAATAAGACCCGACATCTCCCGTTCATTCCCCCTTCATATTTGTATTCTCGGTCACTTAACACAAGACTGATGTCATTGAGAGCATGTGGTGATTCACCAGCAGCAGCACAGCCGAGCGGAGCGCAGCCTATCGGCTGGCTGCAGCAGCAGGGAGGCTGGGAACCTCTTCAGCACAACCTCAATGCAAGCAGAGTTATTTCTAGCCTTGCCAAGCGTAGGAGGGGGCTGACATGATGGCTTCCTATCGATTCGCACTCTTCTGTAATCGCTCTTGTTCACTGAGTCCAACTCTATCTTCTCATCTTCTCTCTCTTTTTGTGTGTGTGTGTGTGTGCAAGAGATGGAGGAAGGCAAGCTGCTCTACGTATTGGTGGCGGGTCCTAAGACTGTCTCTGTGCCAAGTCCTGGAGGCTATGTGTCTGGACTACACAGAACAACTATTCTATAAAAATGCCTGTCTCCATGAGCCGTTCAGTTTCTAAACATGCAAACTTCATAGAGCACAGCTGGAGGATTGTCATGAAGCATCCGTACATAAACGTTATCGTATAAATACACAATCATCTAGGCTTGCTTTTTTTTACTGTGACAAATTAGAGACTGCAGTTAATATGTTAATACGTAGAAGTATGTTTATTTTCATTGTAAGCTATTCTGCTAATGAATGTTTGGTCTAAAAATGTGCCCAAAAAAGGTGATAAATGTGGAACCCAAAGGTCATTAAACTGCTTGTTTTGACCTACTACAGACATTCAGTACAGCCGGAACGGAACGATCCTTTGTTTCATGACCAGATGTTTCCGCCAATGCGATGATCTGACTGCGAGACTTCTGAATACAATGGACACCATGGACTGGGGACATTTATTCAGACAAAATGAGGACATAAAAGAGTGTTGTGGGTGACGTATAAACATGTTGACAGAACACTGGGGGGGGCACAGAAGTTAGTCAAAGTAGTGTTGTTCTTCTTCTACCTGAAAATGATGCTTTGCAAGTCGAAAGGGTATTCTATGATCCCAGTGGTTGGGATTCGAACCCTAAGCACGTCCTGTTGGGTTGGTAGATAGCACGGTTCAGCAATACGATCCAGATCACTTAGATAGCTGGAGACAGGAAGGACAACAAAAGACAGACAGAGGGGGGAAAGAGATAGTGAAGCATAACAGCAGATACAGCACACCCCCCTACAAAAAGCAAGTGGATCAGTCCAGATGTAACTGCAAGAAAGCCATTCCCAAGAGTTATGAAGGGATTAGGGGATGTTTTTGTACCTCTACCCCCAAATTGTCTCTTAGAAATTCAGCTTCATCCTTGATGGCAGCTCCCAAAGACAAAACGTTCCTCCATTTTCCTCACCTGCTCCACCTCAAAGTGCTCACTGTGAAGGTTTAAGGAAGCAGGGACTTTTAACTTGACTCCAAAAAGATGATTTAGCGCAAAAGAGAAGCCAACTTTGAAATTAAAATGAATGCCTTGTTAGCGAGACTTGAACGGAGGGTTGGGGCCTTTGAGTCTTTGAGAGCGTACCATCAGGGATGTGTTAAAGTGCTGAGCCCTGTGCAGCACAGGGTAGGCGGGACACAGCGGCATCGGCGGTTTTCAACTGGCCGACCAACTGTATCGAGCAGCTAGCCAACCAGTGACGTCATCGGGCAGCACTCGACACCAGTACCTGAAGATTATATTCTCCAGGTCAAACGGGTACTCAATGATACCGGTGGTAGGCACTCGAACCCGCAGCACATCCTGCTGAGTGGGCATGAACCCCGCTGACGCTATTCGCTCTAAATCATTAAGGTAACTGTGGAAAGGGAGGGAACATGTGATGAAGATGCAAACCAACCGTCTCCACAGTACGAGACACAAAAATACATACAATAGCAAAACAATATTCAAACAAATACATATTGCATGAGCCAGTAGTAGCTCTAAAAACTAGCTATACACCAGTAGAAGCTTTCATTTCCCCCCCCAATCCTCAACTTTTTAAGGAGCCATATTAGTCTGAAATGGATTAATGTAGGTTGGAATTAGCTCGGATATTATTAGGAGTCGTTTATAAATCTGCCAACATTTCCTTTTCCATGACTCTCCCCATGTGCCTCCTCTCTCTTCCCTTCCTCGGGTCGAGTGCATGATACCAGTTAGGAAACTGAAAAAGGGTCTATTAACATCTGGTACTTTTTGATGCGTCTGTGATTTCATTCCTCATGTCTATACGTTGGAAACCGTTACTAACCAACTACATCACATTAAGTAAATAATCATTCACTCCAGCAGATTAAAAAGGTCGTAGACATACTATTTGGTTGAGTCGGAGAGCTGGTACTCTCTCCTGCGATCATAGGCCTCCTGGATGCCAGGGTCAGCCCACAGCATCTTTATCGCACTGGTGTACGGCTGCTCGAATGAGGAAATCTTCTCCACGTCCACCTCACGCACCACCTGAGCATTGTTCTGGGAGAACAAGAAACAAAGCACACTTTTAACAACATGTCAATTTATTTTATGTAAGATTCATGAGTGAAATTCCCAGGTGATTGCCTCCTAATCTCAAAGTGCCAGGTGCTTTCTTTGCCAATTATTGACTAAAACGTCTCAGGGAGTCCAATGTCTTTCTATATTTACTTCCTTCACAGTGCTATATTCCTTGAAGTATACATTATAGATACACAGGAGAGCCGGGGCGGAAGCTAAACAAACCCAGCTAGGACCTACCCAGCATACTCCTCGTTGATGTCCAGGCACAGAAAAATAAGATGGGAGGAAATAAGCCTTCAGGCTCACCCAGTAACAGAGACCTGGCTGCATTGTTGCTTCCCAGATCGGGCTGCACTTGACCTGTGGACCTCAGCACAGAGCGCAGGTCTCTGCCACATCGATGGGGGGTGGACCATTCAATAATCCAGTATTTCAGTAGCTGCTCAGCACTGTATGTGCCTCACAAACTGGCAAGTATAACCAAGTATTTGGATGTGGATATCCATTTCAATAAACACATCACACAAGAATATTTTCATCCTAACACCAGTGTTGTGCATGAACACGTTCATTTCAATCTGTGTGAACTGAACCTTGATCTAGCTCTGGGGTAGTGTGAACTTGGTACGCACCTTGTTCTGTTCGTACTTGTACGGGATCTTGAGGGTCTCGGTTGCACGGATCATGGCCTGCATCGAGGTGAAGATGTTCTGGTAGACCAGTTTGGTGAAGCCCTTCTTATCCTCATCTGTGTAGCCTGACCCGTGGATTATTCTCATCTGCTTGATGAAGGTGCTCTTGCCACTCTCACCAGTACCTGAAAGGAAGACAAAAAGAAACGAGGGGGGTTAGCCTCAGACTGAAAAGGGATCATAAATGGATACAGGCAATTGCCGACAGTGTGATAAGGTACAACTGCTGTATTCCCACACTTGACTTGACCCAGGAGCAAAGCAGAAAGTTATAGTATCCTACAGTGCTCACCAACAACTGGAAAGAAACAAGGATGAGAGTATTCAATTCAAACTTTTGTTTGAAAAGCGGGCCGATGCTACAATAATGCTCTAATCCATCCACCCTCATCTACCAACGTGAAGTAGCTCTCTCACATTAACGTAGTCAGCTGAATGTATTTTCTCAGAGCAAACCAACAGTAAGATTCAATACAATCTTGGGCTTTTTTTTTAATACAACTCATATTTCTGTGGTTTTTGCAACAGGCTGACCTTGTCTGTCCACCTCCAAACCTGCTGCTGACACACAAGACTGTGAAAGAATCCACACCATCATGCCCGCAGGCAGTGAGCCAGGCCTGTGTTTCACCAGTACAGGCTGCTAAACTGAGCGTTTATTGTTAAAATTACCTACTTATTAACATATTTTGTATCTTTTAAAAATGTACTGAAATGTTACTTGCTCATGGTTGCATGCACTTCTGGTAAACAAGAAATGTGAGCCACATAATCTTGAGGAAGGGACTTAAACCACAGTCAAAAATACATGTGGACAGAAGTTTGTGCACCGTAACGATGAAGTGTGATCATTGTTTTGGCTGCGGATGGACGGTCTGGGATAAGTGGAGCAGCCCAGAGTAACCACATGAGGGCTGCACGGCTCACCTCAGCTCAACAAAGAGCCGGGTGAACCGAGTTCACTCCTCCAACTTTGTATCACGGTGACCATGCATATGCACACAGAAATACCTCGTCATAGAGGAAGAAAACATGCAGGGAGAGAAATGCACACAAACCCCCACAGATCCCTCACACACACACACTAACTTCCACAGAGCTTCCACCGCTGGATCTGGGTCTTTATATGGATATATTCAGTGAGCATGCTACCACTCCAGGCTTAGGGGTCATCAAGTAACGTGGAACATTCAGAAGACAAGGCAGGTAGCGGTCTAACCCAAATCCAACTTGTAGTTTCACTATGCAGCTCTCTTTCCAGAGAATACCTCCTCTGTTCCACCCACCTATTGTCTTCCTCTACCACCACTGATCTCCATCTCACTTCTCTCAACACTCAAGTCTGAGTCACTGCAGCAAAGCGTATTCTCTTTCACTCGTGTCTTTGTCCTGCCGATCCCAACTGGGGCTGCTACACAGTTATTTTCTCTATGAATTCATCTAAATGTGACTTTTTCCGCGAGTAAAATTATTCTCTAGATTAAATTATGTGTTAAAATGTATGAAGCGCCCATCACAGGTTTAAAGACACCATGTGACGCCAGTCAAATTGCTGACATTATGTTTGGACAGATGCGTAACTCAAGGATATTTGATTTACATTAGCAACGTCTGGACGTTTTAAATTTGCACATAATCTAAATAACCACACGTACTGTACCTGCAGACCATATATGCTGACGAACGTGTGAGAAATACATCCATGCATGCACACACCCAGTAATGTAGCATAAACAGAAGTTAGTGCTGTGTGTTAGCATGCTAACATTTGATTGCTAAAAAAGAAAACACTAAGTACAGCTGAGGCTCATGGGAAGGACATTCATTTTAAGTGTTCAGACAAATTTTAACGTTGTCGTTTTACAAATGACAACCTCATTGTGGCGCTAGAGGAAAAGTCAGTGGGAGTCATCCTCTGACGACCATGAATATCTGAAGAAAATTTCAAGGCAATCCCACTGATAGTAAGCTAGTTTAAATATTATGGTCTGGACTGAATATGGTCTGGACTGGGATATGCGGTAGTCTACAGCCTCCATTAGCGACCTAACAGTGTAAAGGAGAGCTGCACACCGCTCATAATGTTAACGGCCACATTGTGTAGACAGAACTCTAGTGGCTGATTAGATTAAGGAATGTGCTTTGTGCGATAAAGCACAGCCGGTATTCCCGAGACAAAAGTAGCCGAAATGTCTTCCGAAAGGATGACAAGACTCAAGTTTGACCGTCGCTGACAGAAGAGCACAGTGTACAGTGAAGGAGTGCCTCCAACCAGACAGCATCTCTCACTGTGGAAAGCAGGTCAGGCAACAGCGGAGTTTCCCCTTCAGACAGAGTCCGTCTTTGAGAGAGGGACATAAATAGCGATTGTCAGGACACGGCACTGGAGAGTTCACGTTCTCATTGACTAAAGAGCTGTGGAGAAGGGAGGGTGTTACTGGGATGTGAGGGCTTAAGAAAAGGAAAATACAGTGTACATTTTCTATGCTTTCCAAGCAGAGAAATAACGGGAGTTTACATGGGATCGATACGTCAGCTTTGTTGTTTATTTAAGTATGTGTGTGTATATTCCTGTGTGTTTGTATTTTCCACAAACACACACACAACCAGAGGAGAGGAGAACATGCCAAGCCAGGGTCAAAAAGGACAGAGGGCGTCGTATTGTGAAGCCCCATGAGGAAAGATTTGGGATTCATAATATTGGACCATATAATTAAAAAAATGTACCCTTCTTGCAGACATGATCATCTTTAACTCAACAGATCCCATTGTTCTCGTGCCTAACTGGAGAACCCAGCAGAAGCGTTTATCACGGACCGGCTACCGTACGTTCACTGGAGCTACTCCTGAGGGGGTAATGCTAGTTGCCATGACAACTCCTGTCCTGGACTCATAAATACATGGCCGAAGACAGACCAGCTGATCGGCTTCAGTACGTCTCCACAGAGCCGAGGCAAACGTGCAACTTTAGCGTGCTTTTTATCCCACAATGTCCTCTTTATATTAAAGAGAAAGCAGACACCTCGAACGGGCCGATATCTCCAAAACAATCTAGATCGATAACGCTACAGGTAAAC
This sequence comes from Pholis gunnellus, assembly GCF_910591455.1. Taxonomy (NCBI): domain Eukaryota; kingdom Metazoa; phylum Chordata; class Actinopteri; order Perciformes; family Pholidae; genus Pholis; species Pholis gunnellus. Next base: position 7,690,519 of record NC_136530.1, read on the forward strand.
ATTCTCTGATTCAAGCTTCAAATGTGAATATTTTCTGGTTTCTTTACTCCTCTATGGCAGGAAACTCAACACTCTTGAGTTGTGGACAACACAAGACTTTTGAGTCTTCATGAGCTCATCATGGGAAACACTGAAACTTCATTTTTCCCTCCAAACAATATAAATGCAAAAGATTGGCATGATGCCTTTACAGTATCGGTATACCGTGCAACACTAGACCATTCTGTTAAATAACCATTAGCTCACAAAGAACAGGAAACAATATCTGAAACAGATCCGTTTGATTGGGTCGGGCCAGCTGGAGACATCTCAGCTGCGGTTTACATGAAGAGCAACGACTTGAAGCAGAGTTTGGCATCCACGTTGAAAGAACAAAGAGTCGAGGAGACAAGAGGGAAAGGAAGGAGGTGCAAAGTGTCACAGAGTGGTGGAGAAGGGAGCTCCAAGTAAATGATTCCTTAAAACTAAAAGTGGACAGAGCTTCAAACAGGAAGCTATGTCCACTTCAGCTCAGTGTTGGGGAAAGCTTTGCTGAAGGCCTGTCTGACTGCACAGGAACTGAATGACTGTAGGAGCAGAGTACCGAGGTTCCCGCTCTCTTCCCAGTTCTGTTGGACCAGAACTATTGGGGTTAATATCATCAATTCAACAAACCCACGTTTCACGACTTCTATTCAGATATCGAGCGTGCACTAACTGAACCAACATGAGGCAGCGGGGGAAAGTAATACAGTGCATCAAGGGAACATAATGTACTTTTCATTCCACTTCTATGACAGGTAGTTACTAGTTACTTTGCAGAATAAGATCTTACAAACGTATCCTAAAATGAACTTATAAGGTCAGTTTCTATGATACGCTATCACATGTTTACACAACATTCATGTAATGGATTTCCCCTACAGAGCGAGAAAGAGTCAATGAGCCTGGGGAAACTGAAACATACAACCGGGTGCCAAATTAAACATCAAGTGTTTGAGTGTTGGATCACTAACAAGCTGAACCACCAAAAGATTCAGTGATCCTTCGTGTAGATTCTCCGTTCTGTGAATCTATTCAACCAGTCTCCCTTCAACGTGCCTTGTTGATTCAATGGAAGAAAATACAGGAAGAAAAATAATTCTCGTTCTTGAGATCTGGTGGAAACACAAAAATGAACTAAAAGCTAGACCCAGCCCAGTGCCGACAACTCTTTTCCAATGAAAAGTAGCTAGCAGCACTAGCGACAAAATTGCTAAATCTAGCGACAAAATCACCAAATCCGACAGCCCGCCCCTTTAGGGCTGCTTCGTGTGAGAGAGTTTGATTAATTCCATTAATACCATTCCGTGCATAACGGAACTTTCCGATCACTGCGTTACTCAAATCCTGAAACATTTTTTATCGAAAACCTGATTCCAGATCTGCAGATTAAAAACACCATTTGGAGTGTGTCACAATAGTTGGATTGCCATATTGGCAGATGCTTCATCATGCAGCTGCTATGAATACAGTAACCCCTGCATGCTTGAGAAGAGTGTGTGTGTGTGTGTGTGTGTGTGAGAGAGATCAAAATTGTTTCATATTCATTTCCCATGTCACTGTTCCTGTCACGAGATGGAAGCCCTCCACCCCCACCAATCCTCCTCCCACTGGTTATATGTATAGCTACAGATGCAAGACCACATGGGACAGAAGAGAAAATTAGTAATAGGTGGAGAATAACAACACACTGTATAACATTATTTCTGCTATTGTTATAGTGGAAAAAGGCCTGATATTATCAGCCCAAACTGTATCCGATTAATCATTTGATCTATAGAACATCAGAAAATAGTCTTGAATTGCCTTGTTACGGCTTTTACAACTACGTCTTCATCTCCTCACTTCAAAGACGGTCTGAACAGCATCTATGCTGAGACAGAGAGAGGGGGGGGGGGGCAGCGAGCACAGGATCTCTATTCCAGCTTTTAGATCATTCCTAGCATACTTTTCCTTCTAAAGCACTTACATGCCAATTCAATCATTTTGCCTATTTTGGTTCCAATTTAATGAAAATAGTTGGACTGGAAGAGCAGTATTTCCCACTGTACAGAGGTTTTTGCTGCAGTTCGCAGTCCCTCGGCTAATTGTGATCCGTCTTCAACTTCACTTCCTTCTTCCTAGTCCAAGACTTAGTCGGGAACTTTTCCCTGTGTAAACATACAAGAGGAACTTTGAAGCATTTGTCCTTTGAGGTATCCAGACCGGTTTGAGTTTCATATTCACACACACAGGCACTCACCTAATAAAACAAGCGCTACAACTTATAGACACGTCATTTAAAAAAACAAAACATTTGTCTTAGACTTCCAACCCAATCTACCATAGACCTCAGATATAACTCAAGACATTGAGCTATAGGAGAAGGCTTTAATGGGACCATACGTGTCTATAATAAACGAGCCAGACAGGCGGCGACATGAGAAGCACTGGGCAGTCTCTCACAGGCCTGACTGCCACATAACTGCCGAAACTCTGGGTGTGTCAACATCGGTTTGCTCAACCAACAGAGCCGCCAGACAAACAGTGCAAGAACTACGAACACCTACTTGTCTTGCCTTCGTACCACACTGTGAAACTCCATTTTTCATCTAGCGGGCACAGAAGCTCAGGGGCTGCACATAAATATCTCTTAAAAAAAAAAAAAAGATAGTTGGCATGGCTGCTACAGTACAGGTATACTCACACCACAAGTGCTGGTATACATTTCATTACCATAACAAAACTACTATAGGAGCAACGAAATTCAGACCGCAACGGGCAGTACCACGTTACTTCAGTTTCCCAAGCGTGTCTGAGAACTACGGTGGCCTGCAGGTAACGTAAAGCCACACAAGGCCCTCTCTGGTATTTGTCCGTTTTTGGGCTACTGTAGAAACATGTCGGTGCGGACTCGGTGAAGACGACCTGCTCCCTATGTAGATTTGAAGGGCTCATTTTAAGCTAACAAAAAAAAAAGGTTTCAGGCGATAAATGAAAATATAGTCATTATTCCATTTCTGCCAATTAAGCCTAAATCCTAAACATTGACCATTTACGCTCAGATGGAATTTCTTCTTATTGTTCATATGCAGCATTTTTCACAGCATGGTACCTCCATTGATATAAAAGGAGTGGTCAAAACGAAAATAAGCCCTTCTCAGTAAAATGAAATGCAATTAAACCTCAAGACTGCATTAGTTTTATCTCGTGTGTTCCCTAATAAACTGACCACAGAGTGTACTTTACATATGTTCTCATGGGACCCAAAGAGTTCCAGATAAACTGCAAAACATTACTAAACATTCTGAAGTATGAAAGTCTCAGACCGTGAAGGCAAAGCGGAGACAGTCAGTCATCAGAGCTGATATTGCAGCATTCTGTGAAAAGAGCTAAAAACTGGACGAACTATAAAGAGTTTTATGACACACTGCTTTAACGTAACTTGCCAAGTAGATCTTCAACATGTACTGCGTTGTGTATAAAGAGCCATAACGTCACATTGGAACAAACGCATTTCACGTGAAATCTACGACCTTACCTGGATAACTAAACCTGGAAACATGCTGGATTAATCAGCAACTATTTAGATAATCTATTCATTGTTGCAGTCAAATGTTAGGCAGAAATAATGGCCAAATATTTGGTTTCAGCTTCTCAAATGTAAAGATTATTTTTCTTTTGGAATATGTTTGAGTTTTGGCATGTTGGTTGAACAAAAGAAGCAAATTAAAAAGACATCAAAGAATTTGAAGCAAGTGTAAATCGATTTTGCACAATTTTGGAACATTTCATAGTTTAGTTTTTAAGTTTACTTTGTCAGAACAACAGACAAAAAAAATTGTATTTACAATAAATTAAATATGACAGAGAAAAGTAGCAAAGCCTAAAAGCAAATATTAATCATCACAACTATCACCAACCGATTTTCTTTTATCGGTTAACCAACTAATCATTTTCAGCAATAAACTGCATGAGAACTATAATCACCTAATACCATACCACCAGAATAAAAACAACGTTAGACCACCGAGGCAAAGCTTCCTGTTGACAGGAAAGTGGTGCCACACAAGTCCTATTGGGTAAAGAAATAAATAGATGTCCTGGCAGTAATTTATTGAGCAGCATTATGAAAATGTATTCAGTATCCCACTGACAGCTGTGATGTACAGCCAGGTTGAGAGGGTTTATTCTGTTGAGACACAATCTATTGCGAAGTGGAACAGAACTGAGAGCACAGGAGACTTGCATGGCAGATAAAAAAACTAACTATTTCAACATAAACCAATATGCATTTGTCTAAACTAACCGGCAAGTCACTTGGAAGAATCACACACCAGGTCAGGCTGCAGGAGTCCAGCAATTTGAGATTTTCTTGGAAATAAGCTCACGTGGGAGACGATTAGCATTATCCACCTTGGCTGAGAGTCAGTCAGCGTTAGACGTACAGTGGTGGGTGTGAGGCTACAAAGGGAGGGGTCTACCAACTCTGCCTTCAGCAGCGCTGGTGTGCCCGTGAGGATAGCTGGGTACCACAGGGCAGTCCTATGACGGCCCACAATGCCACTGTTCATACGCGCTCTCTGTCCAGTCTCTTTTGGGTCACTCTATCCTCTCGGTGTGTGGGTTGTTCATCGTTTTGTTAGTTCTACAAAACTCTGCCATGCCTGCCGTTACCTTGGCAGCAGCTAACAGGGATCCAAATAAATATGGCCAACACAGGGCTTATCTGCTGGGCTTACTGAAATACTTACTAAGAGAAACCATAATAGGCGTAGGTAGGCTCCATGCATGAGACATCCTTGGGTGTTGCCGAAAAACAAACACTCATTAACCCAGATATACCGGCCTGTGTGAGCGGTGTGCACATTGACAGATGAAGTGTGTGCTCAGTGTGTGTGACACACACACACACACACACACACACACACACACACACACACACACACACACACACACACACACACACACACACACACACACACACACACACTTCAATTATGAATTCAGGTAAATATCATATGCGGCCCGAGGCTTTAGCTCGTTCAGGTGTACAGAATGTTGTCCCGATGTCGTGGATTTAAAAACCGGCTCATAGCCGCCGATTGACTCCCCTGTAGCGCTGCGTTTAAAATCAAGGTAACCGTGTTTGAAATGACAAAAACAACTATTTTAGCTCACTCCATCCTCGAAAATACATACATGCATTTAACGGTTTTAAATTAAGTTCTCTGATGCTGATCACATTAAAACAAAATGTGTATATGTACCCGATGAACCAAGAACCTATGAATGGGTATGCTGAACCTTTAGCTTAAACTTTGCACAACAGTTATATTGAAACAGCTATATCAATATTTGTATATGAGCAACGGATTACATTACATGTAAGTGACAGTGGTCATTCATAGTGATGAGCTCACAGATAGTTATCACCTGACCAGCTCTACTAAGCATCCGTAGCATCTTTTCAGCTCATCGTTTTGTTTTTATGGAGTAACTTCACTGTTTTGGTTCAGTCTCACTGCATCGGGTCATTTTCAGCCGCAGCAGGCAGCTGTTTTTGGCAAAGAGCTTAAAACTCCTCGTACACTAGCTGCTCAGCACCAAACAGCAGACATGCACAGTGAGCGAGTAGCTGTTGTAGTAGTAGAGCATTTAGCAGCTAAGGAGGGATATTTCCTACAAACATGACTCCAAATGAATAATTACGTCGCTCTGTAGCTGATGGACATGAAAATAGGCAACAGGGCTCAAGTTGTAGCTCACAAAAAAGCATGAGTGTACCCCAAACAGAAGACAAAGAACAATAATAGGAGTGAAAAAATCCATTAATATTTGTATTTGTAATATAATGTATTTCTCTGGAGACATTATTTGGCTGTATACAATGATGAGCCACCACAATTCAACTGTCAGAGACTGGACCTCAAATGTACACAACATTGACGTGACACATTTTAGACTTGATAAAGAAAAGGGAGTGATGGCATTACATTTTATTGAGCTTGTAAAATGCATTACTGTAAACAATATCGGGTGATTTTCTGATATTTCTTGTAGGAACCACAACTGATTTAAGTGAAAAGCTCCCGCGTTGCCTGCTTCATAGAAAATGATACATGTAGCATTTGTGCAGTACTGCATTAGTACACGTTTTACAGGTTTTTCATTCATACGAGTGACTTAACCTTCAGTCAACAGCGGATGTTAAAGTGACCGTCCCGAGTCGTTGTTTGCACACGATGCACAAAAGCACTTTATTTCACATTATAGCGACATACTTTCATGTTATGTATCAAGTTTCTTGTTACAAAAGAAATACTATGATAATAATAATAATCCTGAGAATAATATATCACAAGAACATGAAAGTATATTGTCATCACGAGAACATACTTCAGTGTGCATCTGACCATTTCAGTTGGTTTGACACAGTTGCACTAACAAACCGTCATTAACATATTTTGTAAAAAAGGTCCCGTACTGAAGACGGCTCACAAACTGGTGTTACTGCAGCTCCCTGGGCTGCGGCTGCACACATTTAATTACTTGTGACTTTCATTAGCTACAGCTGACCCTGGCTCCTCCTCAGCCGGCATTTCTACCATGCACGAGCTCACCACACTGTGGAGGAACGCCAGCCCGTTGCTGATAAACAGCTGGAAGAAGAAAAAATAAATCGTAAAAAAACACAGCAATGCTCCTTAAAAGGTCACAAGTCAGTATGTCACAATTTAGAAGAGCATGACAATGAGAGTCAGAGCAACGCCCAGGTTACATCTTTCCAGCTGAAAACTGAAATATTTGGTTACAGCTGCAACATTAGTGAGCAAATCACCAAAACTATAAAAAGTTTGTTTCTTTCCCCAGTTTGTCAAACGGTGAATTTAAGCAGTCACGAGCCATTGAAGAGACGCGACATGATGCCAAAAACATAATAAAAAGCTGCAGTTTGCGCGAAGGTCTATAAAAAGGATCAAAGACGTCCATGATAGGTTCCAAATGAAGTGAGACAACCAGAGTGCACCATAACTCACACTGTAGTGGCTAAAGAGTGCTTAGATCCTTCTCACACAAGCCTAAATAATGTGACAGCAGACTCCCACCACAAGCTGAACAAAATAAAATGACTCCTGCAATTTGTACTTTAGCATTTTCAACAACAACAAAACAATGATTAGGGTTTGCGAGGAAGGAAAAGGGATTTCTTCCAAATCAATCTCTTTGAGTGAGTCACCATCCCAGGAAAAGAAGGACAATAACAATATGTCGCTCCGCCAACAACACTTTTATATTTCTAATCAATGTTTGGCAATATGTTGGCCAACTGAATCAACAGATGCCTTTTGTGTGTTGCCAACCATTATTTTCTTTTAGCTATTTTTCAATTAGAAAAGCTTTGATATCACGTAGCACTCAGTCACACTGAAACGTCATATTACAGCTAAATATTAACAGATTCCAGGAGTTTGAGATCTCTTACTTTATATTAGTTACTTAACCTATCATAGGTATATCTGGTTTATTATATAAGGAACTGGTGGTTAGCAATATTTGTAAGCCACTCTGACAGTCAAATATGATTAGTATCTGAACCAAAGAAAATCTGTAAGATCCCAAAATACACTGTATATACATACATACAAATATGACTGCATCTGGTTTTCCCAGACTACATGTAAATCGCGCCTGGTCCTCCTCCGGTCGAGGTGGTGGCAGTAATGTCAACGGTTAAAACCTCCGAACAAAAAGTAACTTTCAACTTCAACGTTATTGTCCCCAAAAGGGGAAATCTGTCTCGCAGGTTAAACACAGAATAGACATAAAATACAGTCAATACATAAAAAACACATCATAAAAATAATAAGAGAAACACGCAGCTCACAATCTCACTTTTAACAGTTTTGATTAATAGCTAGAAATTATTCATAATCTATAAACACACGGCTGAAATGCATTCATGATTTAATTGCGAGCGAGACAAAAGTTTTAAGACTTTCTGTTTCTGTTTCATTGAAACTTCAACGTACCACTTACTGACGCAGTTCAAAGGAGCAAAGATTACTTATGCATGTTGGAGAATCGGGTGGATTTATACCTTTTCAACATCTGGCCAGATTGCTCAAGCCACCGCCCATCCATTTAACAATGTTTCTGTGGAAAGAGGGTTTCTAAATGGATCTTTCTATAAATATATTAGGTTCACATTCTAAGCCTATTAGGCATCCACTACTCTACAAGCTAATAAAACAAGAACATCTCCTTATGTTAGTAAAGATACAAATTATTCCTCCACATTCAACAAGGTTCTGACAATGATACGACTCATAAACATGAATTGTTTGAGAATAGAGTCAAGAAAGGTTATTTCTTAAGATAAGGTAAGATTTTATCTGAAGTCTTAAGTCCCACAGCAGTTAAACTTGCTAATGTATACACTGCTATCCCTTTGAGTGTTGGACGTTGTTGCCGATAGGAGCGTATCCTTATAAAGCCACAAAGTGTGAATTCAGTCACTTGTGACAACAAACTACAGAGTTACTGAAGAGTACTCATAGCATGATACTGAATACTTCAGCAAGTCATTGTGATGCCGTTTGTAGCCAATCTTAAACTTGGAACAAGCTAAATAACAGCTTTCTCCGTCGATATAACGCAACATAAAAACTGGCTCTGCTCCTCCTCTTTAAACAGGAAAACTAGTCGGTGGATGGCAGAGCCTATTCTTTGGAGAGCAGTTATTTCCCCGAGTGGGACACCCCAGTGAAGGCCTTTTCTAGACCAGACACCAAGAGAATGCAGTCTCTCTTGTAGTAGACTTAATTAAAACAAACTCTTAATCTGTATTCAAGCCATGTTTAACAGGCAGATAAAACTACGGTGACGTGGAAGACCACTACAGGAAGAAGAGCTGGTTGTGAGAAGCTAAACTTCACTAACAAACGCTAAGACATTATTTATTTATAGATAGATAGATAGATAGATAGATAGATAGATAGATAGATAGATAGATAGATAGATAGATAGATAGATAGATAGATAGATAGATAGATTCAAGAGGATAACCATGTATATTTCCATGACATTTGATTTACAGAAAGAGACTTCAAATGTTACAACCCATTCTCTTATGCTGTTTGAGTCTATTTGTGTTTTGTGAGTTGCAGCAAAGTCACAAAAATGGGCAAAATGAAGCCGGAACAACCATCTCATGAAGTGACGACAGCCTCCTGCCTCCGTTATCTTGTGAGGGGTCGACTAACTTGTCATGAACCTGACGATGTCAAAAGGGCTTTTAATTAGGCTGTGGAGGCAAAAGAAGCAAGAGGGCCGACCCAAGATGGCAGCTATGAACACAGCACGGACAGCATGTTGGTGTAAATGTCATTCATATATTTATAAAACCACATACATACTGTGTATGTATATATATATATATACATATACACGTACATACATACACACACACACACACACTGCATATTACCAAGCTTCCTGGGTCAATGGCTGCTCTTGGTACTTACTACTAGCTCCCATCTGAATTTTAATTTGCATATCTCTTCACACACAAATCCTGTGGAGACCAGGGAAATGTGGCTCGTGTAATTGTCGGTGCAGTGTTTTGCATGCAAAACCTTTACAATGCAATCAAATCAATAGCTTAGGCACTATCTGATTGGTGTGTGAGTGTGTGTGTGTGTGTGTGTGTGTGTGTGAATCAAGAAGTAGCGATGATGTGCAAATGTCCAGCCAATGTGAGACAGTCTCCGTTAGACTTACCCAGCAGAAGAAGCTTCAGCTCCCGTCTTGCGTCCCTCTTGTCTCGCCGGAGTTGTTTCTCGATCTCAGCGTTGATTCGTTTGGACTCCTTCGCCTCTTCACTCAGGCAACAAGCCATCATGGAGTCTAAAGTCATCACCGCATGAGCTGAAAAGCCCGTCTGACAAGGGGGCCGCCGGGCTACACCTCACACAAGTATCAGAGAAATGAGCAACAGTCCCGTTTTTGTCAACAAGTTGTATCCACACGCTGAATAATTGAGCTCGACGGGCTCTTGGTGCAGAATGTGGCCGTCTTGTTTGTTGGCGAAACTGCTGTCAAGTGTCAAATATTTGACAGCTAACGTGAAAGTCTTTAGTAGATCCTCAGGCTACAGGGACACACAATGTGCAATGCAACATGTGAAATATCTCAGATGACTACCGAATGCGCAAATAACCGTTTTATTTGATGCACTTTTCCAAAAAAAGGAAGAAAAAAAAGAGAGAGCTGAAATTAGTTAGGGTAACGTCAACTAGCTTGTAGGCTAAATGCTTGCTAACGTTATAACCAAGCTAACGTTGACAACTTGATGGATTGTCAGTGTTAACCAATGCGTTAAAGCTAGTAAACTAAGACCGCAAGTCTAACACAATCCGGGTTTTTATTCCAAACTACCACCTTCGGTCCCGGAGACAGTGGGACAGTACAGGCTGCCACATTTGTACAATCCCTCTGCTGGTCGCCCGGCCGAGTACAAGGCTAGCCGCCCAGAAACCAACACTGTACGCCCGCGCAGCGACGATGAGCGCCCGTTAAAACTGTCCATCTACCGAACTAACAGTCAGGCGAGCACGCTGCCACAAGGCACTCGACGGACGATGACCGTTGTGGCAATCCGACCGAAAAAATATCGCTTTAAAAAAAATTGCGCTCAGAGCTTGTTATCCTCTTGCAAGAACCGAGACACCCAAGTGACCAGTGTGGCTAAATGGGAAAAGGCTAATTGTTAGCTAGCTAGCTAGGTTAGCGCAGCTAGTCATCCCTGGAAAAAGCAGCCAACTGGTAAAAAAAAAAATACCCAGAAAGCTCTGCTTGACAGAGGACCTTTATTGTGTTAAAATAGTGTTCTCCAAAAGACACCGCCAGGAACAAACCCTCAAAAGACCCAACCGTATATTTGACAGTCAAATGGACCCATGTAGTCCGTACATTTTATCGCTCCTGGTATTCTTTTTTTTTTTTTCTCCTGGTGGTGGTGATTGCTCTTCGTCACCCACTCCTCAAGCCCCGGTGTGGCGCTGCTGCTGACGTCGCTTGGGATAGAATTGATTGACAAGAGTTGGCAGCGAATGAGAACAGAGCTTGTGGGCGTTTTAAGGCGGGTCTTTTGCCGGACGGTTGACTTCCTAAGTTTGCTTGAGAGGACGCGCTCCTTTCGGAGGCGTGTCAGCGAAAAAGCAACAGACGTTTGGCTGGACGGGCAACGCCCATCTCTCCTGTCAAAGACCAGCGCCTCATCCTGACCGTTCCAGATGTTGGTCTTCACGGTGGCCTTTCAGAGATTCACAAGAATAATATTCAAACATCTACCTGCAAACAGAGAAGTGACGCACATTTACTAAATCAGAATCAGAATCTGGTTTTATTGTCAAGTAGGTTTTTCACATAGAAATTAATCTACCGAGGTGTTTTGGTGCATAACATAAACATGGTCAAATTAAATTAAATTAAAAATAAAAGCAAATTTAGCAAAAATCAAGAAATGTCAATATAGAATGCAAACAATTACAACAAAAACATAAAAAAAATACTATTAAAATATGTACAATATATCTGAATTAAAATCAAAGAGCTGTGGAGCTTTTAGAGGTGGTATCTTCCATCACTATACGTAATGGAAAATATTGTACTTTTTACTCCACTATACTTTTCTGACAGCTTTAGTCATTTACTTGTTTTACTTTTTGGATAATTTTTTTTTAAACCCGTTTAAGAAAGGCAATAATACCCTAAAGTACCTAACTCTATATAAATAGATAAAACCAGCCTCTTCAAGCACTACAGTGAAATGCCAACACATTGTTGTGTATAATTATATGTCACTCACAGCCAGAGGACTTTGTTCTGTGGAACCTTAACTTTTGACACTTTATTTATATTTAGCTAATTATACTTATGTAGTTTTACTTAAGTAGGACTTTTGAATGCAGGAGTATTTTCACATTGTTGTATTAGTACTTTTACTTCAGTAAAATATCTGAGTATTTCTTCCACCACTGTCTGCTGTCACAGTGCTTGATGCAACATTTCGTGACTGAACGTCACCAACATTAGCTAAAGACTTTAAAGAAAGAATTTAAAATTCTACCTCAATATCAACTCTGTCTTCCTGCCAAAAAGAACGCTGAGTCAACAAACGAAACAGGTAACATCACAGATACTGTCAATATTTGAAGTGGCTTTTCCTAATCAGTCAAGTGTCTCATGGTATCCAGGAAACCTATTACTACACAGAAAGTCTCATATTTACTTTGTAATGTGACACATCAGATACATGAGCGTGTAAAATAAAATAAAAACTAAATCAATAAAAAAAAAACAGAACACTTTCACAGTTGTTTTCTTACAGATCATCAGTCAGAGTGTACCTGCAACTATAATCAGCTGAATGTCTAAATATATTTGCTGGTATTTATTGTACGTCTATATATTTGTCTCTTAAATAAATCTAAATATGTTATGATTGAAACTTTATCAGCCACAGCGGCAGAGGAAGGAAGTAGTCATTCGTATCAAAGGATCATTATTAGTGATTACATAACCTGTAAAAAGAGCATCTATTACAATATATTATATTTTACAAGCTTATCTGTAAACTCTTCATCTGTAAAGTACTATATCTGTCAAATACATGTACAGTAATGCATTAAAATGTAAACTATTTCCCTCTGAAATGTAATGGGTTAGAAGTATAATACAGTAGAATGTAAATACTGAAGTCTCTCAGTATTTACATTGCTCAAGTAAAGTTACTTTGGTTAACTGGGTGAACTCATTTGCATAAGTGAATGTAGAATATCCTGTTTGGCTGGTTTCCTTCAGCTTAAGTGAGTAATCATTTGGTCCACATCCAGTAGAGCAGTGTGGCGCAATGTAAAAATATGGTTACAAGTGAAAGTACCAAGGTACTAGTACTAAAAGTGTCCCTTAAGTTTAGAAAGTAAAACGAGTCATTATGCAGACTGGTGCCTATCAGAGTATTATGTTATTATATGACCACACAGCCTATAGGTCGATCCAACAGGGTCGCCGGTGCAATCCCTGGAATTCGATTGGCCTCCCCAGATGCCAATCCCAAATTTAGACACTTAAGGTTTCTTACTAAGTTGTGCTTGTATGGATTTATCTAAACTGGGACAAAAATCCAGATGCAGCCTGCTATGTGCACGCCAACCAATATAGTTGCCACCCTCATACTGCAATCTACCCTGTGGGCTCCCGAAGGGCCACAGTGGGAATTTTGTTTCTGAACTACTTTTGCATTCCTCTCATTCCCTACCAAAACTCAGGGAAGGCACATTTTTTTGTAAAGTAATGCAAAAGAAAAAAGGTACGGTGATACAGAGTCCCCTGTGCAACTAAAAACACCTATGAAAACAGTTTGTCCCTGTAAAATATCTTTATTATGAGAAGGAGAGCTCCTTTTTGAAGCCAGCTTGCTACCTAAACTTTATATCTATTTCTTTCAGTACTCACCATCCAGTACCTGTTTCCCCTTTTAATGAAGCTCCTATTGTGTACTGTGTTTTTATGTAAATGTATTTCAATATGTCCTGTTTGGATGAAACATCTTCTGTTTGAATGTACCTTTTTTTAACGGCAGATTCTGAAACCAAATCAAATATCTGCCTTTTTCCATGCAAAAGCATTTTCTATTCTGCATAAAATGTTCACAGTTACTAGTATCGCGGTCAAATCAAGGCAGCGGAGTAAAAGAATACGCTTCCCTCTCAAATGTAGTGAAGAAAAAGTACAAAGTAGCAGAAAATGGAAATAATCAAGTAAAGTAGAAGTACCTCAAAAGTGTACCTAAGTACAGTACATCTGCAGTAGATCCCAGAAATCCCTCTTCTTTGTCAGTTAATAATGTATTATTCATCCTGTCCACATTTCATAGCGTTATGATACATAGAGGCAAAGTCTTTCCTCCTCGTTGTATCTGAAACCTCTAAGTGTGACCGAGCTGGCGGACAAAACTGTTGAGCGAAGTGACATCTTGTGGACACGTGATGTAGTCGCACGACTCGAGGTTCAATCCACCACAGAGGAATCTGGCAAACATGTTGAAAAGTCCTAACATGACAAATAAGTGCTGTGTGTGTGTTTGACATTCAAATCTTCTTTCACAGACATGTATTGAAACAGGTGAAGCAGATTATAGTCTATAGGGTGTGGCTGCAGGTAATACAACCACCCCTTAAACATATCAATGAAAAATAGATGACGTTTTAAAATGTCTTGACCTTTTATGGTTTAAACTCCCGAAGCTCAATTGCCAAAGATAATACACTAAAAGAGCGAACAGCATCAGATATCAAAGAAGCCCTTCTCTGTGGGATCAGGAAGATCTTCAGTCGTGACTCATGAGATCACAGCCTGACCTTTGCTTATCTCAGCCACCAGCCTTCATGAAGGATTTTATTCTCTCACTTTGAACCATTTCATTCACAAACACGTAAGCAGTGTCATCTTTCTTGTTTTCCTTTCAATTCATTGGTTCATGCGTCTGGGCACTTCCCTAAATTTAATTTTCTGAAATGAAGATATCTCCTCACATTATGTTAAAGTTTTCGTAATCTAATGTTAAATCAAATTAACTCTACTTTGGGTTGTATAGCCAGTGGTTCCCAACCTAAGGGGTGGGAGCCCACCAAGGGGTCGCAAGACATATCTGAAGGGGTCGCAAGCTAATAAATGGGAATATTCTGCTACACATGTTTACATTCATTTTTTTTTCCTAGAGTGGACTTTTGATGTAACTGCTTACAATTCAGATGTAGATGCTAAAACGCTGCTGCACTTTAAAAGGGTCTCACGCCAACAAAGGTCGTGAACCATTTATAGTGAACAATTAAGGAGCATTTGCAACTAAACAGTCTACTTTAATTGAATTCGAAGTGTGTTTTTGTGGTTGACGTTGAGAGGTAATCTCATGAGCAAGTTAAAAAGATGTTCTCGGGTTCATGCATTCTCCTAAAACAAACATGCTTTGAAATCTTGAGTTTGAACGATCACTCTTGCTGAGCGACATGTTTGAAAGCAGAAGCGACGTTGACGTGAAAGGTGCTCCATCACCTCCGGCGTGTCACAGTGTCAGATTAATAATTGATGGTTGTCTGTTTTCCCACAGCAGCCAGCGGGCAGAGGACAAAGTCTCCTCTCCTCATGCTTCTTCTTCTTCTTCTTCTTCCCGATGGCTGCCTGTAACGATGAGGACGCGACACCTAAAGGAGCCGACCTCATATAAAGTGCTGTATCACTCTTAAGAGATTCAGGTTGATCACCTCTCTGCCATCGTGAGAACACGACAGATACCTAACTTCCTGTAACTGGAAGGAGGAGGCAACTATACTTTTCCTGTTAGTGTCAGTCCACGCCTACCTGTGTTCCCTTATTATTCCCTTATTCCTTGTTTTCTTCCTCTCTCTCTCTCTCTCTCTCTCTCATCCTCTCTGGATTTATTTTTTCTTTCTAAACACCAATTTCATCTTGACTTATTGTCACTAAACACTAAACACTAAAAACACACACATATTTGATTTACTCTAATTCATATAAATAAATTTTATGACTTTCTAAGAGTCAAATACAAATATTTATCATCAAAAGCAATAGGGATATGTTATATATTCTGTGTCCTCAGCGCTTCATGTAACTTGTTGTACTGTTAAACTACATAAATGACAGGAATAACATCGCTGAAAAACAAAGTTAATCACGTGTAGTGCAACACAATTGTATTTATAAACGTACACACGATATAACAGTGACAAAAAGCCCTCCAGTCCACACACGCCTCCCTCTTGGTCTTTCACCTCATCTTGTTCCCATGGAAATGCAGAGCTCAGGTGATCTCAATATCTGAGATCATGAAAGCCTGGACCAACCGGTTCTGCTGGCCAAGACAAAAGATTGACACCCAAATAGCAGCCGAGGAGGAGCGACAAAATACCTGTTGTACTCTTCATCCCTGCTTCAAAAAACACCTGCAGGGTGTTTAATAACCTGTTCTGATACACCTGTGTGATCCCCACAGATACTTTAAGTGTTTATTAATGAGTTTAGAGGTTACCTGTATGCTGTGGCTGTCCTACTATATTACAATATATATTTATTTATAAAATGTAAAGAGCAAATGCTTTAGATGTTAGTTTGATATGTTTTATATTGTATAAAGTTGATTATTTTGAATTCATATCGACTAGTAAAGTTCCCAAATGTACACTTGAGCACCAGACACATAATAAATAATGTAAAAATGTTGTGAAATATGGCAATGTTGAGTTGAAACTATCCGCTTATGTAACAGATAATGACTCAGTGACACTTCTGTCCCTGATTTCCCTCGAGCTCTCTTCAGCTGAAACATGAAGCAGTGGCGCCTCTGCAGCAGCCGAAACTTTATCCGCAGCGCAGCGAACTCATTCAGACTGCCGTCAAACCAAACCTAATTGAAGCATTGCAACTACCGGTACAGGCGTTTCAAAATAAGGCTGTTGTTTGACCAGGCCCAACGCTTTGGTGGAGCCCCATGCACAACACCAAAGTAAATTTATACACCAAAGTTAGACAGTTCTACAGAGATAATCACTTTATTTGAAAATATATATACTTGACAAAAGACATGAACAGAATAATAGATTACACACAACACAAAACCAGGAACTGAAGTCATGCAAAACTCAGCTGTAGAGATAAGCTAATACATCATATTTGCTGTCAACACATGCAGTGGTTTCGGCTGTTCCAACAGCATTGTGTATTTTGTCACATCCATTCGCGTCATGACAGACTCATGAGCAACTTACCGGTATTTGCTTTGGAACAATATAGTATAGGAGTGGTCACAATCAACAATGAATCACACACTGTCAGGGAATAACTATACTGCTGCACTATAGCTACAGTTGATTTCACTTCTTAAGCATGCTGCAGGTTTGGTCACATTTCAGTGATGTCATATAGCAGGCGTTTTTCCTGCATGAAAAAAAAAGCTCAGTAACAAGAAAAAGTAAATAGTTCAAAATGTCACTTATGTAAAAAGTATTGCAGTACAAAATGTACTTTGAGTGAGAGTGTAGAAAATGGCCTGTGAGGGTTATTGTTTACCTTTGATGTTAAAGTATATTTTGTTGCACAAAGAGTATAGCATAATAGTATTTACATTGTATTTAAGTATGCTTGTGTAAATATAATGTCTTAGGCTAAACCACTACTTGTGGTTTATGTGAAGCTTTCAACTACATTCCATTTTTTTGTTCACAATTAGCAAAACGAAGCAATTTACTCCGTTTCATAATAAAAAGGTCTCTTTTTACGCAGTGTCTAAGAACAACGTGCTCTTACTTTATAGGCGCAACCGTCTGACTTCCGGCGCTGCCGCGGTTGTTTGCCGCTCTCTTGCCGCGTCCTCGTCGCTCACAGCGCATTCCTGTTACAGAGTGTTTCCAGCGGACCACGGAGGCTGCACATTCCTCTGAAGGCGCGGTGGACTTTCCCGAGCGGCAGGTTGTTTCGCGTGGGCTTAAGAAGAAGGGTGAAAAAAAGTGATTTTATCAGCCGTATCAGCGGGCCAATGAACGCTGCTCGTGCGCCTCCGCGACAGTAGCTGTTGGCCGCAGGTGGAAGTGGACTGAAGGGACACGGTGGGACATGGACCGCGAGGAACAACCAGAGCGTCAAGTGTGACGGACTGATTTAGAGGTTAGACGCTTCATTGTTTTCTGTTTGTAACTTCCAAAACTCCTCTTGAACTAACTTGCAGTTTATTTAAAACGCACTCAACCAGGTGACTTTATAACTCCTTATTAAAGTTAACCTCTGACTTGTTTACATTGGCGCAGATTACTTTCAGCAGTGTCAAAGTAAGATTTCCGGGGTGTGTGTGTGTGCGTGTGTGTGTTAGAATAAATCCTGACAGGTCCAATGAGTTAACAAGAAAGTAAAAACGAAAAGACATCAAATGGACTTGACGAGGAGTTTACGACCGGTCCTTATCGGCTCATTACAGGCAGGCTGATTATTCATTAACAGTTTTCATTTCAGTGGTTTTTGACCATGGCGGGCTGCTGGCACTGGTGCCACCGCAGGTGTGTGTGCTGCCTGTCCGAGGAGGAGAAGGCAAACATCGCTGTGGACAATGAGATCAAGAGGATCCTCAAGCAGCAGAAGAAGAAGGAGAGGAAGGAAATCAAAATCCTCCTGCTAGGTCAGTGATTGCACACAGAGCACCTTTGTTCACCTTTTATATCAGAGATGACAGTGTAAGGCCTAAGAAAACAAGACAAAAAAAAGTAAAAGAAATCTGTGATGGCGGATAGATTTATTATGCAAATATAGGCCGCGATAAAGGAACGCCCGCCATGCAAATGAAAACTACTTGGCCTGTTTGGTAGCCGGCAGCCCAGAGAGAAAGCTATTGGAGCATGTGTCACTGTGTGAGTATGCAAAGTATGGTCCAGATTGGGATCGGTTGTACCTGCAAAACCACAGAAACCTACAAGCCTACTCAGCCTACCTACAGCTGGTTGGATGAGTTTTTGATGGAGGGGCAGTGTAGAAATTGGGTAGAAAGAGAAAGCTAGAGAGAGAGAGAAAGGGGGGGGGGGTCCCCAAATCTAACCTGGGACCGGACGTTACGGTTGTGGTCTGCGCTGTTACAACTTTAGCAACCAAGGCGCTTCTTGCTTAATGTTTCAGTGGAGTCGGACAGGTACATAGGTAGCCGGCGGGTATAAAGGGACGCACCAACATTGATACCGATATCAGATATCAGGCCGATAATGACTCAAACAGCTGGATCACGTATCGGTGACAATGGGGCCGATCTATTAAATGAGATCCTATGTTTATATACTTTGTACCTTGTATACTGGAATTTAACTTCCTGTGTAAGTGTTGACCAATTTGTTGGCTGATATATATATATATATATATCCATGCAGTCTTATTTTGGGGCAATACGGACAAAATGTATATCCTCATCATCTCAATATTGATGTGGAACAAAAGTATCCAAATCACGTGTTAAAAGTTCAGCTGATGTTCATCACATTGAATAAAATTATTTTTCAATCAACAAGATTGATCTGATGATTATTTTTATATTTTTGTCCAAACAAAAGACCCAAAAGTTCAAAGTTATTCAATTTACAATGCAATAAAACACAGAAAAGACAGCAAATACTCACATTTTAAAAGTGAATATTTGGCTATTTTGTTTTACTGATGAATGACTAAGGATGAATCAATTATCACAAGTGTTGATGTATTTTCTTTCGATTGTCTAATCGATTCATTGAACCACAACATCTTGATTTGACAAGTGTGCAGCTGGTTTCCTGCAGTGTTTTGTTTTATTGTGAAGGTGCATTGTGACCTCTCCTGAAAATAAAAGATCACTGCCGCCTGCATTGGGCCGGGGGGTTTACCACCTCCGGTAAATATCCTGGGGGAAACCCTGCCATGATATGGAGAGATAGTAGACAATAACATTGATTCATTGCCTTATTTCCTGCATCACTGCGTAGAATGACAGGAAGCGAACGCTTGTGTACGGGAACGGGACTGTCAATAGAACTGTTTTCTTTCAGCGCTGTGCGGTTGGAGGATTAGATGCTATTCTTCTAAAGCAGCTTTGAGAAGTGACAGGACAGCGTTTCAGTTTCCTCTTGCAGACGGCTGATTTGATTGATAGACATCTCTAAACACTCTAAACAGCAACTAAATCACTGTTGCTCTGCAACCTGTCTCCATGTGGAGCAACACACAAATAATACACAAACCGACAACTTGTTAAGAGACACAGAAATATAGATAAAATAAAGGAAGCCGTAAAGTGTCAATACAATAATCATTAAAATGAGGCTATCAAAGAAGATGAATCAAGTTTTTCTTTTTTTTATCTCAGACATTATTTGACTCTGAGGCTGAAAATCAAGAGCAAAGAGAAACAGTGCATCTATTAGACTGACGTCCGGTTCAACAGCATCCTTCAGTCACCTTGTTCTTCTGTTGTGGTTTACTGGTCGTTATCTTTTCATCCCTTAACTGCAGACGTAGCTGACAAATGACACTGTAATAACTCACAGTATTGTCTCGTTGAAATTCAGCTTCTGACAACTTGGATTTTGACGCTACTGTTCTTTCCTAAAGCCGCACATCTATTTACTTCAATTTGACAGAACCCTCTTTTTGACTTGTCACAGCAGCAAACACCAATGGCGTTAATCGTTATTGTTATTAATGAATGAATGAACGCTTTTTGCTTTTCATGTTTTGAAATCTCACAACGTCTATCGTGATTACATCAAACTATTTTATAGATTTTATTCCTACAAAAAGTGCTAAATTCAATATTCAGAGCATTAATATAGAAGCAAACTGTCTACCTGAGCAGAGAATGGAGTCGTTCTCCCTCTGTGTGTGTTGTAACTTTAGCTTCTCCGTGAGCGTGCACTAATGGTTAGCTTATAGCCGCCGCTCTGCACTGCGCTCATGCGGTGATTACCGCTGATACCGCCGTACCGACCGGTGGGGATGTTGCGGAAGTGTAGCACCAACACTCCGCTTCCCCCTCAGGTAGACACTGTTAGCTCTGTCATTATTTTGCCGTGGATGGCACCGTCAGCGGTGTTGGCACTGTTAGCGGTGTTGATCCCGTTAGCGCTGTTGGAAACCGTTAGCTGCTAGCCGAGATCCAATCTTGTGTATAGCACCTTTAAGGTTAAATCCTTCTTTATTAAAGCTGCATTATTTTATTTTTTTCGCCACTTGGGCCATGTGACAGACTATAGACACAACATTGGCCTCATGAAGTTAATCATTTACACATCCAGCAGACGCAGAGCATCAGTGACATCGATTTTGAGTCTTGTTTCTGGTGACCAGGTTGGATTCCCCCTTTACCAACTCCTGATATTAGGCACTTTAGCTGCTAAATGCTCCACTATGTCCGACCTGCTAGCTGTTAACTTGGTCTGCAGTTTGGTGCTGAGCAGAATCTAGTTAGTCTGTCAGACCATTTCAAAACTGGAAGCTAAACTCAGGTAAGATGTTTAAAGCTCCTCTAACATTTCCTCATTAAATGTGGAAATGAGGAAATGACATTCCAGGAATGAGGAAATGTGACAAGTTTCAGTGTCTTTTTCAGCGACCATTTTGAAATCACATTTATCTGTTTCGGTTTCTTAAACCAATTACAAACAGTCACACCTTCAGTTCCCCTGACCTGCGTGTCTTTGGGCTGTGGAAGGAAGCTGGGAATCATGGAGGAAACCCATAAAGACACAAGCAGAGCATGAATAAACAGAGGCCCAAATAAACACCTCTGACCTCTGAGCTGCCGTGATGACAGAATTGTAATAATATTTTTTTCGGTCGTTATCATATTCTCAGGTACCGGTGAGAGCGGGAAAACCACCTTCATCCGACAGATGAGGATCATCCACGGACGAGGCTTCTCAGAGGAGGAGAGGAGGAGCTTTTGCAAATGCATCTATCAGAACATTCTCACAGCCATGAAGGCCATGACGGGAGCCATGGCCACTCTCAAAATCCCCTACTTCAACCCAGAGAACGAGGTACGAGGCAGGACCGTGAAATGCCCACCCCCCACAGGTTGAAACTGTTAGCTCTGTCACCACTGTAGTTGTTGTTAGCGCTGTTAGCTGTAGCTGCTGCTGTAGTGTGCCAATCACAGGTCGCATTTAATCGAAGAACACTAAAAGGATCGACTGCAGGTATCGTTAGACTGGAGAAGTTTCAATACCTTCTGGTACCGGGTTATTTCGGTTGATACCTTCAAAGATACCGATACCCAGCCCTTACCTCAACACACATGAACACACACACACACACACACACACTTACTCACAAACAAACATACATCAGCACAGGTGTGCGGGCATCAGGGTAAGTGCCCTCACTGGAGTCGTGAGATTGTGCCCACATTAAACAAGAGGGCACAGAAACACACACTCAACACTACGACTACTGTTGTAGTCTATAAAAAGAAGCAAGCAGTGTCACCATGAACACCGAAAGAGTTTTGTAAGACGGTCACAAAAACGGCACTGCACAAACGTTTGTGTACCGATCTCTCGCTGTCTTTCAGATCTACGCCAAGTGGCTGCAGGACGTAAACACAGTGCAGATCAGCCAGCTGGAGCGCGGCTACGTTGACGCAGTCCGCCGCCTCTGGGCAGATTCGGGCATCCGGGTCTGTTACAGCCGGCGCTGCGAGTACCAGCTCCTGGACTCCACAGAGTAGTAAGTAGCCGTGTGGCAGTGGAAGTCAAAGCTCCGTACACTGTAGCACACCCTCGAGTTAGGACAGCCGATCAGAGGGTATCACATGACCAGACACTGTTTTTAAAAAGGTTTTTCGAAACTGACATCTTCTGGTTGGCTGACCAAAAAATCAAAACACGGATATTCAAGTGAGGAGGATAGAAGACAGAAAATTGTCGCTTTTCAGAACCAGTTCATGTCACAACAATGACTGAAGTAGTTGTTGACAATAGTTTGTCAATTGTCTAAAACTGTCTGCGTGACTAGCTTGCTCCAGGAATAAGACCTTTGAACACAAGCAGCAACATGTACACATGCTATCATTCTGATATCAAAGAGATATCAGAACGTACTAAAAAGTTATTTATTATGTCTGTCGTAAAGAAAGAACACAACTGCAGTGACAATGTCACAGTTTCGGTACTAACTGGTGTATAACAAAAGAACGTGTGGCGACATATTGTTGCATTGTTTGTTTATCCCATATCTGACCTTTGTACCAAAACTCACAAGTGGACAAAAAAAAAAACTGTCCTTCTAGAAAAGTTGTCTTAAGCTTCTGTTTTTCCAACTGGTGAGTTTAAGGAGGGCAGGAGAAGCCGTGTGTACTTATTAGTTTCCATTATTTCAGTCTTTTTTATATTCTCAGTTGTAGTTTTCTTTTACGTTTGATTTCAAAGTCGGACGTCTTTTTTTCTTGACTTGAGCCTCATTTTGTTTTTAGCCTTCGTTTCAGCAACCAGAACTAGTTTATAGTTATTATGTACTGAGACCACTGGAGGGGGCTAGTTCTTCACACACCGTGCTGCATACGGCCATGTTCAAACCACCGGTTGATCAAAGAGTATTTGAGGAAGCAAACTGATTAAGAAAAAGGTGAATAAATTCACAGTACAGAGTCTTTGTAATCATGGTGAAAAGAGTGAACATACAGTAGATATGAGGCTCACGCTCAAAGTATCTGATGTGTCACAGAACAAAAGGCTCAGCCTGCCTCTGGTTTCCTCTCTTCTATTGCTGTCCTGTCCTGTGTTTACCCAGCAGCTCAATCATCACCGTGTGTATGATAAGAGACGGGCAGGAGCTAATGACAGCTTGTATCAACACCGGCCATAAAGCCGCCGTCTGTACACAGGGTGATATGGACACACTCCACTCCCTTCTTGTATTTTTAATCACTGTTTTTATATATATATATACACCATCGTACATCTTGTGTCACTTCAGTTTGTTTAACACGGTCGAGGCTGGATTTGGTGTAAACAGAGACATTATGTTTCACTCGAGGTCCCCTGTTGTGTCAAACAGACTCTTCTCTTGTTTCTCCTCCAGCTACATGAGCAACCTGGATCGCATCTCCGCCCCGGACTACATCCCCACAGAACAGGACGTGCTGCGAGTTCGATTCCCCACCACGGGCATCCACGACTACTCGTTCACCATCAAGAACATCACACTAAGGTGGCCGGTCTTCAGATTACCAACCTGTCAGACAGACGAATCCAATACTGACGCTATTCACTGCACGGTGGAAAGAAAAAGACAAAACCTGTTTGGACGCAACAGGATCACATTTCTGATTGAGTCTGTACAAAGCCCCCTGCCGGGAAGTGGGGTGTCGCTCTCTGGGTTTATTTATAACATGTTTTTTCTTTCACACGATGTTCCGCCGAAGTTAACTTTGGAGGAACATCGTGTTCCCAAATGAAATGACACCTGCTCATAAATCAGGAGGTATATAGCTCAGAATCAAAATAACCTAACCCTGAAGAAACGCTTTGACTTGGTTGGACGAATCCCGGATGAAGCCGTTATTACTGTGTCGTGCACACAGCTATGCCCCGTCTGCACACTGGCGAGACACCAGAAAGTCATGAAAGCCAGATTGAGTGTTTATGTTTAAACAAACACTACAAAAAGTGAAGAATACCACCTTGAAATATCGCGACAATCACATTTGTTAGACCTTTTTTGTCTTCAACAAGATGAATAAATCACTGACAATGACTTCCAATGTAGACATCACAGCAATTTGAAGTGGAAACAGACAACTTCCCTCCTCCTCCCTCGCCTAATTGTTTCCAAGTGGTGTTATTGACGCAAAGACAGCTGGATCGCTTTCCGTTTTTTCTTTTACAGCCCAACAACACAGGCCATTTCTGCTTACATTAGATACTCTGTAGTTACTGGGGAAAGCTACCGATAGCTACCGAGGTAAACAAAAGCGCTATCCTCCTCCTGCAATGGTTGACACACTTCCTCTGTGATGTAACAAATTGCAGGCAGAATTGCATAGTGAAAGTGAGGCTCATAGGGAAGCAATCTAAAACGCAGTGTCATCATTCTACAGCCATTACATTATGCAGAACCAAGTACAGAACCAAAACAACAGAGAATGTGTCAGTCTAAATACTCGGTGACTGCTCTGCATATACGTCGAGTTGAGGATTCAAACTGTACTCTTCCTGACATCTTCCCCGACAGGATTGTGGACGTGGGCGGTCAGAAGTCGGAGCGTCGGAAGTGGATCCACTGTTTCGAAAACGTCACCTCGCTCATCTTCCTGGCCTCCCTCAGCGAGTACGACCAGGTCCTGGAGGAGAGAGAGACCATCGTAAGATCACTGAGAAACTGCACTCAAAATAACAGAAGCAACCTCATCTATCAGGACTAAGATCCTTTACTGAAGTAAAAGTAGTTATACCAGAATACTCAGAATATTATAAAAGTCTTTCATTCGTCGTTATGCAGAGGAGAACCCAATGTTAGTATGCACACAGTATATTATTGCAGAGCTGCAACAAATATTAAAAATGAGTAAACAACCATTAGATATTCAAATATTCTTTGATTTAAACACTAATTGATTATTAAAATAATTGTTTGTTGCAGACCTATATCATTGGATTATTATTACTGCAGCATTAACATATACAGACTTTTAACGATGTAATTAGTGGAGGTGGAGCTACTTTATGAACGGGTTGCTAGCTTTCATCTTTCATATTTCAACTGATTGGAGGCTTTGAATTAAAAATCTGAATCTTAAAATGAACTAGTAACTACAGCTGTTATACAAATATAGTAAATATAACGTAATCTATTTACCTCTGAGATGTAGTAGTATATCCCTCCATCCATTGTCACTGCAGTCATTTCCTCCGTCCACCAGCAGGTTTCACTCTCACACAAGAGAACGCTCTCCCCCGCTCTCTCCTCAGCCCCCCCCCCCCCCACCACCCTGTCACTAAGCTGTTTATCTGTCGCAGCCACTTTTTAGACTGCCAACACATTCATTAACCTCCACAGAGGCCCGTATGCTCCAGACCCCCCCCCCCCCCCCCCCTCTCTCTCTTTAAAGGACTAGCTTCCTCTGCTTCAGGCATCCAGATCTTCCTTGTTATTCCTTATACCCCCCCCCCCCCCCCCCCCCCCCCCCTGTACGTTAAGCTAAAGCACAGAGCGCTGAATCTGACTCTGTCTCCGTCTTCAGAACCGTATGCATGAGAGTCTGGCTTTGTTCTACACCACCATCCATTCTCCTTGGTTCTTCAACACCTCCATCATCCTCTTCCTCAACAAGACTGACATCCTGGCAGACAAAGTCCAGACCTCTGACCTGCAGAAATACTTCCCCAGCTTCACAGGTAAGCAGAGGATGCCTGTGTTTGTTTGTTTGTTTGTTTGTTTGTTAATAGTGAGGTTACGTGGTACTGACGCCGACCACTTTCCAGACTGAAATATTACATATTGACATTTTGTAAAGACACTTAATTAATCATCATACCAATGTTTTTCCTCTTGTGCCATCATGAGATTGACTTTTTTTTAAACTATGGATTGCCACGACATTCAGCTCCCCCTCGTGATGAATTGTAATAACTTTGGTGATCCCTTAACTTTTCTTCAAGCTCAAAAAGCAGGTGAAATGTTAAATTGTCCAATACTTTGGTTTATGACCAACTCTTTGTAAAACTAATGACAATCCCTTACGCCTCAGCTGTTCTAATTAGCAAACGTTAGCATGCTAACACGCTAAACTAAGGCCATGATCAGAGAGAGTGCGTTTTAGCAGCGTTTTGAGCACCGCTTTTATGTTTTGGAAATTGCCGTTTTTTTACTTATTGTGGTTACTTTGGCTGGATACCCGCCACCCAACAAGTTTCCTAATGTCACTAATTGTAACATCTTCATACAAAGGCAGCATCGGGTTTCATACAGGCTCCCCTCTGACTTTAACCTTATTTTTAGGTTTATTTCGTAACATCTGCCCTGAGACTACAGATGAAAAATAGCCTCTTGGCTACCTCTGGCGCATTTACAGCAATGTTGTATTAATGTGCACCGTCCCATATCAAATAAACCAATACCAAAAAAATCCATCGCAGTAAAGTGAAGCAGAATTTAATCTTAATCTGGTTCAATCTAAATCCTGAAGAAGTTTGTAGAGTAGCATCATAGTCGCTATGGAGATAGTGACGCTCTTAATGGATGTGCTCCAGTAAATTCTGACCAGGATGGAAAAACCTTTATTTTCATTTTGAGTATTCATTTTAAGAGCTATAAATACGACGGTTGCAATGTTGTTTTCCTCCTCTGACCAATTTGCTTTGGGCTGCCATGCAGCTCCCTCATCACATCCTGCTGCACCCGCTACAAATAATGTGTCATTTAATGAATAAATAAAAAGTGATTTCAGCACAGCATCCTTACATCTTTTTTAGCTCACGTTATTTCTTTCTTTCTCTTTGCACGCACACGCACTCACACACACACACACACACACACACACACACACACACACACACACACACGTGCGGTTGCAAATGAGTCACTTCCAGGTACTTGGTGTGCTTAATGATGTGGCTGCAGCCTGTAGGTCTGCTGGTGTACCCTACCTGCCCCCCCCCCCCCCCCACTCCCTCCCTCCACCCTCTGTTACTCATGGCAACCCAGACCGATACCGAGCTTCACACAAGCCCCCCCCCACCCCCCCTCCGCAAAACCCCAAGTGTAAATAATTGAGAGTTGTGTATGTGTGCAAGGTGGGAATTATGGACTTCAAGTGATTGTGTGTGTGTGTGCAGTACAACCACTGTGTTTTACCATCAGTGTTAAAATAGTGACTCACACAGGGTCAAGCTACTTGACTACTACTTAACATTAACAACTGTGAGCCGTTCGTACCTGTGGCTGCTAATGCTGCCGTGTTCCTGTGTGGCCCTCCTAAGCGCTGCTGTAACCACACGTGAAGGCTGCTGTGGTCCAGCGCTGAATTGATTAGTCAATTAAAAGATTATTCTGGTGACGCAGAAGTCATTTATCAAGCAAAAAAAATAAATCACAAAAAATCACTGCTTACAGCTTTTTATGTTTAATTCAGGGCTGCAACCAATGATTATTTTAATTTGATTGTCTATTTCCTCGATTAATCAATTATTCATTTTGATTATAATAATGAAATATGGAAATATTTCCCACAGCCCAAGATAATCTATTACAATAGCTTTTCATTCCACCATCAGTTCAAAACCCCAAAAATGTCCAGTTTACCCTCAAATATGACAAAGTTGTTTGTCTTTAGTCGAACAAAAAAGCCACTTTGAAGACATCACTATGGGCCATAGGAACTTTTGATTTGCACAATTTTTTACATTACATTTTACATTAAAGAGATTCATTGAAAGAATGATGGACTTAGCCGATAATTTAAAATTCGTATTAGTTAGATAGCCCCTAAATAAATGGGATCCCAATGTTCTGGCTCTCGCTGCCTTTATGTAATATTTATGTGACGCTCCAACGTTTTCATCTAGCAGTCTTTTTTTCAGCGCTTCAGCTTTTGCCTTTACGTCATCACAACATCCTGATGACACGACAGAGGTAGTTATCAATGTAATAACTATTTACAGAAATAATAAACAAGGACATTTGCTAAAATGACCGTCAGCCCCAACAATCGATTTCCGGTCCTGTGGTGATGAAAACTGCCTGTAATCATCTTGTCATTCAATTTGCGATTGTGCGCTCTAACGGCTCTTTATCCAACAAAATGACTCCGGCTGGGAAATCATAAAGCAAAACTTTTGTGATGAGCTTTTCTTTTGTCCCAAGATTGTTAAGAATTTAGAGAGTGAAGAAGGACTGTGTTTCCGTATTCTAGCCTCACTTGTAATTTAGTTTGATAACGTTGCATTGCAACCTAAATCCATCTGTTACTGTCCCTCTGGTCTCCGTTAACAGGTAAGAGGCGTGACCCCGACGACGCCAAGAACTACATACGCAAGCTGTACGAGCAGCAGGCCGCCAACCGCGACAAAAGGGACGAGTGGAAGACTCTGTACCCGCACTTCACCTGCGCCACAGACACCAACAACATCCGCAAGGTCTTCAGCGACGTCAAGGACACGGTTCTGCTCAAGTCTCTCAGGGACTACGGGGTCATCTGAAACTTTTCGCACGGACGTGGAACACAGGAGGAAGACGGTGGTCCTTGACCCTGCCTGCACTTTTCACTTCCTCTTTTTCTATGATTTTAGTTTTCTGAGGCAGCAATCAGACCATTCTGTCCACCCCTCGTCCTCCTGCTCGTCTTCTCTTATCGAGTCTTAATGAAGAAGGGGAGGTGGAGAAGAAAGAGGCCACGTTTGTACTCATCTCTCACCTTCACCACCCCCCACTCTCGCCTCCTCTTCCTCTCGAGTAGAAAACGTGAAGACGTTTAGGGAGATTGGGAGAGACAACTAGACTTCTGATCAGGGAGCGAGGAACCAGTAATCACCCCCCCCCCCCCCCCCCCCCCACACACACACACACACACACACACACACACACACACACACACACCTTGTTGAGTGTTTGGTTGATGCAGTGACTGAATTGAACCATAATTGAAGCAGAAGCAGAGATGCTATCAAGTACTGTGCAGCCATTAACGGAGTAATGACTTTTACAAGTGGAGATGGGGCCATGCTTGGGTACACTAACCTGCCACTCACATTTTTAACTCTTTTCTTTTTGGGTCCACCAGGTACAAACACTGTCAACACAAAAACAGTTTCTATTGTGTAACATAAATAGCAATACACAAGGTACAAGCCACTGCTACATTTATTATCAGACATCCTGAATTGGAGGATTAGCGTCACCACAAAGTCTTCGTCAAAGGACCCAAATCCTTATTGACTACAGTTATCTCACACTGGCAGTGCTGCTATCTGTTCGACACCGTCTCCACCAATTATTATGTGCAGAAAGATTGCGTGACCAGCATCTTTGGCGTCGATTCCTTATGTGATCACATCCTTTAGGTTCACCTCCAGTAGGCTGAACAACAGGTGAGTGAGTCTTCAATCAGTACGAACAGTGAGTGAAAATCACACTGAATGTGAAGTGGACGACAGAAAACCAAATTATACAACTGGATACTTCTGGCCTCTGTTCAAGAGGTTTGCAGAGAGAGCACAATTTCTTCAATTTTTTTTTAAATTACATTTTCTAATTCAAACGTAATTCCAGCGGTTTTTGGTCGGTGGATCCACCTGTTGTTAGCGTGCGTCGGCTTCATTGCAGAGCAACAGATCGGTTCACCGTCTCAAAGGTAATTATCCGTGTTGTCTTACCGGTACGAGGGGAAAGATAAGCTCATGATGAAGGAGGTTTGGGTGGTTTATGTTCAAAACACTGGAGATAAAAGTACTTTAAAGCGTCAACATCTTTAGATTAACAGTGGATGCTTGTGTGACAGTTAGCTCTACGGAGCGTTAGCATCTTTCAGCCCGCAACTTTAGTTTGTGTTCTGGTTTACTCTCACCGCTCTCATACTGTTTACCGACGCAAAAGGCAGCTGTTTTGAGCAAACACGTTGGGATTAAATCACTGTATGCTACCTACCCAGCGTGAAGCATCAGACAGACACAGCGAGCGACTAGCTGGTGAACATAGTGGAGCATTTAGCAGCTAAAGAGACAGATGTTTCTCTCAGGAGTCGATGGAGAACAAAAACGGATGAATGCTTATGTTTCACCATAACTGCTGTTTGCTAAGTTCTCCATATACAAATTACAAGGTGTCAATGTTGTGACTCAAAATATCCGCTAAAGCTGGTTCTAGTGCTCAAATGTCTATTTTTCAGAGTGTCAAATATACGAATGGTCACAGTATCTGAAATGTACCTGTTTTGTACGTTTCAACATTCAGTTTCCATAAAGCAATAAAGCCAACAGCGGATTATGCAACCCTCAAAGCAATAATGCACAACAGTGAAATCAATGCCATGAACTTGAGCACAAATAACACACGGAGGCCGACACGTTTTAAAAGGTCACGAGTGAAAGAACTGAGAAAACAGCTCGATTCACACGACGAGTTCAAACCAACGATGGTGGAAAAAAAACACACATCCAACAGGCGATCTGCTGAGTAACTAATATTAACATGAACTCTAAGCACATCCTAGATTTCAACTGCTGTTTTGTTCATTGTATATAGACTGTTTTGATCTCCACACTGTACATTTACTGATGACTACTTTTGACTGCTGTATTTTTTTAATACTGTTTACCAAACTGTGATCGTCTAGAGAACTGCTTTTTGGCATCGGGAAACCTCCTCTCATAGGGTGACAAGTGAATTACTTTGTGTAGACTCAGGTGGAGGAAGTGGGCAATTCTTTTGTTTCCTAGTGAATATTAAAAACTAACTTTTGAAACACACCCCTCTGCTTCCGTTTGTGTGTCTCCTCTGGCAGACATGGACAGAGAGTGTCTCCTTGTGTGTCTGTGTGATGTGTTTTCTCTGCCACCAACACTCATATGGTCTCACCGGCTGCAATCACACGCTCGCTGTGACTCGCAGTTTGCAAATAAAACAATCGGGATTTGCATAGGATTGACATATGTTTTTTTTTGTTCACGCCGTACTCATTTCAGAACACAGGTGTCACATCCATTAAAAGGGAAATCTTTCACCATGTTCGGAGTCTGAAAATGTAGATTTGACAGTTGAGGGTAGTCCAGGCTTTACACAGTTGTTTACGTAAGCTGTCTTATTCCTCCACCCTGCTTGCAGAGGCAAAGTAGTTCCCCATTAGCGAGTGACAAGTCGCTTTCCCAAACTAAATTCAGTTTTCCTCGAGCGCGAATCCACTGACAGCAAAATAGCACGTCGTGTGACATACGTTTACATTACAAATATTATACAGATAGACAGATAGTGAAGCATGTCCCCGAGTAATTTCACTGTAACACACCACACACACACAAACACACACACACACACACACACACACACTGTGGCTGGTGGTGGCTGTCAGAGCACCGCACCACGGGAGTGTGAGAGTGTGATCCTGTGGCCCTGGTGACTGTCAATCTCATCCAGACGACTTGACATTCTCAAGAGCGTGTGTGCGAAAAAGAAGTACAGGGATGTGTGTGTGTATGTGTGTGTGTGTGTGTGTGCGCGCGCACACACGTAATCCTCCCAGACTGACCGGGCTATGGCAGTCAGTCTGCAGTTGAAAGGGCCTTGGTATTTAATGGTTACCTCCACTCCACTATATTTACATTAGCATTGGCAACCTTCTGCTGTTTAAAATCTAAATGTAACAGTTATTCTGCTCTCGTTTTGTACAGGAAAGCTTAGCTTTTAGTGAGAATTCCTTGTAAAACTGTGGAAACATAGCATGAAATATGGCCAAATATGGTCGTTAACATGAGACTTGCCTGACTAGTTAGCGTCTAAGCTAATATTAACATTGATGTTACCGGAGAAATGCTGATGCCGATTAGCATCTATTAATATCACAAACAGCAAATACACAGAGAATATATCATAGTAGATATGTACATGCTACATACAGAAATACTGTAACAGTAACAGCAGCATGTAGTCATCTACATGCATCTCTGTAGAGTCAGAAACAAAGAAGAAACTAACTACGGCAAGAGAGGAGGGATAAATATAAGAACAAAAATGCAATAACATTCTACAACACTTGGTGTCTCTGATGCAACACATAGAAATGTGGGGGCACAACACCAATCACTAGGACACATACTGTCAATGTGTGCAAGATGATGTGTATTAGTGCAGAAAGTCAGATTATTGCAGCGTAAACATGCAAAAGTACAGGACAAGTAATGATCTGACATTGACTGACTGGAGACTCCTCCCTCACTGCTCTTAACCTGCTTCGCTGCTTGTCTTTGAGTGTGTTTTATGACACCTTACAGCCCATTGATGTTCAAATGCGAGGTCAGGCAATTGTGGGTTTCATTTACTCACACAACGCAGCGTACAGTGCATTATAATCCAAGTAATGGAGGTCTGGGTGGGTAAAAAAACCCACCAATCACACATTGGCGTCCTGTGTGAAACTAGAAATCAATGTTGATTCGTCACTCAACTATCGTACTCAAGTAACTATCGTACTCAAGTACTTCCGTAGTTAGTAATTGTAACCCAAACCACAAACTTGCGGAAACTGACACGGTTGCTGGACATTCGTAAGAAAACATACGAAAATGAGGAATAACTTTTAATAAAACCTCATTCACATCCAGGGCAAGAGAACAATAGTTTGTTTTTTTCTGGCTGTAAAACTCATCACTTGAATCCTCTGCATGAGCTCCAGCTTTGGGGGCAGACCCAATTTTGCATGGCTGACATTTAAAATGATGGATTCCTCTGGGACTGTGTGCCAGTCTCCTAAATATTGGATGTGCTGGCAAAGATGAGGGGATTTGACACCAGGTGGGAAGCCAGGCTTTGGTGGACCATCGCTGATAATTAAGGATTTGTTTATGTAAATCTCAACTCCGTCAGCTACCACCGCTTTTGTTGTTCCCAACATGCCCATCTCGCTCTGCTCCCCTGGATGCCGAGCGACTTGGTGAGAGGTCCATCAGCTCGTGTGATCTCCTGAGCAGAAGCAGAGCTGAGATGTGTGGCGCAGGTTAGCCGCTGGGCTTTTCTTCTTTTTTTTTTGCTGCCTGGTTTGTTGCTGTGGACTGTCAGTTGCTGATAAGAGCCGTTCAAAGCTTTTTTCCATTTCCTACAATGTTCCTTTAAAGCAGAGACACGCCTGCTGGGCACTTATCAAACCATACGCTGCACATAAACAGATGAACACACAGATTCTAGCGCCGGCTGCAATCACAACAATTACCTGTCAAGATTAGCGGGTAAAAATAGCCGCGATGGTCAAAAACACCTGTAGAACAGGCAAGACCAGGCAATGAGACCCGATACAGCAGAGTGAGGATGTGAATGTTCAGAGAGGTGCAGGTTTAACTGTGTGCTGACGGTTGAAGCTGTAGTTTGTGATGTTGGATGTGGATTGCATCACTGTAACCACACTGCACCTTTTCACCGGGGCAGAGAAGATGTTGCCTTCGACAGGTCTTTTTCAAAGCCTCTGCAGCAAAAAAAGAAAAGGTGCTTATCAGCAGAAGAAATGAATCAATTTGCCAGCATGAATCACCACTCGGTTTCCCCAAAAACAGCTCCAGGATTTGCAACAGCAGCTGGCCCTTTGTAGCCTTGCTGTGTGCTGTTTCAAAACCATTGCGCAACTCGGAGGGGGCCAGAGCTCGAATGCATCGATAAACCCTTCAGGATCTTGACCTGGTTTAACAAGACCAGTTCTGAAAACCATTTCAGAAAAAAGCACAAATAAGAAGAGTTTTTATTTAGCAATAAAATCTAAAGTAATGTTTGCTCTTTACTTCCGTTCATGTTCGCCTGTTTATGGGATTTTTGTTTGTCGTCGTTGTTGGAGATATCATCACAGCTAATAATTCAGCTGCAGAAAATGATTATGGTGATGAGAAACATGATGGCAATGATGTTGATAATGATGAAAAAGACAAACAACATTTTCTGATGTGTTCTCTGCTCAGCAACACCTGGCTCGGACTGCACCTTGTGCATTGATGAGTTTTTTTTTTAGAAACTGCTGTAGGGCTTTTGGTTTATTAATGTGGAGTAACACAAAACGTTCCCAATTAAAATAAAGATGAATTGCAGGAGCGGGGAGCCCTGGTGTGGCTCTACTTTTGTACGTGTCTCTAAATCTCTGCCGTACTGACAGGTCGTTAAGCACCGAAGGCTGCTCGGGTCCCGCGGCGGCGTCGCAGCATGAACGCATCACATCTCTGTCTGAGAGCGCTGTGTACGATATCCCAGAGTCACACAGTGGAGGAGGAGTTTTATGTGCTGGAGTTACCTCACATGCATCATTCTAGTTGTAGCGATCTAAAAAAATATGCTGCATTGTGAAAACCCCGAAAGATTTCAAGAACCAACTTTATTTCATTTACAATTTGAATAAAAGGAGACAAAAGGTTCCTAACTTAAATTAAAGCTGAAAAACATAAAATCTCCAAAGATGGGATTTCTGAGGTTGGTACATTTCCTGGAAATTTAAATTCTCTGTGAATTAAAAAGAAAATAACACTTCTTCTTCTCATTCCTAATTATTTCTTACTAATTGCAAAAAATAATCTATTATTGCACAACAGGTCATCCGAACATGCAAGCATGTAAAATGTGTCCACAAGCAAGAATAGGGAATCGAATAAAGAGAGGCAAGTTTATAAAGGAAAAGAGTTGAAGTGGAAATATAAAGGAAGTCGTCACATCCGGAGTTTAGAGCCCTGACAGCCGAGGCTTCTTTACATTTCTCTCTATTTAACACCATAAAGTCTGACGCGGTAATCTGACCGTCAATGTGATCGCCGTTACTCAACCATCAGTTGTTACTAACAACATACTCAAATATGTCCAGTGTATTTCTATATAAAAGACAAGGAAGTTGTGTTCAGCTGCTGTTATTGTCTTCGTGCATCACAAGAAGCTTTTGTCTTTTTTTCACGCTGCGTGGTGCCACTCTAATCACTTCATCTAACAGAGCAGGAAGCTAAAGGAAGAGAGAGACTGACGATCATCTGCTCTTATCTCCCTTGGGGCTCAATGTCACAGCACAACACACACACACACACACAGTTATTGACATTGATGTATTTTAAGTCTCCTTCATCTCCTCCTCTTCCCACGCAAATACATAACAGTAAAGTTTCCAAAAAGTTATTTTTTTCCAGTTGGCCAGACACTCTGTGAGCTTTACACTGTTTACCCAATTATCGTCCCTGACCGCTGACACCAAATCAAATGGAAAAGTACAAACACACATATTTGTAGCTGGGTGGGAGACGCTGCCGAGAAATGAGATCCACATCAGGTCAGCAGCTTAGCCCGATTAAATGCAGAGGTCTTGTTTTGGTGGCCCGCTCCTCCTCCCAGGGGGAATGCAATGTCTGGTCTGGTTCAGAGTTGCAGTTCAGTCTGTAAAATATTTAAAAAGCTGCTGGTTGTATTACTCTGCAAGGGTTCAAAGAAACTAGTTTGTCTGGGGTGATGGTGGGGGAGGGGCGTGCAAATAAGGGAGAATCTGCAGGTGTTTCTCAATAAATTTCACAGAAACGTCGAAGAATTAGAAGCTGGTGTTTGATCGTTAAAAGACAAAAGGCTTCGTAGCTCAAATGTCTTCAAGAATCATCATGTTTAGCTTTAATGTGCACAGCCTTTAACCACTGTTACTACGTCTGTTGAACACCTGTCGCTGATAGATTTTAATCAGCTATAGCTAGCTCGTTAGCTAATTCGTGCCGACAAATTTTGGAGCTTGCCGAACAAAAGCCCTGAATCAGAGGCAAATTGGGAGTTACACTTCTGGAGCTTTAGGACAATGTAACATTCCTTCTGTTCTTGGTCCATGCTCACCACTTCATCACGCGGAAGAATCCAATGTGCCCGCTGAGCCTAGCTACGATTGCTAAGCTATGACTGGACAATCGCTGTTCTGGGAGTTTAGCTAATGGTCAAGTAGATAAGACACGATTAACTCAACAGACAACTCAAGATTTCTGCTGTTGGTTGATTAGACACAGGAGGATTCAATCAGGGGGCGAGGCAGACAATCACAAAGGCGGGGAAACACACAAAGGCAGGAAGTGACGTGCACGTGGGATACAAGAGGCAGGGAAATTCAAAATAAAACAGGAAACAAACAACCAAGACCAAGACCGTGACATGTTGACAGGTACTTGGATTACTAATTTCAAGCGGCCTCTGCTAATTAATTACTGTCAGGAGAGAAACCAGCCTGACACGCTTTGGGACATGATCAGCAGTGACATTCAGTCTGCACTAGTGGGAGATAGTTGACTAAAAGATGCACTGTTATGACTTCCTTCTTAATTCCCATTAATGCCCTGTGCACAGCTGGTACTAACAAGACATTGACATCCTCAACATGGGGCAGTAATACCAACAACAGTCTAACGGTACACTTTATTCAATAAGAAATGTTAACTTGTCCTTTTTGGCTCCTACAGGTAGTATCACAGGTGACGTGGGGGGAATAGTTATGGAAAGGAAAAATATCAGTGGATTGACTTTAAATTCGTACCATAATACAAAAAAAAAGGTGTTTTTATGTTCCTCACGTAATTCTCCTGAGCGACGGTTGAGCAGAAGTGAAAACTCTCCACGTGTGAGTGCTGCACAGGCTCCTGAAATGTGATAGAAGTAATTATGGCACTCAGCGGTGCATGCAGGAAACGCAGATCAGCAGCTCCCTGAGAGAACTCTTCAGCGGCGGCTTCGGCCGTCTGTCCTGCTCAATTACAGGCTGAGGAGAAAGCCTGAAACTTCTTCAGTGAACCACTTTAAATGTACATTTAATGTACAACTGCTTCTGGCCCTTCAGGCGCACGTTTTTACCTTCATTTACATAAAAAGAACAGATCATATATTTGAAGGGGAAGAGAAGTCTTGTGCGACCGGTAACACGTTTTACGTGGGCTGCAATTAACAACTATTTTTTAAATGGATTTTTAATGGATTACATTTGATTATTTTAAAAACATAAAACGTATTCCTCGACTTATTGCACACTGCCCCTCTTCTACAAATAAATAAATGGACATCGGGGATGTAGCCATGCACTGAGCAAAGTTTTAGTGAAGTTTTTTTGTAAAGTAGTGAGCATACGACCAGATAAATGTGACTTGGAGCACTCTGCTTGAGTTTCGTGAGAGTTTTAAATCGGATGTTTTGCTTTCGTGTTAAATGCAGCTCCCATTTATTCAAATCCATCGAGGCTTTCCTCTGTTTTTGGAATCTTTCATAGTGGAAGAAAAAACGTTTTCTTTACAAATCCAAGGTAACACAGAGTGAGTTATTGATCTACAAATGGTCATTTTGTGGGGGGGTTATGTATTCCTTTAAGCCACTAGTGGGATTTTAGCTGATGTTTTTATCCAGCTGTTGATTAAGCTTCTCAAAACCGTGGTTTTTATGCTGGAGTTTGGTCACACGTAGTTTGGTTTGGTTCCCGTAAAGTGGGTTACTCGTCCACTATGTGTTATTTCTGCGAGCCAGCTCCGGTGTGTGGCTGCTTATTTAGCCTGGAAGCTTCAGGGAGTTAGCAGGAGTTCTGTGTTTCCTTCACAGAGGTGAGTAATGAGAATCACAGAGACAGATGGTGTGTACGCAGCGGCTGATGTTTCCATGAGCGTCTTCTACCACCTGGGAGCCAGGAAAGAGATGTGTCACACACTTTGGATCCCCGGGTAACAATTTTCCTGGGCATCACATTATTGCACTGTGCCAAGGCACAAACCAGGCAGCCGAAATGAAAGAAGATGATTCAAGTCACCAAAATGTACACGTAAATGTTTAATGAGCAACAGCTTCCCAGAGTGTTTTATAGGCTTGAATTTGGCTCCTTTCTCTTTTCCCATATCTCTTTGAATTTAACTTAATTTTGTCCTTTCAAACGTTATAAATATTGAACTATTGTTTCTCTCTTCATCGTTAAGCTCAGTAAGGAATGCGAGTGATACTCCAGGTATAAAATAATACCTGCAACAGCAACGAGATAACAACCAATCCGATAAACTAAATAAAACTTGAACACACATATTCAGTCAGAAGACTGTCCTCGTGACTTTAAAGTAAATTACTGTATCAAACCAGCAAGCATTAGTCATAGAAATTGTATAAAGACCTCCGTACGAACACGGCAGCAGAAATGACACCATCGTCACTGTGTCACCTGGTCTTTCCGGCTCCTAATCTTAGCTTCCCGTCAGCCTTCAAGATAATAAGTTGCACCCACACTCGGCCTTTGTTCTTGGCCTTTGTCCGGGTCCACAGCAGCAGCGGCAGGAAGTAGGAACGGCTTTATGCAATAATGGAGCTCTGGGCTGGTGCGACAGGACTACAGCACGCTAAATGATGCATCATTACAGCGATTATATAGCATAATGGCAATGAAATTGGGCCCAGGCGGCAGCATTTCACATCAATCATTTCTTTTTTCAGGCTCTCCTCTTTCAGGTTTTCCTT
Source organism: Pholis gunnellus (assembly GCF_910591455.1). NCBI lineage: Eukaryota > Metazoa > Chordata > Actinopteri > Perciformes > Pholidae > Pholis > Pholis gunnellus. Next base: position 7,729,267 of record NC_136530.1, read on the forward strand.
TTAGTATATCTGCAACTGTTTTTCTCCCTCTGAGGTTTTGTTTGTCTTCCTCTCTTTCTGCCTTTTACCTTCTCGGCGTGCGTCGTTCTGCTGTCATGAATGAGGAAGAGACCTGGAGACAACAAACGTGTTTCTCTGTGCAGGAAAATCCGGTGAACCATTGTGCTTGTGATGAAAGAATCTCTTACTATGTGGGGAAAGGGTTACCAGGAGGCTGGAACATGTGTGTGATGCCAATTACAAAGCTTCATTCATACTGGCCACATACACAGTGTGGTGTATACAGCAGTGCGGGTTTCTTAGGACCAGATTGCCGCCACGTTACCAGAGTGACGTTAAGTCAGTAAAAGCAAGGCGGTTCACAATGGCAGAGGAACTGCAGAAGAAGAATTACTGTAACTTCCCTGAAAGCTTTGGCCAAAATATGAGATATTCATGTCTTGTCCAGTTTGTAATAACTGAAAGTCACAAGATTCCTTTGTTTTTCTTTGAGCTGATGTTCATCTGGTGGCCCTCAGTACGTTTTGCTCCATTTAATCAGCTGTTTCTCCACCGTGGAACCGGACAAACGTTAAGAAGAGAATAAGTATCTGTGTGTATTTATGTTTCTATATATACACCTGTGTGTACAAGGACTGCCCAATTTATTTAGTTTATAAGCCCACACATTTTTAGCCACACTATAAACAAGCATTTTGTAAAGGGTAGCCTCGCATTTGCAAATGGCCTACGATTCATGTAAAACTCCACACCTTCAGTTTGTTACACACGTTTTATACACTTGTTCCTAAGCCCAAACTTAGATTACCCTGACGACACCGTCATAGTTATTTTTCTCAGAGCACCCAAAGGAAACCAACGCAGAGAGAAAGGAGAACAAAAACGACGACCCCAGCCAGCAGGTTTGTGTAAGGCTACAGTGCTAAACTCTGGTCCCAACAATAAAGAAGTGGTGGACCCCAGAGGTCAACACAAATACGCCTCAATCAATAGATATAAAAGTCCATTCTGATGGTTTGTATTGAGTCCAACATCAGTTTTTAATCACTGTTTTAACTCAATGTCCTAATGTGCTGTCCTGAACAGAAAACCCTTTTGATAATGTTAGCATGATGAAACAATTTATTATGAATGAATATTATGAATTAAGGACTACGGGATTTATTGTGTTGGTTTGTTGGTAGTACGATGTGGACTGGTCACCTGGACTCCTGTTGTCTTTACATCAGTGACCACAGTGGACGTAAGTCTTCCACTTCCACACAGAAAATAAACGAATAAACAAGAGATAGAACAAGTCAACAACTTTGGCTGCTCGCCCAGTCACAATTTAAGTCCCAGAGGTCTCACAGCAACCAAGATGATAAACAATAAATCACACCATCACAATAATTGAAGAAAAAGTGTTTTCTTTTTTAACCGATAGAGCTTCATCTGCCTCAGTCTTTTGTCTTTGAATATCTCTGAGAGAATCTTGAAAACACAACGCAGATGTTCACTATAATTTCGGCAGACGCGGTGGCTTTTCTCCAACATGTGCCGGCCTCCCACAGAGCGCGGAGCAATTAACTGGATCTTCTGTCGGCGCATATTTATGTAAGTATACGCCGTCATGTTGGCTAATCACCCACTTCTTCTCCGGGTTGGTTGAAAGTCTGTCGCTGCGTTAAAAAAAAAAAAGGTAAAATATAGTTCAGTGTCTGTCAGTATATAATGTTTCTGCTGAGAAAAAAACTCCTGCGTTATGAGGCTGATGTGAGAACATCACGGATAATAAAGCTTCAACATGTCTGTATATTGAATATTAGTGTATATTTGAAGATGTTCAATCATGAAGAAAAACAATACGGTTTAAGTAATGACAACAAGCTCAGGGATGTCATGTTGGTTTGAGAAGCACAGGCTTACTGAGTGTCACAGATGTAAGAACGATCACAAATCGTCCAATAGACTATTTGGGGTCAGCCCTAGACATTGCTAAACAATATTGGCTTCCAAAAATTATGAAAACAAGATAATCAGCACAATATTGGAACGGCATTGGGGAATTTGACTTGCAACTCCGGCTCCGACCTCTACAGCTACCCTCTTACATACCTCTTTTTATTTCACGATAATTGGATGAAGTCCTAAAGCACATGTCCCGTCTGTCAAATGATTCCTACATAGAATAACATAGCATAGCTATTGAAGTCCTAAAAAAGTTAATTTTTAATATTGCACACATAAAATCATAATAAGCCCGTATTTGGGATTTTGGTAGTGATCTGTATATTACTGTGGATATGAAGACAAAGTTCTTTGAATGTATCGACTGATTATATAGAACTTTGACCTGAACATGTTTTAGTGTAATTGAAGGAGAACAAGTGAGGTTGTTTCCTTTTATAAAATAAAATAAAATAATGTATTAATCCCTGCTCCACGGGGGGGCTGAACATATTCTATTCACTGATTCAGTGGCTCTCTGCTCGGTGGTACGTTGCATAGTGTCTGCTGGAGGTATAATTACAGAAATAGATGAATATAAGGGTGTAATTACCTCGAGAGAGGGTGCTCTGCAACTGAGCCCAACACAAGTGTGTGTGTGTGTGTGTGTGTGTGTGTGTGTGTGTGTGTGTGGCTGAATCAAGGGGTTGTGACAGAGGGGCTGTGACCTGCGTGCATCAGTTTAGGTGCAGAGCTGGGTGGTCTATTTATACATTGTACACTAATGGCTGTTTAAGACGAGGTGGATGAGCCTGACCTTTCAGAGCTGTGATGAGGCTTCTTCCTGTGGGGGGCTGCGACATATGAATACTTGCAGATTTATTTACATAAACTAGATTCGTTTTTTTAAATACACAATTGCTGAAAACTCTTTCCAGCATTTTCAGGATTTAACAACAGTTTTGACATGTCGTGTGTTTATTTGATTTATTGCAAAGAGTAATGAAAATACTCCCGTCTGTCTGTTAAAGTTGTTTGGGACATATTTATTGCTTCTCAACCGCTCTCAACATGTCGACGGAAAATCTGCGATGTGCGAAAACATTGTTCAATATTGCGATGACAATATGACTTGCAATAAATAAACAACTGAAGTATGAGCTGTACAATTCTTATGTCAGCCTGGCTGTCTTTAAATTCAGATGAGGACTAGAATTGAATACTTAAAATACAACCACGGTTACGTCTATGCGCCTGTACATTATGAAGGTAATACATTTATAACACGGAGGCTCCGTCGTCTGCTCAACCTCAACATCACGGATTGAACAAAGAAGATAGAACATTTTAAATGAATGAGTTTTAGGATTTTTAACCTTTCTTCCTGCTTCCTGTCTCAGATAAACTAAGCACTTCTGGCTCCACAATAGACAAGTGCTATCAATCTTCTCATCGAATTGTTTTCAAGAACGTGAAAAAAGGCCAAATGTCGAACTACTTCTTTCAGCAAGTAGTTCGGCATTTGGCCTGAGAAGAACACACAGAGCACGTCTCTACGTGATGGACAGCTGGAGAGAAGCATTAAGATGACAGAGATAGACAGAGATAGAGAAAAAACGAGTGAGAGAGAAGCATTGTGAGATTTCAGATTAGTGGACAGTATGGGGGGGGGGCAGGATTTAAATGCACTCTCGACCTTTCAAAGCAAGACATTATGGAGCACTTACCCGTGTAACAACACTGTAATAAGATTTTCCAGGCAGCTCTGGGTGACCAGCAGGGACGTGCCCATCGCCTTGTTGTGTATTTGTGTATCTATCTATGTGAACCTGAGCATAAGGTGTAACCGGCAATAACACATTAGACAACATGTCGGAAAACAAATAATAAAAAACATTTTAAAGTCATTCTTAACTTGAAAACACTATGTTTTAATTAAATTAAGTACAACGTGCAATAATGCATGTGCCTGAAACTAACCTGCGCATAACGTCACACAATGCTTCGTTGCTCGTCTCATTATTTTTCTCATAAAACAACTCATAGCTGTCTCTACTTTCTCACCGTCATCTAACGCCTCCTCTGGGCTCCAGGCCCGAACTAACAATGGCACATTTTAATTATGGACAGAGGGTAACCCGAGACCTCGGACGGTGAATCGTGACACAATGAATCCTCTTTATTTTACAAATGTTGAATAATGAGCTCCGGGTCGGGTTTCCTCTGCCACTGAATAGCTGGAGTTTAGGGAGGTTCAGCAGTGCTGAATCCCTCTGCAGCACACAGAGAGAGAGAGATCCCAGATTAAAGCACCAGGTATAAAGAGGCTTCTCACTTCAGGGTAAAATGTAATCCTTACGATCTATGATTGAACACAAAGGTACCTCTCCGTCTCAGATATGCTTCTCCCTCAGGACTTCCTGTGTTTACCTGCAGCAGAGCATCAGTCCTCTGTTTCCTGTCCTGCTCTCTATCAGTGCAATAAAAAACCTCTTCAGGCCAATTAAAGCAGCTACCATGGCTGTGATTGGATCCCTGAAAAAGCACATTCTGATGTCAATATTTAATTATTGTCATACTGTACCAGATTTCTATGATTATCGATGTATCATTAACTCTTATTATTCAACGATTCGTCGATTGAACTATCAGAGCTGCAGCTATCGATTATTCTAGTAATCAAGTATTCTACCTAATATTCCATCGATTGATCGAGTGAGTGGATTCAAAATAATTTCACTTTATTAAGGAGTAACAGTAAACAGTAAATATACAATAGAAAAAAATAAGATGGATCCCAAAATGTTCATGTTTCGTTAGGACAAACATGAACATTTTGGGGGAGATGAGATTTGAGTCTTTCTCAAGTTTGCACTTTTGGCAGAAAAGCTTTACTGTCGTCAAAACACTAAAATCGCTGCAGCTGTGGGGGTTTGAAAAATCGCGGATAAGTAAAATAAGCCCACTTTTCACCATTTATCTCAACAGTGTTTCCCTCACTCTCACACATGAAAGTCATTAAAACTATAGCAGCAGCTCCTCACTCGCTCACCAGCATCTTCATCCAAACAAAGTGTTGTTTTTCTCAATAGAACACAAGATAGAACATTGTTTTCTTAATATGTGGTCTGTTTTATCATAAATATGTTTTGTGCAGGGCTGTGTGTTAACGTTTTGCAGCACAGGCCATAAAATTCCTCATAATGTAAATGAATGCAACCTCCGTTAACGTTGTTGGCTGTTAGCTCTGTTATTTAGCCAAGCAGGACTGTGCTGCCCACGGGCTGCTAACATTAACTCCTTCTTCTGAATTCGACACCGAGTTGTTGTTCACAATGTAGCACTATCAGGACAAAAGGGGTGCGTCCCCTCAGGTTTATTAGTGCCACGCTTCGTCCACCATAGCTCCGGCCCCAAACAAACATACAGCATGCGTGTGGCGTTACGTCATTGTGCGTTACTCCTTCTTGATCTCTTTGTAGTTGTTGCACTTATAGAACTGAAGTAACATCCAGTAACCACTATTTTTCTTTTTTGCTGCTGTGGAAAAGACTTATGGTCTCTCCACATGTAGGTCAAACTGTAAAGCTCTGTTTTATGTGACTTTTAATTTGCATAAAGACACAGCCGGTGTTTATTTTTAAAGGCCTGTACAGCTACCGTACATTCATGAACACGTCTTCATGTAATAATTGGTACTTGAAGCTTCGTGAATGTGTTGATTTCCGGTCTTTGCGCCACGCTAAGCTAACCAGCTGCTGGCTGTAGCTTCATGTTTACTTCACATACATCAATCTTTTCATCTAACCTTGTGTCAGAAAAGCTAAAGCAAACATGGAACTATTGCTTTGAGCTACGATTTCTCATGTGTACACCCACATTGTAACTGGGGGTAGGCGATAACACAGAATGTGGTTTCAAACTGGTCACAACACGAGGGCCAGTATCACCGATGTCAATAAGGATACCAATCCATTCATTATTAAAACCGGCTACTCATCCTATATGTGAGCAGTGACGGTTAACAGTGCGAGGTGAATGCATAATTAATGGCCCCACATTCATTCAATACCACCAAATGATTTGTTTTTCCAAAGTATTCAAAATCAATTTGGTCAAATAATGGAAAACTAAAAATATGTGGCCTCTCAAGCTTGTAACATGTTCAATATTTTGCCCCTGAACTATTTGAAAAACGTTTTTAATCGTCAATATCTCATTCTGACCAGTCTCTGCTCTGTCATTGTTCTTTTTTTGAAATAATCTCACAGAAAAGTGACAGTCCTGGTCTAATCCTTTCACGCTGCTGCTCCAAACCAGAGCGACTCGGCTTTTAGAGATAACGAGGTTTCCTTTCTTCTCTCCTTCATCATCAGAGGTGTAATTAGACAGGTAATGGAGAGGAGAGCAGCTCCGGGCCCATCATTCTTAATCAACGGGAGTCATAACAATGCAAATACTGACCCTTTGTTGACTCAGAAGCCTCAAAGACTGATATCATTTCAACTTTTTAGAGCAGGAGAGGGACACCAGAGCCAAATGATGATACACACTTCTAAATTCACAGGAGGAGCAGGATCGTTATGAGTCGCCCGAGATGAATAAAAACGGGTAATAGAATTGGAAATGAGGAGCGAGGAGGCTTTTCCTCCTCCACCTGCCTCCCACCTTCTTCAAAGCCTGTCCTCCCACTCCTCTTCCCTCTCACCAAACGGCACCGACTGTCCGCCTTTCTCCGCCTGGTCCAGTGTCTCTCCGCCTTGCTCTTTCATTTTCCTTCACCCCGTCTTTCCTTCTAACATCACCTCTTTTTACCTCTCCCCCCCCCCCCCGCCCGTGTCCGTCTACCTCTTTCTCCCTGTTATCAATCAGGCAGTGGAGCATAGGGAAGCTGTCTGCAGCGAAGACAACAGCAGGGGAGCGCGGGGCCATGAATTGCAAAGAACTAGAGACTTAGGAGACGACAGATGTGTGGTCCAAAGATGTGAGCAACAAGACGAGCACGATCCGAGTGCTGCAGGAGAAACAGTGAAGCTCTGTTTCCATACTGAGGGGAAACATCTATTTCAAAGCTGATGATTAAAGAAACAAGCCAGTGTGATGCATTAATAAAATCATGCTGATACGGAAGAAATCATGTCATCCTAATAGTGATATACAATACTGTATAAAAACTGGACCTAATTTGCCCAATAAAGGAATTTGATGGTCCAGACTGCATCATTTGCATAATTAAACAACTGTGTCCATGAACAGGGAGGCATTTAAAAGGCATTAATTAAACCTTTACAAACAGAGCAAATGAACAATCAACACAGCTCATTGAGTGGGGCAATTTGGAGGACACACTAAACACACACAGCCAAGAGACGCGACTACACTGTAAAAAAAAAAAAAGGTTCAGTAAGGAACCACAGAAGTTGTTTTTATATTTTAATTCATCAGCGCTTTGTGGTCATGGCAAAGTGCTTTTGTTGCTATTGTTAGGTACTGTGTATTTAGTTTCAGTAACTTTAATCACATTTTCTCTTTCCATGTCCAAGCTGTGGTCTAATTTTACAAAACTTTCCCACAGCTGATGCATGTTTTCTTCTGATGTATAGCAAGAGTATAGAAGTATTTATTCTTCTGATCTAAGAATATAGAAGTATTTATGATCGATGTTTTTAGCTGATACGATAAGCGATCAGCCTCTCGTGGCTAATGCAGATACGAAATCTGATAATTCCAAATTATTGAATTTAAAAAAGAAGTAACCTGTACTATAGTATGCACACCTGAGACAGATTATTTAATATTCCATCACATCTCTATTGTTAACATAACAAAAACAAAGAACCGTTTTGACTCTTCAAATGCTTAACTAATTCTATTGTAAAAAATAAAAAAAATAATAATATAAATGTCCCAATATTGGCAGATAATTTAATGAACGATATATATATATATATACATGAGTTTTGTCTTTCCTTGTGTCCAACAGGAAATTCAGTTCTCTATTAAAGTGCAGAGGAATATTGAGAGACGCTGAACGGGAGGTTGCACTGAGTTACAGAAGCTGGTGACGCGGGACGCAGGCTCTCTCAGGCGATCCCTTCTCATTTTCAAATGCACCTGTGCTTGTGGAGGGAGTTATTTCGGGTGTCTAAGGACGTGGTTTGTTTTCTGCAGAGTTAATGTTGAGACAACTGTTCGTTGGAGGACTTCTAACACATTTGAATCATGAATACAAAAGATGTGTAACTCCATTATTAGAAAATATCTGATGCAAAAAGGTACGAGACTGTGTAGACAAAAAGGATAATAAACATCAAACCACAGAAATTAAAATTCTGTTCATGCGTCTCTAAAGCTTTGTAGAAACCCGAAAATATATTCAGCAGCTTAAAACCGGTTCACTGGGATTTTTAGGATTCATTCAGCAGCTATGGTGCAATATTTTGTTCCCAGTTGCAACAACAGAGTTCTCTGAATTTGCTCCAGCTGTGGTTTGTTTTCCACAGCTGGAGCAGCTGACGATGCTCATGGGCATTTGAGATCTTTGGCCATTGTTAACTGAGGGGGAAAAACTAATTTCTCATCAAACAGCGTTTAAATCACTCCACACATATAGAACTATAGAACTAAAGAGCCCTGTGCTTGTGACTCTATGAACATTCATGATTACCTCGTTTCAAGTACTCTGCACCTTTTCAAAGGAATGTACGGAAGACTGTCCTCAAACTAAAGTCTTATTTTAAAGCTTCATTAATTCATAGTTTTGATTCCTGTTTAATGTGTATTTGTGCTCCTTCTATTTTGCTGATTGCGTTTCTTGTTCTCAGGTCTCTCTTGAAAAACAGATCTCAATCTCAATGAGACTGCCTGATTCATTTAAGATTCATTTATTTTTAAAGAATACTTTCAACTGGGAAATTTAGCAAAGTCTTCTTTTTTTGCACCACTATTTACCTAAACATTCCTGAAGCAGACAAAGGATGGTCTATGTTAGAGTGTAACATACACCACGTTTGATAATAATGAGAATAATGATAAAACTCGTCATTAGTGCAGCCGCTTACAATGAGAGAGAAGCAGCTTCAGCATGAGCAGCAGGTAGCAGCACACACAGTTATGTCCACCTGTGGTTTCTTTATTTCCATCAACTAATTCTTTTTAGGTTTGATCCTCATATTTTATTAAAAAAAAAGTTTGTCTCTGGTAACTTTTTCTGTCATTATGGTAAACTATAATCTTAACACGGTGTAGCTGTGGCAACAGTCAACAGTGAGCACATGAGAGTATAATGTAATTTACAGATAGAGAGCCGTGACGCAGTTAGGAGACGGGATATGTGTGTGTGTGTGTGTGTGTGTCAGTAGACTAGGGGTGAAATTAAAGAGGGGATTGGGAGAAGAGACGGAGCAAAAAAGGGAGGATGAGGTTGAGAGCACAGAGAGATAATGCTCCCTGTGGGGGAGAGAGGAGGGGTGAGAGAGAGAGAGAGAGACGAGTATTGGATTCTAATGAAAAATCTGCCTGCAGGTATTCATCATATCTGCAGGCGGATTATTTCACAAGCGACAGAGGAACACTGATGTGCTCACGGCGGGTTTTTTTTCACACAAAAAGCTACCTGTTGCTTTTTTAAAAGCACTTTAAAAGCACATTTCGGCAGATAACAAACTTCCATCAAATCAACTCTTGGTACATCTGTTCTTTTGAAGTATATTGCTTGTGCAGCCGAATGTGTGAGCTTGTGTTGTGTGAAAGAAAGAAAGAAGTAGAAAAGGGTGCTTGGCTCACATTATTTTTGCTAATTGAACAAAAAGTACGTTTCTCTCATTCTCATCTAAGTTTGGGTCAGCGGGTGGAATACCTCTTGACTTTAGAGTTGGGTGCTATTGTTAAAGAGAGCGGCAGCACCAATTCCCAGAAGATCCTCCGCATGGACCATCATCAAAGCCACCGACGAGAAAGCAGAGGCTGGATTTCACCCTGTGGTCACGTTGGATAACACAAATGATTGAAACCACAAAAGCTAAGACACCCTGACATCAAGAACCAAACCAGAGAACATGTTCTTCTTTTTCCCCCCCTGACACTGGAGAAGAGGCCAAAAGGTCAAATTTGATGACTATGCAAGTAGGCAACAGTCTAGAAAGTTTGTCATGACTTTCACTTTCAGTTCAGGTATTTTTAATCACGACAATTCATCGTTTGAGTGGAAAAGCTTGCTGCTGTATTGTAACTGTTTCTTCACCAGCTTTCTTCACCCGTTAAAAGTACGTTTGCACAGTTATGTAGAGATAATTAGTCAAACAGACGTGGAGGTGAAACATTGGGGGGGGGAAAGCCATGAAATTGGGTCTTAGACTGAGTGTTTGTAAAAGGACAAATACTGTAGAACCAGATGTGAAGCGCTGACATAAAAGACACAACAAAAACAAGTTAGTATGAATTGTTGACACTGCTGCACTGTTGTGAGGGAGTACAAGCAGTGAGTGAAAGAGATTGATCTGAAGAGGATTGAGGTTGACACATCTGTGACTTTGAGGTAAAAGCAATTTAAACCTCTGTTTCCTATCTGTCTGGTATTTTATGTTCTGCATGTAACTCGCACAGGTCGTCTCTTTAGTCCTCTGTCCTGAGAGTTTCTTGTTTTGCCACTCGAGCTGCAGTTATTACGTCAAACATGCCACGGAGGTCACAAATATATTGAGCAAGACCTTTGCCACAGACAATAAAAAAAAGCCTGAAGTATGTTGTTTGTCCGGTCTTTTTCTCTGTGTATTTATAACTGATAGCAGGAAGGTTTTTTTAATGAAAAATAACTTGCATCCAGTTCTCTGTTGGCCAGACTGAGCAGAATCAGCAAATAAATCATCGTATTTACCTTTCATACAACTTTACGGGCAACAATCCAGTCCAACACGCGTTGCAGTCAGTCAAATATTCATAGCATTCAAAAACAGGTTGAGTAACAGGTAGGGTGCAGACAGCAAGCTGAAACCAAAAACAGACAGAGATCGTTATTAAAGATCTTTAGCAGGGGGGCTGAACAAGGCCACTCAGGCTGAGTCGCACAACAGTCACGATATGGCAGATATGGACCGTGTGAGTGAACGTGAGAAATAAAATATTCATGAAATTGTGCAGAACGGAGCAGAAGATTGGATTCAGAGGTTGACCTATAGTGGATTTTTAAAGGCTGATATAATGACGATATTTGGAGCAGGATAAAGCAGATGAGTCAATTAATCGGCTGTTATCTTGTCGCAGGGAAACGCTGAATTTGGTAATGTATTCTTCATCAAAAGTTTAAGATTTCAATTGGCTTGGCAAGGGTGCCGCAAAGGGTGACCTTTTAAGAATTGTTATTGCAATCCATGAAAACACAGTTGATGAGCTTCTTCCAATACACATTTTAAATGAAAAACCACAGTGAAGTGCAGCTCATTATCTGTGCTTCTCAGTTTCGGCTGTCTTGCCTGCTCATCTTTATCAACGGTGCTTGTAATTGTGAAGGCGGCTGCGCATTACATCGCCTTTAGCTTAAGCAGTGCATTCTAAAAAGCTGCTGCAGTGTAAAGTGAGCCGTAATGTGGGTGCTCAAGCAGAGTAACACACCCTACGTTACGTTTCGGATTGTCAGTGGACCATCGAGGCATCCAAGAAAAATTGGTTTCCTTCAAGAATTCAAGGTAACACATGGTGAGTAATTGATATAGAAAAGGTAATTATGTGGGTGAAGTATTTCTTTAATAAGCCAGGTTGCACAGGAAATCTATACTCCCTTGTCTGTCTGCTCTTTGGGAGCACATGGCCCTCAGCTCTGCAGAGAAAAAGGCAAAGGCAAATCTACAGCTAATCCCTTCGCTCCCCTAAATCTGCCGCCAGAGACCATGTGACCAGGCGAGTCTGGAGGAGAGAGGAGGACGAAGAAAAGAAGAAAATGGAGGAGGTGATGGAGTAAGAAGAGGCAGACAAATCAGAGATGCAACAGCTGAAGGTATGATATCAATGGGAGCATTGCCGTCTGTAAAGTTTGAAAATCTACGGGTCTAAAAGGAGCAGTTTGACATTTTGAGAAGAAGCTTCTTTGCTTTTGGGGGAGAGTTAGATAGCTACAGCAGCTCACCTCAGCACAATGACTGGAAACAGAGGGAAACAGCTAGCCTGGTGTCGCTTTAAGTATTTAGGACTAAAGGATATGTTTTGCACATATTAAGCTGAACAATATACAACATTTCATAGTCACATATGATCAAAACCTGTTGCTGCATTATTTAGGTTAATGCAAAGACATCAAATTGTCTCATCCAGCAGGTTCTGAGAAAAACAAATGAGCCCCTAATGTGCTGCCATTTATCTCTGCATGTTTTAATGATTTTTGAGGACATCAACATGCTGTGCCGGCCTAAAGTAGTAGAACAACACGGCATGTGCTTTACATGGAGTTCAGGGAGCAATTAGGTCTCAAAACAACTCGTCGTCTCTCCCTGCTCCCATTCTGCTTCAGGTTAATTTCATGCCGCCTGGTGAGATGAGGGATCACGACAGACTATCTGTAATAGTACAAATTAGACCATCTCAAAAGAACGCTGAAGCCTGGAACAAACATGCAAACCCAAAATAGAAACATTGAATAATTCATGCATCAATTTGCTGGGGCAGAAAGCGGGTGTGGGGGGGGGGGGGGGCACCTTGGACAGATCAGCAGTCCATTACAGAAACAGAAGCAGTGCATCTACACATGGACCGTAGTGGCGGGCTATTGCAATCAAAAAAGAGAAATTAGACACAGCGAGCTGAGACCATCTCTATCACTGCCATCACACTCAATCCTCGAATGCAGCTGGAGGTCTGATTCCTATCTGTGCCTCTCACAGCTCTGTGACCAATCAATACACTTAAGCTCCTCTGCCCTCGGCCCGGTGCGAGCGAACAAATGTACTCAGAAGCAAGGAGGCTGCTCGCTTCCCTCCTGAAAGTTATTGAATTGCCTCAGCTGCAAGCAGACCGGCCGGAGTCGTCTGTCCGAGTGTCGGGACCCAGCGCATTTTCTCATCAATAACCGTAAGAAGCTAAATGACACAGGTTGAAATTGAATGTAAAATAAAAGATAAATATAAAGTTGGTGGGGAAATAGAAGCAACACGCAGCCACGGAGAGCGAGCGTCCTCTGCTCTGATGTTTCAATAAAGCCGAGTCCAACCCGAACCACTGTTCCCTCGCTGTTTATAATGAGCCATAATCGGCTCTACCTGTGACGCAGTCAAGGCAAAAACATCCCTTCCTGTGAAGTTACCATGACATGAACACTTCAGGAACACCCACATAGAAGCAGTGATGGTAATTGAATCCCACTGACTGAATGAATAAGCAGGAGTTCTTTTTTTTGCCCGTCTCCTTGACAGGTACCCATTGTGCAACTTCAGTTGAGAGCAGCTCGTGCTTGGAAGTGTTTCTTCAGAAACCTACAGGTGACGTCACAGACATTACATGTAGTACAAGAACGGCACTCCTTTTTAGTGTCTATTGTGTCACTTTGTGACTTCAGTTATAAGTTGTACTCTTGTCATGCATTTGGCTGATCCAATTACTGTAACCAAAATCATCTGTGCCCACAGCTGCTATGTGCTAAATGTAGATGCTAACAGCTGGCATTACTCTCCAAAAGCCCACTGACTGAGTGACTAACAAAAGATAAGGGTCTCGCCTCTGCAGGCGTTACATCTCCAGCCAGTGATACAATACAGTTAGTGGCTTACTAACGTCACGATCAAACTGATCTCCACACGTTTATTTATTTAGATTAGTCCGGTGGCTGCTAGTGTGTGACTATGGGCTGACAAATTAATAAAAGCAATTTGGAAACATCCTGCAATTTGTGTGGTTCCTGTAAGTGGTAACCCAGCGTTTAATTTAAGTTGTAATCTAGTCTTACTGTGGTTCCGCTAAAGAAAACAAACTTTAACTTAGGTAGCAGTCGTCCTCTTAAAAGTTAGATGTTAAATTAAAGCAACAAACAGTAGTAGAAACATATAATCCACACTTCAACAAAGTAACCATTGCATAACAATGTTAGACGTTACAGTATACCAGTCTGAAGGGTTACTCTATACTACAGACTCTTTTCTTCTTACTGGTAATGCTCAACACTCCGGTGGAGGGTTGCTGTTGCTGTTGCGGAGGTAATCTTCCTTCTCGTTCTAAAGTGGTGGTACTTTTAAAAGAACAGGCTGTAGCAGCCAAAACAGAAGTCAGGGTGGGAGTAATCTCTGTCAACATATTCATTAATATTCGGGGACAAGATTGTGGTATCGGAAGAGTTCTGGCTTCCGTTTGTAGTCCGAGTAGTATTTGACCAATCAAATGTGAGCGAGCTTTGGTTGAACACGGGTAAACAGTCTGTTTGGAGAGCAAAAGACGGGCACATTGGCCAAAATGCAATGTCAGAACCCATCGGCTAGCGTCTGATGAAGATTTATCTTTGTATTGTCTTAAAATTAGCTTGTAAACCGGTTATTGTGAAACAAGCCAGACGTAGACGACTTTCAACTCCATTCTTGCGTCTCAAGTTGCTTATTGGACTTTAAACAATCGACCGCAGGCCCACGAAATATTGGCCGTTGTCCCCAGAGGATGAATCGTTGTCTGACTGATATAGCTGATGGGTTCCGAAGTTGGGGTGGGAGAGGTACATTATTTCTAAGAGAAAGAACGTACATATTTAAGTTATAGACTGTATAGTGTTGCTTTACAGTGGATAACTTGTGACTGACAGAGTAAGTGAAGAGTGAAATGAAAAAAGTAAATGTCAATATTTGAAATAAAAGGGATATCCAGTCAAAGCCCCATCACTGCAAAGATACAGATCAATATTCAGATATCATTGTTGTTTCAAAAGCATTTCATCTGTTAGGGAATTTTCTTGTAAGTGTAGAATTTGAGCTCACTCCTGTTGCATCACCACGAATGTCATTTGATTCCAGGAATCTCACACAGGACCGCATATTTAAAGCAAACACAATGCACTCAACTCAGTGGCTTCACAATGGTTTGTTGTGCGTTTGGTCTCAAGGTTATTGAGATATATTGAAACTGTATGCTCCTGCTACGGATAATTTAATATGGAAGGACCTCCAAACTGTCAGGAGACCTGTGAGTGTCTGCTCATCTTAACGTTTGCTTCTTCTAATAACTCAGAAGAGGAAACTGGAGACACATAACGGGCAATGACGGCCGACTGTCTCGACTGGTTTGTTATGTTCGCTCTTCATCCTTCTACTCTACGTCACGCTAGTTGAGACGAACAAATGCAACAAATTATCATCACCAAAGCCTGGATTATATTTAGAGGCCAAAACAATGATTTCTTGGTATTGATGTTTATGCGAGTCTGTTCGCATGAATATCGGATACGTCATGCATGTCAATTGCAGATGACGGAGGTACAGCTGATTTTCTCGAGCATCTATTCACTATTGCTCTCTCAATTAGAGTCTTTGTTGTGGTAATCACAGTGCCAGCGTCTGGACCTCGTATTATCATCACCGGCCCTCATTTAGCTACAACACCTCATCGTCTGTTCTCGGCTCTCTTCAGCCCGACGGCACAAACCCACATCATCACGGAAGTGTAAAGAGTCGCTGACAAATGTTATAAATTGTTATAAATCAGGCAATTATTGTACACCGCAGTTTCTTTCTCAGACCGTATTTTTTAGTTTTAATCAATTGGTATGACATTGTTATTTGATGATAGAAAAAAATCATCTGCCCTTCAGTTGTTCATGTTAGATAGCTAAGTGTAACTAGTTTTGTGCTGGAAAATAGCAAACATTTCTTTGCTTTGAGTCATGTAGATGAGCCGAAATGAGCCTGAGACAGCAGCCGTGCATTTGCTCTACGGGGCCATGGATGTTTTTCGGCTTCATGTGCTACTGAGCAACTTTCATAGGAGTGAACGGGAGTACAATGCTGTGTCTAGTTCTCTCGCCACCTGCTGATTACAGAGAAGGGGGTTAGCCTTGAAGTTAGCATCAACTTCAGTTCAGGTTCACCTAAGGTGGACTAACCTTTGATGTGGACCAGCTATTCTCCTCAAGCAGCTTCTTCTCTGTTTTGCTCAGCTTATTTCTTTTAAGCGTTAACTGATAGGATTTATCAGTCAAAATGATCATGTTTTAAGGGTTAATTATCAACATCCCTAACATGCTACATGTAGCACCAGTCACAACATGTCTCAGTCTCTATACCCCTCTCTATGTCACAGATGTGTCTTTTATTTCTCTCTTTTTTTGTCACACTGGTTGGTCTTCCCTGTCCCGGTCCCTGTCGCTGCAATGCGTCGACCCTCAAACATCACCAGCCTGCACTGCTGCACCCAGCCGCACACACCAGGGAAAGCAAAACACAGCAAGTCAACAGTTAATAACACGTTTCC
The DNA here is from genome assembly GCF_910591455.1 of Pholis gunnellus. Taxonomy (NCBI): domain Eukaryota; kingdom Metazoa; phylum Chordata; class Actinopteri; order Perciformes; family Pholidae; genus Pholis; species Pholis gunnellus. Next base: position 7,745,626 of record NC_136530.1, read on the forward strand.
CAGAAATGTATGTGGACGGGGCAGGCGACTGAGGAATGGGAAACAGGTTGTGTTCAGCCAAAGGATGAATTGCTTTGAACAACTTGTTGACAATCTCTTTTGCAGAAAGTGTCGTTTCCTGCACCTGCTCATAAAAACTGACAGTGACTAAAAGCATTGGTGCTTTCTGGCAAAGCTGTCTGTCTGACAAACTAAAGACCGTTACTCACCGTATTCTTTTGTGCGATTATATTTTTTCAAGGTATGACTATATTAAATATGTTGTATACAAAACATTTGATGGCATCTTCCCCCTGATGCAGCTCCTATAACATCAGATCGCCTTACAAACCATGCAAAGAAATCTCTCAGTTGTAAGAAACATCAATCTTATATTCTGCACTGTTCAACTCAAAACCACTAGCAAGCAAGGTTTCTATAAAAGCACTTAAGCTTTAAAATCCAACATTTATATACATATAAAAAGCACATCTGTCCATTATTTTCAATCAGCTGCTATTACGATCACAAATAAATAATAAAAACCTTCAACCTTTTAAGGGGTTTGAAGACTTTTTAAAAAAGAGTCTGTCTATCTTCATGCTTCGTTCAAAAACAACGCTGCTTTCTACTTTCGTGTGAATTTAAAAAACCTCCTTTACTTGTTCATTAAACGAGGTGACACGCAGAATAAGGGGCACCAATGTGACATTTACACGACATTAATAAAGCAATAATATGAGACAATTCATCATTTGCTTTTGTGTAAATCCAACGCTTCACCTCATTCTCTTGTCTCAAACCTCTTGTTTTTCTACAGAAGGTAAAAGTAGTAAAAGGCCGTAACTTAACTCTGACCGCTTACACCCATGCTGTCACTACGAACCTCAGTATGAGTTCATGTTCTGGTAAATTAAATGTTAACAATAATAAGGATGAATTATTTATCAGGGGAGGATAACACAACACACATGTTGCTCCTGAATCTCGTTGAATACACCGGTGATATTCAATCTTTCTCTGTATATACTTTTAGCTACTCAAAGCTTTTACAGTATAAAACGGTTGAGAGATCAGCAGGACTGTGAAGCAAATTAATGAATCCGCAATCCATTAAATGACTCATAGGTGACAATTTGAAAAAGAAACTGTGAAAGTAATTCCACAAAATGGCACGGAATAACTCATCAGCAGAGACGAAGCTGTGTTCCACCTGAATGAGACGGATGTAAATGAGACATTCTCAGGGTTTAACAACCTCTCTGCTGCCGTTCTTTAAACAGGCTGGGTTACACAAGTCAGGAAGTAAAGCACTGAAGCGTCTGAAATCAAATCGTTTTAATCCGAGACGAATCGAGACCAGGTTCAGGTGAGACAAACATCATTTCAATTCAAAGATTGTACAGTTTGTCTGCTTTCAAGCACCGTAGAGATGTGGTCTTTTCTATCTAAATTACAAACATCAGTGTTTGAGGAACAAATCAAAATCCACTTTTGAAGTCGAGATGAAATGACATTTTTTGTTTTAACCCTTTTAGATCACATCCCCGGTCATATTGTGAGCATATTTAACTATATATGCAAAAAAACTATTACATAAAATCAATTTCTTTAGTATTTTTGTCCAAGAAAATCCCAAAAATCCAATCATCTTTTCTTTGTTCTGATTTTCCTCTTGAAGGATTTTGATTACATTGTTACTGAGCTTAATCTCAAGGCTCATCGCTGGCTCAGCAAACTAAATCATAATTGTGATGCCTAACATCACACAACAGTAATATTTATATAATAAATAATGTTTCTCTTCTTCTACAGGCATATATAAACCCTTGTAAGCCAACTCCTGTGGTAAAGTATTGTAAGGCACCAGCCATAAGGTGTAGCTCCGAGGGCTTCTCTCAACTGTGTATAATGTCTATAGATCCTTTTTTTAATAACAGATGGAGAGCCAATAAAGACTAAGATGGATGGAGTGCAGCAGCTGCATCCAGAACAAAAGTGAGACAAACAAAGACAAATGATAGTAAGGATACAGTAGGGCTTACAAATTACAAGAAATTGATACATTACAGTATTAAATACAGTGATTCTGTTGTTCTTTGTGTATAAAAAGTAAACCATAATCATGTCGGGATGACCGATTAATGCCATAAATTAAATAGTCAAAAGAAATATTGTGAATAAAAAAAGCCGAGCTAAACACAGAGGAGCGGCTCGTCACCTAAAGCAGAATGGTGTTGGTCCGCCTTAAAGGGCAGCCCACCGTACTCACTTTAATCAGCAGGTGGCTTCCTTAGCCTGGGGCTTGACAAATAAACTGTACACACACTGCACTGCTGTGTGTCGTAGTTTGAAAGGCATAAACAGAGTATGTGTGTGTCAAGACAAGTCAGCTGTAAGAGTTGAATAAATGTTAAATTACCGAATAGTTCCATGTGTCTGTTTGGGCCTGCAAGTGATGACACTCTCTGTGGACGTCATTGTGTGGCACCAGTAGGTCAACAGCAACAAATAAAAACACATTTCAGAAGTAGAGAGCTCAGAGGTGCTAATGTTTCCATCGGCATCATCCATTTTCACCAGCATACATGAATAGAGCAGCTGTGGGGAGACATTTAAAAAAAATAAAGATTCAGCCGGGACTATCGCTCTTCGCCCCTCAGTCCGCATACCATGTCCTGAGGACCGGGGTTACATTCAAACCCACCACAGTTTGTGTGAATAAACTCATTCTCTTTCTGCCTGCGTCCCCTCTGTCTGACACCTGTTCATTTCAAAGCGAATTCTCTTTGAATTCATGGAGCAACACGTTGATAAAGGGCCAGGGTATCGCACGGCCGTCCTGTTCTTTTGCTGCGTCTCTAATTAAGATCCCGGTGCTGCAGCGCTCATGTTAATTCACAGGTGTCTGGTGCCTGCCAGAGTCACCATGGCAACCTCAAGGTATGCTGTCTAATCCCCCCCCCCCATCTCTTATCAAGGCTGATTAATCTGGACAACAAACAATGTTCGCTGTGGCATGAGGAGCCTGCCGCTGATTTTGGCTGAACAGGAAATTGAGGCTGTCTGTTAGAAGTCAGATCTTTAAGAACAAACAAAGCGTGTTCATCAAATAGCACTAAAGCCCCTTGGCTGCCTCTACCTTCCCTGGATGTTTACTCAGGTATCGCCATCGTCCCAGTCTGCAGGTTGCATGTAGTAGTAACCTTTACAACCATAAATGTGAGCAATAATGCTCCGTCTCAGTACAGGAGGCTGTACGTTGCTTTAAAAAAAAAAAAAAAAACTGTGATTTTCTCAGATCAATGACCTCACTATCATGGGAATTCAGGGTTGATTGATCGCACGTCCACAGTTCATCTCAGCACACCATCCTTCTTCTTTCACCACTCCGTAGTCTTTATTGATCTTTTTAAGTTCCAGTGATGCACAAATCTATACCGCATAGTAATGGCAAGTATGGCCTTGAATCATATGTTATATCGCACGTATCTTAAAGCCACAAGTCTTAAATTGCACAGATACAAACAGAATATGTGAGCTGTGTGAAAAAGTCCCATTTCTTTTGCATTGTACACACTTTGATGATTCAAGTGTGTCTGTTTTCCCATGAAACAGCGAGACAAAACTTGAAAATATGCTGATCAAAAATGTGTGGTTGTTTAATTTTGGTCCAAACGGAATAGGTCGACATTCTCTCTCTCTCTCGCAAAGAGTTAATGATAAGATCACACTATTCCTTTAAGATTGCTATATTTGCATCAAATCAAAAATGCAAAGTATGTATTTGTTTTTCTTTCGTAGCATAAAAGGACACAACTGACATCGCGTTGTGCAACCCTGTGTACAGAATAAATGAACCGTGTAACCTCGAGACATGTGGTATTGTTTGTGTCTGCGAGGCTGTGCCAAGGAGAGACGGAGGTTTAAAGAGAGACATGAAGATGAAACGGGGGGCCGTGTGCATTTGTTGACGAGGACATCATGTCAGGATGTTGACACTGTCGGAAGAGATGAATAATTTGCTGCTCTGTGAGAGAACGAGCGGTACTTCCCTCGATATCGTCCTAATATGACGAGAGATTGGGGAGCCAAATAGCCCTCACCTCGTCTACAGAGCGTTGATGACTAGTTAATGAAACTGCTTTCATTTCCTTTCATCCAGTTTATTGTTTCTCCATTGGATGAGGGAAGTCGAGGCAATTCTATTTCCATAATAAAAATCAATAGAGGTAGACTTCTCCTGTCCTTTATTTATCAGTGACAAATCATGGAAGACAAATGCATACAATATGTTCCATAATTGCACCTCCTCCATCATTACAGGAATGCTATGGTGGAAAATCCACAGTGAATAAATTGTTCCGTTTCAATACATCCGAATGCTTTATCTTTATCAGGCAATTTTTCATAATATCTTCTATAATTAAACCCTTACGAGGCAACATCTCAACATGAATAATGACACCAATAATCATCTCTCATGAGCTTTGTATTCATTCAATCTGTTACTCTATGAGCGTAGATGTTTGAACGATAAATATCTTGTGTTGAAATCAACTGTTTATTCAGTCATTTCTAGAGCTGCAACAAGCAATTAATGAATCAATTAATAAAGTAACTGACAACTATTTTGAATCTTGAAAAAAATAGTATCAGCATTTCTTTTTATCCCCTTTGCTTATTCTCTTCTATGAGAGTGAACTGGATGTCTTGGGGTTATATATGACGACAGTCGAGGCTGAGGCCATCTCACTGGTTTGGGCCACCGGGAGCCGACGCTGACGGGGTCATTGGCCAACAAAGGAGACGCCGCTGATCATTAATGGTGCTGCCTGCTAGGTGATTAATACAGCACGACTGCTCCTCATTGATAAACCCTCTTTTGTAAGCCTCTCAGTGTGTCTACCATAGACTGATTTAACTAGAGTCAGTCTGACGTGGGGATAAAGGACTGAATTAACCTGTGATTGTAACCGACACTTCACGGGAGCGTGTCTATGTTCCCTCAGCCCTATGATCCCTTAATAGGCCTACAGGCTGCATGATGATCATCATCATTGGTGGCGACAGACATCAGCCACTATCTACTCTATTCCATCCCCGCCTTTTCGAAGTCTCAAAAGCCAACTTGACAAGTGAGTGTTGAGCAGTCACAGCCCATGCTCACGGGACCGTGTGCAAGCAGAGCAGAGAGGCCCCCCTCGCGATGATGCGTCTGTGCTCACTCTGTCCGCTCGTATCGAGAACATGCGCCTAGTTTTTGAGACTGATGAACGAGACGACCCGCAACAGCTGCTTCAAAAACCAACGCAAGAGAGGAGCGCATAGGAAAACTATGGCGAAACCATTGCTCGTCTTTGTGTGACCTGCCCTTGTATCCTAATTATCGAGACAACTAGAGTTTCCGACTGAGTGACTGAGCCAGTGTCATTGAGTAATACCAGTGGTGCAAGAAGAACAGCCAACAACCATCACACAAATAAATTAAAAACAACCTGCGATGTACTGAGCCAATAGATATCGCCGATATATTCTTCCAATCGCCGAACCCTAACCTGGAACTGCACACCTCAATGGAAACTTTATTAATGCCACCTGTGCTTCTTCTGCTTTGACACATCAAAGTGTTCCTGAAAAATAATCCTCCTCAGTGAAGAGCAGAGCGGAGCCATTACCCTAGACTCTGCTGTGGAGTTTGCAGAGGACAGTGCTGGTCCACCTCTGATAAGCCTGAGGCGTAGACACCAGAGCTTGATTGACGTGACCTGTCTAGTTGCGGTTGCTCAGCTCTAATTGGTCAATCGATGTTTAGAGAAGGATCATTTCAGGAGGTACACTGACAGAAGGACCACATACCTTTGTCTGAACATACAGTACATCAAACCAACCAGTGTTATGCTACAGATCCACCACAGAGGCACAGTGACATTTATCATATAGTTTATACAAGAACCACGAAGGTGGTGAATTAGTAATTGTCAACCAGACAGCTTTAATGTGTAAATACCTGCTCAGAACCAGACCAATCAGGGTCACTGCTGGGAAATACATTTACTCAAACTGCATGTATTTAAGTGCAAATTTGACTTTACTTGAGTATTTTCTGCTGCTTTTTACTCCATCAACATTCCAACTGACAGCTGTATCTACTAGTTAGGTTGCAGATGATTTCACTGAAAACAACATAAACACAATACTTTGTTAAAGATGCTCACATGCTTTTATCTAAATAGCTGTTTGAGGCACAGAGCAGTGAAATGATCCAATATTTCAGAAATAACATTAAGGATTTGAGAAAAGTCTAAAAGATTAAAACAGATTTGTGAAGCAAAAATGTGTTTTTTTCATCTTTTCTATCCCAATAATCATCTTACGATCCCACGAGATGTATTTTGTGACCCACTAGAGGGGGTAGTAGCGGTTAAAACTAGCTCCACCTCAACTAACTACAACAATACAATTCTGGTTATACACTGATGCATCGGTATTAATAATAGATTCGATTCTATTCACCTGTCAACAATTCTCGATGCATCTCCATGCTTCTAAATGTATCGCCTCCTCATCTTTCTAGACTACTATGTCAACATTTTTTATCAATTAATACACAAGGTCAGAAAAATCAAAAATAAACATTACGAAAACAAAACATAAATCCTTCTGAATGTCAACAGTGTTGTAATCTCCAAAAAGGTTTTCACATGGAAGCTCTAACAGGACACTGAACGCATTTTACAAAATAAGTTATTTATATAGTTATTTGTCAAATGTTAAAGTATACTGCAGTTTCTTGTAAACAGCAAATAGATTAACAGAGGCAACAGATATTTCTAATAGTGGACATTTTTGACAATCAGAGGTGTGGGCTTCTGACATTAATGATGGCGTTATTCTGTTTATCTGACCAAGTGTAAAGCAGCCTCTATCAGTGTAACAGGTCTGTAGACCTGCTCATACAACTGCTAAGGTGGAGCTCTTTTACAATGTAACAGCACTGCATTAGTGTGATTTCAGGTGTTTGTAGTTTCTAGTAAAACATCTGTAGAGTGCCTTTGACAGCAGGCAAAAATAAAGATTCAGCTTGTGACTGGACACAAACATTGCAAACAGTTTGAGGGCCACTAATATAAGATCAAACCAAATTTCATTTTTTATTAGAGGGTTAACTCTGAAAGGAAATACACAGTGTGCTGCAATTATGCTGGATTGCCATTTAAACAGCGATACTCAACAACACTACACACACACACACACACACACACATCTCATTCCTTCACTCAGCAAACCACTCTGCTCTGTGGTTTCCATAGTGATCCCAAAGCCAATAACAGCCCCAAACCTTTCCTCCCTCAAGTCAAGGAAGCCAGCGATGGAAATTGCCCTAATCAAATTTGAGTTTATGGGTTTTCATTGCTGCAGCCGTGTCACACCCAGAACCTGCACCCATTCTACCAGACCCCCAGCTTTTCCTGTGTTCACACACCCCCCCCCCTCCCATCCTCCACCCTACTCAGGAGGAGACGGCATTATAAATCAATTTACAAGCTACGAGAGACATCCGGCAGAGGAGGGAAATGAACAATGGCAGACGAAGTATATTGGAAAAAAATATTGTTGCGGCCACAGTGAGCGGGTGTGGGCAGGGGCGTCATCTCGTGTGCAGCTGGCACAGGAAACCTAATAGTGTTTTTGTGTGTGTGATGAATTGGGGACGAGGAGGAGGGATGAGGAGCGGCGAAGAGGATCTGCATGAGTCTGTTGCTTGTGCGGGAGTCCTGAATAATAAATAGTGGAAATGTTCATAGCAGGCAAAGTTGTTTGAGGTAAACTCAATTGTCGAATGAGACGTGGCGGTGGTGGATGAGGAGACAAGAAAATAATAATTCACCTCATTTGACTACTGGAAATTCAAAAACTCAGTGTGTTCAACTGTGATGTCAGAGTGCACTGTTGACTTTAACAAAAAGGGGGCTGGTTCAAATATCTTAAATGTAAGGCTGTAATAAATCATTTTTAGCCGTGTTAGCGACTTAGCTCCAGAGATGTTAGTGTCAGACAATCACTCACTTCTGCAAGGGCCCAAGACCCAAACCCGGCTCATGTCCACACCCGAACCTGACTCGAGACTGAGGCTATATTTTAGCTATTTCTTCTTTAAAGACAAAGACTTCAAGCTAAATGTTTGCTTTAGAAATGCTTCCTCTTTGGTAAAAAGAAAATAACCCACGTTAACTGACATTGCAGGTGAACAATATAGCAAGGCGGCTCATAAAACACAGTATAATTTCTGCAAACCGTTTCGGTGGCAGTTAACTATCAGTATGTAACATCTCAAAATAATAAATAAGCTGCCTTACCGGTTAGCTGATGAAGGTGTCTGGTAAACTCGAGTCTTTCCCAGCTGAACTTGACAACATTACATAGTTATAATCCAGAACAGACACAACTGTGAAGCTCTTTGAGAGTAGCTAGCTAGTTGTAGACGTTTTTTTTTATTATCTCTTCTCACATCAAGGTTATAATGTTTCCACGATATAATCTCCTTCCTCGAATAATTGCATATTTTAAAAAATCACTTTCTCAATTATGTTTGCGTTATTTCAAACATTTCTGACTGCTAGCTACTCAGGCTAACGTGAAGCATTAGCTAGCTAACTAAACTGGCTACGTGACGCTCTCTTCCCGCTTCCCAGTGGGCATTGCGGATCTCTTTGCACCACGTGACACACATCGACGCAAATGATTCGCTGAGGGCTTAAAAAAACCGGCCCAGGTCAGGTCTCTGAACTAGAGGATGAATTGCCCTGATATTTTAAATGGGCAATGAATGTCAATTAATATTAACTTTCCCAACATGACAATGACTTTTATTTCTATGGATGAATCCTACTGACTTTGGTGATGCCATGAATATTCCTCTAGCTCCACCATGAGTTTGATATTTTTTGTTTTGAATAAATTTGCCATTAAAAAGACTTGAGTTACACACTCTTAGGCCTAATAATAATGTTTCAAAGTGCTATACTTTGCTAATACCTGCAAAACCAAAGATATTTTCATCAGTCTCAGCTGTACTTTGTGTTTATTGTCAATTAGTCAATACTAGCAGCAAACACGCTGAGATTGTGAATATGGTAGATATTAATGTCAGTTTTGTCTTCTGATTTAGCTCAAAGCACTGCTAAACTTTAGGTAGAGCCTCATAGAGTATGTAGGCTGTAGATTAATGCTTGGTGGAAGTGGAACAAGCTTTAGACACTGTTTATTTCTCATCGTGTTTGCGGCCAAATGACAAATTTCCTATTCATTCTCCTTATAGCTCTGTTTTGGTCTCCACCAACTCCAGAGAAAAGGATCTGTCCCTTTAGCTGCTTAATGCTCCACAATGTTCACCAGCTAGTTGATCATTTTGTCTGCCTGTCAATTGGTGCCTGGCAGATGTACTGTGGGTTTTTCAGAGATGTTATTCTGAAACAATGTTGATAAGAGCAGTGAGAGTGAACCAAAAACTAATAAATCGTAGGCTTTAAAATCAAAACAATGCACTAAAAGACACAAAAACTATCCACCACGCTGGAGGGCACTGCACATTTGGTTGATAATTATCTTTTTGGTCATTAATAAGCAACCGTTTTTACATTATAGACTTTAAATGAGCTATTGTTAATATGAAAAGGCCGATAAGGGCAGTACGTTTTTTTTATTTTTTTATTAGCAGGGACAAATAAGCATGCACATAGAAAGTGTTGCCCTCTAGATTCTGATTCTGAAAAGTGACATTTGCAGCAGTTATTACCGATGTTTCCCTGCTGGTGTGGAACAGCTCCTGCCTCCCGTCTCCACCCGCCTCCCACGCGCTTCCTCTCCAAACAGGCATCTCAAGACTGACTCCTCCCTTAGGCTAATGGTGCAGTACTTTTACCCTGCTAATTAAAGACAGCAAGGAAGAGAAGACATGTCTAATATCTCTGTTTGGGTTTGCTGTTAATGGTAAGAAGAGGGACAGCTGTTGAGAAGGACAGGAGGCCTGAAAACTCTGTTGGATATGGGATTTTTAGTGGGAAGATGTCATTAACAAGATTTGGGGTTAGTCTGAGGGAGAGAGTGTCACATTACTGGGGTGAATCAAGGAATTAGAAAGACAGAAAGGACAGAGACACAGCAGAGATAAGGTGACACTATCCTGACGGAAAATGTTGGTGTCAAAGGAAAGCCTTGAGGAGCACAGACATGTCTTCGTCCTCTCTTATTCATGGAGTGCAGATAAAATATCTGTCGAGTTGCTTCAGTTATAACACTGAGAAGCCGAGCTCGCCACATTTTTCACACCTTAAAGCAAGGTACAACTAGAAACAATTATTGATGAGAATATTTATGAACCAACAAATACAGAAACAAATTATCAGAGACTGTTTTTCTTAATATCGACAATATTTTTATATCAAAAACACTATCTTTTAGATAATGCATTGAATCTGTTTTAATCTTTGGTCTTGGTATGGAATCCCAATTGGAGACCCATTGAATAAGCTGATAAGGTGACCGGTAAACCATTCGCAACATCATCTTTAATAAGTTAAATAAAATCACTTTATTTGCAAGACAGCCTATTTTTTTCCTCTTATTATTTTCTTTTTACCTATTTATTTTTGTTCATATCGTTTTATTTCATGTTAATATTAGTGTGTCTTTTTTCCTCGTTATGATTGGTTGTGTCTGTTTCTGCAATGCCGAAAGAAAAATATACAATTATGTTGTTTTTTAATTTAGCTTTAAATATAAACAGAAATTTGCAGCAATAAATGCATTTTTTTATGTTTATTTGAACATCAGTTCTCTTAATACACGTTTTATATTATTGTTTTAGTAAAGTTATTTATGATAATTTTTTTCTAGTTAAATTCATGATCATGTTATCTTATATTTTCTGTTACAAAAGTGTTTTGTTCAACTGGAAAATATTCAGCTTGAAGCCTATTTTTATCACAAATTGAGGTGCCGTTGATTTACATCTCAGAGTAGTCAACCTTCTATTGTTTTTCTGGGAATTTATTTTTCAAATAGTCCAATGAGTTTGAAATTGTTCATGCAAAATAAGAAGTAAGAGAATTTCTGCAGCACATAAAGAATATTTAATCCTTCGGTTTATCTGGAAAAAGAAAATATGACCAAATGTAGACACACATTTATTATAAATACTGATGAAGTGTAAATCAGTAACGACATAAGCAGGGATGCTGTGGAACATTTCCTTTATTTAAAGTATTTCACATCCATCAATACAGTAAATAACCAGAGAGCAGCTGTCAGTGGTTGTAGCATCACAGTAAAAAAAGTATCTACCTGCACAGGCCAGACACAGCAAGAACAGCTACAGCACATGGAAACCAACATCCATTGTTTATATAAGTCTGGAGAAAAATTTCAGTGTCAAGTAACGGACGGGCACTTTTCAGTTTCAATTTTTCAGAGAGAACCTGCCAAGACAGGAAGACTTTAGGAACACTTCATATATACAGTATATATATTTTTTAAAAGCTTAGGGAGCTAAACGTGACGGTGAATAAAATACAACATCCAACAGACAGCTCTCAGTCTCTCACACACACACTGACACTTTACCCAATTCTTTTTACATGTTATCAGCCAAGCCTCTCCGCCTCTTATTTAATTTAACAGCCATTGTGCGCAGGGATACAAGGACTGATTTCCAGAGGCAGGCTGGATAATGGGAACGTTAACTCAAAGGTCAACATTTAAAATAACCAACCACACGATCGAAGTGACTCTGGGGATGGGTGATTGTTTGTGTGTTGGCTCAACACTTTGGTCCAGATCTTGACAAAGTGTTTAATAAATTGCCATAACATTTGGTATTCATGGTCCTTAGAGGGAGAATCCTGATTGATTTGGTGGTCAGCTGACATTTTATCGAGAGCCACCAACAGGTCAAACTTTCCACTTGTCTAAGGCCTCTGTTGCCATGTCGGAACACCTTTAAAAGAATAGTTTGTCACTGGGCTGCAGGTCTCTACTAGTTACAGACCGTAACCTCCATAAAACTATAAAGCTATCTCCCTGTTTCCATCTTTATGCTAAGCTAATGCTAACTGCCTCTGTGCTCTAGCTCAGTATTTAGCTCACAGATATGAGAGTGGTATCTATCTTCTCATCTAACTCCCGGCAAGAAAGCGCAAGAGTGTGCTGTAACAATTCTGGGAAAACAAACAACCAAATTCCTGTCGGGCTCAGCTACACTTTGAGATTGAGGCTAACATAACAAGCTAACATGCTAATATTAGCAGGAGTCTGAACCTAACACTTAGACGGATAAGAGTAGAAGTTAAATGTCCACTGTACAGAGGATGACCATTTTTTATATAAATAAAGCAACAACATGGTTTCCACTGGGAACACCTATTTATTTCCTCACTTGTGATAACCATTACCTCCTCATTTTGTATCCATCCAGACATTTTGAGACTCACTTGCTAACAAAGCTATTGACCACTAGTTAAACGGGGAGCATTTCATTTCACAAAAACTGTGTTTATTTAGAATAAAATTGGCTTATCAGGACTTATCACCTCTTAACATTGTCCAATATATTTTTGTGAGAGATATGTGGTAAGACTCCCACTCAGCTCAAACTACCACAAGAGCAATATAAAGTGCACAAACACATTAAATAAATCTCCTGTTCATTATTAAAAAATGACTTGTTTTAGTTATAATGTATGCCTTTATAATTGTTATAGTGATTTTTATAGTACCCTATCTTTTTCATATTTTCTTTGCAATTTTTTATTCTATACCCTTTGCCTGTATTTGTTTGTATATCCTCTTATTATGTTTACTGTGTGCACCAATACACCAATGCAAATTCCTTGTCAGTGAAAACCTTCCTGACAATACACGTCATGCAGATTCAGATTTGTGCTGCTATGTTGTCAAATGTAAAATGTAAAGCCTAAATCTTTGTCTTCGGTTTCTGCCTTTTCTGAAAAAAGTCAGAAACAGGAAGTGAAACATGACTGAGTCCAAAACAGACTTCTTATCCAATACATTTCTGATGTGACAGAGATAGAAATGTTTGTAAAAAGCTCAAAAGTGTAATAGATGTTACCTTCTCTCAAGTCTCCATATGTTTATTGATAAGGTTGTTCTATTCAGACAGCTTTTCACCATTTGCAGAATATGAATCTGTGATAAGGCCTGGCCAGATAACTGTTTATTGTTTTAATTTCTCACTGCATTTCCATTATATTAAATGACAAGCCACATGATAAAACAGTCAAAACAATTACAAACAATTATGAAAAAAAAGGTCTCAGTTGGGCAGTTTGCGGAACACATCAGCCATATTTCAGGTGCATCATTATAAACATTTGTGTCGGCACCAAATCAGAGCACAAGGCGACCCACCACTGCACAATAGGAATCCACTGAAATTCATTACTGACACTACTGAAGTATGATAGCCATGCTAGAAGAAACCTTAGAAAGAGTTTGGTAACAACAGGGATGAATACCATTTGGAAAGTATAGAAAATGCAATAACCCTACGAGCAGGCACTGTATGTTCGCAACAGGGATTACAACAGATTACTGATTTTCACAACAAAGCCAACCAGCAGTGTCACTGTATATAATATATATAGAGAGCATATCAAGAACAGTGCTACAAGTGAGCTACAAACACCAGGTGAGAGTAATCCTTTCAGAATTAAAATGAAGCTTTTGGCTGTGTGTAAGACACCTCAGTAATTTGCATCACTGTGATGTCTCTGACTTCTTTTCTGCCTTCAGTTGCTCGACTCGGCCGCAAGAGGAGAGAGCTGCAAGCTGTCAAAACACATGATATTGTTTTCCTTATTTCCTTTTTGACATTTCTACCTCTTCCTCCAGGGCTTCATTGGAGATGTAAACAGACGTAATTAAAATGCCTTTCATGAGCATTTCTCACTCGCTGGTGCATAATTGGCATTTCGCTAACAATTGTAGAAACTAGTACATAAATATGTAGTTATGTACAGTACAAATTCAACACACCTTTCAAAACCATTCAAACGCATTTTACAAAATACTACATGTTGTACATAGAAAATTAACAACTTTGGGCAAAATGTCATGCTGATCAAAACACACTCTCAAACACACACACACAAACACACACACACACACACACACACACACACACACACACACACACACACACACACAGTAAGGCTTTAGGGTTTCATGAAACTTTGAGCATGTCATGCAAACACAAGTATGTCAGTGACATATTTGTGCCATGCAACTGGTAATCGTCATTGTGACTGTTCTTCTCATGTGAGACATTAAATACATTTACATGCACACAAGTACTGTATTTGTCCACTCTCAATACTGTGACTAAGGCAGCAGCCTTTTTGCATAAATTGACGATTACTAACTTCTGTTTACACGACGAACATGTTGAATTTAATTACAGAGTGAAAAGTGTGACTTTTATATCACTCTTTTGGAGAGACAGATTCGTCTGAAGCTGAAAGGCTGTCTGACTGACTAAATACTCCTAAACTAATTGTCTTGGTTGTTGAGAATCTGTGCAGAATAACACGGAGGTATCGCCAACCGGTGTGAATGCAGAGTGAAGATGTGGCGAGAGCTCGTTGCCTAGTTGCACAAGATTTAATCAAGGTGCCCACACTGGATGAGCCATGCGTGACGGGCTGCAGCTGGAACGTCCACACAGGTCGTTCAAAAAGTTCAAGAGATTTCATCAACCCAACAGAAATCAATTATATTTCAAATATATGAAGACATTTTCTCATGTATCCCCGTGTTGGGTTTCATGCAGTTAAAGACAAAACTGGTGGCTATTAAAGACATTAAAATCCCCACACTGCATTATAGATTTCTGTCTATAATTGAGCCAAATTTCTGTCTATAATTTAACCAAATTTTTATAAAACCAAAAAAATATGTGCAGTAAGAATACTTCAACCTGTTTCCATTTGAAATCAACTTCTGTTCTCATTCAATGTTCATACTTATACCCAAGTAATTGTGAGTGACGACGTGGTCAAGAGAAACAAGGCACACATAGCGAGGAGGTCGGGCTGTATGGTTGAATATTGGTTAATGTACTTCTGTCACGTAACTTACGCCACATACGTGAGATAGATAGCAGACCTACCGAATTTAACCAAAACCACGATCTTTTCCTAAACCTAACCAAGTTGCCGAAACAGGTTCTCCACTGCATTGCTTGTGTTGCTGGACAGTCATAGGAGAGCACAAGAATAAAATGTTTTTGTAAGATACCATACGAACTGTTGCAAATGCTGCAAGAAGCAATTTGTTACTTTTACTTTACTTGAAACAAATTGATTTGCATTAGAAGCAGGTTTAAACATTGTTACTGCACAGATTTTTAAAAAAAAATGTTTAAAGAAAAATCCACTTCAAAGGTACCCTGTGGAGTGTCTTACCGCTAGTAGTGCTGGGGAGTAGTGATTGTGAGAGTGGGTGCTCATTTTATTTGCATTGTGCACAATGCCGTTGGTTTAATACTAATCTGCTGATTGACAGACAAACTTCAATCAATCAAGCGAACAGGAATGTAAACAATGCAGTATTTTAAATATTTAAAAAGTTGTTTTATGGGGAAGGAAATGCATTCAACACGTTTGTTAGACCTCAAGGATTGACACGATACATTGTAGTAAAAAACAGAGTGTAAACATAATTTACTAGAAAACTCCACAGGGCACCTTTTACTTTAAAGTTACATTCATTTTACTAAACTACAGAACAATTCGATTTTTTTGCAGCACATGCATCTACGGTTAATAAGAATGTAATTAGACTGACATAATCAGATTATGGCAATCATAGGATTTTGCATTGTAATTCAAATTTTGATGTGCATGTAAATGTGACTATTGTGGCTGCTCTGTTTGTCCCTCGCCCTCCCCAGTAGGAGGTGGGCCATGGCAACTGGGATCAAAGGGTCATTTGCACATCAGGATGTAATGCCACTTCAAAGCTCTGATTCACAAAAGCATCTTTGTGCGGAACACACGGTGTAGCTAATGCAGAATCACATCCTGCGCTGCTGTGGATTTATGTCACATTACAATAATAAAACCATGCCACACATGACAAACACAGTGCAGGCAGGGACGGCGATGAGGGCTGATGCACAGGTGTCGTCCAACCTTTGAACCAGACCTGGCTGAGGAAGTTGGCCGGGAGACATGTCCAGGAAAAGAAACCCTTTCATCTGTCATCATGAATCTGTTGCTGTCGAGCCCGGCTTGGTTTAATGAGCATTCATTATTGGGGGAAGGAACCAGGCCGGCTTCGACCACCACAAATCATCCATCCACGAACATCAAGAGCTTCATTTTCTGAGCTTGGCGGTCTTTTCAGATCTCAGAAGAAAGCCCCTCTTTCCTTCTGACAAAGCATTTCACTACCTTCTCCCTTCCTTGTAATGCCCACGGTTTTCATAGGAATAAAAAGAGCAGTTTGAACAGAAACCAGTACAAACTTCTAATTTAAGTTTCAATCAGTGTCCTTTTTTGCCTCCTTTGACCTCCGGGTCCTGTGAGAGCAGCTTTGTAAGAGGCACCTCCCGCTCCCCCAGCAGGGTGTCCCTCTTGAGGCTGGTGCCTTTGTTCACCACCTTGAACTTCATCAGAAGGTTCTTCACTTGAACCAAGCTTATCGAGTCAAAGAAGAAGTCCTCGTTGAAGACCGGATTGCGGCTGTTCTTGATGATGTTGCTCCTCTGCTTCTGCTGCTTGCCCGGGTTCAGGTAGACGGACACGCAGCAGTTGATGCTCTTGATGTCAAAGTGCTTGTCGTAAAGACTCTCCGCCACCAGGACACGGATGAGCAGGCGGGAGGTGCTGGAGTCGTAGTTGGCGCTGATCCTCACCGACCCGCCTTTGTGCAGGTTGATGGTGTGCTCCCGATGGAGCCCGTGGTCGGATGTTCCGGCACCGTGGAAGGAGGGGCCGTGGAGCCGTCGCTGGATGTTGGGGCTGGGCTCGGCCGAGCTGCACTCGTCGGTGGACAGGGAGCTGTGGCGGGCAAACGTCCGCTTGGCTTTCACGACTTTGGCCTGCGTCTCGTGGGTGAAGATCTTGAGCAGGGAGGCGGAGCGGGAGAGCAGGGGAGAGCTGAAGGGAGAGGACTCGGCTGAGGAGCACGTGTCACTTTCCCCTCCGCTGAAGTACCGGTACGGATTCATGTGAGAGGTGTTGAAGTCAGCTGGGTTCAGGTGGTTTCCCCCTTCGCTGCCTCTCCCCTGGGTCTTCCTCTGGGTGTTTGGGGAGGTGATAGGACTGGTAAGCTCGCAGTGGAAAAGTGACTCTTTACGGCGAGTGTGGGGGCTTTCCTTCAAGGTTGCAAAGCCATAAGGTGTTTGAGTCTTTGGCACATAAGGCAGGGACATTGCTGTCTGCGACTGGGGGTCTGCATTGGTGTCTCCAACATCATCAGCACTCTCTATCTGTATGATGTGTCGGTTTGCTGCTCTCAGCAGGTTCTTGGTGTCCCCTGCGATCTTCGCCACCAGGCGTGGACTTCTCGGGCTGCTGATCTTCTTCCCACTGCTGGTCGTTAGCTCCGAAGTTGAGGGTTGCAGTCCTTCTTTGAGCGTCACAGTAGGAATCTCAGGTTCTGGGGGGGTGCTGACCAGCTTCGGGGGAATGAAAAAGTCTGGGATCTTGTCGGGGGTGAGGACGTTGCTGTAGGTGACGCCTTTCTTGTCTCCGCTCTCCCCGTGACGCAGCACGCCGCTCTCCACCGTTCCGCGGATCTTATCCAGAACCCACATGGTCCCACCAGACAGTGGGATGCGTGGGTTGTGTGGAGTAGGTGCAGTCAGGTGTCTGCAATTAATAACACACAGGTGGGAGATGTAAATGATCAAAGGATGGAAACTCCACGGGGAGCGGAGAGATAATAATAACACCTAGGTGTTTTAGCTCTGATGACGCAGACTTGAAACAGCTTTAACACTGAACAAACAGGAAACATTGCAGCTACTTAACTTTTGGGGCTCTCGACAACATGTTGCTTTCTCAAAGATACAACAGCTTCAAAAGAATTAGTTTGAAGAACTGAATTTACTCAATTTATTACATTTTAGGGAAGTGGAACTAACAGCCGTCTCAACAAGCAGGGATGTGAAGTCTTTGAATGCACAAATCAACAATATTTATTTAACAGTCATAATTTAGACAGCAGAGTGGCTTTATTGATTGGTGGTGTGTGGCAGTCTAGGAACTGATTAACAACATCAAAAAGGGTACTTCACTGTTGTTGTTTTTCAATTTTGATACTTCTAAAGTACCAAATTTAACGTCACATTCATTATTTTGTTATTTATCAGCATTGTAATAACATGAACTATTTGTGCTCCCTCCTTGTTTGTGCGCATCTTATTGTTAAAACGCAGAAAATTCTGATTTACTTCTGGCTTTCTGTTTCACTTAAAAATATAATGCGAGATAGAGAAAAAAAATATGAGTAAATAATTAGAATTTTGCCTGATTGAATTACATTAATTTAACAGCAGATTATCTTTCCGCTTCGTTACATGTTATGCACTTATACGTTTTAACCCAAAAGGATCAAGAAGAATATCCAATAAAAGTTACAAACGAACATATTTAATTCAACAGGTGCTACAGGGCTTCCTCCAATTGCGCACGAGTCCGTTTTTCAAAACCTCTAAAACCGCGTGCCTCCGTGGAGTCTAGCGGTAACACGCTGCTCCTGTCTGCAGAAATGTATAAATAATTTACTCACCGAGAGACACAGTCGTCTTTGTCCACTTTCTCCGTCAGTAACAGGTGTCTTCTCCACGGGTAAGTCTGTGCGCTCCGTGGCGCTGCTCTGCGCCCTCAGACGGTCTCAGCTCCGGAGCTGAGCGTTTTATAGACGGCACAGAGCTGCAGCTGACCAATGAGATCAGAGTGCGTTTGCGTGTTTCCCAGTACAACCAACTGCAGGAAACACACTGGTTACATATCAGAGGCAGAGGAATCCTACAGGTGCGTTTAGGATTTTTAACCAGCACAGCCACTGCTCCCCATCAAGATGTTTTGTGGGGATATTTGTGCTGTAAGTGCACTTTCTCACATAACCTGGATGTTAGAATAAGGACACACAGCCACTCTGCTTTACTCATCTTCTTTCCCAAGGGACACACAACAGTTCTTTTAATTGATTTTACTCTGTTGCATCTTAACCGGTCAGCCTCACTCTCTCTTTGAAATAAAGCTTTCAACCAAGGACACCATTAACGCCAAGAAGGCTTTTGTGTGCCCGTAGATCATTATATGTACATATAAGACTATTTGACCTGGAAAAGCACATGCAGCTGAGCAGACAATGAAGCGCGTTGTTTAAAATCAATTTACAGCTACTTCTCTTTTTGTCCGGCCGTCTTTGGGTTTCAACCAGCCGATGGTTTCAACAGACGGATCCGTTTCCCTGGAAACTTTGCTATGGCAACAAATACGTTTGTCAGTCTAAAATAGAAAAAGGGCCCCACTGACTTCATTGATCTGCAGGACAAAAAAGCACTTTATTTATCCAGATTGCTTGGTTTTGAGTCAAGTAACCCATGAACTGAGAGGGCAACATCCACTGCTTTATCAGAGATCCCTTGCATAGATCCAATAACGCTGCTGCATGAGGTGTGGCACATGGAGTTGCACAGAAATATGTCGAAAATCTGTTTTCAGGGACTTTAAGTCAGTATGGCTCACTCACAGAGAGATCAGCCAACACATGTATACCTGCTCCAAGACACACATAATGCAAACAGTAATGAATTACATTTGTGTAACATTTGTTATGACATCCAGACAATACAACTACTGCAAACATGTTTGCACACACACACACACAGATAACCGGATCCAGAGGAGGATAAACATTCTGCACCAGGTGATGAAAGTTAACCCGAATGTTGAGGTTCAACCTGCAGCGACGATATGGCATGTAAACTATGTTAGCTATTCCAGCTGTCGGTGGAGATAATTACACAGCTCGCCTTCTGAGGTCGTCTCAGAGTTCATTGTCTGGTGTAATCAACCTGTGAAAAGAGCCACTTACCATATAGATTGCAGAGGCCCATTTGAACCCTCATCCGCCGCCGCCTGTCATCTGAAGCCAGGCAGCGCTCACTCAGCGACCTATAGACATTCGACCCGTCACATTTGTCGAGGGAGTCGTGTTTTAAAAGGTTTCAGTGCTGAGAACAATCTCAGTTAGTGGCAATTATGCAGTTCAGACTGCCCCAAGACTTACTGAGAACTGACCAGATCAGTTGACTGACCGATGAGGATTTTCATTATTGATTATAATTGTTTGGTAGAAAATAGGGGAAAATACAAATGTAAGTGATATGAAACTGAGAAAAACACGATTAGCATCAGAGCTTTAAAATGTATTGTCACTGTGTCTGCAACAAACTACATGTAAATATTAAGTAAGATATGGTCACAAAAAAAGTTGATAAATGTCACAATCGATTATCAAAACTGTTGGTGATGAGTTATGAGCATATTGATTAATACAATAATAATGTCAATACAATTCACTGCAGAACCTAATGTGTTTTTACAGGATAACCCTCTTTATTGTTTATAAGACATAGATAATAAAACACTTATAAAAGAAATACTTTGATTAAAATTGAAACAGTATCTGCTGAGGAATATTTGAATGTCACGGTACTCCATGCTCACACTGTTAACAGCTTCCTTTACAAAATAATGAGATCAGTACACAAGCGCCTGTGAATCTTCAGCGTCTGAGACGAGGACAGCCCGAGAAAAGGTTAATGTGTCTGTTCTGCTCCCATTAATGGGCCGGACTCTACATCTCTGTCAGTCTGGAAATGTGAGGAACACTGAGACTATTACAAACCCGAGAGTACAGAAGTGCAGCTCCTCAGTGAACGAGTGTGTCAGTGTGGCTGAACGGGTGAAGGCCAAACCACCAGTGGTGGCAGAAGTACTCAGATCTTTTACTTCGGTCCCATATTGTAAAAAGTGAGATCTTTCATGTTTTATATTTTATAAATACCGTGAAAGTAAAAGAAAAAAACGCTCAATCCCTAGAGGAATACACACAAATTTCCGTAAGTGTCCAAGTTTATCTCCGGTTCTGAAATCTGTGAATGAATCAGCTGACAGGAAGTAAAAATGGACCCAAGCTGTTGCCTAGCAATGTTTCAGACAGAGGGTGAAGGTACATTCAGACAGACAGGATGAAAAAATGAGCACAATATCTCCTTTGAGTAAAAGTAGCACTACCACAGTGTACACGCATAAATACTCTACTACTACTGGTACAAGTCCTGCATTCTAAATTTTACTCAAGTAGAAGTACAAAAGTATAAAATATACTTAAAGGAGTGAACATACTCATTATGGGGAATGGTCCATTTCAGAATAATGAGTTATTGGATTAAAGTTATATAATTAAATACATCACTTTAATGTTGCAGCTGGTAAAAGTATACTGCTGGGTAGCTTGTGAATCTCCCAGCTATATGCTTCCTGGAAGGAGAGGAAGTACAAGTTGCGGCTGGTACGCAGAAATGTGGACGTCGGTCTGAGCTCTGCAGGAGGTGTGCGCGCGCGCGTGTGTGCGTGTGTTTGTGTGTGTGCGTGTGTGTCTGTGTGTGTGTGTGTGTGTGTGTGTGTGTCTGCATTGACTCTTAACCCTCAACACACATGGTCACTCATTATGGTCGACATGTCACAGAGTCCATTTTTACCCCACTCTCTCTTGGTGTTGCCATCCATCCTTCTGCTTCCTGCCAACCCACTTCCACACAACTTCTGTTGCCTTGGAGACATCTCGTATCCTGACACATGGATCGACCCCCCCCCCACACACACACACCCTCCTCTCTTCCTCCCCTCCATCACAAACTGTTCTCCTCTCGTCTCACATTTCCTCACCTCTCCAGTCTGCTACAGTTCACCCAGTTGAACTCAACCTCCCCGGGACGTCCAGCTCTCTTGCAGGTCACCGAGGTCTCCGACTTCCCCGGCTGAAGCCTGGAGGTCTGCTGCCAAACCGCCAGCTGAGGCAGAGGGGACAATGTCACAGTGTGAACCCACCTGAGAGAGGCCCACGGGCTGGAACATCTGGCTCTGATCCAGTTTTATACACCCCGCACTTTAAACAGAGCGTTATCCTTGTCACTGTATGAAAGAATAGACACCACATGGGAGAGCAGCAATCCTCCAAATGCCAGAATCATTTCAGTGTTTTGCTCATTCTGGTCCACTGAACCGGC
This sequence comes from Pholis gunnellus, assembly GCF_910591455.1. Taxonomy (NCBI): domain Eukaryota; kingdom Metazoa; phylum Chordata; class Actinopteri; order Perciformes; family Pholidae; genus Pholis; species Pholis gunnellus. Next base: position 7,767,935 of record NC_136530.1, read on the forward strand.
ATTTGGATTGAACACACGCAGGCCAAAATGTCAGACCTGTTGCCACGGGAAACACATTTTATGGACCTGGGATATCTGTGTGTGTGTGTGTGTGTGTGTGTGTGTGTGGGGGGGGGGGGGGGGGGGGGGGGGGGGGGGGGGGGGGGGGCAGCAGTAGCCTTTATTGATCTACATATTTGTTCGGTGAAATTACGTTTCAAAGATTCATTATTGTTATTTTCTAGATCACAGCCAACGGTGGGTCAAGTTTACCAAGAAGACATTCAATAATAACTCAGGAGGAGCTCATCAGGGCACTTCGATGTGAGTTATACTGTCGATCTATAGAGTCACAGTGGGTGATGAGACAAGTGGAAAGGACAAGATGTGAGTAAGTGAATACATTACATATGGCTGATGTTACTCTCTAACGTCTATATATTTAAGGGGACGGCAGCGCTCCCTACTGGAGAACAAAGGCAGGGAAACATTGTGGGCTTCAGCTTGTGGCAATGATTGCAGAATCACAGACGTTCGAGCTGAGAAAACAAGAGAAACACACACCTTAATAGACTGCTATTGAAAAAAACCTATAAAACTACACTCATGTGAGAGACTGTTTTGTCTCTTAAATTATCCTTGTGGACACTCAGGCTTTTTACAGAACACAGACAGAATAGTTTAAACCTAACAAGAAGTAAGCTGTTGCTGCCCCCTAAAGGCATGAAGTAGTCACAGAATGAATATGTACACCACAGAGAGAGCTGTAATTCACACTCAATAAAGCATTAGAGCTGAGTAAAAACATATGCAGGAGCAGTAAATATTAGCTATTTTATTTCAAATAAGAAAAGGTTATTGTTTCATGGTAGTTATTTAAAGTCTTACCTCAGTTGATTCTTGGATCAAATTCATTCCTACAAGCATCAGTAAGAAAAGACACAGTGGCAGAAACATTTATACATTTCTTAAAAAATAACGACTTTGCCCAACAAGTTAAACTATCTGCAAATGAAACAAAACATTCCTTTCTGTCTCCAACAACGCTGCACATACAAGACAGGAGAACATGTCAGACAGAAGAAGTTTAAGTTTGTTGGATTAAAGTCTTTTCCCTATATGTGACTTGTTGTTGATACATTTCTCTACAAAAACCCCAACCAGGGGTACCTGTACCCCAGGGGATACTTCTCAAGTTGCCAGGGGGTACAGGACTCTAGAGTAAATCAGCTGATTTAAAAAAAAAAAAAAAAATGTAGGAATAAATAGCTACATGTAATGAATAAATGGTACAATTGAAAAGCAAAAAGTAATACACAAATGGTAGAAACAATAGATAAATGTAATGAATATATGGTAGTAATAAATGGTAAATTTGGGGTAAATGGACTTTATGGCATTTATATAGAGAATTCCTAGTCTTCCAACCACTCATTCAACATTCACCCATTCACACACACACATTCATACACTGATGGCAGCATCAGCCCTCAGGGTGCCACCTGCTCATCAGGATATAAACTAATGCACATTCACACACACACTCACCCACCGAACAGCACAGTCTTGGGGAGCAATTTGGCGTTGAGTAACTTTCTAACACATGCGGACTAGAGGGCCCAGGGATCAAACCACCGATCTTCCGATTAGAGGACGACCCGCTCTGCCTATAAAGCTATAAGTAAGGAATAAATGGTTGAAATAAATATCTAAATGAAATCACTTAACATTTCATTTGATTAGATAAAAACAAAGCAGTTGCAACATTTAGCTTCACTCCAACTAGTAGATGATGGCTGACCAAACCAGTATGAAAAAAATTATAGCTATCCATCTTTATACAATGAATGGTGGTATACATTGGGATAAATGGATACATCTGAGAACCACTGTGAGTGATACATTTTAAAGTTTTAATTGTCTATTTCTTTGCTCATTGCATATTTACTGTTTTAGGTAACTGCAATACAACCTCCTCCATATTGTGATCATTCAATAACATAACAACAGTACTACTGGACTCCTTTAACCCAGGACCAAGTCAGATTAATTACATTTGTAGTATTTGGTAATAACACTCCTGTGTTACAATAATACTTGAGCATTGTTCCCAAACACTTAATTATTCCTTTTCAGTATTTGTCAATGGAGGCCACTAAAGTGAAATAGTTTGTTTAGCAGACCCATAATGCATTTAGTGTCCGTTTGTAGAGACGCACGAATATAAACGGCTAGAGGTCAGTATGACATAAAGAGATGACAGACAATCAGACCACAGAGAGACGGGCTTATCACTATTATGACTTGTCCGTATTTCAGCGCCCTCACTGCTGATCTGATGTGTGTAGTGCATCATAGATGAGCACCATTCATGCTAGCAGCTAGTAGAATGGACACGGGTCTTACCTCTCTAGCCCCGAGTTTCATTCACTCAACTCCATTTCAGTGTCAATAAGAGAACACAGAAAACGGACAATGACACCTTTAAAACTCAATTATTTAACCCACATTAAAAAACAACAAAAAAACAGTCAATATCTAATAAAGATCTTTATTTCAGATTTTAAATAGATTTACAAACCATAAGAAAAAAAGAAAAATACAAACAAGAAAAAAAAAAAACAATAAACATCAAGTGATCGTCAAATATCCACATGTGCATATAAGGTAGAGATTGTAAACAGTCCATTGAAGCCCAAAAGTGAGACTCCCCGGGGTAAAGTTCACAGGATGTGTTTGTTGGGAGATGTTATCGTTTCCTGAGGTAATCAACTGTTGGGTTTGTTTTCCCCCGCAGTGATGCAATCACCAATCAGCTCAGAGAACAGGGGGACGAGCGGGGAGGAGACGATAAAAACAACAGTAGTTTGACAAAAATTAAATCCCATTCACCCGAAAATGTCAAAAAAAAGGGGGAGGGGGGGGGGGTTTCATTCGTAGGGTGTGTGATAGTCAATTATTGAGAACTCATTTCTGAGCATCTAGGGCTCGATAAAAGGCTGGAAAGATTACCGTGTGGTGTGACGTGTCAATTTGGTTCTGCACAACTTCTCTGCCATTATGATATTTGTGTATAATAAAGTTGGTACATTTAGTCATTCTTCCATGAACAAGCCTGGGTTTTTAAACAATCAGGTCAATTTTCATAGCACTTAATACATATAAGATATAAGTCATTGCATCTCACACCACAATTTGGAAATTAAAGATTACATCAAAACAGTAAAATAAGCCCCCCCCCCCCCAAAGAAAAATGGACCATCCCTCAGCCCATTCACAATGCAACAGATTTAGATAAAATTGAGTAGAGGACCGTTGTCTGTGGACACCACCCCGGCCGCTAACAGCATGCTAGTGAAGAACCACGTTCTCCTGTTCATGCTCAAAGATCAACCCTAACCCCACTCCTCCTCCAATTCTGCTTCCTCTCAGCACATCTTTAAAAAAAAAAACAATATTCACACACGCACACAACGGAAACATGATTACTGGGATGTTGGGAATTCCATCGTAAATACTGTTGGGTGGCGTTAACGTGTCTTTGCAACGTGTGCAACAGAGCACTCCTGGCAGTCAGGAGAGAAGAAACCACGGAGCTTCAGACAGTGTAGACTGAAAACAAAAAACCCCGTCAGTCTGCATATTCACCAGGCCATTTCCATCCTTCTGAATCCCTCTCACACCGCTACCCGATCTCCTCTGAGGTAACAGGGTTCATTGATTCAGGTGAGGCAAGATGGCTGCAGTTTCAGAAGGGAGGGGGAGGGGGGGGAGGGGATGCCAGTACAGAGAGCTGCCACTAGGGAGCGAGCTCTGACGAAGGCTCGTGCGCAACCTCGCTCTCGTCTCTTCCACCCCTGGAGACTTGTGCCTCCCTGGAGTTGGAATAACAAACCGCCGACACAAATGCACACTCTGACAAAAGGACATAGTCCGTCCAAAGCCCTCACAGGTTGTAAAACTCACGCTGGAGTTCAGGTCGGACTGTTGAAAGGCTCAGCTTCACTGCCACGTTTAAAGCACTGCATATTAAGAAGGTTCAAGCACTGACTGCATAGTCTTTGTTTAAAAATACAGTACATTGGATTTCATGAGCAGCAGCAGGCTCAGCCAGCTGTTTTCTTAATGCATCCAGGCCACTAGTAGCACGTGCTTGTACGATGAAGGCTGCGTGGCAGTCAAGAGGACGTATGTGGGATCTACATTCCAGTCTTTAGTTCAGCTGTTGGGATTTTTTTTTTTTTTTTTTACACCTTTCTCAACTCACACCCTGGTCAAATCTGACAGGTGCCGCTATAAATACGTTTGTTCCATCGGGATGGCGTAGTTTGCGCGGTATCCCCACCTGAAACCGTGTGAGCGTGAATATCTCGGCTACCTTTTGTTTGTGTGTATACGGTCTGTCCCACAAGTCATTCGGGTCTGTGTTATCAGGGAGTGAGGGAAGGCACGAGGGAGCTTCTTTTTCTTGAAATGGATAACTTCCCTGTTTTGGAGCAGCACAAGCCCCGAGGCTCTTAAAGTGTCCGAGGTGAAGCGTGGCAGGGCTCCGAACGCCCCGCTAAACCGGAGAGGTCACAACACATGGCTCAGAGACAGAAGTGACTTTAAAAACTCAAAACCGTTCATTTTTATGAATTAGCTTCCTTTGCAGATGCTCCCCGCTTGTTGTACTCTGATCTGAACCTGTGACGTTACATTCCACCCCGCTGATGATGTCGAGAAAAAGGCGCGACTATCCTGTTCCACGAGAAAACGTGGCCACCAGACGGGCTTTGTTCCACTCAAAGCCGGAGGGAGGAACAGGTCTCCGAGCTAAAACCGCTTTTTGAGAAAATCAAACCAGTTATCAGTGCAGACAAACGGAAGCGGATAAGGAAGTACTATTATCGGTGTGTTGCTGTATGTGTGTGTGTGTGTGTGTATAGTGTGCAACCTCTACTCAGACAACAAAACAAAAAAAAAAAAAAAGGAGAAAAATGTAAGAAACAAAACAACAACTGTAGCTTTCTTTTCTTCGCTGCATCAGGTTTTAGTGTGCATACTTTGCACATGTGACAGAAGGTGGACAGGGGGGGGGCCTGTGATAAGTGAGGATGATGAGGGGTATATTAAAGGAGGAAGAGGGGTGGGGGGGGGGGGCAGGGAATTAAAGTTCAGTCCATGACAAGAGAGGGAGGCGCGTGTGGCGGGGGGGGGTGTCGGGGACAAGGTGACGTCGTGGGAAGGAAAGGTCAGGAGTCCTCGGTGCCCGAGTCGTCGTCATCGTAGCAACAGTCCTCGTTGTCCTCGTCGTCGTCGTCGTCCTCCAGCTCCTCGTCGTCGTAGTAGTCGTCGTACAAGAGGTTGGAGCCGTCGTCTGTGGGCGGGACTTGGGTGCGGACGCAGTACTCGTCCAACGTGATGGGAACCTTGACGCCGTCCCGCTCTGCCTCCGCTTTGGTCCCCACCACCTGCTTCCTGCGAGGAGGAAAGACAGGAGAGGGAAAAAAAACAAAACAGATGAGGCCACACTGAGCGTCAGCGCTGGTGCTTTGTGTACCTGCTACGTGTGAAGAGTGCTGTGTGTGCAGTTTTTGTTTTTTCTTCTTCTTCCTCCTCCTCTCGGTACCTGATGATCTCGATGTATTCTCTGTCCTTGCCCTTGCTGTCCCTCCACTTGCGGTACATGACGGACGCGTCCACGTTGGCCGGGGAGAAAGTGTTGGGCTCGTTCAGCAAAGAGATCACGCTGAGCAGGATGGTCCTGAGAGAGACGTCAAGAGCGGAGAGAGATTAAAATACAGGAAGAGGGGGGGTAAGACGAGACAAGAGACATTGAGAACGCTGGACAAAGAGTCGTACAGGGAAATAAATAAATAAAGGAAAGGACACAGAGAGAACGAGGGGAGGGAGGGGGAGAGATGAAGGTTAGGGTTCTAAACCCGAGAACATCCATTTGTCTCTGCTGTCGTCTGTGGAATTTAGCTCCAAGAGCTGTTCATTAAATGCAATGACAGAAATACATCATTTAAAGTCGACTTTGACTCAGGTCAATCAACTCGTACTTGTGATCTCCTACCAGCTCTCCTTTTTGACTGTGGGGCTACAGAGGGCTCATTGCTGTGGACACAGTCATATCCGGATATGGGAGTTTGTGTCGGTACATAAAGCATTAAAAGAAAAAGCTGCAGGGGTTGAATAAGTAAACTTATGTTAAGTAAATATAATAAATAAAGTTGGTGAATTATACATCACGTTTGGACGTTTATACATCTCAAACAAACGTTTAAATGAAGTCCAATAGTTACAGATTACTCGCTAATGCTCTATTAGCTGATAAAAGCAGCGCTGCTCCTAGATGCCACATAACCTAGAGATACATAACAAATGGGGTGAAAAACTAGCTAGCAAGAACACTACATAAAGTCATGAAAATAAACGACAGGATAACATCTGAATCCTGCTAGCTAGATAAGAAAGCAATCTAAAAACCTAGCCGGAGGTCAGTCTGGTGATGCCGACTTAGGACAAGCTGCATAAACACTTGCATGACTTGTGAAGCCTTTAGTCTGTATTGATTGGTGGACAATGAGACGATGAAGGAAGTGTGGACAGTAGAAGGAGGCTAGTTACGGGACATCGCGTTAAGGTGCAAAGCTACTGGAAATCAATGCCACAAAGTGTTTAAACAAACTAAATGTTGATGCCAATCTTATCTGTCTTATCAAAAGAATCTATATTTGACAGTTTGGCTAAGTTTGTAAGCCGCTGGACAAACGGCTTACTGCTTATCGTTGCGTGTGCGTGTTGTTCTTTAAGAAGAACCAGGACAGAACTGAGAGCATCGCGTCGCGTACCTGACGTTCTGTGTGGGGTTCCACCTCTCTGAAGGCAGCTCCCCGCTCTGTGGGTCGTCCACTGGTGGGTGCAGGATAGAGATGCATACATCCCCGTTCTAGGGACACGAGAGGATACAACCAACAGTTTAGTTACTACAACTCAGATACAGTTAAAAGACTCCACTGGGATTGGACACTCTTCTATAGTTTGCTTAAAAATCCTTCTAGAACAGAGTCGTACCCGGATCCAGTGTTATCATATACTCACACATACCTGTGTATTAATAAAAGATATGAGCAGCTCCTGCATGTTTTGTACAAGGACTTATACTGGTCACAATTACCTCGTAAATGTTGGGGTGCCACATTTTGGTGAGGAAGCGGAAAGCAGGTGGAGAGTACGGGTAGTCGACGGGGAACTTGATCCGAGCCTGAGGGCGAGAGAAGACACACATTAGCTCACCGACAGACAAGTCACGACTACCTCCCTCCACACTGTTGCAGTTTGGGAGAAACCCGGGAAAGTAAAGGGTGACTCCTTTAGCCACATGTAAGCCGCTGCGTATCGCTTTATAGGGACTAGTGGCGCCGTTTACTTAAAGAAAACATACAGTGTTGTATTGTATCCACCCGTCCGCAATGCTAAAAACTACTCTGCTTGTGGATACAGTCTCCCAGGGGAAAGGGAATCAAGAATGCAAGTCTGTACAATGCTGCAGAAGCATCAGACACACACACAAACAAACGCACACACACACGAGCAGCTGCTGGGGAGTATGAGAGTGCTTGATTCTGTACGTTGTCCTTCACAAAGACTGACGCTTGCAGCGCTGGTGTCAACAAGCAGGTGCTGAAGGAAGATTTCCACAATCGCGCTGATCAGCGTCAGTAGTGATTGAAAGAAAAAAGAAAAAAGAAAAAAAAAAAAAACTATAAATAGTAGCTGTACAAGTCTTGGCAAACCCTACTGAGGTGGCAGCGTATGGACGACCTAATGACAGTAATGTAATATTGCATGGAGGGAGAGAGGGAGCGAGGGAGGGAGGGAGGGAGGCAGTGCATTCAGCTGCCGACTGTGTGGAGCTTAGAGACACACCGATGGGTGAGGGGAGGGGCTGCTTGTATAAAAGACATTGTGGGGGTTTGTCCTCTCCAGCTGTCACTGCAACCCAACACAATCCACTACTCACACCAGAGTTCTGCTATAATACGTCCCCCCCCCACACCCACACCCCCCCCCACACTGTATAAATGCTCCTATGTGTGGAGGACCCCTCCTCCCGTTCCATAAGGCGTGCCATGGGTGGCAGAGGGCTGGGGTGGGGGGGGGAGGCACACAGATACTGATTACACACACGCACGTCACTCACAGCATGAAACCTTCTGCTTAACCCCGCTGTCATATGCACACACACATATACACACACTTGTTCACATTTGCTGATTCGGCATGGTCAGCTGGTCTGCACCACAGTGAGCAGACAAGCGGGAGGCGGGGGGGGGGGGGGGGGATCGGCTGCATGGGAGCAGGGAGGCGGTGGTGAGGTAGTGGGGGGGGGGGGGGGGGGGGATTTGACTTGGAAATAAAAGGGGTTGTGCTCTATATAATACGCGTGCTTAACATTAAGGTCTTATCCCTCTTTGCATGCAATATAGCCTTTAAGCCAGCGCTGGATGGAGCAGTAACACATCAACGCTCTGACCAAAACGCTCGAAGTTTCACCGATTAACAGTCACAGAGTCTGTCCGATAGAGCTGCAGTTCAGGGTCTGTTATCTTTAAAGCGTGTGTGTGTGTCAGTATGTCCTGACTTTCCATACAAGAGCAACGTTTGGTGTCTTTATGGGATCTGGATTCGCAGAATAAACCTGCTCTCACCATAATAAAACCAGAGTGGAGAGGGAAACACTGACACGGTCCTGAGAGAATGCCACGTGTAGGGAAAAATAACAAAACTCCCCGGGTCGGAGCGACCCCGCCAGAAAGCTGGCGACCCCGTCAAGAGTGCAGGGTTCAAGCCGACATTGTACACATTACTGACGGGCAACACAACAATACGAGGGCCAGGGAACAACAGTGGGAGCTGGGTTTGTCTTCCAAAAACAATATCAGCATCAAGATTATAACTGTCCAGTCTACTCACTGAGACGTGGGCAAAGATGGAGATTATAACCGGAACAATGTGCCAACACTCCCAGTGGGAAAAGTTGTTCATGCTCGTTTGTCTTCCAGGTTCGATTTCCCAACAAAAACAGTGTGCTTACGACGAGCTCTTCAGCAGCACGACATCTGATTCTGAAAGCCCCCAGATGGTTTTAGTTCTCTTGCATTGTTATGGATTTTTAAAAACAATCCTAATCCACACCACCAAAATGTCTTTGGTAAAGAACCGTCTATCCATCCAGCTTCATCACAACCCTTTTTATGACGCCCTGGAAACAAAAAAGGCACAAACGTAAACCAGAGCAAGCCAACTCTCGGTCGACACACGGGGAAATGTCCGGTACCAACTACTCAGCATCGCTGCTTCCATCACACGGGATCTTTATGCCCGTGCAGCGTGGAATAAAATAAATAGATCCCACTTTGTAGCCTTCTGCTCTGAGACCTTTGCACCGACACCATTAAATAGCTTCATTCATCACAATACTGTGAGTTTGAATGAAAGCTACAAGTAAAGCAGGAAGCTGGGGATATGCATTAAGGATAAGCATTGATCCCTTTAAGAAGGTAAGAGCATGATTTCACAATGCAGCTTACCAGGAGGCTTTCAAACCATATTCCTTGCAACACAATGCCACAAACACAAGCCATACAAATCAACATGACACAGTCAGCTGGCTAAGAAGGGAAAGGTGTGTGTGTGTGTGTGTTCCTTGAGGTTTTAGTAGCATCCAACAATTAAGTCGTCGTAATTGCAGAGCAGTTTGTCCTGAAGGTCTGTACAGGTGATGGGTGCGTTACAGGCCGTATTAGGGAGCATTTAACCACCAGTAATGTGGTGTTCACTCACCAGAAGATGGCCTGAAACGCTTAACCTGCCCACCAAAGTGACACCAAACCTCGGCTTGATGGAAGGAGGGTGGAGATGTGTGATGGCGTTCGATCGGCGAGCAGAGAGAAGAGAAGAGACACGAGGAGGACGATTCAGCGGCGTCTTAGAGGGCCGATATCAGCTTTCTCTTTAGTTTCCACCGTCATGTATTGAATATATCTATTCCCACCCGTATCATATACTCACACATGAGCCTTTACTGTACGACACCCACTCTCGCTGTGTCTCCATTACTGGGAAGGACTTTTTTTTTTTTTGCTTCGGATACAGCAGCTCAAAGAAGATCTCTGCCCATCGCAAAGTGCTAGCCTCAGTACACGTGCTGCAAAATGCTACAGCTGACTTGCAGGTCATGCCTCATAATCTGATTGAGCACAGAATTAACAGCATCCGCGGTCAAAAGGAACAGCTCATTTGAAGTGCAGCCAATTTCCTGGCGAGCACACAAAAAAGGACTCATGAAGGGCTGGTTGCCGAGACTACGGGACACCAGATAAACTTTATATATTTATATACATCTTGTTCGGATTGTGAGCTTAAAAGCGGCCTTGAAGAGAGAACAGGAACGACAGGGAACGCTCCCGCCGTGTGGAAAACGACACCAAGGCGAAGTAAACCAGGTCAATGCAAAGACCCTGAACAGAACAAATCATTCTGTTCTCCCCGAGCACCGACTCGCCTTCTCCACAGACCTTATCCTCATACAGCCAGGCCGAGCTCACGCTGAACGATGCAAATTCCATACCCTAACACACACACACACACACACACACACACACACACACACACACACACACAGGTCCCAGAGATTATCACGATGGTACCCAGCAGGCCCCGGCCTCATTAACGAAACTCCGGAGCAGAACGTTGAGGAGGGAGAAAAACGGATACAAAGCTGAATTTATAAATGTGACAAACGGGATTCTTAGGGCGATCACCATTTCAAACAAACAGCCATGTTTGAGGAGTATATCGCCACACTGGTGGCGTGTACAGGAAGAGCAGAAAGAACACATGGCCAGGGCTTCAGGGGACGGTAATAACTGTCTGCTGGGGCCTCACGTCACGCTCACCTCTATCCACAGCAGGCTCGCCTTTCAAAACGAAGGGGCACCGCTGCAAGGAAGGGCTCTGCCTCTGCCTGATCTTGATTCTGGCGGTTCCTGTATTCCCTGCTCTTTCCTCTGCCCCGCTCTCTTTTCTCCGGGACACAGCCAGAGGGGGGGTGGGGGGGGGGGCCATGACTCCAACCGCTCGGCCCAGCAAAAGCCCTCTGCAGCCGGGTTGGGTCCTCTCTGCCTGTTCCCTCCCCTCCAACCGCTGGTACGAATTATGTAGCACGCACACGAAGAGGAAGGACAGGAAGGCCCAGAGTCAGCTGGGGCCAAAAACCGAAAGGGCAAACCCCCCCCCCCCCGCTTCTCTTTTTCATGTTTGCTGTGAAGAAGTGGTCCGTCGGTGCTCAGCGAGCCACTCGACGAAAGACGTTTCCATTTCACAGTATATTTGGAGATGCAGAGACTCAGTTTACGTCATAATTACATGCAAGAAAAACAATTAAAGCTGCCAGGTGCTGACACAGCGTCGTTTCTGTCGTACATCACCGTGACCTTATAGTTGTGCATACAGAATACGGTAAAACAGGGCAGGAAGAGGTCAAATCAGCCAAATGACAAGACTGCGGCGTCACAGAAAAAGCAAAGTCATCGTGGAGTTTACAGACCAGCCTGTGCAGGTCGTCCTGGTTGTTTTATTAACCCAACAAGCTGATCAACAAGGAGAGCACAGAAGCACAGTAAACGTGGAGGGTTTTGGGTTTTATGTTACCGCAATACATCTTTAAAGTATGATTACAAAGAAATTGAGAGTTCAACAATAACCAAAAGCTACATTATCTAATAATTCCAGCTAAAGTAAATACATTTTGGAGATTTATTTTTGTAGCTTGTGTCTTTGCCTTGTATAGACATGAAACTATTACTTTAAAACTGAAGTCAGAACTTCAGATACGCAGTACGTTATGCCATGTAGAGTAAAGCCCGTCGGCGGAGCCCGTTATGTGGCCGTACACAAACACGCCCCACGGAAAGTACCGGCACCACGTTTGGCTTGTTAAGGAGCGGCTTCAGTTGAATTAGGTCACTATATGCAAATAAAGTGCTGTGATGCACTAGATATTTGTCCATTTTTATATTGTCATGTAGCTGTATTGCACTTGTCAGACAAAACTGGAAGCATCACAAATTTAGAGATTGCAGTTCCTGATCGGGGATCAAAAACAAGGGGCTCCTCAGCAAATAAAACATTTTTTAATAAACAGACAGTCGGCACAGCAAGGGAAGGTGCTTGCCATCATTTCTCCAGATGACACGTTTAATCGTTTAATACTGGCAAGTAGGCGGTTGTGGAGTGTCGTTAACAGGAGTGTGAGGGTATTATTTCATAAAAAAACACTGAACACTTTTTGATCTTGTCAGACTTCCCCCGAGGTCAAGAAATTACGAAGAGAGAAGACAGACGAGGGAAGTTAAAAGAGAAAAGGAAAAAAATAACAGAATCAAACAGCCACGAACCAGAGCTCTTCTAGAAAAATGTCAAATGCAGTTTTAATGTTCTGGTCATAATTACACGACTTCCTCAACAAACAGTTGAAGCAGATCAGAAACGTGTTCATTTGAACTGCTCATATTTAAGCATCAGATGAACATTAGAACCAATAGAATAGAGTTAGATCAAATAAAAAGTAGTAGTAATAATATCGTCTGGAGAATCAAACTGAACAACAACGACGCAGACAGTGAGCCACTGTCCTAACACTCCTTTAAAGTCTGCCATCTCTGGGAGTGAAAGCGACCCCGCTAATCTGCCTCATACATGTCCCAGGACCACTGCTGTCTATGGGACCGACTGGCCCTCTGCCAGCAATCATCAGACACTCCGAGCCTGGAGAGATAATTCAGATGACAAAGCAGAAGGCCACACACACACACACACACACACACACACACACACACACACACACACACACACACACACACACACACACACACACACACACACACACACACACACACACACACACACACACACACACACACACACACACAGACACAGACACAGACACACACACACACACACACACACACACACACACACACACACACACAAAGGACCGCAAGCGTGGAAATGTCTCAGAACCAGTGAATGAATGTCGGGGTCTTTTGTGAGACCAACAGGTCAATGGTCAATTTATGATAAATATTGTGGATATTGTTTCATTTGAATGACATTTCAATAGTCCACTGTGTGCCTGCAGGCAAAATGTATTCATGGTGTGACTCTCTGAGAGCAACACCCATGTGAAACAAATACCTGACTCAGCGCGGTATCGTGTGACGTCATTACCTGTCCGGGCAGCTGCAGCGCGTCACGTTTGTTTGGGTAACCTGGATCACAACAGGGTGGGTTTTTCCTTTTAATTATTTGAATAAAGCAAACTGGTTGGATGGAAACCCGGCAGAGAACAATGAGTCACAACCATGCGGTGGATTTCACAGCCAGGCTGTGCATTCCTGGCCCGACAAAGGAATCCTGTACACAGCACCCACACGGATCCACTGAACACCGTCTGCGGCGGCCTGACCGGGGCCCTCTGCTTGTGTTCACATGCTCGAAGAGGACCAGGGGCAAAATGAACAAGCTTCTCAAGAACTGGAATAACAAGACTGTACTGCTGAAGGGATGATTTACAAACGGAGAGCATTCACAATATGCTGGATAATCTGAACACAGGAGCCTTCGCTGAGATAAAGATAAAGATATATTACGGTTTAACTGTAACATAGAAAACAACTATGGCTAATGCAGGACTTAGCATTATGAACCACAACAGAATGCCATGTAAAAGAAACCATGTACAGTTTGAGTGCGCTGTTTTTTTGTTTGCTTTCAAGGCCCTGGCCTACATTGTTCTTGTCTTTTTCTCAGAAAGACAGGACCATGATGCCACATTAACAAAAAGCGCAGTGTTTTTTTTGTTTGATGTCCAATAAAACAACTATCCGGGGAACGTTTGAAGCAGCAGTAACGGGGGTTTATTTGACTTTGCCAGGCGAAGTAATAAATCAAAGTGCCTAATAGGACGAGTAACCACATTAGCACAGGACTTGTGTGAGCAGGAATCCACTCAGTGTTTTGCAATATCTGAAGTTGAATTTCACACACACACACACACACACACACACACACACACACGCACGCACTCTGCTATGGAAACACATGCAATGCTATTCTATATTTACAATATAGGTGCGTGACTTTAAGTGGGGCTTAAAGTGAGTGGAAAATCGGTTTCCATAGCTCCAACTTTTTGGACAAAAACAGTACAGACAACCAGGTCACGTTGATGTCATCCTGAAAAGATCGAACAGCATTAAGTGCTTTTTATTAACAAGACAATTGAGTAGTTAACTATTAAGTTAGTGGAGGGTGTGTAAAGAACACAAATATACTCATAAACTGGGGAAAAAAATACATGTGAAACCAAAACTATTTTTTAACTCTCAAGGGAGGAAGTGTGCATGAAAACAAATGAAATGGCTGTTGACTCCGATTGGGCCAGTCTACATTTCAAAAGCAAGGTTACCACACACTATGGATTGAGTTCATTTGAATACACAAACAACAAGTCTCATCTAACTAGGGCTGTTGGGCTGTAACCTCCCCCCCCCCCACACACACACGCACACACTTAGTTAACCTGAGGTGATGAGCATTTAGCAGGTTTATGCTAACGACCTTTTGTTTTATTTTAAAACACAAAAGTAACTGTGAAAACGTGCTCACGTGCTGACTGACACTATAAAAAGAGGACATCGATGCATCTCTATATATTTTAAAGGAAAAATAAGTTTTAATGTTTACACGCTGTAAACAGTAAACTGCAATAATCCTGATTTAGTTGATTTAAAAGTTGAACAAAGAAAAAGGAGATTGTTTTATCACAGTAGCGTTAAACAGGGAACAGCTGCCAATTAGCGAAGTTAACGCCATTAGCTGTTACCTGCTAACCGTTGGACTGTCCTCTATTTTACTCAAATGTGGGCTAAATCTACCAGCTAAAGAACAATAGATCGACTGCTAGCTAACACTAGCTACTCACCTTAAAATACCCCCCCTCGTAGTGTGTATTGGGGGGTCCGAATATCGCCACTTCCCAGTTGTACATGTCCGACTCGTCCACCAAAGTTATCTTGAACCCTTCGACTGGCTCGTCTTGGAGACTTTTCATCTCCAGCATCAGGGCTTTTTGGGAACTGGCTACATGGTGTCCATGCTGAGCCATAATTCCACAACGATTTGTATATAAATATGTATCGGCAACAACCCACCACAGCTGTGACAAAGCTAGCTCGGTACAAACAATAAGCTATCAGTTGAGGAACGCGCTAACGCTGGTTTCCGTTAGCACGGTTCCAAAAACAGGATCTAAAAAAGATCGCGACGGGGCTTTATTTGGTCAGAGCTGGTGCTGCTTCCTCTGTTGTTGTGAACAGTCCCGGGTAGCCCCAGTTATTAACAACCATCTAAACCCGCTGCTGTAAAGCCACACGCAGTGTATCTATTCCATTTCCGGTTACAGCCTTCGAAATAAAGCCCATATGTATCATTTTTTACGTTTTCGTTCCATATGTAAGCGGGTTGTACGTTAACTTCACCGTGTAATATCGTAATTATTTTTGTTATATAGCTTACACCCCAATATTATTGAGGTAGCTATGTTTTTCATTTTATCAATTTTGTTTCGAGATAATCACTTTTCAGGCTATAACTTTAACTAAATGCCATGTTAACTAATTGAAATCAGCTGCACCGGACCGGTGTTCAAAACACATCGCAAAGCTAAACGTTTGCTCATTCTTTTTTTGAATGGCTCAGCCACTGTTTTGCATAACGTCTCCAGTTAACGCTTTCAGAGGGGCTTTTATGTTGAAAGGGAAACCAAGAAACTTATCCCGGTTAGCGTGACAGTGATGCTAACGAAAAGCTAGCATGTTTCTTGTTTCGGGTGTGTTGCTATCGCACATAAAAGAGAGTCGGTTGAGCGACCCTTGTGTTCAAATAAACTAGTTCTACATAAACTATAACACCAAACCCACGGTTATGTAAGCTGAACTTTACTAAACTCAACTGCTCGCTGTAAGTCGGTAAATGGATCGATTACTTCGGCTGTTATACAAAGCTTTCTGGGAATTGAAGTTCAAAGCAATACGTTTAGCTGCACATCTTGCACACATTCAAGTGTTTATATGTCAGTCTGTGTAAATATAGGTATATAAAACACCATACCTCCTCGCTCATTATTCAGTTACATATTCTGTTCACAAAGAACATTATAAACATTTTGGCACATGTGGGTGTTTATTCGTTCACTGTAACACAATAAAAAGACTACAGCAGCTTCTTACGGCCTTTATTTTTTCAATTTGGGTTGACTTTCCTTAAAGGGAATGTAGATAATTTATGTCGTCCCCTTTAAAACATTTTACATTGTACAGCTTGATAATGGAAAATGGAGAAATAAAAAGACAGGACCTTCCAAAGTCAGAGTCATACGAGAGTATACTTCAATGTCACAAGCCAAACTTGGGTAAAATAACTCACTACAACTGAACCAATAAGAGAATTAAGACAACGTGTGTTGCCTCTCAGTACACTGCTTCATGTGACCTGGTCTACTCAACTTAGTATTCGGAGCCCCACGCCCTCAGTGTCATGACACCAAACATAACCCCCTTCCTTCCCCTGGGTTTAATAATTTAAAACATTCAACGATATCAATTATTTTTAATTGTCTGAACTTTGAATAGATAAAAACACAATACCATCAAAAATAGAGAATGGTCAAGTAAACTTCATAAAAAAAAAATATAAAGAAAAAAGGACAAAATGGAATGACAAGTTGTTCTTCTGTAAGCATGTCAATGGAACAGGAAAAGAAAAGGAAATAAAAAGTGTACATTCCTAATCATGCAATATACAAATTGTAATCAAATAGTATGCACAAGGAAAAGATCAGAATCAGGACAATGTATGATGAGGGGAGCCGTTTCCTCTTTTATCAGTCGTTTTCAGGAACAGGGAATACATACATACTTATCTTCTATTCACATTCCTGAAGTACAGCTGATCACTTCCGTATTCAGACTATCACAGGACAGAATATCTTGTGGAATGGCCGACCTGACCTTCAGGTCACAGACATCATTATCATAGTAGTTATCTACAATAGCAGACAGATATGAAGAGGGCCTTAGCAGTATATATGATCAGAGACGCTACCAAGTCGTTTTTTTATCTTGCTACTACAAGGTTAAGTCGTGCTGGACCGGGTAGTGACCTCAGACATGAATGACACAAACTAAAAACATCAAGTACCTCAGAGTTTTCCCAAGAGGAGGCCATTTCTTCTGAAAATGGCCATTCGTGTTCATTGCAACATGTCAATGTACAAGAAAAGTGGCAAGGCAGTTTCTGAAGGGAAAAGAAACATTGGGGGTTTATCTGGGTACGCGCCAGGTGGGTGTCGGCTACTGTGGCGCAAACGTCAACGTGGCACAGGCGTAAATGTCTCGCATGATTTCACATGAAGACAGACAAAACTGCACTCTGCTGTTCACAGAGTGGCCGCTTCCTTACTTTGGAAGCTACGTTGCCTAATACTGATTGAAAGGGAACCTAAAACCACTGACCGCGTAATGCTCTCTGCTCACAGCGAGCACAACTTGCAAACTGTAAGAGGTGTTCAAATTAAAAGATACGTTGATTGTGTAACTTTGTTGTCCCTTAGCCGGCCACATTTGAGGCAGGGCAGTGATTATAACACGGGCAGCTCTCTTCATGCCAGATTGTGTTGTCACTAACTTGACCGTGTGGTGACACAAATGAGGACCCTCAGCACCATAGCAGTTTCATAGAAATAACAGTATCCTTCTGTGTATTACAGCAATATAATATCTTCTAATCAACTAACCGAAACCATCTGAGATGAAGAGGAGGCCGATAATGGTGACACAGCAAAAACTGTCCTGTGATGAAATCGAAATCTCACGTTATTCATTCAAATATTTTCATACTCTCCTGCCTTCCAATTAATCTTCGATGTGTTGAAGGAATGATATGTTACAAGGTCTGGGGGGGGGGGGGTGGAGTAGGTCAGACTGCACAGCTAAGGCACAGAGCAAAGACCACGGATCTACTGTGCAAATCACCGAACCAACACAAGCAGATCTGCTCTGAGCCAAAAAGGCGAGTGGGGCATCGGCTCCGACAGAAGTTTAAATCCGATACCATATATGTAGCTGTGGTTTCATCTCTGCACTATTCTCACTGCGGCTGCTAACTGTGAGCAGGTGAGAGTCCCCATTTTTCCAGCTCGGACCAGTCTAAGAGAGAGTCAGTCACACGTTTTTTTTTTTCCAGGACTACAATGCCGAGCAGCACACACACACACACACACACGCACACACACGCACACACACGCACACACTGATTTAGAGGGCAGAAAGAATTTACACTGATGTTTAGTGGGCAGAAAGAAGGGGGCGAGACAAAGGCGCAGACAGGTTTCAGACAAAAAAGAAGAAAAAAAGAGACAAAACAACAAAAACAAACCAAAGACAAAATAAACCTTCAAAAACAGTAAAATCACAATTCAACCATCAACAGCAAAAGTCCAGTTGTCAACATTACATTACACGACTGTCACAGACTGAACTGCCGACAAAGTGGAGGGCGGAGGTACGCGGGACAGAGCGGAGGATGCAGGGCATCCAGAAACAGGAGCACGTTACAGAGTCAGAGTCGGGGAAGAAGAACAGGGTGGCTTGTTGGAGTTAAAAAAACAAAAATCAGAAGTGAAGATGAAAGTGCTTTGCAGAGAAGACGGCGCATGTACACAGAGAGTCTGTAAAACAACATCAAGTGTCGGGGAGTGACCACAGAGCTCAGAGTGCAGCGGAATAACAGAGTGTGGGACACTGAAGAAGAAGGTGAGGGGATAGAAATCTTGCGAATCTGAGGACTAATAAATAGGGCGATACTGGAAGTGCCAGCCGCAGTGTTTCATAACATGATTATGTTGTGTTTCAGCGAGAGAGGGGGGGGGGGGGGGGGGGGGGGGTGGCATGGAGGGGTCAGGGGCACCCTGGGGCTGTCGGACACAATCAGCACTGAGAGAAGGTCTGCTTGATCTCATCCAGCACATTCCCAAGCAGCGTCGGCTCGTCACATTTAGCGTCAATGGTCACTGTCTGACCAGACTAGGAGGAAGAGGGACAGAGAGAGAGAGAAAAATCAAGCTCACAATCTGAAAACACACTTTGTTTTTTGAAAAACATAATAATTGGTTATTAGAAATCTCAAGTATAACTGGTTCACTCACAGTTTTGACCAGCAGACAGACGTGGTGACCCTGGATAGACCTGCTGTACATGGAGGCACAGGAGTCGATCCTCTCCACAACTAATCCAACAAGATAACAAGAACACGTTTCATATGATGATTATCTTCATGTTTCATTACCACATGGGGCTAACTAGAAGTTCACCAACACAGAAACATACTCGACACTTTCCTATGATGGTCATTCATTTCTGACAAACACTCTACTCATCTGGTACCTTGATCTTTTAGGGCTAAAGTCTGTCACTTGGGACACATATTGTGTGGCCTGGTGTGTATATTGTACCAGAAAAATGGTGGTGGAAGCAGATCCTGGCCAGTAGGTGGTGGAAGGGCATGATGACTCCCTCCAGTTTGACCGAGCTGCACTTCAGGTCCCCCGACTCGAGCAGCTTTGCAAACGCATCACTGGCCAAAGAAAAACACAAGAAACTCCATTTGCAATTTTTCCTCGACGAAAGACACGACAAAGAACTAAGACAACTCAGAAACTAATAACCAAACCGTTAATACATTTACTGCGGATATTCATTTTCCACCTCCATAATGTGGGTTGTAATGTGGTGTGAGACATAACACCAACCTGTAGCAAGGAGTAGTGATTAGGTAGGATGAGCAGGTAAAGTGCAGTTTGAAGTCCAGTTTCTCGTGAGTGGAGGAGTCCTCATTCTGTGGGAACACAACAACAAAAGCCGATAATCAATAGCGGTAACGTGGCACTTCAGCGATTCGCTTTCGGCCTGCGGGACATCGAGGTGCAGCGTTAGTCACCGAAATGAAAACTGGAGCTGGTTAGGATTCCTTGTCTCGCTTCAGCACGCAGCTTCTGTACTATTACACCACCCTGTTGGAGCCAAACTGTTCTGGACACGAGCGGAAACAATAATTACTTTATCTTACTTTATTACATTAACGCCACAACAATTCCTATTTATTTTTGGATTGTTGGGGATGGCAGCGGCAAAATAGATAAAATAAAAAGTATAATATCAAAGCTTTTAAAAATGAATATGAACAATACTTTAGCTATGAGAGTTGATTTTTTGCCATTTGTGTGTGTGTGTGTGTGTGTGTGTTTTCCTTCAGACCTTTACTATGAAGGTGAGCGTTCCCTTCAGTTTCTGTGGCATTACGATGCTCTGCACGGTGAAGACAAATCGCGCCTCGTTGGACACCCCTGAAGAGAAAAGTTCACAGCTAAGTAATTAAGACTCTACAAAACATCCCAAAAAGTTACTACAATGACTTCAGGGAAATCAACTCTAACAACTTAAGTTAACATTTTGCATATATAATCACTGACCAGGTGGAAGTTGGAAGGGGACGGTGAGGCCATCATGTGGACCCGAGCCCTCTGCCCTCTGCAGCTTGGAGTTGAGGGAGTCCAGGACGTTGAACTCCATGGATTTGAGGAAGCTGTCACACTTGTTTTCAAATATAACAGACACCACCACCTGACTGCCATCCTGCAGGTTTCCCTGGATGTCATTTTCCTTTGTGGGAGAAAAGAAAATAGATTTTTATGAAATGATTCGCATGGGGAATGACTGTTCAAACTCGAGCTGTCTAAATCTCCCTCCTTGTAATTTACTGAGCGATGATTATTGAGAGTAGACATACAGTAAACACAGTAAATCTTGATTTATGAACCCAACACCAAAGCACACATTGCCGTTTCCAAGAAACCAGTCAGAGCACAAGGAGAAAAATCACAAAGACAGAATCATTCTCAGACACGTTAACATAGTCGGCCTTAGTTAGTCCGTTAAGCGCATCAAGAACAGAGAGAAACACATCTAGAGAAGTGTTTTAATAATATTCTGTCACTGACAGAACTTCAACTAGTACCTGATCGGCATCCTCCATCATCTTTGAAGAGAGGGAGAGAAAAGGAGAGGATCTGCATACATTCTTTTTTTTTTTATTACTGCTACTGTTGTCTTAGACACTTTTCACATTAATACAAAAACAGCCTAAACATGAACATCAGCACGATCGTTTCCATATTCGTCTACGCAGAGGACGCGTAGAATTTGGAGGATTTTCCACAAGCTGGATCTTAATATTAGTAATAATAACATTTGACTTATAAACTTTATTGCAGTGTCACGTCAAGACGACGCAACAACGGAGCCGATTGAAGGCAAACATCACAGGGTCCATCAGATGATCAAAGACGTTTCTCCTTCTCAGTAAGCAGACACAAATGTGCGTTGTAATCTGGCAAACAAACCCGTGTCTAGTGCAAATCTTTTCATCATCCCTCTTTATCATAAAGTTAATTAAGAATGTATTAAAATCGGGTAAATACAGAATGCCCAACACAATCTAATGGTGGGAACAGCCCTGTCAAGAGGAGCATCAATGCAGCTTTATATATTGTGAAATCTAATTATATTGAGGCCAAATAGGGAACAAAACTATTTAGGACGATGAGTGAAAAACAGAATTTTTCCGAGCCCAGCGGTACAAGTCCCTCCTTCAGAAGCACCTCGCCATCACTCACCATCTTGATGTAGGAGTTCTCAGCCAGCAGGCAGTAATTGGACATGGGCTGAAAGGAGAGAGGAGCTCAGGTCAGAACAGGCATTCTCTGTCACTCTGTATGCTAACTAGGCAACGGGAGCTGGTTCACACAGTAAGTGTGTGTGTGTGTGTGTGTGTGTGTGTGTGTGTGTGTGTGTGTGTGTGTGTGTGTGTGTGTGTGTGTGTGTGTGTGTGTGTGTGTGTGTGTGTGTCTGCAGCAGTCAGGTGGTTTAAACAGTTGAGGCAAGAGGCACACATCAAAATGACGATAAATAATACTGCATAAATGCAGTATCAGGATATTTGCGTCTTTGAGGTCAGTGACATGGGACTTGTTTTTCCTTCCCCCTCGATGCATCGAATAAAAAGCTGAGCAGAGAATGTGCTGAATGTTTTCATTCACACTTTAGTGAGGTTAGGCTGTTAAACTCTGAGGACACTGACCGGCAGAGGCTCCTCCTCCTCCTCCACGGTGCCGTTCTGCACAGACTCCTCCGCGCCTCCGTCACTGTGGCGATGATGGTGATGATGCTTCTTCTTCTTTTTCTTCTCCTTCTCCTCCTTCTCCTTTTTCTGCTTCTTCTTCTTGTGTTTGGAGGACTTCTTATCCTTGAGAACCCCCACAAGGAAGACGGTAACAGTTTTATCAGATGTTCCTCCAGAGATCACATAATTACTGGCAGGTCCGTGGTACATCATTTACACAAACCCGCGAGAATAAGAGCTGCCAACGTGCAGCGTACTGTCAGGTCATTGTGAACTGGAATCTCTAGCAACACGGCCAAACTTTCTACTTTGCAATTATCGGAACATCATCACTGGGGACTCACAGTCTCCTCCGGCTCGGTGTCTTTGGGCTCATCGGGTTCGGAGTCTGGCGCCGTGCCAGAGGCCGTCTCAGGCACGGGGGCTGCTTCTGCTGCTGGTAAGGTGGCTGCCTCCTGTTCACGCACACACACAACACCACAAAAACACACAAAGGCCTTAGCAGTGAGCAACCATAGCATGTGACACATACAGCTGTGTTTGCCACTTCGGTGCTGATCGAGGTTAAACGAAGTTAGGGAGTTCACTCATTCATAAAAAAAAAAAAAAAGTCATTCATGTAACACAACCTGATTTGGTAAACCCAGTGCCTCACATGGAAGACTACTAACCAGCGTAACAAGTGTGTTATGTCTGTAGGTATCTGAACATGTGCAATGGCATCATTTTGTGCTGTTGGATGGACTGTACTAACCAGCCACACTAGCTGCTGTCAACAGATCCCGGATTTACAGGATCCTTGTGACAGCCTCCACATATGCTATTGGAAGCTCTCAATGGGTCTACTATGACAACAAATTAAAAAAAAAAGAAAAAAGAAAAAAAAGAACTCACCCACAAGAGACATGTCGAGGCATGTCTTTAAAGGGTAGTGTTTCTAGGTCAACAGTGCTTTTACTTAAGGGCCGACAGCACTCGTGATTAAAAACAGAACTACTCAAAACCTAAAAGTTGAAATCCTCGACATACCTGGTTTTCACAAACCCAATAGCAACAGAGGAGAAGGTATGGAAGGTACAATACGGTGTTAAATGTCACAAGCTATCTGGTACGGTTAAAGGAATAGTGCGACATTTTGGAAAATATATTGATTCAATTTAATGCTGAGGTAGATGAAAACATTGATACGACGCTCGTATGGAGGTGGAGAGTCTGTTAGCTTAGCATAACGACTGGAAACCTGGGAAATACGAGGTAACAAATCCTTACGATCAAAAAAGTGATCTTCTTTTTTTGGTAAAAATTAAGTGTTTACATCAATGTTTACTAGCTAGCTGTGTTCTTCTTCACTGCCTTTGTTGGCGCGTTGCTACATTTCATCGTGCATTACCGCAGCCAAATGTTGAACAGCAGAATAGCTTGAAATCTGCGGCAGGGCTGATGATTGCGCCGGCACGTGTCCATGCGTGTGCGTACAAACAAAACGAAGACGTGTTCATAATAATATTGCGCCATAGCAGTAAAAAAAACTCCAAACGGTAGCTCTAACTCGACCCGACTTCTAGGAATAATTATAATGTTTTCTGCCTCTCTGTGAGCAGTTTCGACACCCACATGTGATCACGACGGAAGCAGTCAAAGGACACATGAGGTGACATGGTGACGACAGGAAGAAAAGAAAATGACTCTAAGCCACATTCCAGGGAACCTCAGACAACCTCCGCTCACTCCTCACCACCACAACAACAACGACATCTACTTTGACCTCAAGACCGACACGACACCCAGCGAGCAAAACAAAAGCAGAGGAAGAGAACCACTGGCACATAACTGTGCACACAGACATACAGACATGCTGGTAAACATGGGAAGGCTGGAGAGTGAGAGAGGAAAGTGCTATGTGACCTGTGAAAGAGAGGAAGTCGTGTCAAAAAGGTGAGGTGCTGCAGACGTGAAAAAATAAACAAAACTGATCAAAATCAAGAGGCAGTAGAGAGATAACAAAAAAAACAACAACATATGAAGAAGATCAATAAAACGTGGAGTTATGAAAGAGAAAAGTATAAATTGGAGAGATAAGGGGGAGGAGAGGGGGAGAGAGAGACTCAACCTGGGTGTTAGAGGGCACTGGAGCGTTTGAGAGCCAGAAATCCAGATCCGAAACCTAGAAGAGGGAGGGAGGGAGAGGAGTGCGCGGAGGTGAGAGGGGCGAGGGCCAAACAGGTTCTGTATCTTTCTACTATTCATGAAAATGGATCCAGAGATTACACGGTTCTATTTCATGAATAAATCAAGTATTTGGCGAGAGACTGCGCAGTCTGCTACTGGGAAACTGATACTTGATCACTGAAGCTGATTGAAAGACAAGCTGAGGGAAGCAATGGAAGTGTGGAGTCAATGAAAATGATCAAAGATATCGGTGTGCGCGTAACGTTTTAGCAGAAACTGTACACTACATAAAATGATATTTTTAAGCCATTTTTCATCACGAATTTTCGATCAGGTTCTCTAAATAAATCAGAATTCTGGGTCAAGTCAGATCTTAGGTAT
Source organism: Pholis gunnellus (assembly GCF_910591455.1). Classification (NCBI taxonomy): domain Eukaryota; kingdom Metazoa; phylum Chordata; class Actinopteri; order Perciformes; family Pholidae; genus Pholis; species Pholis gunnellus. The sequence goes on from NC_136530.1 coordinate 7,792,814, forward strand.
AAACTCTGTTGCTCGGTAAGAAACGGCCTTGCGCCGCCCTTTTGTAAGAACACACCTCAGCAGTGTTGGAGGCGGGCGGTGCCGCCACCTCACTGGTTTCTTCCGATTGGACCACAGGCTCGTCTGCCTGACCCCCAAGAAGATCCTCCCCCTTTTCTTCATGTCTGTGTTTCTTCTTCTTCTTCTCGTCTTTGCTCTTCTGCAAAAAAAAAAAAAAAAAATGCAAATAAATTCAGCTCTGTGTCACAACAAAGTTTGAGAGAACCACAACCTCTGACTCATCACTTCATAATGGTTGACAGGTCCTTGTTGTCGTCCCCCCCCTCTCCCCGCTCAGACAGCTCTATAAATATACATCCATACAGCAGTTTCACCAGTTAGACAGAATGAGGCGAGCGTGGTTTCCAGGAGGAAAACAAATTTTACCCTCACCTTCCTATCCCTGTCTTTATCCTTCTTCTTCTCTCTCTTTTCTTTGCTGCTCTTCTTCTTGGGCTCTTGTGAAGCGGCACTCTCTGCGTCGCCGTCTTCAGCGGGGCTTTTGAGAGCCTCTGCTGCGCGATGGGACCTGACCGGCAGCTTCTCACTGTCGGCAAGTGGCCTGGACGAACGGAGACGCAGAGACACACATTTTGACTTTGGGGTAGAAAAGGATTTATGATGAGATTACGGTCCACCTGGGAGTTGGTGCCATCATCTGAAAAATATCGTATTTTCTGGTAGTGTTAGAAAAGGTGAACAGCGGTTCGTAGGGTGCAGAAATCTAGAGTATTCAGGCACATGTTCTGCACTGTGCAGCAGCAGCCAGGTCTCATTCAAAGCATTGCGTTAAGCCATTCGTCTGGCAGAGCTAGAAGCACTGGAACTCCCCAACAAATAGAAACTACACCAATAAATTCCTCCATATTGAACTAATAGGAGCCGTCAAGTGTATTCCCCCAAGCCTGGCCCTTTAAAGCAATAACCACATGCACTGCAGCCCCCTGCTGGTTATTGTCTATATAAGGCACACTGCTCTCTTTCAGGCCTTGGATAATAATGCTTGTGCTTTTTTTAATTATCAAGATGCATTCACTACTGTTGTTTTAACTTTCTAGAAATAACTCTTTTTATTGCTTATTTTTCATTACATTGAGGGAGATTTTCTTAGCAAATGACAGCCATGACAGAAATGTATGTTCAACAGACAGTTTCCTCCAGATGTTTACAATAACTCCAGCACAATCTCTACTCTTTTTTTTTCCATTTCTTGGCCTTAAATATGAGTTTAACCTCATATACTATCAAAACAACTCAAAATTATCTACTGTAAAACATCGCATTGGTCTCAAGGCACATGTGCTTGTTATTTCCACCAAAGGCAGGCAAAAAAAAAACAGCTGGTGACAATTTGGAGGCATGGTAAGTCTGCCGAACTGAGGAGGATCTGGGAAATGTTGGCAAAAGAATTCTAGTATCTAACTCCTGGGATGAGTTTCCTAAAAGCATATTGATGCTGCTGGTGTTAAGTGCCAAAATGCTTTTAGGAGTCTGTTCCAGGAGGACAGGTGGTGAAAGTTAAGTCCTGAGAAAATCAGCAGCAGGAGCCAGTTAAAAATGATCTTTGTTAAATATGGAACAACTGTTATTAGAGATATGCCTTCTTCTTCTTTCAAAGACAGAGCAATCGGAGAACAGTTTGTTTAGAAATGATATGCTGCTGATATTGTCAAGCTTATAGAAGTTTAAAAAAGAAGCGGGGTCAGAGAAAAGAGTTATAGATATTAGACTAGGTCAAAGGCTACAATGAAAGACATTAACAATATTGGGAAAGAAGAGCAAAAAAAGAGAGCAGGTGCTGCAAACTACCTGGATAGACTGAACAGCTATGTTAGTGAGAGAAGCAAGACAGCTATTTAGACAGAGAGAGAGACACACAGAGGTTCAATCCATGATTAGTCGGAGCCCAGATCCTGCAGCTGGGGTGCTACTCACCTTCGCCCAGCCATCTCCACCAAGCTGCCCACACAAAGAGGCAGTGATGGGTGTGTGTGTAGGCATAGAAAAGAGGAAGCAGAAAGCAGAACGCCATGAGAAGGAGTGAGAGGAGGGAAAGGGCCGAGTCACGTCGCCTGTGACTCTACGGCCGGGAAGGTCAGGAAATAAAAATCAGACTGAGAAGATATCCAGATTAAAAAAAATAAATAAAAAAAAGACATTCAAGATTCAACTTCAGTGTTCCTCAGCTCTAGATTTGGACAGAAACGAACGTTTGAAAGATTGGCTGATTAGCCCCTTCAGATACGTAAATGATGGGTTTCAGCAACTCTACATAAGCTCTTGTGTAAATTTAACTACGGACATATTGTTAGAGTCCAGATACATCTCCACTGTGTGGACTCACTTGTCCAGGTCGATGTCCAGGGCTTTGTGAGGGTCATTGGGATCTTTGTCATCATCATCACTGGGTAAGGCATTCTGAAGTAATGAGAGGGTCAAAATCAATAACACACAGTTAATAACTTTCAAAGTAAATCTATATTCACAACACGCAAAATGTGAGGCGATCTGGAGAGATATTGACTTCCAGTCTCAGAGCGGAGAACCCAAACGACCAAGTAAACAACTATGTTCATGTCCACATGTTTACAGTTTGGAAGAAATAAACATCATCTTTTTACTAAACTCCAGTTTTCAGTAGAGTACAAATGACCTATACTGTGTGTGATGTACATGATTACATTGAAATCCGATGTATTTTAATACTATGAGTCATGATGCCTTTAATACACGTTGTGACGTTCACACAGCTCCGCTGTACCTCTGGCATCTCCTCGGTAACGATGTCGACCATGTGCGCAGGCGTGATGTCCTCCTCGCTCTCGGGGCCCGAATCATGTTTCTTCCCTCGTCCGCTGCGCTTTTCTTTCCTCTTCTTCTTCTCCTTCTTCTTCTTGTCCGCTCTATCTTTCTGCCGACGCTCCTCCTCCAGTTTCACGTACTGGTCAGACATCGGCAGACCTGTGGGAGCGAGGACAGCAACATGTATGACGTCTTGTTACCAATATACTACGTCACCAGCCACAAGCCATTTTAATTTTTGTATAATTTTGAAAGTTGCTAGTGTGAAATGAGTGTCTTGTAGTAGTGTCGTAACAGCGTGTGCTACCTGGGACTTTGAGAGGCACACTGAGGTCAATCTGCACGACGGGGATGTGCTCCACTCCGGGAGCCTCCTGGTACACCTACACAAAGACGACAAAACAGGACTTGTGTGTTCGTGTATACATTTTTAACTACAGGTATTTCGACATACTGTAATTATTGCTTATACGACAGACTGGATTCAACAGAGACATGTGCAGTGAAAAAGACTGGGTGAGCACACCTTCTGAGAGGACGGGGAGGCCTTGATGTAGAACGGGTTGCTGGCTTGCTCCTGCTTTCTGACTTCTCTCCTCTGGGGAACAAACAAAAAAAAAAACAGTTGCATGGATTAATCAATGAAGGCACGGCCTACCTCGGTTTAGCATTAGAGGGAAACCACATTGGCAAACAGAGTCACAGTAGAACTCAAAGAAATTCAATATTGTTTTTAAGATAAGGACGGCATGATGATAAGCACCCGATTCAACTCCATGCCGCAGTGCCCGCAGCTGGCAGAGTGCAATGCACTAGTTATATATGAATGTCTTCACGTTACAAGTGGTGTAATATGTATATAAATATATGTACTACTGTACAATTACACTATTCATAAAACAATGTTGCTTGTTCAGCTCAGCAATGCAACGATCATCGACCAGCTCACCCTTGCCAGCTCTTTCTCGTCCACCTCTGTGTGACGAGGGCGGGAGTGTTTGGTCTCCTCCTTGGCAAAAATAGCCTTGGGCTGCTCGTCCTCAGACTCGCTCTCAGATGGAGGCTCGTTGATCCAGGCATCCAAATCCAGACTGCACAAACAAACTCACTTAAAGTTCACTGGTCAACACTAACAGACACATGACACGTTTCTGCTAAAAACCTGCTGGAGGAGCACAATGGTATGAACAAGTCCTACGGGTTTTACTCAAAAAGTTTAGAAATATATTCATGTCAAACTGTGTAATAATGCAGTGTTAATAACCGTTTTAATGTGTGTGTTCCTTGTGTACTGAGCAAACTCACCCTTCAGGAACAGGCACTTTCTTCTGTGCTTTGGGGGCGACAGGGTTGAGTTCTCCAGCGAACAGAGCGATGACTTCCTCCGCTACATCTACGTCCTTCTGTTGCAGTTTCTGGATGTACTTGACCAGCTGCAGGATGCAAGACGCCTGAGGACACGAGAGAGGGTGAGGCAGACAGGGAGATTAGCAGACATTTATCAAAATGTGTATGTAGTGGGCAACCTTTTGAGGTATATGATGCCAAGGGCAAAAGGTAAGTATCTCTGTTATTGTCACCAGTTGTGACTTGTATGCATGTCTCCATCTTACCCTCTCCTGCACCTCCAGGTTGGCGCTCTGGACAAACAGCGGCAGCCTGTCTATCATCAGCTGGCTGGTTTCCTGTGCCGCTGTGCCCTCCGTGTTCCCCTCCTGGTTCTTCAGCACGGTGGCAAACAGCTTGGCTGCGTTCTGCACATACACTGCCTGGATGTGGCCCGGTAGGGTGGCCACCTTTGGCCGCAGCATGGCCTCTAGCGTCTGCATCGGGTTATCCAGGTGTCTACGGAGAGGAGGCGGATTTAGAGAAATGTAATCACAACACTGATGACATTTCCAGCACGGCACTGAGGTAATATTTCATTATTATTTCATGAAAAGAAGTTCTTTGATCCTCTAAAAAATGCAATCAAAAATGTTCTAAACAAAGCAGCTAAAGTGTCAGAGAGGTTTGGAAGTGCGTCTATCAACTGACACAACCTACAAATCTGAAAACCCTTTAATTCATATATATAATATTAAACGAAAGTTGTTTGTTTCTTTTGACAAGTAAAAACACAACACAAGTGTCACTGAGGCCCATTTAGAGACACAGATTAGCATTGCAGAGTGTGTAAAGAAAACGAGAGCTTGTGTCAACTTGGACAATTAAAGAGGAAGGAAACAGAGAGGAAGGAAGCACAGTATCTGAACCAAGCTGTCAATCATCTCTCCCTACGGATTCATTCTTACAGGCAACTGGGGTCACGGGATACCTTATTATCATAATACAGTTATAACATATTTATGAAGCATTTCTGAATTACTTCAGGTTTACCTTCCCTATTGTGGGAATGGCTCCCTTCTTATATTCATGTCATCTTTTCCTTAAATCAGCGTATACCAGTGTGAATAAGTGTGCGTCCCAACAAGAGAAATCAACGTACTCCGAGAACTCCCCGCAGATCCAGGCTGCTGCGTACAACACCTCACAGATGCCCTTCCGCTGCACGTTGCCCGTCATCAGGTGGGCGTTGTCCAGCAGAGTGGCCATCTGGGCAACAGCAAAGACCCGGATGGCTTTGACCCGAATAGCCACATCCAGCATCTGGGAGGCAATGAGGTGGCCGTGCCGTGTGCCCTCTAACCGGGTCAGCTCCACCAGGATGCTGATGTACCTGGAGAGCAGATATGAAGAGGTACGGTTGAAGAATCGTGTCGTAGAGTGACGTCAAACTAAACTCACAGGATAAGAAATTTCAGACAACGCTGGTGTGGAGCAACTGACCATTCAAAGTTGGTGATGTACTGGTAGTTGCTCTGGCTGCAGATGTCTATGATCTTGGTGAGCAGCTCATCTCTGTAGGTGGTTCCTTCTGCTTTGTCCACATGCAGCATCAGCTTCTTTACAATCTCCATTAAGTTCTTTTTGGATACCTGGGAGAGCAACAAGGCTCAAATTTAGACCCATTAATGGAAATCTTTCTGGCAGTTAAGAATCTAAATAAGTAACATCACCTAAACGGAAATTTGACTGACAAATCTTGATGTGTAAAAACAAGCGTCTTTGCTTCGTACCATGCCGTAGAGCAGGTCCAGAGCTCTCAGGCGGATGGACTCGTCCTTGTCGTCCAGACACTGGAGGATGAGGTCTTTATGGGACTGCACTGACTTGGGGTGGGTCTTAAGGATCTTTGACATGGCCAGCAGGCCCAGGTACTTCACTACAAAGACAAACATATTTCAGACTCAGCGTATTTAAAAACAGATATACGGCACACGTAGCTCTCCACACCTTAGCAAAAACAAATAAATGTACTTTTATCAGCTGACATTATTCTCTGCATTAAAGTGGCAGTCTTGAAGATTTTCATTTAAACAAATGTCTGAATGACTATCGGAGAATGAGGTAAAAACACTGATTGCATTGACTGAAGTATTACAATATTTATATATTTGCAGTATTACCAACTGGGTGTCCGTGGCGACAATCCCGGAAATAAATGCGTTAACAAATTACTGCTAATGCAAACCAAACATCTCCTCCTGCTGCAGCTGCAAGAAACAGGCTTCACACCTCGAAGTTCTCAGTGAGGTAACCAACTACTTTCACTTTCACAGACTCATGCAGCAAAATAAATATCAGATCACAGTTGCTCACAGTGATTTAAAAAGACCAACTATTGCCTGACTTCTTTATTCAAATCGAGTTGTTTCGCTGCTCCCCTTTATTCTGGGACCTGTAGTATTAAACCACATCTGCTGTTACAAACAGTGAACAGGGTGTCACCAAATCATCTTGAGGATTGCCACTTTAACAATTAAGTATGTTATATTTCCTTATTCAAGCTCCTATCATTTATAAAACGGACTATCCTTACTTGACTGCAGTTAGAGAACCAATACAATACCTGGTGGTAGAAAAAGTATTTTTTCCCAGAAATCCTTTGTTTCCAGAGGACAGAGAACAATTTTGAAACTTGACTACTTGTTCAAAATATTTCAGTTACTACTACAACTAATACTACTACTACTACTACAACTACACTAAATCTAGTCACTCTGTCAGGCCAAACGTTCAGTATCTAGAAAATATCTATATGTTAATATATTAAGAAATAAATACTGTTGTGTTGAATAATCTATAAAAAAAAACATTTGGGAATGACAAAGTAAATATCATAAAGGAAAGGAACACAAAACAAACAGAAATATGGAAAGGACACAATCACACACAGTACAACACACACACACACTGGACACGGTAGTTTTGTTTTGCTCTATCCTCCGTCGAACCCTCGGCAGCTTTTCCTACTCACCAAACAAGTTTCTAACAATTCAAAAATTCTGCTGAATCACAGCCTTCCGTCTATCATCTAATTTAGCAAAGATTAAAGCCTCTCAGGTCTTTGGATCAATAAGTGTGTGCATGTGGTAGTGACCTTGGGGGGGGTAAGGTGAGCCTGGTCAGTGCAGGACACGATGTGATAAAATGTGAGACTGACTATTGCATCTGGTGTTTGCATCAACACACAATGCATCTAAAAACAGAGACGTACGTTTTAGTAGACTGCAATACATCTAATGCATTAAGCATGAAGTTGTCAACTGATTCTTCATTCAGACATCTCAATTAAACTTAAATGCGTCATTTATTTAGCATGCATATAATATTTTGACTTCCAAAATGGCCTCTTCCTATAGTTTTGTGATTCTATCAGCAAGATGTCTTCAAAATCTAGGGAAGCTGTGATCTTTTCACCTACTTAACTTATCAATGTATTTGAAAGTGCCGTAGCTAAAGCATGACTATGAGGTGCGGTAAAGGGATGAACAAAACCTAAAACCACAGGTTCACAGTCTGCTCTATGAACATCAGAGGTCTATAGTCTACTGCACACACAAAGCTATCTATGTATGTATGGATGTCCAGATAACTCGAATGGCTGGATGCAGTATTCTCAGCTTCAACTGGAAGTGTGCAAGGGAGTGCAGGAAGGAAGTTGTTCCCTTTCTGTGTCGTACACAGGATTTGTGCGTGAAAGGGTTATAGTGAGTTTAAGGAAATGGTATTCTAAGCAGGCCCCCTAATTGAGAGAGGGACTGTCATAATGTTCGAGTTATCCAGAGTCAGGGGGTCTACATTATTGTGGTCTAAGAGGGTGGACTGTTCCATAGTCAGAAACACACAGACAATGAGAAAATGACACACTGCAGGCATTGACAGAGGGCTCACAGTTCTGGTCCGAGTCTTCTATCAGGATTCGCAGTTTCTGCACACAGAGCTGAAACAGAGAAAGAGAAAGAGAGCAAGAGAACAGGAGGGGGAGAAGGAGAGAGCCATTAACATCTCTGTTAACCCATCTACACCAGTTTCAGTCTTTGTCATAGAAATCATAAAAGGAGACAAACAAAAGTGGGAGAACTGGGACTTATATTTAATGGTGCAAAAATGATTTTGTTCATGCATTACTGTCACAACTGAAAGCAGGAGGAAAAACAACTTCATGAGACCTGCTAGCTCGTCCTATAGTGGCTGTGTCTCTACGTTAAACGTGTTTGAACAGACAGACTTGTGAAACAGAAAGAAACATGGTGAAAGCATGCGTGGTGGTTCGACTGGGTTGGAAAAGGTTATGATCAATATCAATATCTAACCACAGGAAATGAGGAGTGGACCTCAGAGGCTTACCTGGATACTAGCACTGTGGTTAGGCATCCCAGAGGACAAGGAAATCAACACTGCATGGGGGACAAAGTAAGCAATTAGAGTCGAATGTAAACTAAAACATCTTGTTAGAAGAAAGAAATAAGTTTTAAGACGTGGATTTTACTTGACTGAAATAGTGCAAAAGCGCACAATAACTGAATGAGACCACTACGTTGCACACGTTGAATAAAAGTACTGACCTGCAATCACGGTGTTGACACATTCATACAGCAGAGACATGGCGGAGGTACTGTGAGAGAGGAGGACAGATTATTATTGATACACCCGTCAGATCAAACCGCTTTTACCCACTGTGAATAAAAGTGTATTGTTCAGGGGTTTCATCTCACCTGTGGATTAAGTTGGTCAGAGGTTCGATCAGCTTCTTCCCCAACCGAGGCTCCAGAGGAGTGAGCGCACCGAACTGTGAAACAAACACAAGGAGCGCCATGACACGCAGTAGATTACGTCTCACGGAAGAATTTCAACTTTTGATACATTTAAACTGTCTTTTTAGGAGTATTATTGTGAAATAATTGACTTGTATGTGACTTCTAACACAAGAAAAGTGGTGCTTCTGCTCTCATAAATACAACTTGTGCAACAATGCAACCTCTAATGCTGGTGAAGGGACTAGTATCAATTCCTCTTTTAAGATGGATTTATCTCTGTATGATTGCTGCAATACTGCTAGTGTCACACAAAGCCATGGCTTGGTGGTGCACAGTACATAGTATGTTGCTGTTTATCCATGCTAACAAAGAGCATGGCAGCTCCATTTAAGACCTTGTGTAATAATTCATCACCACTCCAGAAACTCAAGTTCCCTGTATCCTGTTGACTCACCAGCTTGATGATCTTAATGAGAACCCAGTTATTAGTAGACGAGGTCATGAGTTTGAAGAAGAGTGGGGCCAGAGACAAGTAGTTCTTGGGATTCCTCCGAGCCAGCTCACAGATAACATTTACTGCTGCAGACTGGACACCTAAAGAAAAAATGTTATTTTATGCGTTTATTGGGGTTATGGTGAATTATCTATGGCTACAAAACAATGATGTGCGATATTGTAGCAGTATAACACAGGCAAAGAAAAAACGTTTTAATGTAAACAATCTATTTAGGAGCTTTTTGTCTGTTTTCACCTCACATCACATTTGAAATGTGCTTTTGACATCAGCTGAAAGCAGCTTTTACAACAAAGCCCTCTCTGAATCAAAGACCAGTAAATATCGTCTCACTGATGTACAGTGTGACACCGCTGGAGCGGTCCTGGTCACATGCCATGAAGTCAGATAAATGCCCTGCGAGATGTTTTTGTCTGCACATCAGAAATAGTCCCGTTGAGTTGTTGAATATTTCCCAGACAGCCGTGGCAGTATCACAAAGGAGCCTTCCTTAATCTCATATTCTTAGTTGCTGAATAATTCACAGGGTTCAGGTGACAGAGCACAAGCTTGCAGCATAGCGGACTGAATGAAGCGTCTGTCCCGGTACCTGGGTCTGGGTCCTCCAGTTTCTCCTTGAGCCGGGGGAAAGCGGGTCGCAGGGACTCTGGGTACTTCAGAAACACCTTGTACATGATCAGCACCGCTTTCTTTCTGATGTAGGGTTTAGTGTGGGACATCTAGGGCGAGGGGAAGTAAAAAAGCAGAGACGGTTGTGTTCAAATTAGAAAAAGGAATAAATCTTCTTCTTGACTGAACGTTCTGAGGTAAATTAAGACCCAGGAGGAGTTCAGGAGGGAAGCTAACGGTAAGCAGAAAAGGAAAACTGACGAGCACAAGTACTTGTTGGTAAACCTCTTGACACACTCTTGACTCACCAGTGTCATGATGTCATTGGCCAGGTCCCGAGCCAGGTCAGGGGTCACAAAACAAGAGAGGCCGGTGAGGGCGACACCTGTGTCATACTGGTTGGGACTGCTGAGATCCTGGGAGAGAGAAAAAGAAAAGAAAAGGTTGGACGAGGGATGGAAAAAAAAAATGTCAAAAGATATTCATAGTGCGCCAGAGGAAGCACTGACCTTTCGGATCTGATTGGTTGTCAGCATGATGACATCAGTGCTCTCGTGAAAGCACTGCGAGGCCGCCAAGTAGCCAATCCTCTGCAGGGGAAAAAGGGAAAGCAGAAAGAATTACATGGAGGTATACAGCAGCAGCACATGTTTGAGTATGTATGTGGAGAAAATGACTAAAATGGTACAGAAAAGGACAGCTTGTGAGATGTATTGAATTTCCTGACAAATCTACACATGGGCGTACCAATCAGTCAAAGCATCGTGACCATTAATCCATTAAGTGACCAGGTGTTCTGCATTTACAATACGTCCGATCATTACCTTGTATGTGAACTTGGAGGAGCTCATGACTTCAACGATATTGAAAGCGGCCCAGCTGACATCATAGCCCAGCATCTGAAGCTGTAACACCGAAAGGAAAAGAGACAAGAGAGGGATGTGGGTGAATTAGAGGAGGATGGGGGATCGAAGCGGACGCTGAGGTGCAGAGGGAAGCTAAATTATTTGAGCTGAAAGCTCTGAAAGCGGGCGCAGATCCCAGTTTCAAAAAGCCATCGAAACCTAAATGTGAGCCTGGGCTATAAATAGAATGAGCGCTTTCTTTTAAACAGAAATTGCACACTTTTATCAACAAGTGCTGGCTCCTAGCTATTAGGCTGTATATTGACTAACCTTTAGCTACAAAACAACATTTGTACATGCAGTCTTGTACCTGTTTTATAACATTGTATTAACACAACATGCCACATTTGAAGAGCGTGAACCTGTCTGAGCATCCTGGAAGACATAAAATCCAATGCCTGCTCGAAACTAAATCTTCCCTAGCTGGCATTTAAGACATACATGTAAATAAGAATATACTTCTTATCTGCTTAAAAGTCATACTAGAAACCACATACTTATGAATTGCTTATGAATCAAAACGTATCCATTTCGTTTGATTAGTTTTCTTATTTGTTAATCATGGTGGTTGAATATTGAATTGATTACCCTGATAATGCTGTGAGAATAAAAGACCAGCATTGTGTTTATGTGCCCCACAGCAGCCACATGGTCTGTGTGTGTGTGTGTGTGTGTGTGTGTGCGTCTATACAAAGAAACACAGGTGAGCTAACACTGAGAACTAAACAGTGATGGTGTATTTCATCATTCACGAAAAAGACAAAAAGAGTCAGTGATTCTGTGGAGGGTGTCGAGAGGTCTTACGTAGGTGAGCTTGCACACAGCATTGGCTTTGACAGCGATGTTGTCCTGCTTGAGCTCCTGTTTGATTTCATCGATGCATGTGGAGATGTACTTGGCCTGAGGGCAGACAAAAGAGAGGACAAACAACAGACACCAGATCAGATTAGACGGAGTGATATCCGGAGAGGGAGACTGCTACCGAGGCACCAGGAACGAGCTGGAAAACCCTGGTCTGTCTGTTGTTGCAATGCGCCAGTCAGCAGAGGAGGAATCGACTTTATTTAAGTATTACGCAGGCTGCGTCTCTTAATATGCTTCTGGCTTCAGCCGAATTCTTTTAATTCTGGGCTTTAAGTCGTAAGTAAAACTCAAGTCACGAGTCATTGGGGTTAGATTTGAAGTGATGCAAAGTGCTGAAATACATAATTTTGAGGCCCTGTGCCAAGTCGCAGTTGAAACATCGCATGGCACGTGAATGTGGCTTGTAGACCAAGAACACTTCCTTCCCCGATAGACAAGACTGACATACACACACCACTCGTCTGTGAGATTTTTCTTCTTGCAATGGCCTGATGGCTTGATCCTGCTTAAATACGGTACACATGAGGCCTATGCTTACGGAGCAAAAAATAATAAACATGAGCAAAAGATTCAATCACTAATTACATAGGTTATCTTATGCAATTATAATGGTAATAAGTGACTCAACAGCTCTCCCATCCCCTAATGCATTTTTAAAAAATGTGTGTTTCCAGGAGACTCGCGCCTGAATGAATGAGTGAGAAAAATAGCCGTTCTTACTACCCTGTTATAACACATTAGAGTTCAATGAAAAAGAAAGCGCAGAAGGTACATTTGATTCAACAATGGAGTGCAAGCTCAGTTAGACCTCTAAACAGAGCAATCAGTCAACCATTGCTGAGAGGAGCAACCTTGCAAAAACAAACACACATATCGCTCTGTAAAGTGCGAGTGTGTGCTGGTCATGTGTGTGCAGTCATGAGACAGCACAGTGACAGGACGGGGGGGTGGGGGGGTGCTGAGCTCTGCTAATGCTGCTCCTGGTGAAACTGTGGCTAGCTGGGCTGGAGAGGGGGGGCATAGAGGGATTCAACACAAGATCACCAGACACACACACATATACAGCACTTCTGCATCACACTTTCAGAACCCCATTGAAATAACTGAAATAGATAGAAAGATAATCTATGAGCCAGTAATGCAGACTGAGCTGAAGATAACTGGAAGACCTTTACTTTCCAAGAAAAAAAAGAGTATGAGAGAAGCTAACTAGCGCTACACCTTTTGTTGTTGTTGTTTTTAACAGACACCAATGACAAATATACCTAAAATTCAATAACTAATCTCACAGAGTGACACGTCAGGACATCCTCACACCCTTCCTACAATATGCTGGCTGTTCCAAAGGCGTGGGAGGGAGAGTGAATGAATGAGCCACACAGGGAGTCGGCACACACATGAAAAACAAACTGTGGGCTGGCCAGGAAAAAGTCAACACACACTCAGGCACGCACACACACACACACACACTCACAGCGTATTAATATTTCAGCAAGCTGTCCACTGTTGACTGGGCAACCACCACGTTATCTAGGCTGCCCAGGTTGGGTTACATCTGGTGAACATCTCAGCTCATACACTGAATCAAGAGATCAATCATGGATAGCCTCGAGCAACAAGCAATCTAAGTGCTTGATCGACCAAAAATATTAAGGACGTAAATGTGGATGACATAATAATCAAGAGAAATGTGTATATATATAGATGATTACATCTAGTGGTTTAGCCTAAAATGCTTGTAAATTGGTATTCAGGTGAGATGGTGAGCAGGACAAATCTGCCACGTAGACAGGGTCCTAAAATCCAAAGCTTCCCCCCAGGTTAGACACGCTACCTCTACATTTCACACCTGACATACAGCTCAATACAGGTGTGCACAGCACCGCAGCTCTGTGCAACAACAACCCAGGGAACCCGCCTTATATACCCCTAACCCCCTCTCCTCCAACTACCATTTTTTCCAGCATGAACAGGGTCAGACAAAGCCAACGCAGAGCTCATGAGAAGGGCAGGCTGATGTGAGAGCTTGAAACGTGGCTGCCCCCCCCAAAACAGTGCCCTCTATTGGCCCATCCCACCTGACTCCCACTGAGCCTGGTCTAGGTGTTGTGATGAGCCCTTTTGTCATCATCACCCACACATGTCTGTGACAGAGATGAGCTCCCCTTCAGTCACTGATGGGATGTTTCAAAACTGAGCTGGTTGACTTATTTCTATTTATAAAAGATGCAATTTTATATTTAAAAAAAACCCCACCCAGAATGATCGTATCTGCATGTTTAAGCGTGATGTGCACAGAAAGACAAGTTAGGTCTTTTTTACATTCTGAACTTCAGAGCATCACGTCATGCATTCAACAGTCTTAGTGACTCTGGTGTCCTCAACTCACATAGCCGTTAAGTGAGACAGATCATTTGGATACTTCTCCCCATAATGAATGAGTCACTTAAGGCCAACAGCTGATACAGTTAGCGGTGGTTGCCTCATGGAGATATGGTTCTCTCATTCAGCAGTACTCTCTGGTGTGATCTCCGTCATACCGAAAAGTATATTAACCCTGATGAATTGTGATAATCTATCGAGCTGCTTCTTCTAGAACAGTTAGTCTGACAGTTAGCTAGCTAGGTTTTGCTAGCTGTCAGCAACAACCGTTAGCTTAAAACCTTAGCAACATCATGCACTCCCTAACATGTTATTTAACAAACGTTAAACAAACGTTAAATAACCGTTAGACGCTGAAAACTGTTTTTAAGTGACTGTTCGGTAGCTGACGCTATAGTTAGCCTGCCAGCTAACCTAACGTTAACTTAACCTAGCGTTAGCTATTAACGTTAGCTAGCTGCTCAGCGATAACGGTACTTGTGTTGAGTTAAAAAAAACTTAATGAATGTAAGGTTTAAAATATTTCGGGTGACAGCGTTTTGCTCGTTGTTATTGTTTTTTACCTCATCTTCCTTGTGATTCCTGATGCCACGTACTAAATCCTGAAGGTTTTTATCGAACATCCGATCGATGCTCCCTTTGACAATCTTCAGAGCCATGTTCGCCTGTGACTTGGACCACTTCTTGTCCTGCGGGGCCAAGCGCCTTCCAGAGGTCTAGTGGGTACCGACCGACCCTCTAGACTGTCTCTCATCCACCCGGGTACCGTGTGTTGTGCAGGACGGTCTGCTGCTGTTTACCAAAGCCCGGGCAGATGAAGCTGAGGCCGGGACAGAGACGCTGGCGATGGATCAGTGGAGGAAATGGCTGACAAAATGGCGTCTTAAGTCAGCTGACTTTGAGTATTATGCGAGACTACCCAGATGGGAATCAGTGGAATTAAAGGTCTAGTCCCACTGTTTACGAGAAGCAACGATGTTGTATGACACCGTACATTTGAAACGAACAAACTATATTAAATAATAATGAAATAGCTATTAGTTTGGTGGTAATTCCTCATAATATTGGCAGGTAACTTCTGTGAATGAGCCCCATGGTCATTAGCAAGTCAGTGGAGTATCACATTAGGAAGGTTGACAAATCATTTGGAAACACAAACCCACAAATAACTATATGGAGAAGCTGTGGTTGGTGAAACAGTATTTTATACAAATAGAGCAAATTAATTAAGAATTGAGATAGAAACAAAACCATGCTGAGATTTTTATTCAAGTCTCAACTAAGTCATAGAAATGCTTTAACAATTTACATAGCACTAAAAACACCTGTTGTATGCTTATGACAGGAAAATGTCAAAATAGGCTGCAGCTACAAGAGATCGCAATAGCTTTTAAGGGCAGTTTTCAATCTGTACAGTTATTCCATTTATTAAGCAAGTTACTGAAAGCAGACACTATGGGGAGATGAGAGTGCAAGGTGTTTAACTCCACAGCCATTATTATTTTAGACAAAACTGTAAATGCCAATATTTGCAAACAAGGCTATAAAAAAAACGTAGGTGGACCTCAGTTGTAAAACAGTTTTAAGTGACTCAGTTGATGGCTTTACATTTCAGACTGGATTAACTGGATCAAGACCAGATAATTAGAAGGGAAAAAAAAAAAATACTTAACATAAAAGACTCACAAATAGTACTTCACCACTCTCACAATGTCATACACACAGACAAGAGGCCTTTGTGATATTTTGTAGACTTTATAAAAAAATTGAAGCCAACAGATGTAAGGGCTGCACAAAATCTTCCAAGCGAAAAAACTAACGGCATGGCTCCATTTTCCCACGAAAATTATTGAAGTTTCATCTCATACTACCCCAGCCTATATTCCTGTTAGAAGTGCTTCAAAATGTAATCATTCCATATACATACAGTGTAAAAGATCAAAATAGGAGTTCATGTGGTAGAAAGAACAAGGTAGCCAGAAGCAGGAAGTACAGGGGTGAAGATCCAGGACGGGCCGAGTGTTGTATAAAAGAAAAAGGACATTTTCAGAAATAAAAAGGAGTTGGCGCAGCGCCACAAACTACCACACTAATAAGCTTTCCTTTTTGCTGTGATAAATAATGGACCAAACAGTTTGAGCGACAGAGCCTTCTGGTTTGATGTCATTATGGTACAAAATATCCAAAACATCAACATTGACGTAACAGATACTGTAGGAAACGCTGTGCGTGTGTGTGTGTGTGTGTGTTTGTGTGTGTGTGTGTTGGGCCAGGAGCACTGTATGACGTCAAACTAGGAGGCCACCATCTTTAGCACTTGGTCCACAGCAGAGGTGGTTTAGGGTCTTTCAGCTTTCTACAGCGGGTGGTTCTGTCTCTGCAGAGAGGGAGTTGTCCGCTTCTTCATGCGTGTGAAGGTTTGGCTCAGCAGGGCTGTCTGGGCTTCGTCTAAACAGAGCACATAAATCAGTCACAACCACTGCTGTGCTTAAATTGACTATATATAAGGTCCCACCATAACCGTTAATAAGCATTTTTCTAGGGAAATACGTGTGTTTCTTTATTGTCCTTGTACCAAGATCTGCTATCTTCTAATGTTAGCTGCCCATGACAATTACATGCAGTATTTAGCTTCACATGGGGTGTTTACCTGTTTGGACTTGAAGCAGTATCCTCATTATTCTCCTCATGGGCAGGTGATTTGGGATTTTCTTCTTCATCCATATCATCTTTTTTCTGTTCTGAGTCCCCATTCACCGGAGCAGAGTCTAGAAAAATGTGAATGTAGATTAAAATAGGAATAATACAAATACAAATGTAGATAATGTCAAACCAGATGGAGACAGGACCCACGGTGGGACTTCTTACCTGTATGTTTCGTCTCCTTCTCGTTATCTTCTGGTTCCTTGTCCTCAGGTTTAGCTGCCACCTCCATCTTTCCCATAAAGCGGAGTTTTAACTTGTTGTAGACCTCACTAGCTTTCTCCATGACTGCATTGCTGGCTTTATACCGCCGGATCTATAACAAAAAACCCAGAGAAAAACATGAAAGAAGCTGCAAATAACGAGGATCATTTAAATTAAAAATAAATACTGTCCTGCCCTGACAACCCTGATTATAAGACGACAAGGTATGCCTATATAGCACATTTGAGGGAATAAATAAAATCCAGTAAATCGATAGAACTAGAAAAGTAAAGTAACCACATGTTTATATAGAGATATTACAATAAAACACAGCAGACATGGCAGACTATCGTGTCCTGGTATTTGTACTTACATTACATCATCTCAAAGAGAAGCAGAACTAAGCAGTGGATTATCGTATTATCCAACAGTCATAAATACTACTACTAACCTCCAGAGACCCCAATACACAAGAGTCATTTCTGGAAAATAACAGTGATATTCTGACTAATGTAAAATGAGTTTACAAACATAAATAAGAAGTATAGTCCAACAGCAGTAAAAAAAAAGTGCACCTTTTTTAGAGTGGCAATAACTTCAGCGTTCTTATGGAGGATCTGGCTGGTGACGGGCACCGCTGCAAGTTCATCCAGGGCTTGTAGACACCGGTCTATGTCCTACAAACACACAATATTTCACTTTTATTGCTGGCTTAAAAAAACACAAGACAAATGGGAAACTGTATCAAAATCATAGATGTCACTTACTGGGTTGTCCACTTTGAGTGCAAACTTTATATCACTGTGAAGTTTCTGTAGCTTTTCTTCTGGCAACGGCTCTGCAGACGGACACACAAAGTAAGAGTCATGATCCTGTGCTCAATTAATACTTTCATAATTGATCTTTGCGTTAATCTGTTCACCTGTTGCACAGTGCGACTGTATGACACACTTACCTCTTTTCTTTTCCACTTTCTTCTCTGGCGGCCTCTCTGGTTTGCGTTTGGGTTTTTCAGGCTTAGACCTGAGAGGAGAGAGGGAGGGAGGGAGGGAGGGAGGGAGGGAGAGGGGGAACTCTGTGATCTGTGTACATTAAATATTAATCAGGCTCTTCTAATGAGTTTTGCATACCATTGCCTTTTCCCCCCATTGTGGACTCACCTCACTCGAGACTTCTCTTCTGACCGCCTGGCTTTCTTCTCTTTTAGCTCTTTCTCCTTCCGGTCTTTCCTCTCCTTCTCTTTCTTTATTCTCGCCTTCTTCTGGTTGTTGGGCTTCTTGGATGACTTCTTAGACTTTAGATGAGAAAAAAAGCACAAGAAGTCCCATGTGTCAATAGCACCGAGAGTCACCTGCAGTCCTATTGCTTCGAATAAAGCAAAAAGTAACACATTGCTGTTGTTTCTTTAGCGCCTGTACCTCAGTTGGTGCTGGAGAATCGGAGTCCGAGGGAGCAGGGATCGGGGGCGGAGGAGGTTTCTTGGACTTCTTCAACGGGTGTTCGTCTACACCTTCATCCGAGCTACTGCTGCCGTCACTGTCGCTCCCTTTTTTACCCTTATCTTTGTCTTTCTTCTTTTGCTCGTCTTCCTCCTTCTCCCTCTCGCGTAGTTTGCGGAGCTCCTCTGCCTCCTCCTTTTTCCGGCGCTCCTCCAGCTCTCGTCTGCGTTCCTCGTCTCGTTTCTTCCATTCACTGATGCGGTCGGTGTCACTGTCACTGTGGGAAAAAACAGAGCAACCGTTATGCTCCTCAGAAATCACATTACATATTATATATATATATGTGGGGCAATAGGAAAAAGAATCGACGGAGCAGCCTGACCTGTCGCTGTCGGAGGAGGATGAGGGTGCTCGTTTTGCCGGAGTGGGTTTGGGTTTCCGTGCACGAGGCTTTGGTGCTGGCTTCTCTGTGGGGGGGAGGAGGAGGAGCAGTGAGCACATTTACACGAGCAAAACGAAGAGCATGACATCTTTCCTTCAATATCACACGACATCGATCAATCCAATCTGGGACAGGACTGAACCCACACCTTTTTTGCGTGCCTGTGGGGCCTTTCGGGGCGGTGGATCCGATTCTGATTCGGACTTTGAGGCGGAGTGGGATTCAGAGCCAGACAGAGCCGGCCGCGGCTTCTCGTCCTCCGAGTCGCTGTCCACTGCTTTCTTCTCTGACCCGGATCCCGAGTTTGAGTCTGAGCCAGACGAAGTCTTCTGCGACATTACAGATAGAAAGGGGAGGAGTTCAATGAAAAAATAAACATGAAAACGTATAATGTGCAAGGGGGCTGATGGTTCACCTTTTTCTTCCCTCGGCCTCCTGCTTTCTTTCCAGCCCGTCCACCAGCTTTCTTCTCTGGAGTAAAATCCTGGTCGGGAGAAAACAAACGAGTCACATTTATGGGCTGATTTAAGTTTCAACCAACAATCATACCATGTTGTGTGCATCCATGTGTGTAATAACCTGGT
This sequence comes from Pholis gunnellus, assembly GCF_910591455.1. Lineage (NCBI taxonomy): Eukaryota > Metazoa > Chordata > Actinopteri > Perciformes > Pholidae > Pholis > Pholis gunnellus. The sequence goes on from NC_136530.1 coordinate 7,812,444, forward strand.
CGCTGTTCTTGCCAGAGTCAGAGTCTGAGGGCGTGGGTTCTGATTCAGAGGGGGATCCACTCTCCGCTTCGTTCCGGTCGCTGGATGAGCCGCGAGCCTTTTTAGGAGCGGGAGGCCGCTAAAAAAACAACAACACATGCATTCAAATAGAACGACTGCATTCAACTGTTTCACTGAAGCTCTTTTTTATACACAGTCTGCTGTTTCAGCCAAACAATCGGACCTGTCAAACTCTCACTCAAGCTCAACTTGGCATTGCTAACTGTTATGCTCACTTTGGTGCTGGTTGTGTAGTATGATGCAGCTCTTTTGTACTTCACAATTGTGACCAAGAAGTCTATTTTCAATTCCGCTCAACGACATAGTTATAGCGTGATCTAGCCGAGTAACTGAAAAGCCTGTTTAGCTGAAGCGGTGTTGCAAATTAAATGTAAATTACCTTAGCAGGTGGTGGCTTTCGCTTCACTGGTACACCCTTTCCTTGGTCTTCACTCCCAGAATCGGAGTCAACATCGCTCGCCGACTCTACTTTCTGCGGCACCGGGGCTTCCTCTTCATCTTCCTCCTCGTCAGTTCCTCCTCCAGCATTGTTGGCCTCGCTGTCAGACGAGCTGGCTGGCTGCAAAAACAAAAGATTGGAAGATTAATACAAATTTTGTGACATTTTACCTTTCCTTGACAGCCATAGACAGTGAAATGAAACATGGGGACAGAGATGCTGCAAAGTTCCCTGGTAAGAATTGAGTATTAAATGTTGCAGTAAGCATCACACCTTAAACTGCTGGGCATCAGGACGCCCTAGTGTGAACTGCAGCATTTTAATAAAAAGACAAGACAAGTTCATTTGTAGCTTTCAACACCAAGGTTATTCAAACGGCTTCACAAGTTACTGTCTAGCAGTGACCTGCATGTGAGTTCTAAAACAATGGAAATAAAAATCTTTTTTTTAGAAACAAATGAGCATGAACGACTAGGAAATACCTTCAGGTTTCACACCTTGACTTAACTTCAAAGTTCACATTTACAGTGTCTTTAAGAGAGTTAATGTTAATGAACTGTGGTACTTTGGGATTTAGGATTATTGACATCAGGGCAACTTACTGCAGGCGGGGCGCTGTAGGAGGCATGTGGATTGTTCTGGATCTCCCATAAACCTTCATTGAATCCCTTTCTTTTGTTGGGCTTTCCGTAGCGTTCGCTGTACTTTTCATAGGAAAACAGGTCCTTTGCTGCAAGGAATGCTCTGTGGAACAGTGACATAAAAGAAAATGTTGACAAAATAACTAAAACTATTATATTATCAGTAAAGAAAACAGGTTAACCCTTTACACCGACTTGAGCCTTTGAAAGAGCAGACTGTGCCACCTAGTGATGGATTAATATACTGCAGGTGCCATCTTGTCAAACAGATGGCGTCTGGTGCCAGATCAGACATATCAACACATCTCTCAAAAGCATACTGCACACTCAGACTGAAGGAAGTCAACGGTCAACAGTGAACCTTCAGAGAAGAATAACGCTTAGAAGAAGAGACCGACAAGCAACTGTGTCAAATAAAAGTATAGCATGCAAACAAACAGGTGAGGCCAGGTCCTACATATTAAATTAGCACAGTCCCTTCAACTATGCCTGACCAAAATAAAAACACTTGAGTCGTGAATTTCAGCAAACTTTGTATTTAAATGTCCTCCTTTTAAATAGATAAAAAGCCAATTCCATTTATAGTAATTGAAGTGTTAACAGGTCTGTGCATACAAATGACTTATTTCTCTAAACGACTGGTAATTACAGTACTGTACTCACGTTTCATGTGTCCCAAAGAAGAAAATTGGGATTTTATTAGGAGGTGGTTTCACTGCCCCATCGGCCACATCTTCAATCTGCAAAACAAGTGGCAAATAAAATAAAAACAACCTGGGACCCAAACATGTTGCTAGAATGTATTGGTGTTTATTATCTCTTGAAAACAAAACATTGCAACTTTCAACTGATTAAAAAAAATGGTATGGACGAGTGGTATCTTTATGTTTAGAAGAAGGGGACAACAATTGCAATTATCTCCAACGTCATTTTCCAAAATAACGTTAGCTTCGCTGCAGTTTAACGACAGGCCAACAGCATCTCGTGCAAATGATGCTGCTCGTGCACTGTGCCTGCGGGCCTGAAGCACAGCCTGTCAGCCCAACAATAATATCTAGTAGTGTATGTGTGAGGTAGGTCTCCATGTTACACAGAACCTTCTCCAGCCATACAGAACCCATACACAGCAGCTCATCCCCTCCGCCCCTCCGGCTGCTAACGTTACTTGCTTACCCTGGCTGGCCAGTGGGGGTATCCCTTCATTTTAGCGAAGACCAGGTCTCCGGGCTGGAAGTTGTGTGGCATTGTCCCGCTCTTCAGTGCAGCCTGGGGTTTAAAAAGTATTCGGCTGCGTCGCCTTTCTGTGCCTCTCTCTTCGTTTGCTTGTTTTTTTCAGGTCGACACGAAACCTGGAAACGATGGGGTTAGCTAGCAAAGCTAACAGTGTACTAACGTTACCGCGAGAAGAGACGGCGGTGGGAAGATAGCAACAACGGCCAAGGCACTTCCGGTGAAACAACGTTTGTACTCTTCAAAATAAAAGGATGTTCTACTCGATGCAAAAACATTGTGATGAAATAGATAGATAGATAGATATATAGATATATAGATAGAGAGATAGATAGATAGATAAAAGTAACGGAGTAAAAATAAAAATATTGAGTTTAAAAATGCACAATACAATAAAAATAACAGAGTAAAACATATTAAATGTAAAAAATGCACAATATATACAATGAAATAGAATACTATTAAATTAACTAACTAGACAGTAGTGCAAAGTTAAATTAACTAACTAAACAGTCAATGAACATCGATCTTGTAATTAACTGACAATACAATAGATTCCTTTATAAAATAAACCAATCTCTACCTCACAAGATGAGTTAAACATTCTATCCAATGTCACCATAAAAGTAGGCCTAGGTGTCACATGATGTAGGACCTCAATAGTTATCCAGAATAAGAAAAGCAGTCTGTGCAGATCGCACAGAGCTCCCTTTTCAATTTGTATATCTTAACATTTGAATATATTCTTCAAACTCATTTGCAAACTCCATTTAGCCCCTTGCTTCCCCGTATATCTACTTGTACTAATTCACAGTGCACTACTGCGGCGGCATTATCATTGTAGAGTGTACATTCATTACATCTTAGAATTAAAAAGTAATCCTAATTTGTTTGTATGGTTTCTGTCCTCAGTTGGGTTCATGTTAAGTACTGTGGTTACATATATCAACTATTATATATAAAATATATTCAACTTTCATAAGTTCCAGTGTCATTACACACAATAAACAAACATTGTGCACTATATAGAGAATTCAGAACATACAAATGCGTTCAGGTGTTACTGACTTATCCCCCAACAACTTTATTTGGTTTATACAATATTATATACAAATTGGAAGAATTAACACAGAAACTAAACTGGGGTCCGTATATATGGAAACTAAAAACAAGTATTCAATGCATTGTAGATGACTGTAATTCACTCTATTCCAAGAGATTGTTTCTTAAAAAGTTGGTCTGTTGGATACATTTGGATACATTTAAAATGTGTAAAAATATTTAAAGTTACTGACTTTTATTCTACTAAGTAAATAATGCTTCGTTGTCATACCGGATATACAATCCTGCAACGTCGTGAGAAGCTTCACTGATCCGGATGGAGCAGCCTGATCGTTTCCATTCGATACGACGAACACAGCGGAAGACCCGCCTCTGTTGCCTCGCTATTGGCTGAGCCGCGGACTCGTTTCCTATCCACCCAATGACGGATCATAAAGTGGAAGGGCTGCGTTGACCTCCCCCCGGATTCACCTCTAGTGAGAAGCCATGTTTCGCTCTCTGAGACGCGTCCAGCAGTTTAACTGCAACCTCCTAACTTTACAAAGAGTCAGCGTCAACTGCAAACTCCTCGTCTGCACGTCCAGAATGGCCAGTGCAGAGTACAGGATCGAGCGGGACTCGTTTGGTGAGCTCAAGGTCCCAGCTGACAAGTACTACGGTGCCCAGACTGTCAGATCCACCATGAACTTCAAAATAGGGGGACCAAGTGAGAGAATGCCGATCCAAGTGATCAAGGCCTTCGGGATCCTGAAGAGAGCGGCCGCTGAAGTCAACAAGGAGTTCGGCCTCGACCCAAAGATTGCAGATGCAATCATCCAGGCAGCAGATGAGGTTTCAGCTGGTAAACTGGATGATCATTTCCCTCTGGTGGTGTGGCAGACTGGATCTGGGACTCAGAGCAACATGAACGTCAATGAGGTGATCAGCAACAGAGCTATTGAGATCCTAGGAGGAACGCTAGGCTCCAAGGAGCCTGTCCACCCCAACGATCACGTCAATAAGAGCCAGAGCTCCAATGACACCTTTCCCACGGCCATGCACATCGCGGTAGCCACAGAGGTCCACCACGTCCTGCTGCCCGGCCTGCAGACCCTGCACGCCGCTCTGGCCGCCAAGTCCGAAGAGTTCAAAGACATCATCAAGATCGGACGCACGCACACCCAGGACGCGGTGCCGCTCTCGCTCGGACAGGAGTTCAGCGCTTACGTCCAGCAGGTGAAGTACAGCATCGCGAGAGTGAAGGCTGCCATGCCCAGGGTGTACGAGCTGGCGGCGGGGGGCACAGCGGTCGGGACGGGACTCAACACCCGCATTGGCTTCGCTGAGAAGGTGGCGTCCACCGTGGCTTCTCTCACGGGCCTGCCGTTCGTGACCGCTCCCAACAAGTTCGAGGCTCTGGCGGCCCACGATGCTCTGGTGGAGCTGAGCGGAGCGCTGAACACGGTGGCCGTCAGCATGATGAAGATCGCCAACGACATCCGCTTCTTGGGGTCAGGACCCCGCTCGGGCCTCGGGGAGCTCATCCTACCGGAGAACGAGCCCGGGAGCAGCATCATGCCGGGCAAGGTGAACCCCACGCAGTGCGAGGCCATGACCATGGTGGCGGCCCAGGTGATGGGCAACCACGTGGCGGTCACCATCGGAGGCAGCAACGGACACTTTGAGCTCAACGTCTTCAAGCCCATGATGGTCAAGAATGTGCTGAACTCGGCGCAGCTCCTCGGGGACGCGTCCGTCTCCTTCACCAACAACTGCGTGGTGGGCATCAAGGCCAACAGAGAGCGGATCAACAAGCTCATGAGCGAGTCTCTCATGCTGGTCACCGCTCTCAACCCTCACATCGGCTACGACAAAGCCGCCCTCATCGCCAAGACGGCTCACAAGAAGGGCTCCACGCTGAAGGCCGTGGCCGTGGAGCTGGGCTACCTGACCGAGGAGCAGTTCGACCAGTGGGTAGTGCCCAGCGAGATGCTGGGGCCAAAGTGAACTCTGACAGCACAAGAAACAAAGAAAATACCCTTTTCTAGTCTGAGAAAAGACGACTGCCTATTAAATGAAAGAGGTTGAACTGTATGAAACAAACATTAAGATCCTGAACTTCACGTCTCTTAATACACATTTTGAGAATCCCGTTGCTTGATGCAGCTTCTTACTGTTTTGCATACTGGTGTTAAACGTTCACTGTAATACACTTCTGTTAGTGTTAAAACGGCGAATTCGCCCATTTGATTGACTGTGTAAAATGTGTGTATTTTTTTACCAACTTTTTAAAGTCTTAAACGTTTTGATTAGTTGGTACCTTTCAGATGTTCACACTGTGCCATCCCAAATGAGTCAGCATGGACGACTGTACCTGTTTCACAGTATATGTGCCATTTGTTCAGTTCAATTAAAATATGTATTCATTTAAAAACCCAAGCTTTTGTATTGTTTATGGTCTCTGCATTTGTCTTCATAATTCATATTTTTAACACATGCACATTGTAAATGTATTATCAGCCGATCTGCGGATGTTTGCAATGTAAGACAAAGAAACACACAAGATATGCGTTTACTTAAATCCTTTATAGCATACACAAGAAATTAAAACATAATTGACAGTTGAAGGATTTTAATTGTAAGTATATAAAACTAGCAAATAAATTTGATGCGCAAGACAAGTGATACACAAGGGACCAATCGCTCCTCTTCTATTTGGTCCAGCTGACCTTTGGGATATCATAATGCTCCGTCAGAGTGTCCAGGTGGCGATTGAAATCCTGTAAAATGATAGACATACATTTTATTGTATCTTTTATTTCAAGTGACATTTATATAAATACTGTTTAGATCACCCAAAATAATTTAAATGGCTCAATGCCAGGCCGGACATAACTCACCTCCACTCTGAGTTTGTGTGTCTTTGAGGCTTTGTTCAAAATCCTCTCCATTTGCTTTAGAGAGAATGATCACAAAAATAAATCTTAAATAAATACACAATCACTTTCAGTTTAGGCACTGTAAACACGTCACTATCAGGATACTGCAGAACAGCAATAAATCACACGCTAAAACTTCCTAATGGCCTGCTGCAGCTGGAACTACTCTAAACATAGATAGAATAAGTGTTTTATTCAAACATTGTCCCGTGTGTGTGTGTGTGTGCACCGCTATACATTATATCGCAACATTCACTTCAAACAATGAACTTTGTGCTTTCCTTTGGGTAGAAAAGAGACGGATTAACGTCATTATATGAGGTGAGGACTAATACACAGACTATGAAACCGCAGCTAACAAATATATTGAAACTATTTCAGGTTGGGACTACTTTGCTGTGTTAAGAACAGTCTCTCAGTGATATTTACAAAAATAATCAGCACTTTGGTGGAACAGAAAGTTTTACAAACAGCACATAAGTTAATAATCGACAAACCATACGGATCATTTTGTGTTCTGGTTCCACTGCAGTATTGCTGGTCATGAAGCTAAAAGCACAACATCTTAAATTGCCAAACTGTTAGCCGGGAAAGCTTCTTATCCAAAAAATATTTTGGATTTATGTGTATTTTAGTGTTTGCTGTTTATTATTACAACATCCCCTCTGTGTGAATCTGACGTCTTGTGTGAAATGGTTTGGTCAAAGTATGGACCCTCATACTAATATGGCATCGTGGTGCTAAAGACTTATGGTAGCACTTTTTGGTTTATATAGTAAATACATACAATAGCTACGCCAATTACTGCGGCTCTCTAATGCTGGAGAACTCTAACGTACCCTCTTCTCCTGCATCTTGTCAAAGGCCATTTGTGCCGGGGTTCTTTTGTCAGCATATGTCTTGGTGCTTTTCCCCTCCTCGTCGTTTTGACTGTTGGTGACCTGCTCCGAGCGATTCTTACTCTCTTTATCCTTCTTCTTCTTCCTGAAAAACGACATGCAATAATGGCCTGTTAGTTGATACAAGGCTTTGCCAGGCCAATCACCCCCTTCAACAGGCGAGGACAAAGAAAGATGATCACACTTATACAGATACAAGATCAGATGTAGGAAACTAAACAGTGGTCTGTCTAGTCAAACTGGTCATCGTGTGTGTGTGTGTGTGTAATCTTGTCCTATTTACATATATACTTGTGTTGTTAAGGTGTCTACGTTGTCTGTTTATACATTTCAAAACGTATGTTTGCTATGTTTGTTCGCGTTTACACCGTGTTGTTTTAACGTAGCTAACGTTAGCTAATGTTTTTAGCCACATCTGTAACACTCCATCATGTCACAGCGGACAGTATTAACGTCACATTGGTTTTCCACTATTCGATGCTATTACGATAATACATTTGCCCAAATATTACTTAATCGTTACGTACTCAATTATTGCAAATAAACGTTAACGTAACACTGTTTTTCTATTAGCAAAAATGCTAACATTAGCCTCGACTGAATACCAGGCGCTTTAGTCAGTTGCGACTGTTTGTTAAAGTGTTTTTGTGGACTATAAAGCGTCATCTTTCTAATTTGTTTAACCAAATGACACAAGACTTACCTTTTTCCAGCTGATATGCTCCCTAAACCTTTTAGTTTCAGGGCACTCTTCTGGGACGCTGCGTACTCAGACATCTTCCAGAAGCCGTAAATCGTTCTTCTTCTGCCGTGTTATTATCGTACCAGGCTGACGTACGGCAGTGCTGCCACCTGTCGGTGTGAAAGGGCTACTTGTCTCCGTCGTATTGCAGTGCCTCCGCCCGTCCAGAGGGGGGCAGTAGATACTTTTCGCGGAAGCCAAACACAAAGCAGTGAAACGGAAGTTGAAGGAACTATGAATGTCAAACTGTAGCAAGGTGGGCTGCGTTTTCTAGTACAGTTTAAAATGTCAGGATATAGTTTATTTAGGATAGCCATGTTAACAAAAGGCACCACAAGCAACGCTACAACGTCGCTGTGCAGGACGAACGTATTCAACCGAATACAGACATGTGGATATGCTAAGAAAGTTGGTGAGTAAATAGGACATGTAACGTTAACGTTACCATATCTATTATACATGTTATTTAGTGCCAGTTGTAAACTAGTTGTAGTTTAAATCACCTCTGGCCAAATCAATCACACTATAACACCGTTACACTGTTGTTTGTTTGGTTACATCTTTATACTATTGTTTAGTTAGTTAAATCTAATATTGTGCATTTTTATATTTCATATCTTTACTCTGTTATTTGTATTGCTTTACCTGTATCTATAAATGCTGCTGTAGCGAAAACATTTAATAAAGTAACTATCTATCTATCTATACAATCGCTGTCCGTGCACCCAGCTAAATAACCTGTGTCTGCATATGCATTCAAACCATTGTTTATGACAAAATGTCAGTGTCTTATTTTCAATCCACTCGCATGACAAATCTCTCTTTCCTGTTCTTTGCAGCGGCCAAAGGGAAAGGGAAAGGCATGATGAAAGAAGAGCACAGAGGCCCCGAAGTGTGTACAGACCCTGTCAGACTTACTTCTTATGCAGTAGGGGCCAACATCCTCAAGCAAGGAGACGACCCCCACCTGAAGCCCCCTGATCAATATCCAGAGTGGTGAGGAGATTTATATGTATTTTCCTCCTTTTCAAGATATCTTATGAGAAAAGCAGGATATAAATTAACAAGTAAATGTGTCCTTCTGTGGCAGAAAACTGCAGATCTTTTAAATAAGGATTGTTACTTTATGTACTTTATGTCAGTAAATCACATTTTTTTCAGGCATCCAATGCTGCCTTTCACTAATAATATTGATCTCTTCACCTACACATACTAAATGCAGCCCAAGCTTTAGGTTTTGGTAGTTGAATGGTATTCTGGGAAATACATCCAATTACAAAAACACTAGGTTCTCTAGATTGATGACGTGTTACAGTGTAAGAAGAATATATACATTTATATGGGCAAAAAAACAGACGCATTTGCTTTTAATGTTTAATTTTTGTGAGACTGTTTCAGAGAGTTATTGACATCACTGGGTCACACTAAGTTTAACTTATTACATCAAAGTACCCGCATGTTTAAACATACTTGGTCAATAAAAGATGCTGCTGTGTGTCTCCACTGATCTGATCCCCCTCTCCTTTTTTCTTTCACTCAGGTTGTTCCAGTTGAACCTGGGGACGCCCCACAAGCTGCAGGAGCTGGAGTCGGACACCTGGGAATACTGGAATCGTCTGAGGAAGGAGAACATTTGGCGTTACAACAGACTACATAAAGGGAAGAAGTTTTAGGCCTTCACTGGACTGACGGAGGGCTTCTTCCCGTACGTCGGGTCGCTTCAGACTCGGTGGACTGAATTACCTGACGTGCTGTATGTTCAGAGCCAGAGTTCAGCTTCCTGAATGAATCTGAATGAATTCATTCAGCTTCCTGAATGAATCTCTGTTAACAAAAGGAACATACATGAGTAATACATGAGTTTACATCCAGAGTAAAACCTCAACAATGAAACTTTCTCAACAAAAACTGAACATCATAAGCATTCTTGACTTTGGAAACCGTATTTGGCCAAACAACCTCACTACTCGGTCCTTTTAGCGGTTCTGGAGCTTTCAGTTGTGCGACACAACCGTCTTCTGCAGATGGTATTTGTAGTTGCAGTGAATTTGGAAACGTTCAACTTTGAAAGATTGTGTGATATGATCGAAAGCTCTCAACTGCTACTTATTGGTGAGATTGTTTTGTCAATTTCCTAAAGGTGGTTCTATTTGGTTCAGGGATGCTGCTTTGCACTGAATCAGTTTCTACGTTTAATCTTTTTTCTGTTTTTGTCTTTTTTCCATATCTGAAGAGAAATGGCCTTCTCATCTTTCCACACATCATGTTCCCAATGTTTTTTCTTTTCTTTTTGCTAAGTCATCATAAATAAATGGGAATAAGCAAATGTCCTGCAAAGTTTGTCTTTTCATTCTTTCTTTAAACAACATCATAATATGAATGTGGTAGCTGCCACTCTAATAATAAAGCACTCTTTATAAAACGTTTATATAGTTTATATGTATACGTTTATATATTACTATAATTGATTATAAAAATAGGGAACTAATAATTTAAGTATGACCTGAAAGAGGAGGTGATAACTTTAGGTCAGAATGATGGATTTTGACGCCTGATCCAGCGGTTCGAACGGCAGGGCCATCAGGCCGCCTCACACCGTTTGCAGGTCCCACTGAGCAACGAAGAGTTGAGTCTTCGGGACCCCCACAGGAAGTGCTTCACCAGAGGTTGGCTCCTGGCCGTGAAGCGGTCCAGGCCATCATGGCAGGCCGTGATGGCAGCTGCAAACACCTCCAGAGTAGACACAACATGCCCGCTATTGAACAGGCCCTGTAGAAAATCCAGGATTCCCTGCAGGAGGCAGGATCATGGATGAAAAGTAGAAACAACTGCGGCCTGGAGGCCACAGTCTCACCCTCTCAACCTCCAGACCATGTGGCGCCCCCCTGCCTGCCACAGAGCCTTGGGGTGGACCAGTACCGGCCACAGACCTGCCACCACCAGCCAGGACAGGTCTTTGAACCACCTGGCACCCGGACTCTCTGGAGCCCCGAGTACCACGGACATATGCTGTGGACCAGCCAATTTATCATAAGAATTACTGGTAGCAAGGCATACAGCAGGCCAAGGGGCCAATATGGGTGGTTCAGCATGTCCACCCCAATGGGAGAGCATCGTTTGAGAACTAAAGTGGTACAGCACTCTCTGCAATGCTGTGAGCTCCAGTAGAGTGATGTTGCGGAGGGTGCTAGACCACATGCCTCCAACCAGTTGTGTGGTTCTTTTTGGACCGTATGTAGCCGAAGAAGTGCAAACCAACGTTGTAAATTCATCATGTGTAAAAGCCCCAGACACACCACCAGGTGGGGGCGGCTGACATCAACCCAAAGGGAAGACATAACACTCCTCACCCACACTGAGGCTGTGGACCTCACAAGTAGGGTCAGCCGTTATACAGCCTCCACACTTGGGAATCCAAGAGCAGCCCAGGATAATACAACACTTTATAACAGTGTAGTTATTGAATATTTGTCCCAATATAAATTCCCCCAAATTGTGAGCTTATTTTACCAAAATAAGTGTATCCAAGAGGAGCCCATTGATGGATGAAGTGATTTTGGTCACAGTTTATAACAATGAAGTTAATGAATATTTCCCCACCCAAAAAATCCTCTATTTTATGCAAAGGCACATTTTTCCAAAAGTCAGCATTGTATAACAACGAAGAGACCATTGCTGTATGTAATCATTTGGTCACATTGCACTTTATAACAGTGACGTTTTAATAAAAATCCCCCCGAAAGTATGCAACATTTTTTATTTCTATATAATAAGCGTAGAATAACCAAGGAGCCCATATATAGACGAAGTGAGTTAGGTCACACTACACTGCATGCCAATGCAGTAAATTATTGATCCGGGAAATCTGAATGTGTGAATCTCTTTCCAACTTTTCCGAACTTTTTACAGTTCGGTTCACTGTATTGAACGGAGATGACGTGACTCTCCGGCCACGGTAGAAATGAGGAACCGAAATGAATCAAACCGTTTGGGGAACAAGACTGGAAGAACACTGATGGGTTGAAAACATGCACCGCGCAGCTCTGATAATGTAAAAGGAACTCGTTGTTCTTTCTCTTCATACCGGATTTGATCAACGGTCTGTTTACTTGTTTGTAAAGTCGGTACGTTTTCTTCACGACTTTGTTAAATGTCTGTTTGTTAATTGCGGAAGCGACAAGTGGCTGCGCAGTTAATAACGTCGCGATGTGTAGTTACATCTGAACACAGTCCGTCGTTTCATTTTCGCTGTTAACCTGGATTATTTCCTGAATGCGATTACTATCTCCTGTCGCGTGCGTACGTTACCGTTAACGGGCGGATTTTCCTCCGCGCAACCTATTATCTGATTAAACCCGAGCCTGTGTTTTCAACTTGTATTTTGTTGATATACCACTTGCGCCTACAGTACTGAGATGTGCCTGTTCGTCCGGTAGAGCTCTCGGTTTGTTTGTGGAGACGCGAATACACGATACGAAGATGGAGGAGTGGAACATGAGCGTCGGTAGTCTGGGTGAACAAGTCCTGGAGAGGCTGTCAAAGATGTTGGACAACGCCACCTGCGGATGGAGGCAGCTGGCCACCGCTGTGTCCGAGCTGCCGCAATTCCGCTGCAGGTGAGACATTGAAGGCATCACTTAAAAGACGCGCTCCACACACTATAACATTATTTCCACACTTTAACTTATTTAAACATTTACACTCCATCCTGTAGTATAGGGATTATCTTTGATGTATGACATTTGTGATAAACAGGTTTGGGCCCATTGAACTCTCCCCACCAGGCTAACACTGCCCATTGTAATCCCTCTGTGTAGTGAGAGCGAGCTGACCAGCTGCTCACTGCAGGTGCTGAGCACTGCAGGCAGCCCAGGACGCTCACTCCTGGCTCGGCTTGCTGACCGCTCCTGCTCCCTGGACTTCCTACTGCACTGCCTGAGGAAGATGGACCACCAGGAAGCTGCGCAGTACCTTACCAGCACATGTGAGGAAGAACTGTCAGGGGGGGGGGGGGGGGGGGGGGGGTGCCATATGCAAATGTAGAAAAAACAACCTATTTTTAGGAAATACCTCTTTAAGTGTCAAAGTCAAGGGATCCGAAATAATGTTGGGTTGGTTTCCAAACAGGGTGCCACATTATTCTTTGCTTAGACTTCCATCCCTTGATCTAAACTAGTAAATCTGCTCAACTAAATGGTCTAAGTTGTTGGTATTTGTCTGTAAAATGTGAGTTTACATGTGAAACGTTTTCTTCAACAAATGTTCATAATCCAGGTGTACAGGCTGTGTGTTTGTGTGTGAAACAGTGGCGGTTCTAGACTTGGGGCTGTGAATATTTAGCGTTGCATCTTCCAATATAAATGCAGTCCATTTATCACCCCATAGGTTTGGTTCTCCAAAAGACTAAGGACACACTTAAAACAATAAACGCAATGATACTCATTAAGTTAATAGGTACATTTTTATTACTGCTATGAATAATTAAATTGTCCCCTTTTCTAGGGATAATGTGGGGTAAAATATGATGGCTCAGTTTATTTAGATGCTGATAAAACGCGTAGCTACACTGTGATGCCCCACATCTAAATAAATATATTTTTTCTGTGCATATGATTGTTTATGTGTGTGTGTGTGTGTGTGTGGTAGTGGCAGAGCTGATCCAGATCACAGTGCAGCCACAGGCCCAGCAGGCCACAGTGGGGGGCAGGGTGGTATTGACCTGCAGAGCCTCCGGTCCCCCTGGACTCAGCTACCAGTGGTTCAGAGGCAAAGAGGAGGTCAGTCAAACCTTGTTTGATTGTTTGAATGTAAATTATAACAATGGGATTTCAGGTCAAACCCCAAGTAATGTGGTGCGTTCTCAATTTATGTAACTTTTCGGCTAAATCTGCCACCTTCACATCATATGGATGATAATGTGGTGATTAGTTTATCACGTGTGATATCATGTGGTGACAGATTATTTGCTTGTTTTAGATTTTGGATGAGACAGGGAATACACCAGAGCTGGTTCTGTGTCCTTCAGTCCCGGCCCACCAGGGTCACTATATCTGTCGAGTCCACCACGGAGGGAACTTTATCTTCTCCCAGTGGGCTCATGTTCGCTTTGTCCAGACTGCAGGTTCAAGTCCAGGTACTCCTCCTCTCCTCCTTCTCGTCTCCCTGTTTCCCTTGTTTTTATTTCATCTCATGTGACGTAACATCCTCGAAAATCTTGTCATCTCAGGCTGCAGCAGCAGTCTGTTTCCAGGGTCAGCGAGTGGGCTGCGTAACATTCGTCAGCCTCAGTCCCAAGCAGTGTCTGAGGGCGACTCTCTGATCCTGGAGTGCAGTGCAGAGGCCAACCCGCCTGTGCAGTACGAGTGGTACCATAACATGCTGCCCATGACACAACACAAGACATGTTCTCTTAAGGTAAGTCGGTGTATTTACTGCTGTGAACTGCTTACCGACTTTGTAGAACAATTTTTTTGTGGTTTAATACTTTTATAAGGCCAAAAACCAAGTCAATAGCGATATAAAGCCCTGTGCTATCGTCATAAAAGGGATAATATGAACAAAAATCAAGGTATATTTGTACGTAAGTGTGACGTATATGAGATATGTAAGGCCAAACTAATACAGGTGTCGAGACTTTATAATCAAAACCAGTGGCGGGCCGTGCATTTTATACCTGGACCTTCACTGCTGTCCTGCAGCTGAAACACAGCTGCGGTTATTATTTGTTTTGTGTAAAAATGAAGCCAACACCTGTAAATACACTAACTGCAGAGAATACGCCGAGAGTGCGTCTCCTCTCTTCTCTGACTGCAGCTGGGACTGCTGCGCGAGGCTTCTGTGAGAGTACCTGCCTGTGTGTGCTTTGGGGCGGCGGAGGGGCTCACGGCAGCACCCGCTGCTCGTTCACGACAGTGCAGAACGTACGAGCTTTCACGTCAGAGTCAAAACACCAGAAACGTCTCCAATAACACCAGAAAAAGTCGCTAGATTTGTCGCTAGTAGCTTTTGACAAAAAAAGTCGCCATGAGGGTTTGGAAAGTCGCCAGATTTAGCAAGAAAGTCGCCAAGGGCCAACACTGGCACCAACTAACTATGTCCCCAGAGCAACATTGGACGTAACAATGGTTCCTATCACATATTAAACCAAACAAAAATCCATCTGTAAAAACAAACGCATTTAACTTACCAGAGCTGCTGTTCACTATTTAAAGACAAAGTCCATCCTCCTTTCTTTGTTAATAAAGAGTTTAATCTCACGGTTGTTCAGTACATCCGTGAGATTTAGTTCCAGTAGGAAGTTTTAATGCATTTGAGGGCTGAAAATGTCCGCTCGACAGAGGCAGCAGATATTGGGATTGTCACCGCCCAACATGTCACGCTAGCCCACTGACCAATCACGTATGGCTAGGCCAGCTAGAAGGCTCTGGCACCAACATGTCAAACTAAAGATCTGATTGGTTGAACACTATGACTTATCACTTAAACTGCATATGGATTCACTTGTGAGTCTGCAGGCCTCGGGCCTCTCTTCTTACCTAGAGACACAGGGCTGAAATCTGATTGGATAAAAGCTCTACTTAAAACAAGCTGCACTGGAAGCAGAGCAACTGAGGAAGACAGTAGATGTGCAATGAGAAAATAAGATATTGGGAAAAATATTTTTAGAAATTATAATACATGTAGTGTATTTAAGAAAAATGATTGAATTATAAAATAGCTATAACTTTGTGACTCTGTTTAGGCCAGCAGAGAAGGCTTTGCTGGCCCTGACGGCCCACCACTGATCAAAACACATTTAACTAATCCTCAAATTTGGTCTCCATATCTTCTGTAGATCCCATGTGTGACCACAGCACACAGAGGACAGTACAGGTGCAAGATGTTCAATTTGTATCATGAGGCCTGGAGTGAAACAGCAACGATCACCATCGGTGAGAGAAAGATAGAAGTCGGACACTGCACATGTATACGCCCAATAAAACACGAGTACTGTGCAGTGAATAACTTCCTGTTTTGCACTTTTATGCAGGCCCCAGTTCCATCACTGAGGCATCCTGGGTAGAAGTTGATCGTGGTCTAGGTATTCTTTCTCTTCTGATAGTATATAGAAGGAAATAGAGGAACTAGACCCGAATTTTAGTTCCTTTTTATTATTTTCCGCGTTACTAGAACACATCAATACGACTTTGATTCCTGTTTTTGTAAGTACATCAGTGAAAGGCTTTCTGTGTCAAAGCAGTTAATCTGCTTGCTGGCATTTGTAGGTTGTGTGTGTGTGTGTGTGTGTGTGTGTGTGTGTATGTGTGTGTTGAAATCATGCTGTTTTATCCATTGTGGACTCATCTGATCAACAGAAAGCAATGTGTACAGTTTGTGTTGTTACTAAGCACTGTATAAATGAAAACGAGACAAAAACATTTTTTAAATTTGTATTTATACCTTTTTATATTGCCGTTGGCAGACTCAAAGGAAGTCCATAGGTCGACCTGCGGACCAGGATTACATCAGCTACAACAGACGGTCAACCCGCCCCCATCAGTCAAGCATTTCTATGGCGAGTTTTGTGTAAACAAATAAACACAGTGCAATCACAATACAGTACCTGTGGATGACATGATATTTTTCTTAGTTTTACAGTTCTTTCATGATGCCTTATCTTCCCCTCCACAGCCACAGACAAAGTCGCTCTCCTGATTGGCAATATGAACTACCTCTACCACACTCAGCTGTGTGCTCCCATCGCTGACGTCCACGAGTTGACCAACCTACTCAGACAAATGGACTTCAAGGTGGTTTCCCTGCTCGACCTCAACTGGCAAGAGATGCACAGCGCTGTTACAGAGTTCCTCTTGCTGCTTGACAAGGGAGTCTATGGTTGGTCTCTTGTCCATCTGGACAATATGTTCAAAACGTGAATCATATGTGTGTCTGTACTTTTAAAGTCTACAACATAGGCTAAACACCTGCTCTACCCCTACATAATAAATAATTTAAAAAGATGTACAGTACCACTGTTTTTTACAAATATAGTGTAGAACTAACTAAATGCTTATTTAAAACATACTTTTGTACCAACAACAAGCTAAAAAGACTCTATGCCAACTTAAGCTAAGAGACAACACACTTCATCAACTTCGATAACACATATTTGTTACTCCTTTCCGCAGGCTTGCTATACTTTGCTGGTCATGGCTATGAGAATTACGGCAACAGTTTCATGGTTCCCATAGATGCGCCAGCCTCCTACACATCGGAGCACTGTTTGTGTGTACAGAATATACTTACCAGGATGCAGGAGAAACAGACTGGACTGAACGTATTGCTGCTAGACATGTGCCGTAAAAGGTATGAATTGATTGTTGATGTCCCGGCTTTTTAAAATCATGTTGAGGTTAGATCATCTGCTGCAAATATTTATGCCTCTAATGAATTCCTTTTCAGAAACGTATATGATGATGTCATCGTACAACCAAGACTGCTCAAGGTCACGGCAAATATAGTGTTTGGATATGCCACGTAAGTTTGCGGATTCTCCTCCGCTGGCTTTAATGCACCTCCTCCAGTGTTGCAGACATGTCTAAACTAGTCTCTCTGATTTAGGTTAAAAAGTGTCACTCATGTGTAGCTTGCTGTGTGTTTAGATGCGTAGACGCTGAAGCGTACGAAGTGAAGAGGGAAGACGTGGCAAATGGCATCTTCATAAGCTTCCTCAAGCGGCGAGTATGTGAAGATGAGAAGGTCACGGTCATGCTAGACAGAGTGGCTGAAGGTATGTGGAGCAGGCGCGTGAAGTATGAGATCTCTGGGCGTGCTATGAGATATCCATGTTGCAATTGAAAGTATGATCTACCTTACATTTAAATGTTTGAGATGATCCTATCATGTAGTCATTAGGTCACATTACGCTGCACCGTGTGGCCGGAAAGTGGCTTCCATGCAGCTCCTACCTGTGAATTTTCTTTTACATTTATATTGCTTGTGTGCTCGCTTAACTTGCCTTTATAGTCTGATATGTTTCACTCTTGAAGGATCTGGTATAGGCCTTTCTCACAGAAGATATTTTGACCCGTCACAGTAGGAAAAGCACAGGTGTAAATAATCAAATTATTGACGGCTGCTTTGATTTTAGGTTCTTGGTTTTGTGCGTCACTCTCACCAGAACAATACAGAGCCATCGTTAGTGTTATGATTAACACCTGTGTGCTGTTCCTACAACGACGGGTCCAAATGTCTGCTGTGAGAAAGACCTACTGTGGTCCACGTTGGCTCCATGACACGGTTTACTGACACACCAACATGGAGCAGAGACATCACTGTCATCAGTCCCACACTTTTCTGCTATGGCAGCAAATAAACACAGTTCCATGTTTTGTCTGGCGCACAAGAATGTGGGAACAACATTTTCTTTAACCAGAGAAATACTTCAAACCATTTTAAAATGTTGCAGTTAGAAGTAGTGTTACTATTTCTGTGTGATAAAGTGTATAATGGAGGAATACTTGGCAACATACTACAAACAGATTCACAAAGTTCTACTGTCTTTGGGGTTAAACATTTTGAGGATGTAGCAGCTCTGGCCACATACCACATGTCATGTTACAGCATCGGCAGGTGATGGAGCACACCTGTTGCGACAACCCTCTTTGGGTTTAAGCTCTTAAACAGCACTAAATAATGCTTGTTGTATGTCGTAATATATGTACTCCTATCAGACATGGGGCGCTGTGAGATCACTCGAGGGAGACAGGCTCTGGAGCTACGCAGTAATCTGTCAGAACGACGTTCCCTCATCGACCAGATACAAACCGCTGAATGTTCTGCTTCCCATTCAGCTCGAAACCTGCAGTGGGCTGTCGCTCACGGTACTTGTTTCACAAACAGTGTGAATTATTAAATATTACAAGAATGATTGTCATGTTTGTAGATAATTTAATGTTTGTTGAAATCAAAAGTATTGTCTCAGGGTGTGATTTAAATGTCTCTTTGTAGTCCTACCAAAGAGTCTTTGCCTGCAGTTTGACTGTGGAGTGAAGGTTCAGCTTGGATTTGCTGCAGAGTTCTCCAACATCATGGTCATCTACTCTCGGATACTTGAGAAGCCTCAAGAAATAGTTTCCTGCTGTGCTCAGCTTACTGACTTCCCTGAGGTTTGTAAGCTGATATTACACATTATGATTTTAGATTTTAGAGACTCACAAAAGCATTCGTTCTAGCCTGTACCGACTCATCATACTTGCGATGTGCGTTTCACAATATACTATATTTAAAGTGGGAATTAATTTGTCATGTTACAACCTTAACTTGGTGTCTAGGGGAACACAAGAAGTACAACAGTTTACCCAACCTTTGAATGAAAGGGAACAACAGTGAGAAAAAGACTACCGAAAGTTCCGTTTTTTTCAAAAAGATGATTAACAAATAGAGCAAATAAGGCGTCAGGGTCTCCAAGACAAAAAAATATGTGTCAAGATGCTGCTACATAAAATGCAACATTTCACCAGTTAGCCTCCACCACAGAGCAGTAGCGCCACCTCAAAGGCCAAAAAAGGACAGAAACATTGAAATTGGAAGTAAATATGCAGCTCCAATGATTGTTGAATGAGGTCCAGGAATGATCAGGTGTAAGCGATCCAGGCATTGAGAAAGGGGTGTGGCAGACCTGAGATGACTCTCTTCCAATCACTGGACGTAACTCATGGATATACTTGAAGCACACACAACAAATTTGTTTTACTGTACTGACCTTTATCTGTCTTACTTTGGCAGGATGTGGACATTGATTTGAAGAAGAGTAACCAGGAGACTCTGCTTGAAGCCGGCAGTTTATTATTGATCAAAGAAGATCTTCCTTCACCAGAAGTCCCAAGTCTCTACACACGAATCCGATGCCTGCAGAGACTCAGGGTCAGACACTGTTATTGTTTTCATTATAACTTCTCTTTTTTATGTCCTAGCAGAAAACTTGTATGTTTATGCCCCCCTCAAACAAATTAGTATTTGGCACAGTCAAGAATAAGTCTTTATTTAGCCACTATTTCCAATTTTAAAGTATGTAATTAGTAGTCCATGAACAGTAGAATTTATGTTACATTGATTAATTTCCCTATTTCAAGCAATATTTCATACTTTCAAACTCAGAGCCAAGCCTTTTTATATTTTTACTATAAAGCTAACAAAACACATTCTTGCTCTTCACTGTCTTTATAGAGGGAGCTCACATTCACCATCTGCCTTCATTACACCTATTCCAACATGGATGATGAGGTACAGGAAAGGAAACCAGTGACAGTTGGTAAACCACTGGTATCCAAACTCAACCTGCATGAGCCCCGACCACCTCACGCCCGCTCTGCCTCCTCATCCTCCAGCCTCGACTCCTTCAACATTCCCGAGAGCTCCTCCTCTGTTGGTTCAGCCTCAAATGCGTGGTCATATCCTGCACAATCTGGCAGAGAATCCTCCACGATTGACTTGCCAACTTCATCCAGAAGTGCCAACATTCCAGAGGAAACTGACTGTGAATTTTTTGATGCCCCTCAACCACTTGTCGCCAGCAAAAGCCTGCCCCACGGCCAAATAAATGACACGAATTACAAATTTAGTGACATGTACAATTTTCACTCTCACTGAGCATTATGTAACCAATGATTAAACCATTACACACTGATAAATCAGCATTACAAATAAGCAAAAGGTGAAAAGATGGTGAGAAAAGCCTGTGAATTTGCTGTTTCAGTAAAGCTGACTAGAGACTCAGGTCATTGTTTGTGGCCAATTTAATTATTATCATAGTCTTAACTATGCATTACATTTTTGTCACGTTTTATGCATATTTTTTTATTTTTTACAATGCATTGAAAAAAATATGGGTTCTATTTGTAAGAAGAAAGAAATAAAAACATCCGTTTAAGATTAATTGTATACACTGTTGTATGCTTCAGCTTTTTGTAACTTGCATTACATCTCATGTGCATTCGTACACCCGTTGGTTGACATCACTGTATGTGGATGTTTCTTGTTAATGTGTGATTTCTCCGGTGCTCTGCACTACGACCGTACTGCGCCTGCGCCGTAACGTCAACTCGACTGGCTCACCGCGGCCTCCATTTTGCAGTATTTTTGCAAGCTAGCTGCTCCCATTCGTAAAGTGCAGCATCAGTAAATAAAGTGCATTGAAAAAGGATTGTTTAAAAACCTGAAGAGATATCCTCACGGACAAAACGATGGCCGACCCATCCGCAGACGTGATCGTTCTGGAGGGCGCAGAGGTCCGCAAACTGTCGGAGCTGAGAGTGATCGACCTGAAGGCCGAGCTGAAGAAACGAAACCTGGACATCACGGGCGTGAAGAGCGTGCTGTCCGAGCGCCTGAAGAAGGTCGTCTATCTGCTCACTTTAAAAAAAAAACTATGCACTGGATTTGACTAACCCAAGTAACTTAACGTTACTATCGAGGCCTGTATTTTGTGGCTTCTTGAACGTAGTCTACGCTAAACCTAAAGCTAACGTTAGCTTAGCTTACGAGGCCTGACTTTGTGCTAGCTAGCGTTAATCGTCAGCTAACGTTTGCGCCAAACGGCTAACTAACTATCATCTCGTGTCTATTTACATATTAGATTTTTGTAAAATAAAATGCTTCTGTGTGTTGAAGTGTGCGCATCTCTGTGATTAAACAGGCAATCGAGGAAGAGGGTGGGAATCCGGATGAGATTACCGTTGCTCCGGAGTCCAACCCAAAGAAATCTAATGTGACACCGAAACGGACTTCCAAAGGTAAAGTTTCCATAACACGTCAAGTGGACACCGTTTAACCTACACTGCAAATGTCTGTACTATCCGACGGTCTGCCCCATTCGTTTCTGTAAATGCAAAAATGTACATGTCACATGGTAGCGTTAAGTTACTCGAGGTGTTTCATTCACAGTCTTGGCGTTAAGAAACTACAGAACACATTATAGTGTCTGAGAGACGATCACCCATGTGGACACTGGTACAGTCGGGTCACTTACCATTAAACTTGCTCGGTAAAGTAATCAGTAGTTCAGGTGTGCGCGGTGTCATTTTATTAGGTAACGTTACATCTTCATGGAGGATAATGCTCAGTGTTTGGTTTTTTTGGAGCCGATTCAACTTTATGGTGATTATGGATGTAGAGTGGATAACATCTATCAGTTATTAATGCAATGCAAATAAAAGGCATCAAGCAGAAAATACACCCTCCAAAATGACCATAATAACTCTCTAAAACTGTTTGAAGATAAACTGAACAATTTAACCTTTATGATGGTAGGATTCTTTTTTCTTTCTGAGCTTTTCTGAGTTAGTTTTTGCCAAATTTACCTAATAAAGTGGCAATTTGGGGAAGCCTACTTTATGGATGTGTAACCTGAATATGTGTTAAAGGTCCATTTTGATTGTGAGTGTCCTGAATAACATGTTAAGTATATCATAATGTGAGCTTTCCCAGTGGTCTCTCACCTCAAAACTGAATGGTTATACTGTCAAATGAGTTGAATAAAATATGTTTCACTGTATTTATCTTCCATTTGCTAAAACGTACAGTGTACAATTCCCTGGGCACGTTGGAGAGAGGAGTATTAGTACTATGGGAGGCTTGTCTTATTCTGTAACAAACACAGTTACAGAACATTTTTAGATGCGTAAATGTAGGAGCTGTCGGTTGTATTGGATTGCCTTACGATTGCCCATCACCTGAAAATCTCTCACACACACACACACACACACACACACACATCGTTTTCTTTGATACCTGTAAGATGCCCACATGAGCACTCGGTCTAAACTAAATGTATTTACTCTAGATGCAAGGCAAGAGAATGATGAACCAGAGGACAGTACTATGGAGGAGGACTCTCACTATGGACAGGTGAGAGTGCTTAACTTATTTTCACATATCTTAAGCACTACTGTAATGATGCTTTTGCATCGCCCTCAACTGCAAAGTTCTGAATTGCTGTTTAATTTTTTTGTGAGGGTCTTCAGCAAATTTCCTCCTTTTGTTCTTCAGGAAGAGTCTCAGGATTACCACGAGAACATGCAGGAAATGGACATCCTCGACATGAACGTTCTGGACGAGACGGAGAATGACAACGGGATACCAGCCGAGGACGACGAGGAAGCCGTGAATTCTCACTCTGACGAAGATGCGCTGTTGAATGAAGCAAATGACAAAGACGCTCTTTTGAATGAACAAGATGACGATGACGCGCTGTTGAATGAACATGACAACAAGACCCTCGAGTCAGAAGATGAAGCAAGAGGCCCGGAGGTGAGAAATTCGACTACAAACGTGTCTACTCATTTTGATCTCTTATCTTTGTCTAAATGCCAATTTTTTTTAACGTGACTGCATTTGTATCTATTTTCACAGAAGGATGAGTCTGAGATGTTAGATAAGACTGAACATATGACATGCTCATCAATCGATATGGTAGGTTACCTCACGTATGTGAAGCTATACGGTAATGCACGCCGTCACAAACTGTCACATTCATTAAGACATTCTTTTCTTTTAGGCTCAGGATCCCGATGCAGATGACGTGCAAGAAGTAACAGGTACTGTAGAAAATTGTTTAGAAAAAGGTGGATGCATCTTTTTACAGTGTTGAGCTTGGAATGCAAACACTTAGTTTAGTTTCAACCAGGAAGAGAGACTGGAAGCCCGAAGGGAATTGCTGGCTTTGTGTTGAAATTTGGTTAACCACATTTAATAATTTCCCTGGTTTAAAAATGTTGATTTAAGTTATATTCTGCCAGTAGTAAACTAACGGTGGTTAACAATTTGATGCACATTGACAGCAATTATATTTCATGGTCAGGGAGGTGTGAGCTGTTGCAGGTGATTGCAGTGTTTCCAGGTTGCCACATGAAGAACAAGACACTGAAGATCCATCAAGACTCATCAACTGTTTACAGCTTTTTAAAGACTCTGACTCGGAAATCAGCTGGACATGAAATTGCTGGACTTGAGCCAATGTTCTTGTCATCATCACGAATGGACACTGGGGGAAAAGTAAAAGGCTGAAAGAAGGTGGACTGCAGCGAGAATCCGCTGCTGCTGATCTTGTGGCTCTCTTCAGCACTGAACTCTTTGTCTGCTTTGGATCAGGTGAACACAGTGAAGTGGTTCGACTTGAAAAATTGAGCCCAAGTGTTAGTCGCATTAGTTGCTTAGTTGTCTTCCAGCCTTCGGGTTCTCTTCCAGTCTCTCGTTAGGGCCTACTTCATCGTTTTAATACATAGTTCTAAGAGCACAGGCCAGTGGTCATGACCTTCCTAATCCAGGGCTTGCCAGTTCCTCGTTAACCATTCCTGTGTTTCAGAAGTGATTAAACTCTGTGCCATTCTATTCCTGTTAAATCCGTAGAAAATGACAAAGTAGCCGGCTCTTGTTTATCTGAGCCACTTAACGAAGATCACCAGCAGAGCCTCGAGACGAGCCCTGAAGAAGAGCACGCTGCCACCGCCGGAGGGGAAGACAATGTGTCCGACACCGGTGCCAAGTCCGAGAACGCCGCCTCTGGAGATGCGGAGAGCGCCACGGATGTTGTTGAGACTCCCACCAAAGAGGTTGGGGATGCCCAGAATGCCCCAGAAGAGACATTTGACGCTGAAAACGAAAGCTCGCAGGCCGTTAGTGTAAGCGAACAAGGCGCTGTGGGTGAAACTGTTGATTCAGAAATGGGGTCTAAGAAGGGTGAGGAGGATGAGAAGACAGAAGAGAAAGCTGCTGCGGACTCAGCCTCCACAGTGAAAGAGTCCTCTTCTGTAGAGGGCGATGATCAGAAAAAGAGGTTTGTTGCTTTCTGTCTACTAGAAACCAAAATGGCTATCTCTGTTGCATTGGCTCCTTTGTGCTAGCAAAATTTGGATGCTCTTTGGAGGTAAAAACGTTCTGTGCATTTGTCTTTGTTTTCATTTGTCATTCTTTTACACTCACCTATTCCACTTTATTGCCCAGTATTCGGATTGCCATATGGTCTAGTTCCATTTACTCACTGTTAAATCACTGCACTATGGTACATGATGGGCTGGTCACTGTCGGTTATGTATTATACCATAAAACACATAGTGTATATACATCTGTATGAGGAGAGATACCAGGTATTTCACTGCTGTATGTTTATTGCTTTTATTTCTTTGTCTCTAGCGCTGAGGAGAAAGATGGCAAGACTGAGTCAAAAGATGAAAAAGGTGAGTGGATAACGTTTTTTTCCCCCCCTGTTCTTGTCTTCATATTCATTGGATATATGCTCATTCATTTATTGTTTGTAGCCGTTGTTGCTGCAGCAAGCGGTAGCAGGAATCTGTGGGTCAGTGGTCTTTCTACCACTACTAGAGCGACTGATCTGAAGACTCTCTTCAGCAAATATGGCAAGGTTAGTCTATGCACACCCACACCGTCGTCAAAAGCCCTACAATTTACAGATCACCCGTGTTTGATCTAAAATTGAGGACTTCATATTTTTTTTTCCCTCCCTATTCTCTGGCCATCTCTACCCTTTTGCGTCCTTGCGTCTCCTCTCTCTCTCCATTTTCCTGCAGGTGGTTGGAGCGAAGGTGGTGACCAACGCCAAGAGCCCCGGGGCTCGCTGCTATGGTTTTGTCACCATGTCTTCAGCAGAGGAGGCCACCACGTGCATCAGCCACCTTCACAGGACGGAGCTGCATGGCAGGATGATCTCTGTGGAGCAGGTGAGTGTCAGGAGTGGTGCCGCCCAGAGAATCACCGCATGGGTCTGAGTGAATCTTAGCAATTTTTCTGCAGAACTACATTTTTTTAGAGACATGAGTGGGTAATAGTAGGTCCGGTAACAAGGCAATTTTTACATTTGATGTAATTTAGTTTGAAGATTAAAATACAGAAATGTATTAAGTTAAAGAGCACACGTAATCAGATGCCTACCAAAGAGGTGTCATTGTTCATTTTCATTGTATGATCAGTGTGAATTGAAATCTGTTCATTCAGCTTTTGTTAATAAGCACGTTCCTGTTTAAACATTGCAGGCTAAGAATGAGCCCGTGGGGAAGAAGCCAGCAGACAAGAACGACCCCAAGAAGTCTGGCAGTGACAGGAGACAGTCGTCTGACTCCAAGTAAGACCGCTCACAAGCTGCTGCCTCTCTGAGAAGAGTCTCTTCCTAAAAAGAAAAGCCCCGTCAGCTCGGTATTTTGGTCCGGTGTGCTTTTAAGTATGACGGGCGCAAACATTTATAGTACGGCATGCCCCAGTAGTAACCTACAACCGCAGTAGTTTGAGCTCCTCAGTGTGGATTAGCTATCAACTATGTGGGAGGAAAGTAAACCATTAACTAAACTGTTGTTCTAAAATGTTCGTTGATACTGCGCTGGCTCAACTGTTCATGTTTTCTGTAGATCTGATGGAAAGGATGAGAAGGTTGAGGGAGACGGAAAAGATGGCAAAGGTGAGAAATGTGTGATCATTTCCAGCTTGTATGAAAAAAAAAGAAAGTAAACACTGAATAAAAGTCACTTCTTCAAAACATCTTCCTATTTTCTTGACCATATCAATTGTGTTTGTTTGACAGGGCGGAATGAGAGGACTGTAGTTATGGACAAATCCAAAGGAGAGCCCGTCATCAGCGTGAAAACCAAAAGCAAGGAACGAGTAAGTAACTAAAGCTTCTTCCTCACACGATGTTACTAAGATGCACCCTGGTCATTTATAGGCCAGCGTACAAGGTCACTATTTTACCTTTTTCTTTCATTGTCTCCTCTCTCCAGAGCTCAAAAAGTCGTGACCGCAAGTCACCCAGTAAAGAGAAGAAAGAAATCTTGTCGTTTGACCAGATCAAGGAGCAGAGAGAGCGGGAGAGACAGAGACAACGAGAGAGAGAGATCAGAGAGGTGGAGAGACGCAGGTTCACGTAAGCATCATTCTCTAAAAAATAAATGTTGACCTAAAATCTTCCTTGTTGAAGGCTGAAGAAATGCCCGTTTCAGCAGTTTTACTGTATGATTTAACACTGTTGACCTATATTTACAACATAAACTGTACATTTGGTGCTGAGAGATCGATCTTTGCCATCTTCTTTCAGTGACCGGGACAACCGGGACGGCCGGGACACTCGCGACAACCGCCCGGACCGTGAGCGCGAGCGAATCCGTCTGTTCCGAGAGAAAGAGGAGAGGAAACACTTGCTCCGGAAGAGAAGCTGGCTGGAGGTACCGTTAGTCACCTGTCGCCCACATTTACGACATTACATTATTATCTGGTGCAAATCTTGCAAAGCCTGTTGATTACAGTAATAGAAATATAGGTTCATCTTGCTCCCATATATCAATTTAATTTTCTCCTCGTCAGTTTTCCTTGCGTTTTTGATAATCTCATGAATGGTTTGACTCCCAGGCTGAGAAGCAGCGCCTCGACGCGGATCGCATGGAGCGTCAGTTCTTGGAGCGGGAAAGGCTACGCATAGAGTACGAGAGGCGGCGCGAGCAGGAAAGGATCCTCAGGGAGCGCGATGAGCTGCGGCGGCAGCAGGAGCAGCTGCGCTATGAACAGGACCGCCGCCCTGTTAAGAGGCCCTATGATATGGATGGCAGGTAAATAATAACAGAATCATGAAATCACAAGATCTTAGCAGTAATACGGGTGAGAGCTTCAGTACGTCTGAATGTGTGGTGTTAGATATCGGATGGATAAAGAGCAGCTCAGTGGATGAACTTCATGCCCGATGTCGTTGCCTGCTCCTCCCTTTTAGGAAAGACGACTGGCCTGAGAAGCGCGTGGCCCTCGATGACCGTTACAGCCGCTCAGACTTCGGTCGTCAGGAACGTTACCAGGACGTTGACCACAGAGACCGGGGCCGGTACCAAGACGACCTGCTGACCGACAGGCGAGACAACACTCGCAGCGTCGCTGCAGACAGAGACGGGCAGGTAAGAAGAATTGAACATGTAACTGAATGGTCACGAGTGACCTCGTAGAGGAACAATGGATGAATGTTTTCAGTAAAGTAGCAACTGTGCAGGGACACAGAATGAATGAATTGTCTCGTGTCCTTTTTCTTTCAGCACTTCTCAGACAGGTCAGAAAGACATGGCAGAGAAGGCCGGGAGTCCTGGAGTGGAGGCTATGACAAACGCATCAACACCAGGTGAGACTGGCTTCAGCTCGAGACACATAAACACCTAGATAGTGTCCAGTGCTGACATTTTTCCTGGAGGGATGAAAAATTAAAATGTTTTTTTTTTTTTCTTAGGGAAGGGGGTCGAGACTGGGACTCTAGTCGGAAAATAGATGGAGACAGAACATGGCAAAGTACGCATACTTGTGTTTAATTGTGTTCGTATTGATCGTATCGCTAGTTACACTGACGGTTTTTTTCGTGATACCATGATGTACATTCGGAAGTAGCTTTTTGCCCTCTGATGATGGGAGTAGAAGATGGCATAATTATAGTAGCAAGCTGAGGGATGATGGTGCCACGTGTCCTGAAACTAGAGTTTTTAGCACGTAATGGCAATATAGACTCGCAGCTATTCCACCTCCTGATGTTTTGCTTTTTTGTTCCAGCTAGAGACGGAGCCATCCCAGGCCAGAGCCACATAGCACGTGGAGGAATAGCAAGGTGAGAAGTGAATATTTACACCTCTTTTTTGATGTTATTATTTTTTTCATTATGATAGAACAGTATTGATCATTGTGTGTTTTTTGTCCACCAGCCGCGGAAGCTACATAAACACAGGAACATCTCAGTCCCTGTCCGGAGCTCTCAACAGGCAGAACCAGCTGCTGCAGGGCAGCGGGCTGCAGGGTGGAGCTTTTGGCCGACGCTACTGATGTCTGTCTGAAGACAATAGTGGGACTGTTTCAGGAGGTCGTATCGGGAAGGATGCGACCACCTTGTTTTGTAAATTTTTTTAAAACCAGGATTTTTTTTGTTGTTGACACAATTCCATTCAATTTTTTGATGGAGACATTTGTTTTTCTCATCGCTTCTCCCTTTTTTTGTTTGTGTGCGTGATGTAGTGATCTCCTGCCTTGTATTTATCATTCAGTCCAACCTACCTTGTTATTCTAACACAACGGCTTGCCAAGACTGTGTTGTATATGCAGGTGGGCCTGTAGTGGAAAGTCACGTCAGAGCTCTGTGTTGTGGATGAAGATGTTTTCTAGACACCTGGGTCAATGGACCTAACCTCACCAGTCTTCTCTCTGTATCCCAGTTTGTCTGAAGCATTGTGGATGTTTTCAATTCTCGTTAAATTTGCCTTCGTTGCAATTCAGTTCTTCATAGCTTGAGGCTACTTTTTGACGTCATTCTTTTTCAAAGAGATGTTTGGAGTTTTGCCGATGAGTTAAATGTTTTTTAAAAGTAAATTCATTCACATTGTTGTCCATGCTTGTTAGTTTATTTTTAAATATATTTCAATCAGTGCTTTTTTTGTATTTGACTTGTGTCATTGTTGAATAATGGTAATAAATGCCCCAGAAGCATCTGTGTTCACAAACTATTGATTAAGATCTGTTATAAAATCTAAATCTTACAATTTAATGTATTCTGTTTCAGCCTATGTTTTCTGTAACTCAAATGTGTTTTTTTGTTTTGTTTTTCGTAAGTGTTATATTTAGGGAAGTCCTTCTGTTTGGTTCATTTAACGCCGTGCTCTGGTCCGTGTCGAAGAATATTAGCTGCTGGTGTCTAGTGAAGCTCGGCTGTAAAATACACAGGGTGAAATTGACTCCATAAATAAAAGATTTTTCATCTTTTTGCAGTGGTGCTACTGAAACAAATGCTCCCCGACTCTTATTTTAAATTGACAAAATATTAATTTAGAATTCAATGTCAGGGGCTCATATTAAGCACACAAACTAAACTAAAGCATATGAGCTGGCATGACACTTTGAAGCAACAATTTAATTTTTTCCATTAGACCTTTTTTTGACATTGGTCATGGCTCCATTTAGATTTGGGGATGCGCTGCCACCATTGAATGGTTTGATAATAAAATGATTGTGCAGCAAAGATGTAAAGACTTGATTGACAACTTACATTTGAACTTGTAGTTAATAGTGTCCAAGATGAGGAGTATTGTTGCAAACTGATTATATAACAGGATGTTTCCCTCTGACTTAAATGGAATAATAATGAAACCACCAAGATGCCATGATTCTCTTCAGTACTACAAACACTGAACTTGTGCACTCAGACTTCTGTTCTGGTGCCCTGAAACCTTTCCAAACAGCAGAGGGAGAGTTACTAAACTTGGATGTCCGATGAGAATGAATGTACTGTATTTCACATGACTAAAAGACCTTCAGCCTAGACTGAAGAAATGAGGTTGGAAGCTAGTGGCTGCAACACCAAACCCAGTGGGTGGTCTGGTAGAACTGGTTGTAGTCCAACAATCTAGACTCGTGACAGACACCTCAATGTTAGTGTTGCATATAACATTCTCATTGCAGAATAGCAGATTGTCCAGGATCACGTGTTTATTTGCGACAGGAGATGAGGTTCTTGACTTGAAGATGTCATTTTGACCTCTGTACTTCACGGTCATGACACGGATATGATTTCCAGATATAGCTCCTTCTTCACGTTTAACTTCCCTTGGTCCTTATCTATTACTGGATCCAAGTTCCTCTTCTACAAATGCAGTTCCTCTCTTCCCACCGATGCTTTCCTCCTTCAGCACGCAGCTACTCGTATCATGAAGCGCAAGATATGACTCATAGTGTGTGCATATTGCTGGAGAAGTGCTCAACAGCAGGCTGTAAACTCGTGTTGTTGGTGTTAATTTAAGTTAATAAATAAGTTCGAATAATCTGTGAAAACTTGTTTCGTCCTTCATAAATTAATTTAGAAGTAGCTTTCAAAAGTGTGGACAACCTTTTAGGGCACAAAGGAGGTCTGCACACTGTTCTAGGCTGCAATTAAATCCTTTAATTCTTGCCTCAGTCCCGTGAGAAAGCGGAAAACAAAGGCCTGTAATCAACTCAAATCATTATCAGCTGCTGGTCAGCAATCCCCAAGGAAAAACAAAACCGCACAAACCAGCAGGTGATAACGATTTGAGTTGATTGCTGCCTCTACAAGAAATGCCTGTTTAAAAAAAAAGAAAAGAATAGAGAAATAAACTATGTATTAGGAGCCTAACAGTGTGCAAGCCTCCTTTGTGTCCTGCAATGTAGTATTTTTAGTTTTGCACCTCAGTGTCTTTTCCTGGATGTCTGCACACTTTTAGCCAATAAAATTGTTATCGCGATGTTGTGGCATTACGGGGGACCCCTGTCATTGTATCAAATCTGCAAGTCTGCAACTCCAGTAACACAAAACAACATGCAGGCATGGTCCAGAGATGTGCATTTGTCAGTTTGCAACATTGACAGCATCACTGGCCCCGTCCCCAACCCACCTGTTGACCCTTCTCTGGCTGTTTCGTGTGGAAACAAAAAAATAAATTGTCCTCTTGTCGTTTTCTAATTGTCCACTAGAGGGAGATATATAATCACAAATAGAGGCAAGAACTGGTCGTTTCTATTCATACGTTAGGCATTAAGTAGATGTTATTATGCATATTAAAGGAAAGTGAGTGCAACGGTAGAACCTGCTGAAATAATTACTTTCTCATGATAAGCAACAGTTAAAACTGATGATTGCATGCTTTGGCTGTTGCATCCATGTGGACATGGATGACAGCAGCGCTACAAGTGGAAAAGCTTGTGACAGAAGATAAATGCAGAGAGGACATGACTTGTCAGTGAGAGGATGTTGGGGGTTAAATTGAGGACATGCACCAGTGACCAGCACTGCAAATAGGTCACCAGATGTAGAACGAACAGCTAAAATCAACACGACTGAGCTGGAGAAGGCCACAGACACTTTACCCGGACACATACACACTTAAAGGCATATATGCGTCTGTAAGCACTCACAATGAGGTCAATGTAAAAGGAATGCACACACATGCACGCACACACACACACAAACACGCATGCACCACTGATCTTCGGCGTCACCCCCGTGCTGTGCAACATCATTTACCCTGGCCTTTGGAATGTGTGCTTATTTTCTCTCTCTGTCCTGATCAGCCTTCGAGCTGAAGTGTCCTACACATCTCTGTGTCTCTTGAGTCTCTCTCCTCTCACACTCATTACCTGAAGATGCCCATATGTTGCAGAGATGTTTTAATAAATCACAAGGTTATTCTGTATTAAAAGTAATGTACACGAGTGTATGTATGGCAAGAGACTACAGAACAGCAGGTTTTCAGCAAGATCCTCTGCAGTGTTTCATCGCTACAATTGGTTCACTTCTCTGAATCAGTGGCAGCGCATGTGAAATGTGAGACGCTGAAGCAGGGTTGTGGTGCGTTCATGTGCATGTGCATGTGCATGTGCATGTGCTCCTCTTATATGTTAGGCTGCAATACACCAGACCTGAGACCACCACAGGTGGATCCACCAAGAGCTTCCTTGGACAGCTGAGGGAAATCAAAGCTGAGCTAACATCCTTATTATGTTTCAACAGAAATGAAGCTCGGAACAACAGCTCAAACTGCAGGGAGGATGAGATGGTCTGCAGAGCTTCAGTGTTGTGGGTCAAAAAAATGCAGAAAGGGAGAGAGATAAGAAAATATATAGTCTATCTACTCTATCCGCCCTGCCCTGTTTCTGCCAACAAATGTCTTTTGAGAATATCTTTGTTAAATTGACCCATCATATAGTCCTTGCATGATTTTTGAGTATGTTTTTGCAATCCTTAAAAGACATTTTTGCTCAGGGCTTTTAAGGAATTTAGGCAAAACCACAGACAGACAACATATGTTTACATTGGGGGAAATCCTTCGTCTGCTGCCAAAACGATAATCCTGAGTTTATCACAATCATTCGTGTAATGCAGCCAGTCTTCACGATAAGGCTGCCGGGCAGCAGCACGGGAGGAATGATGCAAACTCTGATTCCTGTCTGCCAAAGACATCGAGCTCAGACAGCAGCCAGACAGAAGAGAAGGGAGCGAAGGCCAAACCTGAGCCAAGATGGTTCATCCCAGTCCAAGACCTGGAGAGTCAGACATCAGGCTGCTGTCATCCGGGGCTGTAAGAGGGATGCTGAACACTGAGGGCAAAATCAAATGTTCTGTTGTTTCAGATTCATGTCTGAGCTGTTTCTCACCTTAAGATAATCATAGATTGTCCTCTCAGTCTTTAATTTGGGCTATTTCTTTACTATCTTTTTGCAGGAACAAAACATATTAATTAATGACTTCATGAAATCAATTTACTCTTTGACCAATCCTGTGAAACGTCACAATTAGTGCATTATCAAACTATCTGTTATTTGATGTAGAATAATACATTAATGGGAACATGTTGAAGTTTATTATCAGATAAGATTAGGGGTGCAAAATGATTCAAATCATTTAAACAGCCGAGTCAACAGGAATTGAAATGGACATTTCAACCCCTTCTCAACTGCTTACAGGCAAAACGCTGGCATCTTCTGGAGCAGTTGAAATCAAATAGTTATGAAAGCTCTTCTCCCTCCTGAGTTGGGACATCAGTGAGTTGAGGAATTCCGGTCTGACTGGACTGGTGCTCACTGCTGTACGCACGGCGACCCAAGTCGTCCGCCTTAACACCAACTTGACACGTAGGCCTCATTCAGCCCTCTGCGCTTCTGCATTCCTCTCATAACAGGCAGACAAATCCACCGACATGCATGTGAAAAAGCCCCTTTGTAATGTACAGGCATGACGGAGAAACTGGAGAAAACTCAACTGAGCAGGCAGAGCTTACAGGGTGTGGATCTCCAGCACACACATACACACACACACACACACACACACTCACTCACACACATATATATATGTGTCCTTGCTTTGCAGCTCACTGACGGGACTCTGTGTACACTCACTTGCATCCATGACAAAAGTGTGTAGGCTTTTGTGTACTGGACACATAATGTGTAGAGGACAGTGGAAGCTCTGTAAGCTCTGACTTACAGAAGACATGCAGCAACAGATGTATAGCCTTCAACTCATTTGTTCCTCTGTGTGTGTGTGTGTGTGTGTCTGCATGTGTTTTTCCTATTCACACTTATTCCTCTGCACATACTGTACATGCGTGCACACACACACACACACACACACTGTAGGAGTATTTACATGTATGCCTTATCCAATTGGCATACAAAAATGTACTCATGCTGCGTAACAGTGCCTACTGCACCAGGACTTAGGTTTCATGCATATTTAAATATACATTTATATACTGTATATGTTAAACATTATGTAAGGAGAAGTTATTTAGCATTGCACTCCTTTAACATTATCAGACTCACGATTGATCAATGCACCAGAAACAGAAAGATCTCCACACATTCTTCTTCCGTCCGTCAAACATGAGATAAGAGATGACTGATGTTTGACTTTCCACCGATCTCATCGTCACTACAACAGAATAAAGGCTCACAGCGAGGCCGCAGATGTGATTTCAGCTGCTTTTTCACTTGCAAAACTATTCTAATCTAATTTGTAATAATAATAATCTATGATCTCCTGAATTCTACAGAAGAAAAATAAGGGTTTTAAGGTTCACAGTGTACAGTGAACAAACACTCTCAGTGTATATTAGACATAAACACCCACATGTCCCGTGCACGCACACACAATTCACGCATCAATTCGTTTTTCCTCGTTAAACTGCCGCCACAAGTGTATAACACAACCACTTCCTGTCACCTTTGAATAGAGGCATAAAATATTGGCTTCCTCACACACTCAAGTCTTTCTGCTGCTCTTTTATGACCTTACTGTGTATTTAGTTGGAGGCTCGTAAAAGACTGAACTCCTACTGAGGAGGAACCTTTCTTTCTTTCTGTCCTGCCTGCCCAGCAAATCTTTTTCCTCGTCTAATGGATTCTGAATGGGCAGTAAAGCTAAAATTCACTCTGGTGTTGGTTAATTAGAGCGGTCTCTTGAGCTTCCATGTCATTAATGTGAACTAAACCTAAGGATTTGTGAAACCACGATTCATGAGTTTGTCTTTCCTCTTTGACATTATGCTCCCCAGCTTGCTTCAAGGTCTCAGCAGAAATCCCTCTCCTGTTGTGTCTGGACAAGTGATGGCCGTGAACCAGAGCGGAAACCTTCAGATAAAGGGGAACACGATGTGATGAGTGCCAACAAAGACATGAAAATCAATGAGAGGATGACCTAGAACAGGCGGCGAAGAATACAGATTAAGGGACAGAGGAGAAGATGGATATATAACACCAGATAACATGAAAGTCTGCAGCCACATCAATACTGTGGAAGCCACATACTGTAAGCACATGGTGTTACCTCTCTGAAACACAAGAATAGGGGTTGAGGATTTCACCATGTGTGTGTGGGTGAGTGAGAGTGTGTTGGCACGGCTGCTTAAACGCATGTTTACGAGGTTTTTGTCCCACTTTCGGAGATTCCATGCGAGCATGACTGACTGTGTGTTGTTGTTATCCGGGATTGAAGTTACACCTGTGTTTGCTCCAGTGGTCGTAAACACATGCACGAATACTGGAGGAAACAGATGGAGTCCAAATGCCACTGCCTCGGACATTCGGCAGATTTACGAAGTCTGCGTCACTCAACACCGCTCTGCTCATAATCTCTCAGAAGTTTAAAACAGAGGAATGTGAAACTAATGGGCAGCCCTTTAGGTTTGAACGACTCCAGAAGAAGAAGAAAAAGCAATAACAGGATGGTGAAGGAATTCCTCCCCAGCAGGAAATATATGTTCTCTCTGCAGTGATCTTTTCATTTCCTCAGCATGGTCTCAAGGTCAAAGCCAAACTAATTGGAGCTTAAAGGGACTGAGTGACATTAGACTGGGACATATCAGATCTGTATACAAGACAAAACACACAGGCAGTCTGTCTGCCACCCGTCGCTACTGTCAACTGCTGCATTTTGTCTGCCCGTCTTTAATCAGCCGCTGCTCTCATTCTTCTACGTTTCTTCTACATCCCTTATCCCTCTTTTTGCATGCCAGGGTGTGTCTCATAAAGGATATGATATTCCTGCCCTGTCATATATCTGTGGGTCTCCCTTGGGGTCAAGTACAGTAACTTCAGTGAATGATGGGGGAAAGGCGTTTCTCCTCTCTCTAATCACTGGGTTGGGCCTGTTGGTCTGGCCATAAGCATCACCTTCGTGACAATCACTGGCAGACACATAAATACAAACACACCTCCTCATAGGCATACTCTTGAACATGTCAGATAAAAGAAACGGGATACTATAATTAGAGAAGGAAAATAGCAGAAGTTGATGACTGAGGATTCAATTGTGCAGAAAATGCTGGTCTTTCATGAAGGAACGTGAATCAGCTTCTTCCTATTTTTCTTTTGTAGTCACGCTGACTTCTCAAAAACATCTAAAAAAACATCACCTTGAGATTTCAGGACTTTCCCTGATTTTTATGAGAACCGCTTATAAACATGTGATGTTTCTACATGGGAAAGGTTACCGCTTCAGTACTTTTCTAGCGTGTTCTAATGAGGTCAAGGGGCAAAAAAGAAGATTTTTTACACCACTTGGGTCTGTTGGAACCTAAACAATGACGAAGTAAAGCCAGTGTCAATAGAACACAAGTGTAAAATGATTGCCATGCAGGTAAAGGTAAACAAGACAAAAAGTAAGGGTTAGATGAATGTAACACTTCTCGTTTGCTTCTTCTTCTCTTGTCTGCGGCTCTTTTTCTTTTTAAGGCAACACGGAACACAACACGGCCCCCTAAGTCACGCACCACACGTAATATTCTAATCCAAAATCTCATACAGTTTTATCTCTACGGGTTTTAGAAGAATAATATTGCTGGGGGCGACATCTTACACAGACCTGATTCTCCAAAAACAAATGCATATCAGGTTTAAAAACAAGGAACCTTTATCCCGATGGAAAAACACATAGGTTATAGGTTGAACTGTTTTGTTGCCCTCAGTTTGTAGAGAAAACAAAGGTGTAAAATATTCTCACGCAGTTGTTTTGGCATGAAAATCATTATAAAGCTTGTAGGGGCTCGGACACATTTCCTTCATGCATGCTCTCAGTCTACATGTGTCTTTGATTTCTATGGAGTTTATGGAGTTCGGTGCCCCCAAGTGCCGCAAAGGGGTTTAACTACCAACGTAAAGAATGCACCGAGCGTCTTAACATCTTGTTTTCATTTTACATGATTTGAGTTGGGAATTTACTTTTATTGATTTACATTATTATTAGCTTTTCAAGCTTTTTTTCAATACATTAAGATCCAGTTGTGCTTTGTCATTGTTTTCGAGTGCAGACTCACCAGTGATCCACCAATAGGAAAGGGGGCTTTCAAACACACACCCACAACGCTCAGAAGATCTGTCTAAGATGATCACATCGGACTTGGCTTCAGTGGTCTCTGGCTGACAACACCATGGCATCAGTAAACTAAATCACATAATGAACATCAGTGACATGTCAGTAAATATGTTTAGAAAAAAATTATGAACCTCTGATCAGGTTCTGGAGAGGTATAAAATTGCTCCTGTAGCTGTGCCTATACGGTGTGATATAATCTGAATTGTAAGTCGCTTTGGATAAAAGCGTCTGCTAAATGACTGTAATGTAATGTAATGTATTTTGGTATGAAAATACTATAATTCACTAGCTTGTGACAGACTGTGCTGTTATTACTGTGATTTAATTGTCTTACTTATCGTTAATTGTTTGTCTTTGATGTATACCCAGGACTCTTGGAGAGCAGTGTGCTGACTGGAATATCAGTGAAATAAAGTAAACTGACATTGAATTGCAAGTGACAGAGCCATAAATTAATTGGATAAAATGTTACCTATTGTCTTATTCAACAAATATAACAAAACATGTTTCTGAAATACATTACATTAAATACTACTTAAATCTATTTAGTTGATAGTTGATAATTGGCACTAATGACACCGTTTCTATAACGCTAAAGACACATTGCGGTGCGCTGCAGATAGTCAGCTCTCCTGTGCAGAAAATTGTGAATGATTTCCCTTCAGTGATTTCAGAGCTGGGACAAAGTTTAAACTCCGCCCCTCTAACCGTCAGCCAATCATGTTTGAATATTCAAATAAGCCACCCATAAAGATGACTTGGAGAGGCAACTGTGACAGACCATAAGAACCTTTACTCCTAAACCGCAACTCCATACTACTTTTGTGTTTTGAATCAGACGCTTGGATATACAGCCGGTCCGCCGGACACCAAGATAACTTTTAATTCAGGATATTTAAGAAGAAAAAAAACTTAGCAATAATATGGGAAAAGAAAATATCAGTTTTTTGTCTGTTTGGATAATTTTGGGGAACATCTTTGCAACTTTTTCTTCTGACCCTGAACTCACCACCACCACCACTACCACCACTGTGTTCGGTAAGAGCAACCTATCAGCTTGTTTGCCTGAAAAAGGGAATACTTTCATGATTCATCCGCAGGTCTAATGAGGCAGCAATTACATGCGGGGATCAGGTTCATTCCTGCATGATGTTCCGTGTTGACCGCGAGTAACCCTGTGAAACGCTTTCACAGTGCAGGTTTGCATCCTATTTCATGCCATTTAGGTCCATGTGTGCATGAAGCAAAGCGGCTGCTACGGACCTTTTGTCTGGAGAGAGAACAGAGGAAAAACAAAACACTAACGGTGAAAAACAAGAATGTTGTAAAATAAAATAAAATTGCATTATTTTCGAGCGTAAAAAACAAAAACGTACTCAATGTTTAATTTGAAATAATTTGTAATGGTATTTTTTTCCATTTCAAACCATTTAGGTTTGTTTGATTACAAAAATGAAGACTTATTAAGTTACAAAACAAGACCCAGTGGAATAATCAGATTCGTTTAGGTTGTATCCAGTTTTTATCAACTGAACTGAATCTCTTAAGGAATTCCAGGCTTTTGACAATATTGTAATGTTTAATTCATTTTATGCTGGTACAAATACAGTGGAGACAAAAGGGGGCGACACTGTCATGCACTATGTCTCTACTGGTTCACTGACACACTGGTGTGATCAGTGGTCCATTAGTTTGACAGATCGAAAAGCAGCAAGTTTCGTAATTTGCATGAAAAAGTTTCCTGTTTGTTGATGTGTGTTTATTTTGTCCTCTGCAAGACAATTAGTGATTAAACTGTTTCAAATTGCTGCCTGGTAGTCGTATGTATGCATAGAACTGGAAGGTGTAATAATACTGTTCTCTAATGTTCAGTTTCCCCGACTTGTGCATGCAATCCTCTACATTTCTATCATACCATAATGATCTAATCCACTGTATACTGTTTGTAACAGCAAACACCACAGTCACCGGTACTCCCCTGCCGACCACTTCTGCATGGATCACAGACTTCACTGACATCGTGTCCAAGTTCTCCCTGCGTACCGCCGACATCCCAGATGACGACATGTGCTACATTGTGGCAGGCAGCCCAGAAACCATCAAAGAGTGCGAATTCAACTCAGAGACACAGACCTTCATTGTGATACATGGATGGACGGTATGCTAAACTCAATATATCTCATGTAAAGTTGTCACCAGCATGCAGTACTATAGAAAACCATGTTAAAATCACAGGTATCGCAGCAGGTCTATCTTATGGGTGCCTGGTTTGTTAATTAAGTATTTATTTGTGTATTATGTATGTAGG
The DNA here is from genome assembly GCF_910591455.1 of Pholis gunnellus. Lineage (NCBI taxonomy): Eukaryota > Metazoa > Chordata > Actinopteri > Perciformes > Pholidae > Pholis > Pholis gunnellus. The sequence goes on from NC_136530.1 coordinate 7,852,120, forward strand.
TTATGTGCTCTGTTTTGTTTTGGTCCACTCAGATGAAAAACTCTTATTTCTCCTCTGGCTCAGAGATAATTATGAAGTGAAATTATACCACCAATACCAGTTTTCTTATAAATGCCATAAAACTAAACTTAAAATAGAGTCTTGCCAATGAAATGTCGGAATCGTGAATGTTGAGCCATGTCCAAACTGATGAGATGAATGTAATAGTAAATGCACATTTCAGAGCAGATAATGGGATTTAGTCATGCAACAAGATTTGAACCTGAAGACAATCGAGCTTCTCTCCAACCACACAACACACAGAACGAGGGCTAAAGCCAGAATGAATTACGCCATCCAGCAGCTGACTGAAATGTGTGTGACCGTGTGTGTGTGTGTGTGTGTGTGTTACTACAGGTGACCGGGATGTTTGAGAGCTGGGTGCCCAAACTGGTGTCTGCTCTCTACGAGCGTGTGCCCAGTGCCAATGTGATCGTGGTGGACTGGCTGACCCGTGCCAACCAGCACTACCCGACCTCTGCAGCCTACACCAAACTAGTGGGCCGCGACGTGGCCAAGTTCGTTACATGGATACAAGTAAGTGTTTTCATTGATCAGTGTCCAGCTGGCTGACAAACGGCTGGATCATAAAGTCAAAAAGTGGATTTCCCCCACTGTTTTTGCATCACCAAAACTTTCACTGTATTCTACGTTAATCTGCCAGCAAAGAATTTAGAGCAGCCGGAGAATCTGTGACAAATTTGTGTTTGCTGATGTAATCCTTTTGAACCCAGTGGTGCTGCTGCAGATATGTTTTCCCTACAGGTTATGATTTTAAACGCCCTATAAAGGTGTTTTATGGCCGTGTCTGTGGCTCACAGCAGCTTCTCATTACAAGGCTCAGAATTTAGTAAAGCTCAGACTTTGTTTGAGCAATTTAAGGGCAAAAAGGGGTGCTGGCAGGAATAAGGCTTTCATTTGTTTGTCATTTATTTACATCAGTTCCAAGTTTAAAGCTTGTAATGTTTTGGCAAAGCATACAATTACACAAATTAATTCTCATCTTGAACATCTAAGCCTACTATTAGTTTTAATCCCTCTAGCAAGTCGGTGTGATTTACATTACGTCCACATGTTCTTCTGGCACATCTGATCCATCTCCTCGTTTACAGAAAGAGCTGCAGTTGCCCTGGGAGAGGATTCATCTGCTGGGCTACAGTCTGGGAGCACACGTGGCTGGAGTTGCCGGAGACCTCACAGACCATAAAATCAGCAGGATCACAGGTGAGAACGTCCATTTAACCAATGGATCATCATCTGCTTATTTACAAACAGTGTTTAGATCTGTGTATTGAAAAGTGAGTCATTGATTTCAACCGCCTCCATTAGAGCAGTGTGTAACCTCCTTTTTACAAATGCACGAGAACATTTACGACCATGTGTATTGTGTTTTAGCTATAAGCTTTTTGGCTCATTTCTTCGACACCTTAATGTCTAAATTTAGTCTCTGAGCCAGTGAATTAATGCGTGCAAACATACCATACTGTACTGTAATGTAAGATACAGGCCCTGCTCGTAAAAACAAAACACTACACCAGTGAAATATAATCAGCTGTCGATTTCAGGCCCGTATTGTAAGTGTGGTGTGAACCAGTCAGTGCCAGTATGCGGGTCCAATTCATATTTGTCCCCATGGAGTTTATTGAGTCGGAAATCTCTCTGACCTGCTTAGAATAATGGTATGTTTACTGTGATCAAAGGCAGGAGCCCATTAACAACCCGCAATCACTGCTTCACATTGTCCTTAGCGTCAGTGGTTCTGCAGAGCTGCACATGAAGAAAAGAGACTAAAAGAAACACACACTCAAATGTTTAAATGTACTGTTTTATCGGTAGGTCAGTCCATAAAAGTGATCATTCAAGAGGCATTTATTTCAGCTTTTATGTGTCTTTTATGATCTACACAATCAATCTTCATGGAAAACTGCACAGCAAAGAAATTCTTCCAAAACAGGCGAGGCGTCGCTGAGATTTGCCTCCCTCTCCTTTTATCTAGGTCTGGATCCTGCTGGTCCCACCTTCGAGCACGCAGACAACCAGAACATCCTGTCCAAAGACGATGCCCAGTTTGTGGACGTCCTGCACACCAACACCAGGGGCTCCCCGGACCGCAGCATCGGCATCCAGAGAGCCGTGGGCCACATCGACATTTACCCCAATGGAGGCACTTTCCAGCCTGGCTGCGACATCCAGAATACATTGATGGGGATTGCATCGGCAGGCATCAAGGGCCTCCAAAGTATGTCCACATGTTCTTCTCATTGTTCGTTCCTCGCTACACTTCTGCTTGTGATGATGCTTTGGGGTTTGGTTACAATCTATATTCTGTAAACTAAACTTCAACTAGATGACCTGGTGGCATGTGGGCATGTATCTGCCCTTATTATTTGACTCATTTCATATGTCCTGGAATGTAAAAAAGTTACGTATAAGTGACGAAAGCTTAAATTTGTTACCAACCTTCTTTTTGCAACAATGGTTTTGTAAACTGTCATGATAGGCTTGTGTAAGTTTACATGTTGTCAACAGACACTTTAAGTCTATAAAAGCTTTCAGAGCTACAGTTAAAATATGTTTGCCTCCAGTCGTAACAGCCACAGATTCACAGACGTGTTTTAACTGCGCAAGGCAGCGAAAAGTTCAAAGTGAGAAAAAGCCTCACATGAGGAAGACATTTATACCGTTGCATGACGCCACGCCATAGAAGGCGCAGTGTTCACAAGCGTCTGTACTCTGTGTGCTTCAGATATGGACCAGCTCATCAAATGTTCCCACGAGCGCTCCATCCACCTGTTCATCGACTCTCTGCTGAACACCCAGCAGCAGAGCATGGCCTACCGCTGCAACTCCAGAGAGGCCTTCAACAAGGGCATGTGCCTCAGCTGCAGGAAGAACCGCTGCAACAAGCTGGGCTACAACATCAACAAGGTCCGCACGACCCGCAGCGCCAAGATGTACCTCAAGACTCGTGAAATGATGCCTTACAAAGGTAAACACGGGGGGGAAAGGAACATGCAGAGAGGCGTTTGTAGGCTTTGTGTCCTGTGCAGTGCTAGAAATAAATACTTTGAACTACTGTAGAAAAGTCTGACTGGGTTTATGGACTTTACCAAGGATTAGTAAGATTCGAGTTAATGGATGCACATACCTTAATAGGAGTAATCCTCAGTGTGTGAGCTACTGTTGTTTAGTGTGGATGTGGCTGCGTGGAGCCGTAATTCATATTAGTACAGTTAGCAATGGTACAAATAAGACTACATGTAATGTTCACACAGCTGTAGACATGTACAACAAGTAGCAGGTATTGAGGAGGTCACATGACGAAGAGGTCATGGGTATTTTAGTTGCTTGGAGTATGCTGAGGTAATGCAACACCACTACATGTGATACTCTATGAATGGAAAAGTTTATTTAAGAATTTGGTAAAAGTCACAGTTATTTCTGTGCAAAGATTAGCACGCTTGGTAAACAGTTCTTTTGTAATGGATATATATGAGGGTGTGTGAATGTAACCAAGCCGGATTTAGCACAAATCTGTGTTTAAATGCAGAACTGTGGCAGTCACATGAAGACCGAGAACGGTTACATAACGTAACTTTAAGTAGTGGTTTATGAGAGACGTGGGCCAGTTGCTGAGAACCCGTCAATCTGTGTGAGAGCGCGTCTAAAGTGTAAACTCTGTTTCTTCTGTCGTAGTGTTCCACTATCAAGTCAAGGTGCATCTCTTCAGTGAGGACCAGCTGAGCTTCACCGAGCAGCCAATGAAGATTTCTCTGTATGGAACCCAAGGAGAGAAGGAGGACATTTCCTTCGTCCTGTACGTACATTAATCAGCACCATTTTTTTTACATACTGTCATTTTAAAAAAACAACCAGAACATGCATGTGGAAATTACAAGAGAAAGTTGAGTCATGGTCAACAACAGTGTTTCCTGACCATAAATATAGACCATATTGGCACCATTGCTATATATGTCAAACACATACACACACACACACGCACATACCACGGACGCCTGCACTGCGTCAATATAGATAGTCCAAACTGAGCTGCTGACCTTTGAACTTTGCTCTTCTTGTCAACCCTTAGGCCGGTCCTGACCGGTAACACCACTTTGTCGTTCCTCATCACCACCGATGAGGATATTGGAGACCTGATGATCGTGAAGCTGCGCTGGGAGAAGGACACAATCATCAGCTGGTCAGACTGGTGGGGCAGCAGCAAGTTCCACATCCGAAAACTGCGCATCAAGTCCGGGGAGACCCAGTCCAAGTGAGTTCTTGGTCTCCATCACAAACATATGATTATCTAGAACAAACTAGAATAGATCCATTGACACTTCAGACTGGAATTCCTTTTTTTTTTACATGTTGTTGTTACTTTAAAGTGTTTTTTCTTTCTCCATGTGATCTCAGGGTGATCTTCAGCTCGAAGGAAGGAGAGTTTGCCTACCTCGTCAGGGGAGGAGAAGATGGAGTCTTTGTCAAGTCGAAAGAAGACAACATGAACCGTAAAGAGAAATTGTAAGTTGAGGAAAAGCTTCCTGTATGTGGAGCCTTGTTATTTATTATCAATTATTAATTGACATATTTCAAAACCCAGTTTTATCAGAAGCTCTCCTGTTCACTATTGTCTTTTCTTCTCTGCAGGATGCACAAGCTGAAAATGCAGGGCAGTCTTTTTGAGCAGAACAACGCTTAAAAGTTGCACTTGAACACATATCATGCACAGCATCCATCTCTACACACATAGCCAAAGATGGACCGCACACTGCAACACTGGGAAAGCCATAGCAAGCAACTGGACATATACTGAATGCTGCCTTTTTTTTTTTTCTTCTTCTAAATTTTCCTCCTGTTGTGCCTCTTGACTTCAACTCCCATTGCAACCAACACAACCTCATCCACAGTGCTGGAAATCAGTCTGCTCACAAACTCTCTCCTGTCTCTTTGCATCTTCTGCTGCTGACACATGTCACAGCTTTCTTCGTGATGATGTGCTCACATATGACAAATGTATATTTTCAGTAGCATTTGCTGCATATCTTTGTAATCATTTGGTTATGCTTCTGTAGCCCATATATACTGTTTATACTGATTTTGATGTACTTTTAACCCCTGAAGTGTTTTTTTCTTTGCCTTAGTGAACTTGGATTATTGTTTATGTATAAATGATTCAGAGTGATAGGCATAATTTAGGCACATCTTTTGTTTGTTTTTTATTTCATAAATGTGCAAAATTATAATTTTGTCTCTAATGTTTTTCTATACTGAACCACTAATTGCAAACAATCGACAGGGACCAAAGAAGTATTTACTATCTACTGAATGGAGAATCACAGCGGTCTTTGTAAATACCTTTTTTGATCAGTATTTTTTACATATATATATATATATATATATATATATATAAATATATGATATATATATATATACACAATCATATAATATATGATTGTGTTTTGGTTATTGTGTCACTGGTCACTTTAAAAGGCTCTCTGTCCCCTGCAGCCATTTAGATGTCAAAGGTCATTGAGATTGCGGTCCAACAGGGAAATGCATCTTTTAATTTGGGTATTTTTTTTCCTGAAATTGAACTGAGGTCACTTTTAAATCCAATAATGGCTAGGTGCTCTTTAATTACTTCATGAATGGGCCAACAGTGTCTCACCTGCAATAGTTTACATCATTGACTTAACTCTGTCTACAACGTGCCCTTATTTTGAAAAGGTCAAACTGTACTTTACAAAATTGCTGAAAATAAACATGCAAGCCCTGATAATTTGTGATGGACCTACATGTTAGCCATAATACATCTCAAGAATACTTCATATTGTATTTACTGAATGTACATTTATATATTTGTATATTGAGCTGTAATATATTTTGGGAGGCTTCCATTGTCATCTGTATTTTTTTTTTTTTTTATAAATGAAGCGTTTTGTCATTTTATGCACAAGGCTTTGGAAGGATCAATTAAATTGGTCTCCATGCCAGCTGTTCAGTGAATTTACTTTCATGAACTGAGATGCAGTGCACTGTATAAATAAAGAGCCCAGGATGGTTTAATAAAGAGATGAACCACATATTCCAATACTCCTGACTGCTTTAGTTGCTTTTAGATAATGATAAGATGATTAAAGCATCAAAAGATTGTAGGAATGAATTGTCACTCTCCAATCAGATAAAAGAGCATCTGCCTGGTAGCATCATCGTCATCATCATAGCTCATCGGTTTTAGAAGCAGGTGAAATAGATATTTAAATCTGATCACTCTGAGGGATCCACCTAAGCTCCTTGATTCAGGGTGACAAAGTGGTACATTTTCTACCAAATGGAAATATGAAAAAATGAAAAACATCAACACGGACAATGATTTAGAATGTGCTAAATATTAAACTATACTCCATATGATACCAGTTTTGGTGATCAAAAAATGTATTGAGCTGAATCCACTATACTTCAACCAGTGTCAATGCAAACTCTGCACTAATGCCTCTTATGTCTTGAACTATTCACAGTAAACATATATACAGCAAATGTTTTATTATGATTCTGATGTATATCTATGAGTTTGAGCTTATTTGCACCAGATGTGATTCTAGCACCTGTAAAGAGAGTTTTATAAACTTTTAACAAATGAAGAGTCTTGTATATGCAGTATTTCAAACAAAAAACACTGAGTAGCACAAATACTAGTAGTTTAAAAAGTACCCTGTGGAGCTTTTTATTGTGATCAGACACATTTTCATTCACACCCAAGGTTTCCTGTTGTCTGAGAAACATGCTCAATGCATTCCTTTCCTCAAATTACATTTCTAAAAATGCATTGGCCACATGTCATGCTTCTCTTTCTTTGTAATCTAAATTAAAGATCTGGCAATGTCAGTTGGTTCCAGTGTGAAACATTTTTGGACTATTGGATGGACTGCTTTTTAATTTGCTACACACATCCCTAGTCCTGAAGGGAGGAATCTCGATGACTTTGGTAATGATTTGGAGTTGGCGGCAGATTTTGAGATATCGAATCCAGAAACGAATGACCTCAACTATACTTTGAGATTATTCTACCATAGCATTGCAACACTATGTTTTTTTAATAGCTGCCATAGCTAACTGTGGAAGGAGCATTACACGTGGCTCTCCAAGCGGGGCCCCGTTTTTCAGTCGTCCCTGTCTGATAAAACAGATCCGGTTTTATTGAAATCAATACAGCTGTTGACGAAGTGTGTTTTGCTAACTAAAGCATATAATAATAATAATAGCTTTATTTATATAGCACCTTTAAAAACAAAGTTTACAAAGTGCTTTGACAGACAAAGCAGCAAAAGCAAGGTAATGATAATAACAACAGAAAGCTCAACAGTGTGGCCCAACAAAGCACAACTGCTAAGGGAAGAGTTAAACCCGGATAACACAGTACAATAAATGAATAGGAAAAAAACTGTTGATACGATAAAAATATACTAATAAATAAATAAAATAAAACAAAATCATTTAGTAAAATAATTTAGCAAAATCAACAAATAAAAATGAAGCAGTAAAGCAACAACATCACATAAAAGCCAGTCCGTAAAAATGTGTTTTAAGAAGTTTTAAATTTAAAAGAGATTACTGATTCAGCGAGCCTTATCTCCTCAGGCAGTTCATTCCAAAGTCGAGGGGCCCTGATGGCAAAAGCACGATCACCTTTACTTTTCAGCCTCGACTTTGGAACAGAAGGGCCCCACCTGAGGATCTAAGGCTGCGAGCTGGCTTATATAGGGGGTCGACATTTCCTCTATTTTGGGGCCAGACCCATACGTGCTTTAACATGATCAGTAAAATCTTAATAAATCAATTCTAAAACAAACAGGGAGCTAGTGAAGAGAAGCCGGGATTGGGGTGATGTGATGTCGTCTGTACAAACCAGTGAGAAGCCGAGCTGCTGCGTTCTGAACTATAACAACAACAGCTGTGTATTGCACTTTGAGACCAAACATCAGTGACCAACATTTTGTATTGTGCCTAATTGCATCCTTCTCACACACTGCGTAGTAACTTCAACAGCAGTTAGACACATCTGCTGATGTGCTGCTCTACGCTGCCTTTGTACACACTGTGTAGTCAAGTTCAGTCAAACTCTATTTGTACAGCACATTTTAAAAACAACCACAGTTGACCAAAGGGCTGTGTACTTTAAACCAACAATAAAGGGAAGCCGCTCAACAGAACGTTGCTCTGCAGTGCCACAGTGTGTTTTAAATAAGTTGCTATTGAAACGGTAGAGCCGAGCTACCGCTCCCACATGGCTTACATCTGAGTTAACGGTGGTGCTCGTCAAACACAGAGGTCATTGTCGATCAGCCAACATCTGAAGCCGCGTAAAGCCCCGTCCAAAATGTTTTAATAGTACAGGATTATAGTTGGATGTGATCACTAAGCCAGCTTTGCTAGAAATTCAAAACATAACGTAACACTGAACCGACCAACAGTATGAGAAAGACAAAGTTGTATCTCTGATTCCTCAGGTTTGTGGATTAGTTCCTCTGAGAAAGAGATTCCCTCAAGACTGCTGAAAGGCAGGAAAGGCGTTGAGAAAAGGTTATAAACTGTAAGTGAAAGAAGTTAAATTGTAGTCACAGCTACAATTGAGAGTCTAAGCTGAGAATGAGCTCGAGTAAAGTCTAAAACTTCAGGATCTGAAAGTATTCAAAGTTTATCAGACATTATACTAATTCCAAAAGGAGTAAAAATCATATTGCCATTAAAACAACTGTGTCAAAGTTGAGTAAATTGGTTACATCTTTCACAACGAAACCAAACAGATTCACGGTGGAAACACTCCCTCATGACTTTGTGTTGTTAGTGGACGGGTGTTGTTGAAGCCACAAAGGTGACTTTTAAAACCTGTTCAGTAGCCTGCACAGGCCTGCAGCATGGCTCTCTGCTGATTCACAAACGTTTTTTTTTTGTGTTTGTCTTGTCCGACAAGAATCATCAGACTTGTATTTGTACAACATGTGATCATGTGCCATACCTAGAAATCAGATTAGGAAATAAGTCTTGGAATAACAAATTGTTTGTGGAGGAGTTGCTTGTTTGTCCGCTCTCCCTCTCTGCTGGCACCAGCAACTCTCTGCTGTGGAGGTCTGGCATCCGATTCACTCGGCTCTTCATCAACTCCTTGTCATCGCGGCTGAGGCTTTCCCACAACAGAGGCGAGGAGAAATACAAATGCATTTACTGCTTTTCGAGGAAAACGTTATGTTCATGGAAGAGAAACAGCTCATGAAGCCAGCTGGTCTGCTGTGGGAGTTTGTGTGTATATGACTCTTGTAGCAGAGCAGCTCTAAATTAGCTGGTATTTTGCAGTTTTCATGATTTTTTTTTCCAAGGAAACAAAGTTGTTTGCAAATAGCTGCAGGTTAGTTAAAAGAATGATTATTGTGTTAAGACTTGTCCTTGCATGTAGCTTATTTTAGTACATTCACAAAAGGCTTCAGATGCTGCAAACCAGCTTGACTGGATGAAAGTAAACAGATGGTTAATAAAGAAAGTAAATCATAAACAAGAGTGTAAAACAGGTAGCGTAGTGTCCACCCTCCGGTTACCCCTCAGGTTAACACTGATAGCTCTGTCAGCCCTCTTCCCGTTATTTGTGTTGAGCAATAGAAATGCTCTTGATTTCAAATGTTGCACCTTTCACAGCACTAGCACAGTGTGCATGTATATCCAATGTCTTTTCATCCAAAATAACTAAAGACAATTCATTTGGGAGATATTAGGTTTTATTATCACACTGTTAAACAAAAAATTGGCTACAATGTCAACGGTTTGTTAACAAGTGTTATCCTGTCTGTGAACTTTATCGTTCAATTGACCTTCACAAGCAACAAGCTTGTAACTTTTCAACCATCGCCTCATCGGCCTCCTGCCCAGTTTATCTTGGCATCTCGAGCCAGAGTTTTAGGCAACAGATGAGCCGCTATGAGGCCAAGTACTCTTGCCGGAACGTTTGCACACAGTCCCCAGCCGGCATGTAACAACATTTTTACACAGTTAGTGAGTAAACTGCTTCATGCAATAGGTCAAAGGTCAGAGTTCAATGGAAACTATGACATTTCTATAATAGCCGTCGGTGATTGCCAGGTGATGGCCAAAGCTTTAATGATTGCAAACTGTAACACACACTATTCAAATGTTGCTGATGCTTGATACCAGGTATATGTTTCGATTGGTCAAGTCGAGTCTGCCAACATGTCACTGCGGCGGAGTGGAGTCTGAGAACTGGAACCCGAAGAAGGTGACTTTTACTTGAATGATTATATAGTCCATTAATAATATGTTGTGAGTAATAATATTTACAAAATGTTAGATATCTATTCGGATATTCAGCATCAAATAGTTGACATGCCACGAGAATGTGTTCTTAATAAACAGAATGTTCTTTAAAACCCCGTAAAACTTGGTTTCATAATAAATTCTTTACTTAGAGTTACAATTCGTATCTTAAATATTGTTTATAAATAATAAAAAAGTGTAAATAATTAATAATAATTTATTAAAGAGGAACTCCACAGATTTTTCCACATCAAAGTCTCTTTACCGGTCTTGTGTGTGAGTATTGCATTTGTATGGTTGTATAAAGCCTTTTGTGACTCAGCAGGAGCTGCGCTAAGTGTGATACATTGACTCAAGTGATGTCACTTGAGTAGGTGTCGGTTGGGGCGGAAGTTTGAATGACAAACAAATCTGGGGCTGTCGAGTCAGAGAGAAGTGAGCTTCTAAAGACTTCTGTTGTCTCCTCATCTCTGCTTGAGGCTCGAGGCTCGAGGCTACAATAGCATTACACAACACACCGGTGGTCGAGTTGCATTGCGGTTAATATAGGTGTCATGCTGTGAAGGAAAAAGAATGAATGGAATAAAAAAAGATGATAATTCTGGTTTTCTGCTGCATCGATTTTTATCCTTTTCTTTTATTGTCTATTTGGAGTCAAAGTTTGAAGGAATGCAATGCAAAATCGGTTAATTCATCTTTTAATAACCTTGATGGTTAGTTAATGACAGCATTTTTTGAAACAGAGAGTTAAAACCTGATGCTTAATGCTTTCAGCACACTAAACATAATACTGCTTGATGCAGGTTTGTGTCTCCTTTGTATTCTCTCTCTCTAATGTCTTTGGTGCCATGACAACAGCAGATCAGTCAAAAGGGGCCCCAAATTGCCCTTAAGGGGCCCTTATGTCCAGCCAAGCTGCTTGCATCCTGGAATGTCAGGGAGAGACAGCCATGTAGGTAACCACTGATATACAGTAGGCTATTTTATTAGTCTGTCTGCTGCAGTGCACAACACTCTCCTGAAACATTCATGACCTGCTTCTGCAGCCTGCAACACACACACACACACACACCAACTGTATATTCTGACAACAAATACAACCAGAGGTCTCAAAGCTCATCAGTGATGACAGCCGTATTTGTTGTATTTCATTATTATTCTATTGTGGTCAAGCATTTAGGGTTAAGAAAAAATTGGTATATAAATAAAGTTTATTATTATTATTATGAACTTTTTCTGATACAGTCGAAGCGACAAAGCAAGAAAACTTGAAACTCATTTTCAAACTTGAAACTCACTTTGTCAACCTAAATGTTTACTATACTTTATACCATTTAAAATATGTCCTCCATTTGTTGTTATTTTTTGTTTTGCTTTTAATGTCTTATTTCTTGCAACTGTCTCATCATCTTTTGTGCAGCACATTCTATCTTTTTGTACAACATTTGCTGAATGAATGCATTGTTCACCCTTTCCTGCAGCTAATGGAGTAATCATTCAATCAATGAATCAATCAATTAAACAAACAGGAAAGCAATTACGCAGTAAGCCCAACATGCACTATCTTCTAATGTATTCCATGTTGGTGATTGAAACATGAATTGAATAAAGTTAGAGACATGATTAATACACTTTACTGGTTTTAATAAGCCTTTCCTGACAACCAGCGTTGTTAATTCTACTCGTAATGATTTACCAAACGCATGTTTTTCCATTCCCCGCCCGGGGCTCAGCAGCCAATGGCTTGTCAGAGGTGCTATTTAAGACGCGGACAGTTCAAGGTGGTTCAGATGTCAGCGCTCTGAGCGCAACAGGACGTAGTGAATTATTCTTAGAAGGAATACATAAACTCTTCCACCGCGAGATCCGGTTGATTGAATTCATTGTTCGAGACATTTTCTCCAGAAGGAAGCAGCTGGAAAAGCAATGAAAGCGTGGCGAGTTCGGTTTCTGTACTTTCTGGTGTTGAATGCAGCTGTGCAGTATGTGACGTCTCTGGAAGAAGAGCTCACCGATTCTATTTTTGGTGAGTTGCCAGTTCAAACTTAATTTAACGGTCACACACATCGACACGCGTTTGTGCAAAACTGCGGGATTTGAGCGCATATGGAGGCTGTTTGTGTCTAATTCACCGCATTACTTGGTATGAGCAGGGTGTGTGTAGTTTGGACTGATAATAAAATCAACTGTTTATAGGCTATGTATGACGTGTCTTTGGTTGTCTTTCCAACTTTATTACTATTGGCTGTGAGAGACAAGGTGCTTTTCACTTTCAGAGAAGAACAAAGTGGTGAAAACATCCAGGCTACTGAATATTCTCAACATAATTTAATTTATCCAAATGCAGTTTTATATAATTTTTGTTTTCAATATGTCCCCTAAACTGCTGCAATACCGTCTCAATGTAATGGCCTGTATGCTTCCTGGGTTCACCTCCCCACCCCCCACTCTGAAAACCGGCACAACTCCTGGTTGAGTTGAGTCAGCTGACTGTGCCAGGACCACCGAAACTTGCACAGATTATAGTCGGTGAGGTGGCAGGAACAAAGCTGGGAAAAACTCCCCTGTTGTTACCATAGAGCTCAGCCTGACCAAGTGATCCCCTGTAACCTCTTAGGATGGATCTTGTTTAAGGGGGAGGCTCGTTTATTGAGAGGCCCCGAGGGGCCGGGTCTTATTGGAGCCATTCACTCCGTTAGCTAGTCAGCCGTCTCGGAGACCCCCTTAGATCTGCTTTACACATCTGACAAAAACACCAGCTTGACAGAGGGATTTCTTCTCTTCTCTTCTCACACATTTGTTCACACAGCTAATTGCTCGTCCTTCCTCTCTTTCAGATAACTTCCTCGACCCCCTGAAAGACTTGTTTGAACACAAAGATGACAGCAATCAAACTGTCGCCAAATTCTCCCTCCGCAAACCATCCCATCCCGATGATGACCTGTGCTACATCGTTCCCGGCAAACCCGACTCCCTGGCAGCCTGCACCTTCAACAGCACCTCCAAGACCTTCCTGGTAATCCACGGATGGACGGTGAGTGGAGATGCTTCAGCCTGTTGTGACCTGCCTGCCGGTCTTTAAAACACCCAAGGGCTTTGTTCACTTCACTCTCCTTTGGTTTCGCAACAACACCTGTAACACGGAGTGTGTCATTATATCGCAAAATTCCAGTGCCATTGAGTCTTAAATTCACCGAACCGACTTTCTTGACAAGCAACGTAATACCAAAGAACATGCTGTAAAGAGGTGGACTAGAGGTGGCTCTGATTTTACAATATGGCCATTAAGCTAATTCTCCCTGAACTTTATTTAATTAATACCAGTTTTATTAGCAGCTATGACGTTGTTGCATTGAAAGTTTAATGTTCCGACTGTCTTTTCAACAGTTGAGTGGGATGTTTGAAAGCTGGGTGGAGAAGCTGGTTTCGGCGCTGTACGACAGAGAGCAGACGGCCAACGTCATCGTGGTGGACTGGCTCACCTCGGCACAGAACCACTATGTGGTCGCAGCTCAGAACACCAAAGAAGTGGGACACGAGATCGCTCGCTTCATTGACTGGATCGAGGTCAGTGGGATAGAGTTGATAACTGTTACAGTAGGAAAAAAAAGCTTAATTTACAAATGGTCATTCGTTTTTCCACTCACCAATAAGAAAATAAACATGTATTTGAAATGAACAGAGAGTTGTTATTAAAGCTGTTACTCTTTACAACAAGCCAAACAACATTTACAGATAATCTAACCATTAGTAACTTTTTAAGTACACGCTGTCTTATACCTTATTGCAAAATAGTACTGTTCAGGTCTGCTAGCTAGTAAACACAGTATAAATCCACAGTGACATTCATTTACATATATTTACTAGTCACTTTGTAACAGGATCTGTCACTTTAAAAAAGAATCTTCTACAATGAAACCAGTCGTGATTTTTTTTAATCTTGTAATGTTTACTTTATCAGTGAAAGAGAGTATTTGTCTCAGTGATTTCTTGAGTCATATTTTCATTTATGTTCTTTAAAGGAAACCACCAACATGCCTCTGGAGAACATCCACCTGATTGGCTACAGCCTCGGCGCTCACGTGGCAGGATTTGCTGGAAGCCACGCAACCAATAAAGTCGGAAGAATAACTGGTAAAAAAAACAAACGATGTATTTGATAATACATCTTGCAGTTTAACTTGGTAACCATCAGTAAATTGGGAGTTGATTGGTTAATTCACTGTCATCGGTCTCTGTCTGCAGGTCTGGACCCAGCTGGTCCTGACTTTGAGGGACAGCATGCCCACAGGCGTCTGTCCCCCGACGACGCTCATTTTGTGGACGTCCTCCACACCTTCACGCGGGGCTCCCTGGGTCTCAGCATCGGGATCCAGCAGCCTGTCGGCCACATTGACATTTACCCCAACGGAGGCAGCTTCCAGCCAGGCTGCAACCTCAGGGGGGCCCTGGAGAAGATCGCCAACTTTGGGTTATTCGGTGAGAATGACTTATAATGTAACAGCAAAATGTGAACGCTTGAACTTGAACTTAGTTTAAAACTAACTAAATGAGTCATTGTTTTGAAAGTAAGTACGTTTTTGCACTCAAGTCAAGGCAGGCAAGTCCTGAGTCATGTCCAAAGTCCTAAACAAGTCATAATGTGCTCTTCACCAAATGCTGTGCCATTTTAAAAACAGAGTAATGATATACAGTATTACATTTACAATTATTTTAAAGATTTATAATTGTTTGTTAGCACAAGTGTGATTTAACTTAATCATAAAGAGAACTAACTGGGGAATTAAGTGTTGACTTGCTGGGATGAATAGCCTGAACGTTGATTCAGGTAATGTAGGGGAATACATGGATTTGTGGCACACTTTGTAAATAACATACTTTTTAATCTTTAGTCTTGAGTATTTTAGAATCAAAAGGCTCAAGTCCAAGTGACGTATTAGTCAATGGTGTTAACGTCCAAGTCGAGGTGAATGTCTGTTTTGATTTTGTCAAGTCTGATCGAAAGTCGTCAAATTTGTAACTTGAGTCTGACTTGAGTCCAAGTCATGTAACTCGAGTCCACACCTCTGCTGCTAAGTATTTAAAGCCATAACCAACAATGATGAATCGGCTGCAAACAGGTTACAAGGCACATTTTTGTGAATATTAGTAGATACACATAGAGAGTTGTCCAGAAGCTCCAATAACACTGGAGCTACTTGCTGTCATTAATCTGTGTTGGGAGTTAATGTTGTTTCTGTCAGTTGCACAATGATATACAACGGGCTGAAAATAAACATAGGGCTCCGATCATGGCTGAGGAAAGGCCAGATAGAATGTCTTTTTGGCTGAGGAGGTTGATAGTTAAAGCAAAAGTAACACATTGACGTTATCATGTATGTGTAATTAAATATGGTTCCATCTTTCCTCATCAGCTATTACTGACGCAGTGAAGTGTGAACACGAACGCTCGGTCCACCTATTCATCGACTCTCTACTGAACAAGCGGGAAACAGCCAAGGCCTACAGATGCGGCAGCAACGACATGTTTGACCGCGGCATGTGTCTCAGTTGCCGAAAAAGCCGCTGCAACGCAGTGGGCTACGACATCAGCAAGGTCCGCAAGGCACGCAACGTTCAGATGTACACCAGGACTCG
This sequence comes from Pholis gunnellus, assembly GCF_910591455.1. Classification (NCBI taxonomy): domain Eukaryota; kingdom Metazoa; phylum Chordata; class Actinopteri; order Perciformes; family Pholidae; genus Pholis; species Pholis gunnellus. The sequence goes on from NC_136530.1 coordinate 7,868,119, forward strand.
AGCCTCCATGCCTTTCAGAGGTCAGTGTACTTTATCAGTAGTGGTGTTTGTTTTCATTGTTCTCCCGTGTTTGAATAAACTAAAGCCTCCAGGGTGCACTTTCACTTGAGAAAACATGATGAAATGCCCTATAGGGTTTCCTGTATGTAAAATGTAAAGCAGTGCCCTCTTAGGTGGCCTTACAATTGAGAAAACATGATAACATATAGAATACCCCACATGCTAGAAAACCTTCTGCATGCTGGTCCCCTTTTGAGTTTTTATTTTTGCCCCTGCATCTCAGACAGACTGAGTTCTCTACTGGTTCAGTTTGTGAGAAATTGAACAATTTTCCTACTTACCTCAAGTCAGATGAACCGCAAAAACACGGTCCAATGGCTAATTCCTAAATATGCACTGTTCTAAAGAAGTGATTTAAAAGGAATTAAAGATTTCTGAGCTCAATAGTGTTTCTGTTTCTGGTGGGTTTGACAGCAAAAGTCTGATCATCTGCAGTGTAGTTTTTTCTAAAACAACTAAATCTAAATTGGCGCAGCTTCATGCATGTTTAAAATGTTCCAAATGCTCTCTTGCTCTACAGTTTACCACTATCAGCTGAAGATCCACTTCTCCAGTAAGGTGAATCGTTCAGAGATGGAGCCGTCACTCACTGTCTCACTGTACGGAACAAAAGGAGAGACTGAAAACCTGGAGCTTAAACTGTGAGTGGCTGATTCAACAACTTTCATAAAAGAGAATAACAGCACTGTGACTTGCATCTTGTAGATTTATGAGTTGTTTTGTAACAGTCGCACAGTAGTCAAAAGAAAACAGCATGAAGTAGAAACTATAAACCGCAGACTTGGCAGCGTTGACTCTCGCTATGTGGGGTTACATCATGGTTTATGGTGCAGTGTTTATGAGGCTAAGCTAAATAAAATATCCCTACTGGCTACGAGTAGAACACTAACATTTCTCTCTGTTTTTATGTGACAGAAAGGAGAAGATAGCGACGAATAAGACCCATTCATTCCTGCTAGTGACAGAGAAAGATATCGGAGATCTGCTGATGTTGAAGTTTAACTGGGAGGAGACAAATGGTTGGTCAGCCTCCAACATGTTGAAGATGGTTTCCTCTTGGTGGTCCGGTGACTCAGACAGCGCCAACATGGAGGTTCACAAGATCCGCATCCGAGCTGGCGAGACCCAACAAAAGTAAGAAGTGCTATATTGGGATAAATACTGAAATAGAACCAAAAAAAGACTCATAATGTGACAAAAAACACACCATTTCTAGCAGTAGAAGTGGTACAAAATCTTGCCATGGATGAAGTTATTGCAGCGGATGAAGTGCTCATGCTGATGGATTGTGTTTTATGAATTTCTTTTTCAGGATGGTGTTCTGTGTAAAAGACCATGAAGCTCAGAAATTAACACAAGAGGTCACATTTGTTAAATGTAAGGATGAGTGGAGGACAAACTCGAAACGAACTCCAAAAAGGTAAGGTACCCTATACAGTTTCTCCAATCACCGTTAAAGGGTAACTTCAGTATTTTCCAACCAGGAGCCTATTTTCCCATGTTTTTGTGAGGGACGGCGTGTCCATTTCCCCTCGTTACGTGCATAGTGTATTCTCAAAATATACTTCCGTCTGCACAGGAAATGAAAAGAAGTCTCGTTCTGAAATCTTGTGTCGCATCCACATTTTCGAAGTCAGCTAAATATTCAGCCATGACAGTGATAATCTTTGAAATAACACCAAGCTAGTTTGCCTTTTCCAATACTGTTCATGCTTTTAAGTAAAAACACACTTTGCTCTTTCTGTAGAATAACTCTGGAGAAACACTGACCTCGGAGAAAAGAATCCACCGTTGAACGTCCTTCAGTCCATTTCAGCACTTTTTAATTTATACACCTGTAAAAGTACGTTTGTTATTTAAAAACATATGTGTATGAATCCTGTAAAATATTTATGTTAAGAACATTTTGTTTTGATGATACTAACTGTGACTTTATTGTTACACAAAAAAAGTAAATCCTGTGGTCTTTGGTGCGTGTTTTGTATTCAAAGAGATGGATACTAGTCAGAGCCTCACATACTGAGAGGTGTGACTGACTGGGTTTACCTTAATAGTTCTGAAGGTACTGATGTCCCATTGTGTAAAATACTTCAAGTTAAATTTCATATAGCAACCACTGTGAAGAATAATATCTTCTTTGAGTGCATGGAGGTCTGCAGGCACTTCTCAAAAAGAAGGCACAATAGCAGTTAAGACTTTCTTAAGGTTTTTTGCAATAGGGTACAGTTTATTTATGTATTATCTAACTGACCGAGCATTCACCACTGTGGCTCACTGCACTGTATGTGACTGTGGGACCTGTGACAGTGTGCCTTATTGTAGACTGGCGCCAGAAGTAAGCAGCTGCAGATTGAACTTGTCTTAACTTTGTTAGTGTTTCTCCCCTCAGTGTACTTTATTATTGTTATTCTATTAACTTTTTTAAACATCTGAACTTTCAAAAGTTGTTTTAAACACTTATTTCCACATCTACACCTCTGTGAAATGTCACTTTGAGGCTGTTACCTCAAATATGCACCTGACATTTTGTCTGCCATAGTTCTATTGAGGCTCAGTGTTAATCTCAATGTAGTCTTTCACAAGCCTCTCTTGACTGCAGTTTTCTTCTGTGCATTTCACAATATAAATCCTGACGAATGCTCTTTTGTTCATACTTCCATTTATAGTTCTGTGAGCAAAATGTAAACCGTGGCTCGTTTGAGATTGGTACTGTGATCATCGTGACTTTAGCAATGTAGAAACGTTTTTTGCACTGACAACAGGGGAGATTGCGAAACCAAGTTACTTGTAGAGTTATGTAAATACCTTAATACAGATGTATTTTGTTGTATGAAACACTGTTAGTTATATATTTTTACGTCTGGATGAATTTAATCCGTAAAATGTGCATTTCTATCAATGCATTTTGTACATATTTGTAAATATTCACTGTACTGTATAAATTCTTTAATAAACCAAAACTGCCACCTGGGTGGTCACCCTGAGACTGACTTTTATTTTCAGGTTGTGACTTTATAATCATGAAAATGTTCCATTGTTATCGCTCAAACTTATCAGCACAAGGTCGTTTTATTCCTTTTCTTATTTATTATCAGTAGAAAACCTGTCTGTGATCCAAACAATTTTAACAATTTAAACTCTCACGTCTGTTTTTGATACAAAAGTGCTGGGAATTGTTAAATTACACAAAATAAACTCGGATTTCTTCATTGTCCTTGTAGTTGTGACGCCATTGTCATTGGCCGACTGTGTCAAGGTGACCTAAGAGATTAACACGATCAGGACACGATCACACAGCTTTAGACTCATCCGCATGTGAATCGTTAGCGGTGGAGGAAGTGTTCAAAGGAAAAGCACACAAGTATTATCAGTTAAATGTACTTTTGATATTGAAAGTAGTTTTAACTGCTTAATGTACAGCAGTTTATTACAGTGGTTCCTAACCAAGGGGTCAGCGAGCCTTTAATCTATGTGGGGGGGGGGTGCCGTGAGAGGATTATTGTGGTTGAAAAGAAGAGGAAGAAGAAGATATGCTACACAGATTTCTATTTCTTTTTATATTTCTCTAGCCTTTGTTGTTTTTCTAAAACTTAAATGTGTCAACAATGTTCATGAAAAATGTTTACCTTTCATTCAAATAATGTAATTTGTATCTATAGCAGTCAAACAAAAACTGGAATAATATATACAAAATATCCCTCTGAAGCAGGGTTATTATCATAAAAACTGCAAATGCAACGAAAATAAGCAGTGAAAAATATTGTTAGTAAACCGACACTTAAAAAAAACAATATCCTTCAAAGCTATAACTGAAATAATATTACTTTGTTAAAAAAACTAATACAAATAAAATAGAAATTAAAGTAAATTCATTTTGATTTAATTTCTTTGCTATAAAATATTGCGACCGAAAAAAGGAGTTTTGAACCGCAGAAATTGAGTTTACAGACTTGACCTTCCAGAAGATGGCCCTATACCGCAATTGCTTCACATCGAACACTAAAGTAGCGCAAATAATAAACATAAACATTATAACCTTTCCTATACAGTTCTCTAACATACATATATATGTATTTAGCTATACTTCTGAGACATTATACCTGGCCCTAACAAAAACAAACCAACTACTGTAAAACTACAACTACACTTTTCTGAAAAACGTAAATAAAAGAAAAATAGCAAAAGCATTCTGAAAACAAACTAAACTAAAATTAAATTGAAATGTCAAAAATATAATTAAAATAAATACTAATTGAAAATTCAGAAGTGTTACAATGATGCTCTGAAGCAAATAGCAATATAAGTAGAAATGTGTACAGTACAGTATGTATGATACAGTTTGTATCTTTACCGTAAATCATAAATAATAAACAAGTACTCTTTGAGATTTCAGACATGTTGACGGTGACTTTATTGACTTTATTAGCTTGTTAACATGCAATGCAAATGACAGCATTCAGGCCGCTTGTTATACTGCGAACAGACAAGTGACAAGAGGAAAAGAAATGGCAGGTGCATAGTGACGCACAAAGATATCAGTTACCAAAAGAGCGTGAGAAGCGTTGAGCAGGTGTAAGTGTCGTCACGGGTCATCTGCAGTTTGTGGAACAAAGTTCAATCTCTTCAATGTGACTTTGATACTTAAAAATCCCAGATGAATGAATCCTAATGAAGTTGTGTGGCTTGAATGAAAATACTGGATATTCCCAATGACGACCAAAAGTCAGAGGTCACGCCAAGTCGCTGGTGTCCAGCTTGTGGCCGCAGAGGCAGACGGTGCCGCCCATCACTCCAGACAGCGCCAGGATAGCCAGCAGGATGGCCCACCAATAAACCTGCAGTGGATAAATAGGAATATTGGATGTGAGTTTGGATTACTGTTGACATGAAATAAAAACATCAGACCCCTGAATTAGATTACATTACATCCCAAGACAGAACACTTAACGTCTTCACATATCTTGTTTTCAAATCATCTCATTTGAGAAGCTCGAACAAGAGAATATTTTGAATAACTCCAATTCAAAATGTAATTTTGCTTTCACAATAATATCTATAAACTCAAAAAGTTGACCCACATACAATATGTGCTGTTATCTGCAACAGCAAAGCATTGCAGTGTAGTTTAGATTAATTTGAACTCCTATCCTCTTTGTATTATTTACAACTCACAGAACACATGACTTGTACACAAAGATTTTATTTTTATTCTATTGTTGGTCATTGATGTTTTTAATCTATATATTTATGAAATATTTATGTAAACACAGATTGTTTTCTTCTCTACTTGTCCTGTCTATTCTTTACCTTCATCTGTCCAGCTTTGTTGTCCTTGTTCCTAGCTGTTATTGGATTTATGTGTCAGTACATCAAGAGAGATGAAAAAAAGTCAACTGAGTCAAATTCCTTGTATGGGCACACATACCTGGCAAATGAATCTGGTTCTGATATTGGCAGAATAAGTCAATTCTTAGGTATCCGGTGTCCTATTCTTGGTTCAACTTCTGAACCTGTATTTTTGTTTACATGATCTCTAGTGTGGTGTACTGATGGGATGATTTCAATACTAATATTGAGATCCATGTTTTTCCAATTATTTCTCCACATTTCCCACATTGAGCTCTTTGAGTTATCAATAACTAATCAAACCTTCGCACACCATCATTGAATGTTTTGTTCTTTACTTTGCAGCTCTGTACATTAGAAAATGAGTCTGCGCTGTAGGTGAGATAAAACAACACAACGGTTCCTGAATTGAGGGGTCATTTCTGTCTCCAGTGAAATGGATGGCATGGTCTTAAACCCAAATTCATTCCTGATTATCCACGCTGTCATGAGGAACTAATCCTCAAAGGTATAGCTACGACTGAAACATCGAAGACAGCTGAACATCAGGGCAGGAAGTTTAACAAACACACTGAGCTGAGGACGTCACCTCAAGCAAAACATCTGCTGCCTCTTAACAAAGACGACATCCACAGCCATAGAATACAGCAAATTATCATTTTGCGTACTGTCCGACCTGATGGCCAGAAAGCCATTGATCAGGTCATTTGAGACAGTGGAGCAACTTTATGTCCTATAAAATGAATAAAGAATCTGGTAACTGAAACACTGATTTGATAAACAATGTCGAGCTTTCATTATAAACAAAAACAGACTTGTTTACATTCACATTGTGTATGCCTTTTAGGGGCATTATCACCAGCAGCTGTTACAGCCTGTAACAGCTTAAATGTACAGCACAATTAAAACTATAGAAGGACCTGCTCACCAAAACGTTACTCCACAGCGCCACTGGGTCAAAAACTCAGCAGGATGCCTTTAAAGTGAAATGATGAAACTATTGCTAAACAGCCTCTCAGAGCATTAATGTAACTATTTGCTAAGTAAAGCCATAGAGGAGTAGCCTAAGCCCTAGCAGAGAATAAAAGTCACTCTCCCTTTGTGTGTGTTGTAATCTGAGCTTCTACAAACACTATTAGCTCTGTCAGCGCTGTTGCCATTGTTTGCACTGTTAGCGCTGTTAGCACAGTAAGCTGCAAGCCGTCGGCGCAGCCGTCACCATGTTGAGAGCCGCGTGGATTCAATATGCTCTAAATGTGAATTCAGCGCCTTTAAGGTTTGTAAGTAAAGCGTGTATTTGGTCTCTACCAACTCCTGAGGGAAATATGTGGCTCTTTAGCTGGTAATTGCTCCACTATATTCACTAGCTAGTAGCTAACTTTGTCGCTAAGTGCTGAGCGGGCAGTGTACAGTGGCTGAAAACGCCGCTATGAGAGCGCTTCCTTTTAGTTTCCCTCATGTGATGACATCCATATTAGCTGTTCTTCACCTTTATTTTTTAAAATTTTTATTTACAGGATGCACCAATCACCAAGCCAAATTCCTTGTATGTGTAACATACTTGGCAATAAACCGTTTATGATTCAGATTTACAGCATCACCCAACATCATTTTACATTATGCTGTTATCTTATACGTGTGTTATTAAACTAATCATAGGAAACCTTCACCTTCATCCACTCTGCTATGTCGTCGAAGTCATCCAAATTGAGGAAGGAGTTTTTCAGTCTTGCGATGGGGCCATCTGCATCCAGCAGACGACACACGTGGAATTTGTCGCAGTATCCCCGGTTCCCTGAGCACGGGGCCCCGCCGACCAACGGCAACGTCGTCCTCTGGAAGTGACGGGACAGCACGGAGGAGGTAGTGCTGGCACATGTCTCAGGCTTATCTGCCGTTGAAACACATTAGATAATACATATCATATATATCTACTTAAAGCCACTGTGTATATCATTTAAAAATGTCTGACTTCGGTACATTTTCGGCAAACAAAAACAAACTAAAAGAAAAGGAATTTGAAAAACAAATTGCCTCTCATTTGCACTAAATCATCCGGGACAAAAACAAGAACCATCATGTCAGATTATGTCTGTTGTAATAGTCTTGAGGTCATCTATTGGAAAACAAGAAAGTAACCTCAGTACAAATTGACACAGGCTGATGTGTTAGAACAGAAAGTGTAAACACATTCCTCAGTGGTGGAGGACAGGACACATTGGCCCGTAGTTACCGGGCTGCTGGCAGCACATGTGGCATTTCTCCTTCATGTAGTCTCCTGGACAGTCGCACTGCTGCAGACTGTGCTTCACACACACAGACTCTGCACAGACCTGCAGAGAGAACCGGACGCTCATTAAGAAGAAGACGTTGTAAAGTTTAAACATCCATGGTTCTGGATAAAGCTGAAGAAGTCAAGCTTATCAGCATACTTTTTCTTTGGAGGTTTAGCAAGTGTAGGTAAAAGTATTATGTGATTTGTCCTCGGTTCCAGGCATCCATTCCTTTCCACTCATCTCTGAATGATCTTAATCTCTTCACAGATTACCGGCCCCATGAACTACTGTCAGAATATTGTGAGAGTTTGAGCCAATATGACAAAGTTACTTTTACTAATGTTGCAAACTGTAGCTTTAAGACATTAATCAGACAAAAATGTCGCACAAATTTAAATGTGTATTTCCTTAATGTTTCCTGATATCATATCTGTGATTGGTTATTTTGCATTTCATTGAACAATTGCATAATTTGTTGTAATTTACTTAGTCTTTGGGATCACATTCCTGACAGTTTACTGATGTGAGTAATTTACTTCACATTCAGATCACCTGTTGCACAGGGTGTGAGGACTGTGTCCTAATTAAGAGTTAAGAACAGCTTGGTGCTTTTCCCGTCTTGACCAATCAGAGAGTGACGACGCCCTTTCTTTTGGGTTTATGAGAGGTGGGGGATTGGGCACCCAAGACATTCTAATTCTTGAAGGCATGCAGACCTGATTTTAATCATATTCAGACAGAAACTCTGACTTTTAAGCCCCTTTTTTGTGCTTCTTTGCTGTCTTTACTTTTCTCATTGAGGGTGATTTTGAGCAGTCTGACACCTATCTGGAATGTTAAAGAATTTGTGCAAGAGTTTGCTGTAAACAGTAACTTTTTGCCCACAGGCTGAAGATGGTGTTTTGAGAAACTGAACCAAAATTAGGATTCAACTCTGTTTGTTACAGAGTAAGTCAGTTGAAATAATTTATGATTGATTTGAAGACAATAACTAAAACTCCACCTTCATTTTTTGCATCATTGCATTCCTTTGCTTTTCCTGTTATTATGATCAATGTTCCTGGATGAGGTCGTCAGAGTTTAGCACCTCTGGGGAGTAATATATATCCAGAGCAATATTCACAGCTGGAATTAATTGCCTCTCCTGCTGAGAGGACATCGTCAATAAATCCTCATAATGCGTTTAACAAAGGAGAAAATCTGGTCAAGAAAAAACATTTATGGAGTCACACACAGGACAAATGAATTAGATCAGATATTTTCTTAGAATGGTGCGTTTGTTTACAACTAGAGTGGCATGTGAGCACACTTATTTTACGAAACATCTGATTGAAACCAGAAACTGTTGTTTGTTTGTTATGTTAGCTGATAGATAAACACTTCACATGTCACTGAATTAATTTCTTAATAACAATAATGTATTAAGAGCTAGAACTTATTTCTAACTACAATGAACTAATGAAATGCTTGTAGTTATTCCAATTAATGTTATAGTCACTTTCAGGTTTTAAAGAACATCATTCAAAAGTAACTTTATTCGACTAAAATGTAGTGGTTCACTGCCCTTACTATTTGAAAGTTGCTTTTCAACTACAAATCATGTATACGTGATGTATGTTTCCAAGGTCAAGAATGAACAGCTTTGCACCATCACTGTACACTTGCACACGTTAGCTTGTTGGGCAATGTAGCTAAATCATATTGAGTCACGCGGTGCTGTGGCTGCCTCACCCCGTTCAGGCAGACACGCGTGCCCTGACTGCAGACTGTGAGGTTTTCCTTGGCGCTTGGCTCGGGGCAAAGTGGGGCGAAGCCTGAACACACAGCCTCTCTCTGACAGTCTGTCTCCTCATCGCAGGTCTGACCCGCAGGCTTAAACCCACAGTCCTGACCGCAGCACAGGCCCTGACTCGGACTGAGTGAAAGCATCGTACACAAAGAGCCGGGGCGACGGATAAACATGAAAGCCACATAAAAAGCAAAATAAAAGATGCACCGAGAAAATAGAACATCAACAAAATAGTTTAGATGAATGTGGTGTGCTGCTTCAATTAAACATGATGAAAGAGAAAAGTTAATTAAAAACAATATACTGGACATGTTACAACAAGTCTGCATGCAGATGCAGCATTTCATGTCATTAGACGTGTACAATTCAATGCTTGACGCTTTCATGCAGACTCTACCTGCAGGCTTTACCAGGCTTGAGGTGACACCGGACTCCTACAGGCTGCTTAGCGCTGAAGCAGCAGAGGTCGGCGTCGTTGTGACCAATGTCACACTCCTCGCCTTCCTCGACAATCTGGTTTCCACAGATGGGCTGATCACTGACTGGCCAGAAAGAGCAGGCATGCAGATAAACACGCACAAGTAAACACACACAGAATGTATAATTATTTACAGTGACTAATGCCCACATCTGGCCCCCAGGCAACATGCATGTGGACACTGTCTGATCTTTTCTTCCTCACCCACGAAGCAGTCATCCTTCTTCAGCTTCAGGATCTTGCCGATGTCTTCGATGCTGCAGGGCGAGAACTTATCGTTGTTTTCACGCACCTTGTCTGTGGCTTCAGGGAACATCAGATACCTGCCTTTGCCACTGCTGGAGCCGAGGTTCCCACAGTTTGAGCCCTTATCGTGCTGGAACACGCACAAAACATCAGAAATAGACTTTTAATTCCTCTGTTTTTCTGGACTTATTATGTATCTACACACTGAGCAAATGGGAAACAAATGATCAAGCTGGAACCATTTGTTAAAGGTCATCATCGCAGACAGTACATATGTTTTCAGTGATGTTCATGGACAGTTATTTGAAAGGCCCTTTCTGGAAGGGCAGAAGACACTTTTCTGTAACTTTAATATCTTTGTTATATTTCCAAATAACAAAACGTATTCTTTTTGCAGTCAAAAGATTTCCCTGATATCTGATGACCATGAAACAGCAGAGGAATGTCACAGCGAGAACAGAACAGAGAGCTCCACCTGCTGCGGTCAGAGACGTATTTGTGAAGCATTTTGTAGAGCTGGTGTTTTCTGGATGTCAAACTCACCGGTGAATTAAGAGAACAAGGGTCGCGTGAGCCTCGGAATTAACATGGAACATGTTTTGTTCACGTTTGTGTTCATGTTTTAAAGTATTTCTACATCTGTTCTTGATTAGTTTAGAGGACGAAATTAGTCTTCACCGTATCTGTCAGTATCTGCTGCTCTGTGGTTAACAAAACTGCCTTTCACAGCAGATGTTGGTGTGGTTTCAAAAGAATAGGTGATTTATTTTTGTTTGTATTGTTATTTGTTGGTGTCATTGGGTTTCAAATTGGAATCAACATTTACTGCTGCGGTCATAACAACGGAAACAGTGGGAAGCAGTAAGAAAAGGAGGATGAGGCATGTGTCAATTTGCAGATTTCCTGACCTTCCTGTTAACTTCTTGAACACCTGTAGTGGTTTTACAGATGTTACAACAGACCAAGATGCAATTTTAGGGTAAACAACACATCAAGAAGTCTTTTCTAAATCTAATGCTGTGGCTTGTAATCACTGTTCTGTATTTTGCGTCGAGCATTTATCTCGTTAACAATTTATAATTTCTAACATAATCTATTTATTTCAAGTGGAGCTGAAACAATCAGTTGATTAATTGATCAGTCAATTGACAAAAATGTAATCGGTAACCATTTTGATAATAGATTAATAGTTTCAGTGATTTTTCAAGCAAAAATGCCAGAGATCATCTGGTTCCAGCGACTGTAATGTAAGAATTTGCGTTTTTTTGTTCACCATGTACGATAGTAAACTGACAGTCATGGGGTTTGAACAATTATAACAAGGATTCTAACTATTTTTGTACATTTTATAGCCAAAATGATGAATAATAATAAAAACAATTCTTAATTGATTCAAAAATGATTGTTAGTTGCTGCCCTAATTTCCAGTTGTATGTATACGAAATGTAGCAACTAATAGTGAATAAAATGTAAGGAAGGAGCAGGATTAGATAGATATTTCTATTTACCGTTTTTCAATTTATCTTACACCTGAGCAGCAAATTGATCAATAGCCCACAGTTCTAAAAGCCACTGTATGAATGTGTGTTTGCAAGGGAAGTAGGCCAAAGGCCAAAGCAGCTCTTTACCCGGGGTAACTGGGTAAAAACCCCCCCCCCCCCCCCCCCCCCGCCTTCTTTCCTCCACCGTGTTTGCTACAAATCTCAGGTGAAGCCCGTGCTAACATCTCTTTGTGTGTTTTTTCCAGCCTGGAAACAATGAGACATGCCTGTCACAGGAGCCAGGACACCATAATTTACAGTAGTTTAACTTATAAAAAGCCTTCAGGTTCTGACATAGCAGAACTAATCTGGTCAGGAACGGCCCCAGAGGACTCTTTGGTCTGTGCAAGTGTGAATAACAAAGGGCAGGGTGAAAAACGCTGCTGGCATTTTGGGCTTTGGGAGAAAGGTTGCAGGTGTTAGCGGCCAAAAGACAAGGACACAGCTGCCTGCATATGTGTGTTTACATCAGCTGTGTGTTGTTTTGGTGGGAGTAGAGGTTAAAAATCAAAATAACTTTGGAGAGAGAAATCAGAGATGTTCCTGTTCTCTTATTTTCGATTATCCAGCGAGGCTGAGCCAAGAGTATCTATGAAACAAACCAGTCACTCCAGGCCAAGGTCTCTAATGCCCACATAAGTGAATCATTCACAGGCAAATTTGTTACGGTGCAGTGCAAACAACCATGTATGCCTTTTGAGAATACGTGAGCTATGTCTACATTTTGAATCACAGGGATTCGTCATGTTGGATTATCATTCAGTACACAACCCACACGGGCTCATGTTAGTCTCGAAAATGGGTTCAGATTAAAACGGGTAAAGTTCAGCAAACATCTGAAATACAAACACAGGTGTAACTAATAACATTGTTGATGGCTCCATCGATTAAACAAGCTTTACCAATACCAGGATCCTGAACACTTTGCACTGCAAAATGGTACTAGACCTGTGAATATCCTGTGAATATCCTCCAATGGAACGAAAGAATGTCTGCTGTGAAAAAAGCCTTTAAAGCCATTGGTAAATGGACTTGTACTTGTATCTTCCGACTACCCAAAGCACTTCAACGCTACATGTCATCATTCACCCATTCACACCCATTCATATACTGATGGCAGGGGCTACCATGCAAGGGGCCACCAGCCCATCAGGACTCAAACTCACCATTCATACTCATTCATTCACAGCAGGCACAGCCAGCGGGAGTAATTTGGGGTTAAGTGTCTTGCCCAACGACACATAGACATGAAGTAGTGGAGCTGGTGATTGAACCTTCGATCCTCTGATTGAAGGACTACCCCTAAAACATCATGTAGCACCAAAAACATCAACCATTACCAGTGATATGTCTGTAAACCACTATTAATGAACAATAATTTAAAGGGAAAATACACCCTTAAAACAAACTCTACATTGTTGCAGTGACAACGGACAGCTATCTGCAACGGCTTAACTTTAAATCTGAGTTGAAATTGTGACATGTTTTTGTTGGAGTTGGGTTTTTTTCCTACATCTGCTAAAGCATCTTAGTTTTAAATATCACATGCAAATTATACGAATGTAGGGCACAAAAGGAAATTCACATTATCAGGGGAATGTAATGGGATAAATTGTGTACTATTTATTGTAACCATGAGTGATTGGTTTGATTGAGACACTTTTGGAAGACCCCCTCTTCATTCAGTATCAGACAGATGTTTTAAGTATTTTGGAAACTCAGTGATTGCGACTAACCGGGGATCCCAGGCTGTGGCCGAGCTCATGAGCGAGGGTCAGCTGGACTTGTCGAGGAGGCAGGAACTGTCCGTAGTTCTGTATTGTGACCAGACCTGTGTTCAGAGTGGAGAGCCGGCCCTTATGCATGGTCTCCTTCGAACATATTCCTCCCCAGTTACCTGAAGTGCACACAGATGAGAGGATAAGCCTGGAGTTTGGTTTCCACTGAGGTTGTTTAAATGACAATCAAAGTAAATATAATATAATATAAAAAAGCAGTTTGTCAGACCCAATGTAAACATACCCCCTTGTCACTTTGCAGTACAGTATGGTTGCTGAATTGCCCTTTTGCTACTGGAAATACTTTAAACAAACAATGTTTAGCCACTGAAGCGTCGACCTTTGGGGCCCCAGTCTGGGAGGTATGGACAGACGGACCAACGGACCTGCTGAGCTTCTTTAGTTTCACATCAAAGCCTGCAGAGCACATTTGGCCTCCAATGGTCTCAATCTGCCTTTGGGTTTACGTAATGTCCCTAACAGGTATTCCCACAATTACAAACAGCTGGCCACATTCACATGAATGGGTGGCTGGGTTGTGACATCATCTTCCAGCTGGCCAGCCAGAGGAGTGTTTTAACAGAAACGAATCCCATTGGTCAAACCAAGCATCTATGATAGGGTTCCTCAGAGAGGCAGCTCGTGGATCTGAGTAAAGCGGTTAGACTTGACTTCAGGTAGTTCAACAAGACCATTTGTGGCATCTTACACTTGAATGGGGTCTTATTATAAAGCACATATGGGCCAATTATTACACAACAGCATACACAGCCATCTTTGTTCAAGCTCTTACATCATCATTTTGTCTGCACTTATTGTCACCACCAAGTCTTTCAATCCACTGCAGTGGGAGTTATTCCCACGTGTCCATCCTCTCTCTTTTTTATTGGTTTCCCTCCATTCACGCACACGTGAGGTTCAGGTTGGAGGTCTCAGCGGCTCTCATGCAGTCACGTGCATTTTTATGTAACACCTCTTACACAATGTGGTCAGCACTAACATTTTGAGGGGTAAGGCTCGTGAGATGTGCGTCAGTTAAAGATATTCAACGTCTGTTTCAGAGAAATCTGAGTTCGGTAGTTGTTGAGAAATGTGTGAAGCAGGTGCGGGCATCTGGATCGCCGACCGGCGTGTTTTTGTTACACAGTGTGCGTTAGTGTGACGTTAGTGTGAAGGACCGTTAGAGGTTGAAAAATCAAAACAGTGCCCCTTATCTATGTTTTTGTAGAAACAATGAGGGTACAGTAGGAGGGACATAGTTACGTTACTGTCTTTTGCCGGGTGAAGGACGCTGCCAGAGATAATACATTATTAGACTTTATTTTATCCCTTGGTGTTTGATATGACATGACGACTTTTACCAGAAACTAGACAGCACATTGATTTTTTTTCAGCTTCGAGGAATTGCCATCGTGAACTGTACTCCTCTCTGCTAAAAGCATAAAGACATCAGTTTCATATTAACAAATATGTAATCCAGCCATGCAAATACAAAATTCTGGATGCATTTCTCTCCCAGCTTTTGACCTAAAATGGCCTCCCTGGTGGGCTATTCAAGGAGGCGGGTTTCCTAGAAAGAGCTTACTTTGGAGGGATTGCGCTGTGGATTTTGGCAGCGCGAGGAGAGAAGGGCCTCTCCTCCCTCTTGTCTTTGTCACAGAAAGGAGTCGCAATGAAAGACTCCTATTATTAGCTCGCTGGAAAAACACAGTCCGGAGAAACAAACGACCCTCTAGATCACTTGCACATGATGCACACATTCACCGTCAGGAGGAAACAAGACACAATTACGCAGAAACGTACACACAGTAACTCCCACTTCTAGGAATATTTGGTATCACATAACATCATAAACAAACATATAAAAGCGCACACACGCACTCGTTCACATGGTTTAATATGAGCAGACAAACAATAGTAAGGGGCAGTCTTTCTTTGGATAAACAAGCGGGGGGATTCCGAGTGTTCTAATAACACCTTTAACAACAAAAACAGACGCAGCGAGCGAGTTGACCGCCAATAACACCGATCAAAGTTCTCAGAAAAGTACAGTGGATTTGCTCTCTATAATATAACTGAAGCCAATGACCTTCCATCACTGGTCTCTTTGTCTCCAGAGTTCATTGACCTTCACATTACACATTTCACTAGGATTTATACACATTTTAATAGGATTTACTCACTAATGCGTCTTGTTCAACTTATTTAAACTTGAGACTTATTTTGTTGTATTCGCTCTCGTCGAAATCAGTTGTGATAAAATTTGACTCATGCTCAACAAGAAAACTGATTGGAAAGACAGCAAATAATTCTCCAACTTAATGGTAATATATATATATGCCTCAACAGTGAGACATAATCACTTTTGGACCAGGAAGTACCACTGTCCCTTTTTGCTTAAATGGGACATATCAATAAAAAAACTTTTTTTCCAGTGCTCGTGACATACATTTGGGTATCTGGAGTGCCTTGCCTTGCTTTTTAGATGTTTGGGATGATTGTTGGACATCTAGACTGTGTTATTGTAAAAGTAGGTCACAACAATGTCACTGCCACTATGAATGTGTCTGTGCCTCACGTGAGATGTCACCATGGCGATCAAGCTGGGGAATGCAGTCAGAAATCCTCACTAAGACGTCTGGGAGTGGTGTGTGTGTGTGTGTGTGTGTGTGTGTGTGTGTGTCAAAGGTTCATGTCATTGTGGTGGTCTGCTCTCACGCCCCTCAGTTTAGCCAATCATGAGCAGCGTCTGAGTGAATGTTATAGAAACATGGAGGAAGAACCTCCCACCACAGTAATTCCAACATACGTGTCCCACTTCCTCCGACACACAGAGAGTCTGTCACCACAGCTGATAGACGTGGCTTATTAGTTACTTTGTAGTTAATTTGTCTATTTAGGTGATGGAACTATAATGTCCTAAATATATAAGGTAACTGAGAAAATTTGTGAATTTTGATTGTATTTCAAATTTTAGAGCAAATTGTGGACATTGCTCTTTGATAAAATGTCAGATATATAGAGTTATAGTTTCTCTGACAGTACATGTCTATATTTGATAAGGGGAAACACTTCAGAATTTTACTGAATTGTAATGGTACATCATTGAGAAGAATTAAAAAGTGAGTTCACAAGAGCATTATGCAAATTATCACTTCTAAAAAGAACAAAAAATAGTGTTATTGCTTACATTTTTTTTGTAAATGTGATATGTCATTTAGATCTTTTCTGTATATAACACAATTAAAAGAGTAATAATATATGTCCACAATGTAGACCCTAAATAGCATTTCCAAATGATTTTCAGCCTAACAGCAGGCAGCTTTAAACGCAAATCACGGTGATTGTTAATTGAGGAATTCACTCACGTCTTTTTTGTTGTTCTCTCAAATCAAAACACTGCTTGTATAAAAGGCCTGAAATAGGAGCTGTTAATCCTGCAACTCTGTGTGCCACAACATCATTTGATCGAGGAAAACCAAGCAACTCTTTAACTGACCCCACTAATGGACTAGACAGGTAGTGCAGTGTTTACACCTGCTTTGTGCAAACTGTGAGTGTGTCTAGGAGTGTTGAACGTGGCCTCCAGCGAACTTGTGTCAAATGAAGGCCTGAGAGTTGTGTTTGCCAGAGAAGACGCTTCACTTTGACAGATCAACAGAGTTTCATGCAGAGATTTAAACAGAGCGCCAGAACAGCAAAACATTATTTCACGTTCGATGTCTCTCTATTTTTTATCGTGGACAGACTCGTATCTGTTTCACGTTCCTGCTCAGCCTGCCATGTGTTCTCAACACAAACTTTCAAGTTTGTACCTTTGTTTTATGGTATCGTCCTCCAAGCAAAACAAGGTAACAGCAGTAATCATAACACCACAGCGACATGTCGCTTTTAATGTGGGGAGGCCAGAACAATTTAGGGCCCCTTTACGGATTTTAGGACCTCATTGTTCTCAGACAAATATGCAAATCACTGTATATATACAGTATGTGTGAGTGCATGTGTTTGTGATTTCTGTGCATTCGTGTCACAGTGAGTCTGACTCACCAGCTTTGCCCTCCCAGGCAACCCCCAGCGTTCCGCTGTAGTCTCTGTTAGTGAGCAGATAGGACAGGCAGAAGTTGCCCCAGTTGTTCTCGGAGTACAGACTCAACAATTTCTCAGACCCGATGTACAAAGGGTTCAGAGGATCGCTTTTATCTTCCTCTGTCATCACCTGGAGAGAGATGAGACAAGGAGCTCACTTTACATACCTTCTGCAGAGCTCTAAGAAAGTTAGCATTGTGAATCAATCATTTTGAATAATCTTGAGGCTGACAGTCCGACCTAGTTTGACTCCCACTGGCACACATATGCACCATCTGATGCATTTATCTCAAGGGTTTGTGTAATACAAATTTGATGTAGGGATTTATCAGAGAAATGCATCTGAGATGCGTCACCCCAAAAATTATCATGTTAATAATACACATATGATAATATTGTGTAAATAATATGGTTAAAGACTCTCTCTCAGCCTCCATACACTTGTATATTGAGTGTAATTCATTTGCCAAAACAAACAATAAAAAGATAAAGATGTTTTTGAACTATAACATTATTATTATTTATAAAAAAATTTTTAAATATTTTTGTCATAATTTTGGTATTGTGAATTATTTTGGCTGCAATAATCGTGTAGTGAAAATCTGTTATCATGACAGCCCTAAGATGTGGCACAATGTGCAGTGCAGAGGGATCTTACGCGGAGGGATTTAACTTTAAAGTTGACCAGCTTGATTCCAACGAAGTCCACCTTGTCATAGATGTCATTCACAGCTCGCATGTAGGAGGCAACCTACGTTTATGGGAGAAAACCATCAATGACATCCCCTGCTTCATACAGAGTAGTTGCTGGGTGGCTGAAGTTTACGCGGTATCTTGAAAAACACATACAGCTGGACAAAACCCAAGCAAATGAAGAACATCTTATTTTCTTCAATGTGACATCACATATGCAGCATTTTAAAAAACTGACAGCAAACTGACAAACACATTCACCACTTTGTTGTGAAATTGGTGAAGATGTCATCTTTGTTTCCTTTCTTTTTCGCAGTGAGTTCTCAGGGCCACCGTAGCACCAGAAGGAAGTAAAATAACTGACAGAAGGTTTTGATAATCCCAAAATAGTATTTTAAGTAGATTTAGTATTCTATCTTTTTGACAATATACTTGACTCTCTCTGAACTGCCCCACCTACCGATGGTTTAAACCCATACATCCTCGACCAAATTCTGATCATGATTCATTAACAGACCCCACGAGGTAATTCGTAAAGTCAAGTGAGGTGATCCGCAAAGTATTTGCAAGCGTGGGTGGCACAACCGGCGTTTGCACATCCACAAATACGTACGAACCAGTCACATGAGAAGGTCTGAGTTCATATACAGCAGGACATGAACGTACAGTAGAATCTGCGGGGATTATCCTTAAATGTAAATACTGACACCTCAAACGCATTAAGTGACACTCAAACCAGATCAGCAGAGATTGTGACAACAGCATTTTGTCTATTTAACCACAAAGATCACACCAGGGCATCACTTAGTGTATTTTCTCAACCGGTGCAACAAAGGTCTGGCACTGAACCAGAGACAACACCAACTGTGTTTGTGTGTGTGTGTGTTTAAGGTGGAAAGACTCTAAAGGAAGTGATGAGAGGACAAACAGGAGGAGGAACGCCAGAGAAAGAATAGTGTGGCCGCAACTAATGACAGACGTAGTTACTCCATAACTGGCCTTGTTTTGATCACAGAGATGTAACTAAAAACATTACAAATGTAAAACTTGTTCGAAACTGAACCTGCATCAGACGCTGAGAATTAATCTAATATAATAAAATTGAATTAAACATCTGTGATGTTTTTAATTCGTAGCAAATATGGAATGTAATAATAAATACTGTTTATGGGTATTCATTTCGGGAGAATTACAAAAGTATTCATGTTGAAGCTATGTCACTGGATTCTCATATCAGTATGTGGCTGAACTCAACATCAGGGTAGCATCTCATGTGACCTCTGACCCCAATGACAAGCGCTTGGTTCAGACAGAGAAACTTCAACACAGAAAGACTGTTATCTTTATCATGGCACTGAGGCAATGCAGGCGCGCCAGCAGGCAGGCAGCTTTTAACCCAGTATGTCACTCAAATCTGAGTTCACCGCGGGTCAGCCCACACAAACAACAAAGCAAAAAAACTAAAATGCATTCTTCCTCATCAACTTTGCATCTGCAAATTCTGGTTTGTGTGCCACTTGAGCTGAAAAAAAGAGCATTCTTCTGAAGATCAAACTAATGCTTTTTCACCCACCGACCCAGTGAAGCTCTGAGGCTCGCTGCAGACGTTTTGTTGCTCTAATAAGGTCAAAGGTCAAGAGCGCAGGACATGGGGGTAAAAATATTTGACCTTTTAAATGTAATGACCACCTCAGAGTTCACAGAGGGAATTAAATGCAACAGATCAAATCCGTTTGCATCATTGCAATGGTGTACTTTTAACTATATCTGCAGCTTGTCCTTGGTGTGGCACGTTGTTACTCTATGCTGAAGGTACATACAGGGGCTGCTGGGTTCAGCTGAAGGGAAGAAGAGGAGGTGACCGGTCCTGCTTGTTCACCTTGTGGACTGGCTGCCCCGTGCCAGGCCTTTACACCTGAACCTTATTTGGCCAAATGTTTGCAATCCATGTGCCACCATGTCCTCAGAGAGCGAGGAGGCTCCTTACTGCTGCGATGTGACAGCTGCTTGCCCATGTGCAGGCAGTGGCATGTGGTGCTTTATTCTGCCTCGCAACAGTTTGGTCCTTTATTTAGTATTGTTGGATATCTCAATTGTAAATAATCTACTACTTAAAAATAAAAAGTTTTCCTCTAATTTCCTCTTATCTTAGTCGTTAAATGTTGGTCATCAGAGGAAAACTGCCAGAAAAAAAGTTTTAATCAAGATCAAAATTCCTGCCTTGTCCCAGCAAACGGCTCCTTTAATCAGAGATCTTTAAATATTTCACAACGACATCTGTTAACAGACTCTAACTGATTAGCACAGACTGCTCATATTAGGTCAGCTTAGCTTAATGGAGGGAAATTTAGCATTAAACTAATTTAAATTCAATATTCCCCTTTTGTTCACTATTTTGAAACAAGACAAAGTAAAAATGACACCTCCTGCATATAGCTTCACTTGTTCCATCAAGGTAAGATTGTGAGACTGAGAATTACATCAGGTGAACTTTGATTGCAGCACCATGTTCCCAAAATCCAGGACACTGTATTCAGGTACAGGCTTGTAAAGTCAGGAAGCCCGGTTATGTTTTGATGCTCCTGCTGCATGTTCCATTACACTAGAAATGCTCCGCAGTACATTGTGTTCTCTGTGTCCCGAAACATCGGGCAGCTCAGGTATCAGCTGCATCACTCTGAGGGGGGTGAGCCTCTTCATTGTGTAGAGAGAAATATGGCTATAAGTTATTGCCATTTAGTTTTGAACCCTTTTGACTACCGGCAGATCAAGAACAGTTGTTGTCTAAGTGTGTACCACATATAAACCACCACGTCTTGTCAAAGTCAAATGATGAGAACAGATTTGAACCGGTCACCTGAGCCACAACCGCTTCAACGGACTTGAACTTCTTGTAGTAGAGGTGGTCAGCATGGAGGTGGAGCAGGCAGCAGGTCTTTGACTCATCCACTGTTCTCTTCAACCGGCTCACTGGTGCCTCCTGTGGGTGACATGGCAGAGACACGAAGAAGGAGGAATTACACCTGAACAGATTTGAAAGGGGACACAGTGTAGAAGGCAGATTTGAATCCTGCTAAATCCCCCTGGATGCCGCATGTCCCAGTGGGACATGTAGACACAAGAACACAACATGGACGCTCCACTTGGAACAACATCTGTTCAGACCATTCCAAGACTAAAAACAGTGGAAATGATTTCCACTGACAGGCACGCTGCTAAAAATGGATCCATACCAATGTCCTGAAGTCCATTGTTTACAATGAACATTGGGACCACCACCTAGTTGGTCAAAGGTTAACAATAAATACCCAAAGGGGAGATTAGCTAAATAGATTTGGCAGATGTTTATTGCATCACACTCGGTTTTATAATCACAGTCAATCACAGTCTTTATACAACTTTTACTGTAAATGTGGTGGCTCATCTTTAAGCTTTCTGTATCTTACACATCATTTCTGCGACAGGCATATCATCCTGCTGGAATTAAATCCTGTAATTTGCTCTTGGTGACTCAACAGGCTAAATAAAAGTGCCCAAAAGAATGAATGCGCTCATGAAAAAGGTCAGTTATATTTACAGATGAATCAGACCCAATGGTGAATTAATTGTCTATAAATGGATTTGCAGAGGAGGAAGCTTCGAGGATGAGGACAGAAAAAAGAAAGCAGGGCAGAGTGTGCACAAGTGTTTTTGTGTGTGCATTCACTGAGGTGATGTCTGGACTGCCCTACCTCATCTGGTCTGAGGCTTTGGGCGAGGAGGTTCAGATGTTCTGCACCACAGAATCCATCATGGCTCGTTCTCATGGATGGTAGGACTACACAAAAACAAGCAGAGACACTTGTTAAAGATATAGATGTGCATATGTCGAGGTACATGTAACAATTTTTCTGTCTAGGTTTTTGTCTCATCTTCTTTGTCATCTGTCTCTTGTCACGACCGGTAAGAAGCGCCATAGCAAACAAAGTGAGAGACACCAAAAATGCACTTAGATCAACTGATTTACTTACTGAAACATAAATTAAATCGCAAAAAGAGATGAGATGGGGATGGCAGTAAATTCAGTCGTGTAAGTGAGTGAATGTGTGGCGGAAAATATATTGGTGTTGATGAGAAAAATTATAAAACCCACTCCCCCCAAAAAAAGGAGCCGCAGTGTACTATGGCAGCCACCATAGTCCTCTGTGTACTAAATAGGGATAGGGACAAAAGTTGACAGACCTGCCTACAAAATAGATGAACCTGCAAAGGAAGAGCAAACAAGGTACAAATAAACAGACCAGAGGGCCGTCACAGTCAAACACACACAAAGATGCAGGGTGAAACACACAAATGTGCAAACACTGTCACGTGCAATCTAGTCCTTGAATATGTTCCGTCAGTTATTGAACATTTTTGCGACACGTCAGTGACTCACTTGAATGTGGGCGTACAGTGTCCCAAATAATACAATGTTCGCCAATCATAATAAATAAGTGAACAGAGATTAAACACCGGGTTTGGTTCAACCCACGACTGTTCATTTGTTGAAGCAAACAGGACATTGTGTAAGATTAGCTCACAAATAAACACACTAGTGATGTAGACCAGGGCCACAGTCTGAAAAGATTAGTTGTTTGTGCTGAAATGGTACAACCTGTTGCGTTGTGTGTGTGTGTGTGTGTGTGTGTGTGTGTATGTGTGTGTGTGTGTGTGTGTGTGTGTGTGTGCTTAACCAGGAGCAATGACCAGGGTGGGAATGCTGATTGAAACATCCCAGGTATTTCAGATATTATCTCTTTTAGGGCCCAAGAAGCGCCCATGTGCCTTGATAAAATGTGGGGAATATTTATTAGATAGAGTCATCATAGAGTCGCGGAGACCGCGTCAAATCAAGGAAGAGATTTTAATTAAGAGTTATTCTGATGTTTCCTGATATCTTTCCTGGGATTTCAAGGTCTTGTAACAGAGTAAGTCTCTGCATTTGACACACGCTTACTTTACTACTTTCTGGATTTAAAATACAAAAGTTCATGTTATTTCCCATACTAAACAATTTACAGTATTTGCAGTTGAAACAAAAAGTGCAGAAATCAATTGAAATTGGTTCCTTAGTGACCAGAGGACACCACATTTGCAAATCAGCATTGTGGTCTGGAGTGGGAGCCATTGGGCGGCCTGTGGAAAACGCTGTGAAGTGATTTCACTAAAACAACATCGTCGTCTGCGATTTGCAACACCTCTGGGACGGCTGCTTCGTTCAGATTTATGCAATAATGATGGGATTGCAGTCAAGGGAGGCATTGCAAATGTATAAATTGGCCCTTCTTGTTACAGTGGCAAACACGCAGAATTCCTCTAAATCCAAGGAGCCAAAAGGACACTGCAACAGTGTAACAGTAATACCAGCGTATTAGGTTTACAATCTGAGAATGTGGGGATTCTGCATATGAATATGGAGGAAATAATGAAATGTAAAGTAAAGTAGACTGCTGCAAAATGTTACAGAATAATGTAAAATAATTCAGTGGGATGTAGCACAAACCCTATGGTTATAGCCTGATTCCAATGTTGAGAAAACAAACTATTCCAGCCACAATCCTGCACAAAAAGGGGCTTTGAATTCCACAACTTACAGTAGAGTCACATGACATGATAATCACTTTCACATGTCGTTTGCAGTAATATGATAGTGACAGAATCAGGCAATGTTTTGCCAGGTAGCTGGTGACCTGTAAGACCTTCAAGGAGTAATGCAAAGTGTCTTTAGGTGCGCGTGAAACACTCATTCAGCAGTACAATCTCCCAAGATCCCTGCATCAGACAATGAGGGACAGGCACATGATAGGATCACACCATTCTACGAAAGTCCTCTAGCCAATCACAAACCATATATATATATGGCATGCATGAGTGGGGGTGAGCCGTGGGGGTGGAGGTGGATGTGGAGGCCTAAATGCTGGGCGTCGACCCACTGACAGAATTACTTCCAGACCTTTCTGCTTGTTCAACTCTTTCCCAGTTTGTTCCTGCGTCTCTTTCTTCTCCATCACATTACAGGAGATACATGTTTCTGGTCTGTTTTGCCAAATTTGCTTTTGTTGATTAAATTGCAATGAATGAAGCTCCATTACAATTACAAACTGCCGTATCAGTGCAAGACCTGCCTGGAAAAAAACAATTTCCGAATTGAAAAAATAGTGTCACATTTCAGTCCAGACTTCCCAGCAACTGTTGGAAACTAGTTCTACTGTTAAGGGTAGTGTAAAAAAAAATGTTTGTTTAAGCAACACACCAACAAAAAGTAACATTTCCTTGTATTCTTGTATTAAGGAGTTTAGTTTATTGGGGGAAAACACAACACTGGCATACTAAAGGCATTGAGTATTGAAATGTCTCTTCTTAAACCAGGATAGGTCTGTACTGTTGCATTTTCTGCCCTAAAGTCACTGCCAAGTGCCCCACGAATGACCCTTTGGTCAGGCCAAGTGCCCTCAAGTGCCCCATTGGTTAGCTCAAGTGCAAAATAATCGTATTCTTAAATATAACAGAACACTAATCTCTGTCCCCCCCGCACCCCTCCCCACCTATGAGAGAGTCTTTGCACACCACTCCTCAGGAATATACAGTATATCCATTGCTTGTATTAAACCTCTAATCTATTTACCACAAAAACCTATAAGTGTGAATCATGTTCTTACAAATAATGAATTCACACACTTGGTGGAACCTTTTCTGCTTAGTCCAGATTGTATGCCTCATGTAGTCCAGATAACTCGTATCAATCCGCATCCTTCCCATTTACGCAAGTGATGAAAGGTCTATAGAGCTGAAGCTGCTTTCCACTGGTATGATACTGTATGGCTATCTGTTAGGGACCAACCACTGCAACTGTAACGGCTGTGTCTTTAGCACTAATGCAAAAAACTGATAACCTTAAGCCATTGCAACAAAACAGAAAGTGCAACCAGTTTTCAAAAGCGTCATTGCGCTTCATTGTGTTGCAAAATGGCTGCCATGGGCTTTCTCAGATACGAAAGACCTCACGGCATCCTACAGCCCAGGGGAGAGAAAGATCCTTAAACAACCTGTTTCCTTCAGATGACAACCAGGGAGTGGAAATACACACAGGAGTAGACACATTATGTCAGCCTGCGTGTCCTAATTTACCACTTGTAGGGAAGCATTGTTTGTTCATTGAAATATCATGTGCTAAATCATTCACAGTTTCCTGCAGATATGCAGGCGTGTGAATGAAAGAAGGGGGGGGTTGGCACCATCGGCACTGTTTACAGGAAAATGCTTTCTTGGAAATAATGTTATTCCGAATGTGTATTCCGAAGCGGTTCCGGCAGAGAAACACGCAAATAGAAACCCATAAGCACATACACAAAGAACATTTTGACAGCTCTTACTGATGACTGCCATCTGGCCAAACCATAAACTTTTAAGACATAATGACATAATGTTAAGCCAACTAAGAGTTTGTTTCCAACTTCTTCAAACCCTGTAAGTTCCTCTACATGCTCCTCTTTTCTTCTCTCCTTTTAACATCATTCTCTCCTTTCAATTTAGAAACTCATATCCTTCTCCTGGCATTTTACTGTACCCCTTCCCCCTCTTCTTTCACCATTATAACTTCCTCCTTACTTCAGCCCCCATCTCTCCTCCCCCTTCTTCAAAAGTCACACCATCTTTGGTTTATCTCTTCTTTGGCCTGTGCCCAGCAAGGGTGCCACCACCCCCACAGAGCTCTAAATAGATTATGCTGGTACATTATAACTTCCCCTTACTACGAGTTAAAGATAAAGATAATTCATCGACCACTGGTAAGCTTAGTTTGTATAGCGCTTGAGGCTGCAGATAATTAACAGATTCTGTGTGGAAACAGAGCAATGAGGATAACAGGAAGGAATGATGTGCATTTAGATGTAGTTGTTTGTCTTTGTATGAGACTGCCAAGAGGGCCATAAATCAAACTTTTGGGGGAGATCTACTACACAAAGGAATTTATTATTGTGCTCCTGCCATCATCACAAAATTACCAGAAAAAGCAACTAATGTCAGGGTGTTTCATTTGGACAGTTTAAGTCTACAGATGCACAAGCTTCAAAGTTCAATTTTTCATCCTGGACACTGGGGGCAGATAGATGTAACAGAGCCAACAGACGCTTCTATGCAGAGACAACATGTTCTGACAACTTTATTCCTAAAGTGGAAAACAGGAGGTAGTCTTACCCATGTCATCCTCGTGGTAGATTATAGAGTGGTGATCTGTTGGGCTGCTGGTGTATCTATCTACTGGCTCTATGTGATAGGTCCCGTTGTCTGTGTGGATGGTTCCCTCAAACTGACCCTGCAACACTGAGCCATGGCAGGAACCATGTTCACCTGCAAGACCAGGTCAAGAGAGATGACACGCCAGGGTCAGAGAGGTGAAAGAGATAAATGAGCTAAAAGGTCAGACAGACGGAATAAATAGATAAGAGACTGAGAGACATTTTAAGATTAAAGGCGGGAGTTCAGACATCAGAGATACAACAGGTGAGACAAGAGGCATGATTGAGGAAGCAAGGAATTTACTTTTCAAGATAAAGCACAGTTAAATACATTTTATACAGATGTTTCATCAAAACCATACAGATGATTGATGTTAGGTGATTAAAACTTTGTTCCCAGTAAATTCACTTATACTTGACTCGCAGGTAAACTGTTACCAGCCCTGGTGGGCCAGACATCCCAGTCATACCCACCTGTTAGTGTTCCTGAATATATGTGGGAGAGGTCAGCCGCCGTGGAACCATTTTCACTGATCACCATGAAAGTTTCGGAAAATGCTGCTGCATTGCGTTTCAAATGCAGACGGAAGGTTCTGCAGGAAACAAAAACAAAAACCGCTCTCACATGTGGTCAAAGCTCTGTCAACTAGTGGAAGGTGTAGATCTATCAACAACATGTTGAAGATGTGCTATGGGTTGACATGTGCTATGGGTTTTGGAAGAGGAACAAAGGGCTCAAACAGGAGAAGGATGTACATTAAGCCAGACTGGGTCTTTTAAAACAATTGCCACGTGACGTTACCTGTGGAAAGCAGTCAAGTCCAGCTGCAGTGTGTGTTCATGAGGGTGTGAGGCTCTCCTGGCTCTCAGGTGCTTCCTGTGAAGATCTTCCCTGTCATACGACAAGCCCTCATAATGCTTTATATATGGACTGATGTCACTCACAGCACCTGGTGGAAAGGAAGAACGTCACAGAGCTTCACACCTCACAGGGTAATGTTTTACATTAAACTGAAACATGAATGCTCCTCCTCCTCTCTGAAGATGCTTGGGATTATTCAGCACAGCATGAGTCAGGTTAGTTAGTTGTTGGACAACTAAAACCAAAGGTTTTGGAAAGACTGAGGACAAATATAAAATATAAAGATATCTTGTCAAGCTATTTATTATATTTTTCTCTTGGTCACTTGTTTCATTTGATTTTTTTCTTGAAAAAGGTGTACTAAGAGTAAAATTAGAAACAACATATCCACAAATTGTCAATACTGATTATTTGTCCTGGACAAAACCACCTTATTTTTTTGCACTTTGATCCCAAACCACTAAATGTTGGTATTCAGAAAATACTTTTTGGCACGGAATATATTTGCAGGATATTGTAAAATGGATTTGCTTGGGTCCAGACCTTTAAATCCGCTAACTCCACAGAGTTTGAGTCGACTAATTCCTCTGGCATTGTGACAAGTAACAGCGGTTTCTCAATTAGAAAGTTAGGAAACCAATGAGTGCCACAGGGGGACAACAATTACCCAATCTGTGCCATGGGAGGGACCAACGCTGTTGTCAAACCGTTGGTGACAGGCTGCTACCGACAACATTGACACTAATATCGAGGCTGTTATAAATCAATTAAAAATACTGATTACTTTAGAAATCCGAGCAGCACTCTGCTTTGATGGGAAAAATACATTATTTCCCTCTGTAGTACTGCTACGAGATGCTGAGCTGAGACTCTGTCAGAGCTTCTTTTTTCTGGGGAGTCTTTGTTGGCGGATCACAGCCCCTCTTCTCTCTTCTCAACTCTTCTCTAGCCTTTTTCATTTGTGTCCAAAACTGTAACATTTAGCTGTGACTGCCACCTCTTTATAATACAAATCTTTAACCGAATAATAAATAATAATGAATAGACCAAAAAAATCGTTTGTGAATTTACCCCATTGACACCGTCAGACCAATTCTGGACTGCCCTTACACCGTGTGACTGATCTGTCATCTGTCAATCTACTGTTGACTGAAAGTGCTGACTAACTGGAGAAATCTTTGGAAGAGGCTTGTGCTCTCCTGTACACGGTGTTCATCACTGTTGCCCCTCCTGAGTGAATAACACTAACCTACACCCTCAATAATCGTGTGTACGACATTAATCACAACTGAGTAATACAACTATTACGTCTACATCACTGGCAGGTTTTGTACTAAGCCTCCTGTTTGCAGCATTCCTGAGAAGACAAGTTGACACACGTGTGGACCCAGGAGAGGCCAGTCCATCACAGCAGCCAACATACGAGCAAAACAACATGCACATTCTCACAGACTGACTCTCACACGTCACACAGACAGCTGTACAACCTCAAACAACCTCACATTATTTAGGGTGCAGGTGAGAAAATACCTCATTCAGACAAAAACACACACACACACACACACACACACACATGCACACATACACACTAATCCGCACACTCCACCGTCACACTACCTGTAATCTGGTCATGGCAGTCGACCAACAGCAGCAGCAGCCAGTAGTGTTGAACCCCCATGGTCTCCTCATTGGTGTTTTTGTGTTTTTTTTCCCCCTGTTTTTTCTTTCTTCTCCTTCGGTCACAGCCGTCTCTTTTTCATCCCTTCTGCCTTTACCTTTCTCCTCACCAGCCTCGTACCTGTGTTCTTCCCACACTGGAATGTGACTAGCTGGGAAGTTCAACCCAGAGAAGATAAGAACACTGACAGCAGAGAGGCATATTCAGACTTGTTTGCTAACATACAGTATTATGAGTTATCTGCACAGTTAAAGGAGGGCTTTGAGATACAGATGAAGGAGGATTTCTACTGAAATAGTAAGAGTGGTGTGGTTTGTTGAGGTCATTCCAGGTCTTTTGCAGCGCCATTTTTTTATTTTGGACTTTAGGGAGAAGAAAAAGAACCACTTCTAATGCATTTGAACTCCAAAATATGTAAATATATAAATTGATTGATTGATTGATTGATTGGTAGTAATGAATGATATTTCAATAATATATGAAGCCATAACACTGATTTTATACATGAAATAAGGCAGGCTACATAATGGTCAGGTAGGCCTATGTTCAGATAATTACCTCTTCGTCTTTGTCACCTCATCAAATAATTAGCAGGTCTGTATAGTGGTGCAATGGTTCCACAAGCTCATGGTTCAGTTGGTAAATCATTGAGTGGTTCGTATGTTTAAAAATCTGTTTTGCATCCCTAATGGAAATGTAAAATATATGACTTTTGACCTGATTATTGAAGGGGACATATTTTATGCCATAGATCAAATACATTTTGAGACATTTCACTCTAAACCTCTAATGTCAGGGGGAAAGTCTTTGGGATTACCAAAGTTCTTCGGGTTCATCATCTGGGGACCATGCATGTCTGTAGAAAATGTCATGACAGCTGTTGTTAAGATATTTCAGTCTGGAACAAAGTGGTGAACTGCTCAACCAACAGACAAGACAGATATTTCCCTCGAGCCACTGGTGGAGCTAGAAAGAACTTGCATTTGTGAGTCATGATAATAAAAGCCATGTTTTGAACTTTCATTTTCTTTATTTCTTGACAAAGGAAAAGGCCTCCCACAGGTCTTATTATAGACTTTTGTGTGGTAGATAAATTCCCAAAATGGTTTCAAATATAGGAAGGAAGGAATCAGTTGTATGAGTCGCACTGTGTGAAAGGTATTCAGTGGGCTCATAGAGAAAATGTGACGGTTTTAGGTACTTTTGAGGAACAATAACCTTTCAAAACGAAATGGGAAACAATTTGATTTGGAAATGAGAGCAATTGAAACAAAGATTTTGCAACTCAACATAAAAGCCACCTTGATGGATGCAAATATTTGGTGAAAATGAAAATAAAGAGAAACTATAGAGTAAAGATCAGTCATGCGTTAACAAGCATCAAACAAGCACTAAACTTTAGCTTGTACATTTTTTCTGAATCCATTAAAGGTTTGTCTGTGCTGTGTCCAAGAAGAAGCTACTGGGTGCTTATAATTTAGGACTATGTGCTGCAAGTAAGGTTGTTGAAAACCACATACCAGTAAACCACATTGACTGTATACAGATTAAAAGGAAATGTATGCTCTACAGTTATGATAAGATAATAAATATAAATGTTCCTTAATCCAGTAAAAGTATGAATTACATTTAAAAGTATTCTATGATCTTATTGGTGTTCTGGTGATCCATCTTTGCTTACATAATTAAGCCAGAGAGTTCTGTTATTTCCTTACAATCCTTATTGAGGAAATTTAATTATGATTTGGATGTGATGTCTAACCTGACTGGGGTCAAGACGGTGACATAACATCCTCTATCTATAACAGTTCCTCTCATGTCTTAGCTGGGTCAAGTCTGGCAACAGGTTTTACTCGGGGCCCTGCAGACAGGTTCTGCCATACCACATACTACACCACTGACTTAATCCCTCAGGTCAATGTTTTACAGCCTGGTTTAGAGCTTAACCTCCCCCGTCCTTTAATCATCCACTAACTACCTCCACCAGAAAACTCCTGCTTCGCACTGATTGGCCGGGAAGGGATCACCCGGATAGAATCCATGACATCACAGATTCAGACACACCCACGGGTAGCCTTCAGGCTGGTAAAAACATGCACACACACTCACATTCCCATATGGAGGTTGTCTACTTGCAACCTGATACCCTCGTGTATCACTCATGTTGTCCTAGTAAGCACCAGAGGACAATGTTTTAAGTGTTTTAATGGCTATTTTAAGAGCTTTTGCGTGTGAACCCATCTATAACCAACATAACAATAAAATGAACATGCAATGAAAAGTTACACCTGCACAACCTTTACACCTCCTGCAGAGCCCTTGTTAAACCTGTATTCCTCCTGTAATTAAATGTATTTAGAAGTGTGTAAAGGTGACTATAATACGTTGACTTGAAGATTGTTGTCGCAAAAAGTGATGTGATGTCAGCATTTAAAGTCATGCTTAAAGGCTCATTTAAAAGAGCTAGAATACCAGAATACCAGAATCTTGACAGAGGAAGCATTGAGAGGTAAAAATATATGCTTATTTCCAAAATACTTGGATCTCTACATGAATGGCATACTTTTACATGATGTATGTAAAATTATTTTCAGGTCACACCACTGTAACTGATCCTGTCAGTCCTGGGAACGCGTCCACATATGGATTCTCTGCTCAACATTCAAGATTCACGTTCGTTCTACTTTTGGGTTTTGCAGGATGTGAAGCTCCCATGGGGTTTGCTTACCGCTTGACTGAAATGTTTTCATTGGGGTTTCTGGTTGCGTTTGAGGCTAATTCAAACCAACACTACACATGACATCCAACCTGACCCCACAACGTCTTGTTATTTAGTGCAGACAAAGGATCATGGGATTGTGCGACTGCAGGCCTTTAACAGGTTTCTCTTTGCTTCTCTGAGGGTTCATAGGCTATAATCAAATCATTCTGCTGACACAGACAAATGGTAACCCTTTCATGGACTTGACCCACTTCACAAAGGGCCGCAGCCTTCCCTTTCTTCATGCCCGGGCCCCACACAATATCCAGTCTGTGTCACACACCATAATGAGTGCATTGTATTCAAGGCGTTAACATAGATCTGAGCTAAGCAGATAAGCAAGCTGCCATCCATCTCTGTCTCGTTATTGATGCATGTGATGCCTTCGCCTGATCTCTGACAGCTGATACACTCAGCACTCGAAAGACTTATTGTATGTTTGTCCATTATGCTAATTAATTTGTTTCCAAATCAGTGTGCTGCGCCCTCTTTTACGCCTATTGTACTTTACATGAAAAAGCTGTCTATTTCGACATGGCTCTGCATTGTAGTTCCAGAAATATTGATTTAACCTAAATGTAGGATAAAAATATTGATTGCACACTCTGGAAAGCATTTGATGAATGTGACCATGTATCATACATCAATACAATTCATGGTTAAAATGTCAGTTAAGTCATCATAAACAAGATATTGCCTTGTGTATGTTAATAGGTCACAAAGGTTTTTTTGCAAAATTTGGAAGTAAATGACTGTTAATTCCTTGTTGCAGCTAACAAAAAAGATTTAGGAGTCATTTGAAAGTGTAGCATATTTGTTAAAGTAATCTTCACTCAGGTGAAATCTCTGAGTTCAGGCAAAGACAGGAAGCCGGTTGAATTGTCAAGAGTTTTACTGCAAAAGTCAGTCCACTTGCAATGCAATGCTTCCCCCTAGAGTAAATGTGTAAAAATGAAGCATAAAAACCAGTGAGCTGCATAGATTATTCATTCATATGTAGTTATGTTTCCTTTTTTCATTGTTTGTACACATCTTCATC
The DNA here is from genome assembly GCF_910591455.1 of Pholis gunnellus. Classification (NCBI taxonomy): domain Eukaryota; kingdom Metazoa; phylum Chordata; class Actinopteri; order Perciformes; family Pholidae; genus Pholis; species Pholis gunnellus. Next base: position 7,901,010 of record NC_136530.1, read on the forward strand.
ATGATTTCCTTTTAATATTTTGAAAGAGTTTTGAAATTGTCCGTGTTGCATGATGTTAAAAAAATCTAATTTTATGACAGTCCCATTTATATTTTTGTCTGCTGCCACTACAATTACTAAAAGTATACATTTCATGTTGCCTTTCTTTATCATGATGACATAAGTGGAAGAAGTCAATATGACTTGTTAAACAGAGACAAGCGTGGTACTGGGCGCAAACATCTGCCTGCAGCACTATCTCAAATCCCTTGATATCGCACATGACTGAGAAGACTCACAGTAGATTTTAAAGGCCGAGCTCACACCCCCGTCAGCCGACGTCTTTAGGACAGAAGATTACAGAACAACTGTGGGGACTATCATCAGAGATAGGAACAGTATCTGCCCATTAAAATAACATCAGGATAAACTGTATTTGGTATGGCTTCAAGGTAAAACTGTGGCGAAGTGGATAGGAGGGCCGTCCTTCAATCAGAGTATCAGCAGTCCGATCCCTGGCTCAGGCGCCACTAGTTGCATGTCGATGTGTCCTTGAGCAAGACACTTAACTCCATAATTGCTCCTGTAGCTGTGCCTATGATGTAGAATTGTGATAGAATCTGAAATTGTAAGTCACTTTGGATAAAAGCACCTGCTAAATGACTGTAATGTAATGTAAAATGCAGTGTCATGTTGAATTTTGTTACAATAATAAACAAAAAAAGACAATGTGTCCAACCACAGATTTATTCTGTTATACACAGATACACTGTCATACACAGATTTTCCATTTTTGCTTGTTTGCTTAAAAGGAGATGTATATTCTGAACATTAATATAGCAGAAAACAACTATTGCCATTTGATATATCATCAATATTTGATATGCTGAATGAAGCACTCTTAAGAAGTTTTGACATGTCACAGTAGAAAAAAGTACTTGTGTAAATAACAAAATGAACAATGCTTGAATTCCATTTAGCTGCTTCAGTTTTCGGGGTCCTGGTATTGATCTTGTTGGCTCACTGTCACACTGTCAAGGCTAACTGCAACATTGGAAAGAACAGTGCCATCATTATTAATGTTAACGATTGCACTGAAGCTCGGATAAAAACACACTGAGGGAGAGCGACTTCATTCTCTGCTCAGGTAGACACTCCACAATATGTTTATATGATAAATATTCTACGCACTTGTAAATTAGCTCTTGTCGTTTTTTTGGTTTAAAAAAAAGAGATCTTAATCGTACTAAATGTTTTCATCTTGGCCAAATGGAGTGGAGAGTGCATTTCAAGTCAAATCAAGTCCATTTTATTTATATAGCCCAGTATCATATGTCACAAATTTGTGAAAGAAATGCAAAAACATGCAATAGATCTGATCTATACAGACTAGACCGAACAAAAATGACAGTATAGCCAGCCAATCCAAAAGTCCAATAACAGACAAATTGAAAACACATGGAGAATGGATCCAAGAGGATGTCAAGCAACTTCCAGGTCCAAACAGATAGAACCTAAAAACCTGGAAACCTGGAGAGAGGAAAGGCTCCACAAATACAGTCAAAACTGAAGCCTATCATTCACACAAAAAGGAGAATGAAACATGCACACACAGGAAGAGAGAGAGACACAATAGCACTTGCAAGGATGCTATGAAAGAACTAACGGGGCCAGTTTGGCACTCCCCTCAACATTCGTGATACTCTGAAAGACCAGAAGAGGGAGCTGCTCACACACCTTTAGAAAAGGGACTGGATTCTGTGAGAAAGCAGTGAGGACAGGAGAGGGTAAAAGGGATACCCCTACAGATGGAAACCAGCAACATTTTTTACCAGGAAGAGTGGTAGAATAGGCTGACAGAGAATCAAACTTTAAAACAGATTTTATGATGAAATGATTTGGATGAATGGGAAAACAGAGAATATATTCTAACAGCCAACATAACATAAACGTCTCTAAAAAGATCAGGCCTATGTGTGTGTGTGTGTGTGTGTGTGTGTCCTTGTTTGTTTATACTGCTGATGACAAATGACCCCCTTCCATTAGTCTCTAAATGAAGCCATATGTCTAACAGTATGTGGGCGAGGCAAGAAGACACAGATCTGTTCTCAGCCACGACACACACACACACGCACACGCACACGCACGCACACACACACAGTCGTGTTTCTCCTGACTTTTGGGGACACTACATTGACTTACATTAATTTCCTGGCGACTGACCCTAACCAACCGCTACAAGCCTAATCCTAACCCTTACCCTAACCTCATCCTAACACTAACCCTTACCCTACCCTAACATTGAAGCCCTTAAACGTGATGAGTTACATTGTGGGGACGTGCATTTTGGCCCCAAAGGGAAGGCAAGTCCCCACAATGTAACTGTGTAATCAGGTTTATGTCCCTACTAGACAGGTAAAACACAACCACAGGCAAATACACACACACACACACACACACACACACACACACACACCCACACTATGGCCAGCAGCGCCACCTGACAAATTATTCATATGTAATGTGTTCTCATCTCCTTTTTTTCCCATTTGCTCGTTTAAAACGTTGGTATAGTTTATGTCCTAAATAAGTGAAAAATGAACAAGAGTTTGGTATTTAGTCGAGGAGGAAGATGCTAGAAATGTATTTGTGGTTTTACAGTTAGATAGCTGTGCAGAGAGAGGAACAAGCTTTACAAAAGAAGTTAGGGAGTGACCGTTGTTTCCTGACATGGGTGGGAGGTTCAGTCTCATTGGGAAATCAGGGGAGAGAACATTGCAGGACAGGCTGTAATGCGGGTTACCGCAGGGCAGGAAGAGGTGGCAGCCAGCAGTCACAAATCGAGTTCAAGCAGTTCTGGACAAGAAGGCTGACCTGTTCTGCACGTTTGTGGGTGTTCCAATAGTATTAGGATTTCAGACTTTAATGTGAGCAGCCAGTGGAGGGAGCACGGGAGGGGGGTAAGAAGAGAGAGTTTTGGGGAGGTAAAAGTCAAGGCATGAAGCAGTGTTTTGGATGAGGTGCTGATGTATGACAGAGTGAAGTTCAGCCAAGAGGGAGTTACAGTAAGACTAGAGTCTGGAATAAGGAGCTCGATTCGAAATGTTAAACAGCTGTTTGATTTGATCCATTTCATGTGAGATTTAACAGCAGCGTTCTCGATTCTCACACAGTCGTCACTTGTTCTCCTCAGCACCTCGTCTTCCTTTTTGTCTCATTTCTAATCCAGGAAGGGTGTTGATCACTCATACAGTAGCCTTTGACCGCTAATGACTATGTTGGCAGCGGCAGTGCTTCTGGGTTCACATAGCCTCTGCTGGCAGCTATCAGCAGAACGGCTGCAGGGTAACGTCATACATTCTTCCTGCATGGGCTCTTAAGTGTGGCACCTAGATAACCTTGTTGCTTTGTTAAACTGCTAACAGCTTTGTCCTTGGATACTCACCTTTTAGAAAGACATGAGGTCTATTTTAATACTGTGTACTTAACGTACATTCGGAGAGGCATATTTACTATGCACAATCTTATGTTTTGCAGTTTGCAGCATGTAATTCGCTTTGAAAGCTGCACTAATCAATGTTTTTATTTGAACAATGGGTCCAATGTGTGTGGTGTGAAAGGGGTTGCTTTCAGTGACAAACCCACAGAGAATTATTACCCAACTCTGCAGTTCCCCTCAGCTCCGCGGAGCTTTATAGCCTGTTTTAGCTAATTGTTTTGGTTTTACGGCCCCTAACTTTAGGGTTTGCTCTCCAGTGGGCAGCAGTTTTTTTTTTGTGAAAAGCACCAAACAGTAGATACAGTTAGCATGCTAAGTTAGCGACAGGCTGGTTAAACAAGTGGAGCTAATAGCAGCTAAAAAAAAAAAAGCTTTTAAAACAGCTAAAAGGAGACTGAATATAGGATTTACATTCATCAGATCACCAGAAATAAACTGAATACAATGTTCTCAAACAGATGTTGATGATTGGTCACAGGGTATCATGATGATATATGAGTGAATTTTTTAAACTAAATGATGTCATATTATGTCAAATGAGCAGGATATTTAGCAGCAACATGTAGGTAGATTCATTATAAATAAGGTGTTCTGCTCTTCCACTGATCAATTGCATGGATCTGAAATGACTATGTAACTGCATTAATGTTAGCTAACATTCATTAATTGATGATCCATTATTTACAAATCATATAAACTCATAGTGACCTGATGGTTTGTTAACGGTGAGCAACAGGAATTCATGATACAGAACATACTACATGTATTTATGGAGTAAATCATCATGGCTTATGCGTTACATAAACATGAGTTTGATCGCTTATTATAAAATGTTACCAAAAGTCGAATCAATGAATGCACATTTTGTGAGCAGAGTGGAGAAGCTGCAAAGAAACATATTTATGCTCTGCAAATATCTATGTAGTGATTATAATGAGATCTGAGTTTTAAATAGACTTCCTTTTCCACTTCATCATACCAGGTGTCAGGTAAGACACGTATTTCCCCCTTTTTTCCCCTGTATGCTTACCCTCCTCTCCTTCCTCTCTTTCTGTCAGCCCCTCACTCATGAATGAGTGTGATGAGGTGATAAACAATCTGAATAACTGGTGTAAGACAGGCTCTCATTGCAGCCATTCAACCACAGGGATCATTATTTACACATCCTTTGTGAGCAGTGTCAAAGAGGCAAATGTTAGGCCAGATAAGAGCAGGCAAGATGAGGCAGCACCAACACAGAGGCACACACACACAAACACATACGCATGCTACACTCACACACACACACACACACACACACACACACACACACACACACACACACACACACACAGACTAAGGGTTTGGTCGTGGCGAAGCCAATAAAGGGAACTGAGGGTTGACTTAACATGTTACCATGCCCTCGTTAGGGCAGCGCTGCAAGCAGGAGTCACACAATATAGCCTTTCAGGGAAACACACACACACACACACACACATAACTTATTTCAATCCAACAATTACCAGAGGCCTGTTTTTATTCAAATTTTTCACAAAAATTACCAACTTTTACCAGCTGTCTTGCTCTTTTGTTGTGTCAACCTGCCAATCGTAACCCGTTAACAGTCAGTTTGTGAATGGCTTCAGTGTCTCTAATATACATTCAGCCCAGTGTTAAAACAAGACATGGATCTGGTGAAGATGTGTTTCTTCAGGCACCGGTGAGACATAAAATTCGATCTCAGAGGATATTGAGTAACATACCGATGAATTTAAAGGCTTCACAGATGCCAAAACGCTGCACAGAGGTTTATAATGCTCAGGATTTTACAGCTCTGGAAAATGATCACACTTAGTTTCTCTTTGTTGCAACGACCGCGAGGTAAATTCACGTTACAAAGTAGTCCACCAGGAATGTGTACAAGTACATGATTGGCCACCACAGTGCTTCACATCATCTCATTCTCAGGGGGTCGTGAATGTCTGAGGGAGAGGTCAGTGAATCACCAAAGGCAGTATAAGCTTCACCCACTGGGAACCATGAACGCACAAAAATACATAAAAGCCATAAAATAGTTCTTGAGATAATTCAGTCTGGACTTCAGACCGACATTGCCATCACTAGAGCCGTGCTGCTGAAACTTCTCTCTGGCCTTTGTCAGCAAAAACAACATCAGGAGTGTTACAGATGTCACCGATCAGGTCATGAGAGATATTAAAGCATTCTGGCATCACATGTGAATGTTTGTACATAACTACATCTCTTGGTAACACGTATCTGGCAGCAGTTGCAATTAAATCAACAATACAGTCATGTCAGGTGCTCACATATACTCTTGCTGATTGTAATGAACCAAAAGAGACAACAACCTATATAGGAACTTGTGCAATTCTCCTGACAATACACAACAATTTCCACTAAGGCATGTTTTGTTTACAGTTGCTTTAAATTGCAGATAATTTTCCCATGTGGAGGAAATGCATGGGGTCTGTTTCCCACACTCCTCTGCACTTAATAGGACTCAGACAGACGACGTGAATGTTTCTCATGTCTGTGCAGCAGGTCACCGGCTTTGCCATAAAGATACAGTCATGACCAGAACTAATGTGTGCCTTCAGTCATAAATTGTCTGATAGTGAAATGTTATGAAAATGTGAGTTACAGCCAACCACATTGCATGAAAATGGCTGCACTCATTATGTATCATTTTATTACAAGACGATTGAAAGTTTTGTCTTGATAAAAGGTTTTTGGATTTTTGTTCTGTTTAACTTTTCATAAAGTCTGTCCTCACTCGCAGGCTTCCATCCTGCTTTCCCCTGCTCTCTCTGTAGCTTTAAATGGGACTATATCTTAGCTCTATTCCCCAGTGAGAAGAGTTTTGGGGAGTTTTTTACCTTAAAAGGCCATGTGGAGTGGAGCGCTGGTTTCCTGTGGGAGGGCTTTCCCTTCTCTGACTCTGGAGCTGGAGGCCGGGCCCATCCTCATCCTCTCTCACTCTGACGGCTTTAGTCACTCCCACTTACACACACACACACACACACACACACACACACACACACACACGCACACACCTTCCTTTTTACACTCCCAGCGAAGTGGTGAAATCCAGCTTCAGCCAGATGTGTGTATAAGTGTATACGTTTGTGTTCATGTGTGTGTGCTGTCCACGCTGACCTCTTTACTTACCAGGAGTTGAACACACGGTCACACAGGAAAATTCGGTAATGAGAGAGGACAAAGAGTAAAGACAGCAGGCAAGAGAGGGAAGTGAGAAAGAGAGTGTGTCAGAAATTAAAGCGAAAGTGAAGAAAGTGAAATGCATTATGATTCAAGGAAGAAGTGTGCAGTGGTGATAATGAATGCAACTGGGACTGCAGATCATTTGAGGTTGAAGCTGCTGAGCGCCTCACTTCCCTGCATCCTCTCCCTCAACTGTCGGCTTGTCAGTTGTCAGTCAGATAGTAAAAGAGTAAGAGGGACAATGTCCTTATAAGGTCAGTGCTGAAGCCCAATCTGCACTGGTGAACTGCTCAGAGCTACAGCTGCTGGTGTGTCACCACCATGTCAGCATGAAGTCATAACTATCCCATACTGTACCCAGTCTGACTTTCTCTATCTGTTTCATTGTGTCTGTGAATACAAACCCAGCCTCCTTTTCAGAGGTTTTATTGTTCCATCATTAGGTGATTAGGTCTGACTCACTTTAGACATGTATGAAACATATTTGCAGATTTAAAGAGTTCTAGATTTGTTAGATTAAAATGTAATCTGTGAACTATTTTCAGGGTTAACAACTTTTTTTAAATGTGTTGAACCATGAAAATTGGCTTCATAGTTAATTCAAATGAATGAATGAATTTTCACATCTCTTCCATCTCAGGTGTCATTCGTGAATGAGTCTTGAAAGTTCCCACTTGTTTTAAGAAGAGGAAGTTGTTGCATTATCAGACATTCACAGATAGTTTGTCATGGTATATTGTGTAAAAACACTTTAATTACTCTACATTATTGGGTAAATGTTACAAGACTAAACTAGACCATATATTTCACAAACATGGTTGCTTCAGACCTATTCAAACAATAATCTGACAATGTTGTTGTTGGGAACCATAAGACCTGCGAGCTGGTTTAGGTCACAGCGTATTTGTCAGACACAGAGGAAATAAAGAGGCACGCAACGAAACACGCGAGCCTTTCTGATCTCACCACTTCACGTGCAAGCAATCAGATTCCTGTTTATGCTCCGTGATTAAATTCTTGCCATCTAAACCTGATCTGCAGGTTCCTTTCTCCAGAACCGGACAACGCTTCTTTGTCAACACGCTGACTTATTGTGGACTGACTATAAACTCATTGAGAGGTGGAAGAATAATAACTGGGACCAATCAAAAACCTGACAGACTCGTTCTTTTGACTGAGAATCACATTTAAACTGTGCACAACAACACATTCATGGGTGCATTATATTTGGTTCGTTGCACGATATGATTATGAGAAGAAGGTGAAATTGTGAAACAGTGCGCCCTCTGACATCACTTTATGACATCACTGTACTTGCCCTAAGCGAAGTGTTCAGACATGCAATCTCACTTCTGATTGGTTAGCTATGATCCAAACATCTGTGAAATGTGTGTCACCAGAGTCCAGGTGGTGTGCTGTCTAGGTGAGTAATGACGTATATTTCTGCCCCAAGGCCATAGTAGTTAACACTTGCACCCAAACAAAGAGGACCTCATGATCTACTGCAGGGACCGAAGCTTCAATTGTGCTAAAACCACGATGATTTTTCTGTTTAGCTTTCAGGACACCAGTCCAGAAAGTTTTCCAGCTCTGCCCCTTCCTCCATTTTCCATCATAAATCCAAAGCATATAATTGGCGGCTCAACTTGCATTTGCAAAATATCATCATGTTTAGTCTGGGCCCCTCCGCAGCATTTCTGTGGCAGAGTAAGTTAGAGAAAGCATACTTGGAACGTCGGGAGAGGATATTGAAGACACTAATTTATGCTCTTGAATTACTCAGTGAGCGGCTGGGTGGAACAGGGCAACATTCATGCAGTGCATGCAGGAGACTTACAGCTGCAGCCTCACAAATCAGAGCAGGAGACTGCTGCTCACATTCAGGACAGAGGGGATGATTTCACTGGCAACAGATTTAACAGATTTAATAGATTCCCACTGGAATATACTATAGTAACAGGATCCCTATAAATAAACCACTATTTTACATCCCATGCTGTAAAACATGTACACCCACGGCAATTCACTTGTGTTCATGTTGTAATGCCATTGTGTCTTTAAAATGAAGAATTTAAAAGTTAACTAATGCTACACCCAGACATTCTTTTAGTTTGTCTTTTTAGCCACATTGCTAGCATGGCTCTAGAGATGGCGGTCTGTATGCTCCACCATTTTGGTCCAAACAATTATTGGATGCCTTGATTCCATGAAATTTTGTTAATTTCATGGTCCCCAGAGAAGAAAACCTAATGACTTCCCCCTGATTTTTCCTCGCGCCCAACTATGAGGTTGACCTCTTTGCTTTTGAGTCAATTATAATGATAAATATTCAATGGATTGCCATACAATTTGCAAACAATCTGACATGAAGCTACCTCAGCTGGTTTCATCCAAATGTATGAATCTGATTCATCATTTGTCCTCCGTAGACGAAACAATGCATGCTGCAGTTTAGATCATTCATACCTGAGCTGAACATGAATCTGAACCACAAAACTAGTCTAGAGTAATTCTTCCAAAACTGTACACAACTCTTTAAATGATCATTGTGGATCATTGTTTGCATTGTGAAACACGTTGAAGAGACCAAGCAACAGTTGATTATGTAGTTCTGTGCAGATCACCTGACCAGAAAAGTGTAGCTCGGTGAATGATTATGTGATATTTTTCTGTTCATGCATTTTTTTTTCTTCTTCCGGGCGCTCTCTCTTGCTCCACAGAAGGAGGGACTGTAACTCAGCGGCTGAAAACTGTGCAGTTTCAGCAGGGTTTTTCTTTGCACTGTGCACCACATTTACTCCTAATAAAACCTTATTGAGAAATTTCTTTAGGATATTGGCCATTTGCTTCATTCTGCCTTTTCTTTCTGAATGCTTTGCGGGCAAAGAGAGCAGATGCTTTAAATCAAAACCTGATTTGTATAATGGATTGAACAGGGAGTTAGAGGTATTCAAAAATAACTGATCTTTGTGAACAATGTTATGTAATACACTCTTTACATTTGTATCAGTAAAGCCTGTAGTACTTCATAACATCTGTCTTAGAATGACAAAAAATATGGATTTATTGGAGGTGTTAATGATATGATACACTGTCATTTCGATAACTAGTGCAATGCTCGCTCAAAGCGGCTGGACTGTACAGACCAAAACGCACATGGAAGAAGTTTGCCTCCAGAGATTTCTGCCAGAGAGGGTTTATTTGAGCCCAAACTATGATATTTTCCTCAACCTCACCAAGAAGGTTTGTTGTCTCAAGAGATTTCTGGCAGAAAGCCATAAAGGCAAACTTCTCCCATGTGTGTTTGGAACGGGCAGACTGCTTGACCCCAGTATTGCTGCTTGCAGCTTTCCGGAGATCCGCTCATGCAAACAACTTCACACTCGACACAGCGCTTCCTTGGGTCCTAACCAATATACCTGCAATGACACTTGTGTCCTGTAACAATGCTAAGAGTATAGGCTTTGGTACATGTTGGTGCAAAAGCTCACACGAACATTTTATGACCTCAATTAAGTCAAAGCCTGGCTTTTTCTGGCAACAAAAGTGTCCATTCTGACAGTTACATCACTGATGCTTGAAATGTTTCTCTCCGTTGTTTCTTTCTTTATCTGTTCTTGAATGTACTGTAGCCAGGTTTTAAGCAAACCTTTGTACTGGCCAAACCGTTGAATTACAACCTCGGTCAATCTGTCTTCGGTGTGTCCGTCTCGTGAGGACATTGGGCATAAAAATACTTTTTCCATAGACTTCCATTTGGAAAGAGACGTCTGTAAATCAATGCAGCTTGTTTTTGGAGGGGAGGTATATTAACTTCCTAGTACCAACACTTACATTTCTAAATCAATATGCCCGGCCTAAAAGGTATAAAATTCACTCTTAGCCAAATTAGCCTTCAAGTGAGCGAGTCGAGCAGTTGGGAGGCGGAGTTAAAATAAATGCTAGAACACTTGATCTATGGATGCGGAAGATCTGGGTAATTTTTTAACCAGCTGTCAGAGTTTTCTGGCTTCATACACCACTGAGCAACTTTTATAAAAATGAACAGGGCCTTGCTTCCAATGCAGTAGAGTATCCAGTTCTCTTTATACATCCATGACTATAGCGAGAGGCAGAACACAAGCTGTAGACTACAGCTTGTGTTCTGCCTCTCGCTACAACCCAGCACTACATTTTCTTGGGTCCTTAGCAATACATCTGCAAAGTGTGAAGGCCATTTGAAGATGCAGCTGAAATGAACATGCATATATCATTATGAATGCAAACAAATGAGCAGAACAAATAGCCACTGGTCAGGTATAATGGGAGATGTTGTAAAGTGTCTTTGAGACACTACTTGTTATTGGAGGGTTATTCAGATCACCTGTTGCGCAGGGTGTAGGGACTGGTTCCTAATTAGGAATTGAGAGCAGCTTAGTGCCTTTCCCCTCTTGACCAATCAGGATGTGACAACGCCCTTTTTTTAGGGCTTACGTGAGGTGGGGAATTGCATACAGTTAAAAGATTAGACCTATTTGTTGGGTAGCCAGTTGCACATCCTGGTTGTTGGGTCAAACTTAGCCTATTACAACATTAGTGTTACATTTGTGAAATAAATATTTCTGCATCACTGAACTAGAAAATGATGCACCACACAAACTTCTTTTAACATTGAGAGCTGTAACTGCCAGGTTATCCTCTATGCAGCATAACTGAAACAAAGCTAATGTTAGCTTGCTAACTATGACGTCTTTATTGAAGAGTAAAATAATTAACGTTAGAGTAACATGGTCGACATATCTGACCTGATACTTGATCAAATGTTTAATAATAATGTAAACTGGGAAGATTTTAACTATATTTCATAGAAGTAAACAATATCCCTGAAATTACAAAATGCTATGCTAATAAGGTTTGCTGAGCTAACGCTGAGACTAAATATAGCATTGGTTAGCTTAGTAACATTTTTCTCCATGTTTGTATATTTAGATATACCTACATTTTGAATGGATTTTCAGCTTGTTTTTACATTTGGTATTTAGCCCTCCAAAATAATCATATTTGTAAATCATGCTACAGCTTGACGTTAACATGATTTTGATTGGATAAAGCTACAGATGTTTAGCTTATTGCAACTGATTTTCAAACTACTAAAGTTTTAACTAATTAAGACATTTCTTCAGTTTCAATGGTGCAAATCGATTACAAAATTCTGTACTTTGAAATTAGTGAGTAGTTCACACAGAGTTAGTGACGGACTTACAGTAGCTGGTGCGAGCAAGTCCTAAGAATAAGTGTGTCTCTTTGTACTTGTGTGCATATATTCAATGGATCGCCTCCTTTAAGGGCCATCCATCTCTCTGCATATTCTCTCTTTGACTGTGAGCAACCATGGACACTGGTCTCCATTGTTCACGATAACTCTGATTGTCAGTCTGCTTTTCATCCCTCACTCATCAAACTCAAATATTTGGTGCACAGAGCTAAGGGCTCAAATTTCAGACTGTGTTTCATAACCTCTCACAGCTTCTGACACATTTTTGTTTTCACTGCCCATGATGATGATCACATATGAAATAACCAAACAGGAGCTGCCTGAATTTCATCACATTGTCATAAAACCCAAACAGCTCAGTGGTACCGTGATAGAGGCAAACATTTTATTTTCTCTGGCCTATCACCTTTCATTTTAACATGGCGCTATTGTGTGATTTGTGTCACTTAGTCTTGATTTTAATGTTACTTACTGCTATTAATCCAGTCTTTGTACGACTGTGTATCTATTGTATGTGCAGCACTTTGGGCAACTTGTGTTGTATTTTAAAATGTGCTATATAAATACATTTTGATTGATTGATTTGCAGGATGTGAAAGTATGTACCATCACACCGCTTCACAGTGTGCTACAACTGAGTGAAACACACTAATCTCTCTTTAGAACTAGACTCCTTGACATAACAGTGGACTTTGGCAGGGCAACACCTTCAGCTTTAATGCCCAAATATTATGACAGTGTGTCTACTTTGCATTTAACTCTCTCCCTCTCTCATCTTCTAATACACACACTGTTGAAGGCCCTGAGTGTGAGATATTGTGCCAACTTTATCCAGGAGGTTAAATATGGAAACAGGACCTGCGTTTCTCTCGCACTCTCTCTCTACTGTCTGACCTGCGGCTCTCACTGAAAACACAATAACCCAAATAAGGAGATCAGCCACGTTGGAAGAGTGAGTGAAGAAGCCAGACCAATCCATAGAAAAACCTTGGATGGGTGGTTTGGTAGGGTGGAGTATGTGTCTGAGAGAGTGATAGTCAGGGAGTGGAAGCAGAGTGGTGAGTAAAGGAGCAATGGATGGAGACGATGGAGAGAAAGGATTAAAAGAGGGAGGGAGGGGTGAGATCACGGCCTGAGGAGGAGGGGGTGATCAGAGGCTGGAGGCAGGTTCTCTTGCCGTTTAAATAACTACCCATATAGGGCTCAACTCTCCATCTCTCTCACAGCTCTTTCTGTCTCCTTCCCACTTTCTACCCCCTTCTGTCTCTCTCTCTCTTTCTCTCTTTCTCTGCAGCCTTGTTGGACTCCAGCTCTCTCCAGTGCTGTACGTAAGACAGAATCTCCTGTACATCTCAACACAACAGGAGATTGGGGCTTTTTGAAGCTGCATTTTTCCCATCTCAGAGGGAAATCCAACCAAGCAGCCACCATGGAGGCCATCAAGAAGAAGATGCAGATGCTGAAACTGGACAAGGAAAACGCCATAGACCGGGCAGAGCAGGCAGAGACGGACAAGAAGGCAGCAGAGGACAAATGCAAGCAGGTGGGAATGAAAGAGGACATAAAAAAATGATGCAAGAGTCAGTAGTCATGACAAAGACTATGTCCACAATTAGAAAATATTCAGGGATGCTGTTTTAAATCACTTAAAAAGCTAATACAATAGTAACATTAAAGTTATGGATTAGGATACCTGCCAAACAATAATTTATTCCTCAAGGAAGTGTTAATCTTTGACTTTTGGTGGATGAGCTGCAAATCCTATATATAAGAATAAAGTGCTTCAAACCTGGCATATGGGATACTTGAGGTTTTCCTTTAAGACTTTCCTCTTTATCCTGTTCTTAAGCTAATCATAGTACCAGACATACTTTTAATGACACTTTCTCATGTTTCACATGTATACTACATTCCTCACAGCTAATATACTGTTCTATCGGCGTATTACAGCAAAAAAATATTTTAAAATGTATATTTTTTTGCCATTGCTCAGACACTGGATGGTAAATTCAACATCTTTTTGCAACAGTAGGCTGTCGGAAGCACAAATACCTCCCTAAAAGGCCAGGCAGCACTTTCATAAGCTTTTCGAAAGCCATGGAGTCTCCATTTTCTGTTATGTAATCATGTACTTCATTTCCAACTAAAACTCATCACCTAATATGAAGAACACATCCAGGCCTCCCAAAATATAAACACATTCTTTTGATCACCAGGGTAGATTTCTGTGCAGTTGCTTATGGGTAAAAAAAACTCAAGAGTCAACACCAAAACACCACAAACAGATACTGACAGAAATCAGTAGGAACTGAATGTAATACAAATAGGTCAATATTAATGCTGTTTACAGTGAGGCTGATAGAAAGCTCATCAAATCCCCTCATGGTGGTTTTGGCTACTTCAGGTGATGAGACCACCCAGAATCAGGTCTCTTGAGAGGAAAAAGTGAGTCCAGCTCCCTTCGGGACCAGTTGGAAGATAATTTATGGAGCCTCTGTGTGTCATAAAAACAATTGAACAGGTGTATCCAACACAGGAGACAACACACGCACATGAGAAGCATGCAAATGAATACAGGCGGACACACATATGGGAGATTAAACACACAAACTTATTAGGCCCATGGTGCCAGGCGTCTGTGTGTTCTCACTGATAACAGCTGTATTTTTAGACACCAGGAGAGAATGAGTATGGAATTCAGTAGGATTATCAGAAGCACTTCATGGGCCCTTGTGGGGGGCACTGATTAGGGGGAACACTAAACATTGAGTGTGTACGTGTGTGTGTTTGTGTGTGTGTGTGTGTGTGAGAGAGAGAGACAGAGAGAGCAGGAAGGAAGAGAGAGAGAGAGAGAGAGAGAGAGAGAGAGAGAGAGAGAGAGAGAGAGAGAGAGAGGATTCTGCTTTGCATACCTGGGTTATGTCATGAGATACTGATCGTAAACCAATACCATTTAAATGTTCCCAAACAATGAAAAACAATTAGACTCTCAAATCATCCGCTGCTGCTTTACCGCTGGTCTGAATTCAAACACCTTGGCCTGATGACATCCCATCAGACTGAATCATTATTTCGGCACATCACAAATCCATACAAAATAATGGATTTGTTGTGGGGAAAGGGGTTGGATAACAAAAAAACAACAACAAGAGACAGATGTAGAATTTGGATAAAGACACACTGACCTGAGAAGGCGTAGTGAATTGGACTAACAGTCTCTCCTGTTGTAGATGGAGGATGAACTCCAGGACCTCCAGAAGAAGATGAAGCAGACAGAGGACGAACTGGACAAATTCTCTGAGGGCCTGAAAGATGCTCAGGAGAAACTGGAACTGTCTGAGAAGACAGCTGCAGACGTGAGTGAAGGGTCACACACTCATACTGTGCACACGCACACACAGGGGGGTCAGTTTCACTTCACCTGACTACAAATGTGAAGTGAAACTGCCATTCCTTTACAGTAATAACGGTACAGTCCTATTAATTCCTTAGCAAGGGAGTACATGTTGACAAGAGGCTTCTGCTGTTGTCGTTAATGATTTGCTTTTTTCGACTTTGACACACACTTACGTTACTATGGCACCGCTGAAAACCAGAGCCCATCTTTCCACAGCTGGATGGTTCTAAGCCAGCACCAGCTGTGGGTTTACTTTGATCCACAGTGAATGGTTTGGAGCACTTCAGAGACTGTTACATTCCTGTGCAGCCAGTCCTGAAAGATGAGCACATGGATAAACTGTAACCCCCCCTCACACAAACACACACACACACACGCACACACACACACACACACACACACTCACATTAGGCCCATGGTCCCAGGTGTGTGTTCTTACTGACAACAGCTAGATTTTCAATCAAGTCCTTCAAACCAGAGCGACAGACAAACTGTATTGTTGTTCATCATCCCTGTTAGGAGCATGCAGCTTGCTGTCTAGATGTCCAGTGTGACAGTTCCAGTAGTTTGTGTACCGTACATTCAGTCTTTGCTATAATGACAACAGCATGACAGAAGTATTAGGCTTTTTTTGTGCTTTTTCCTGTTATATGTCATGTAATTATTACCACAGACATACTTTCCATCTCATATGTTGTAGATGTTGATGTCTCGTGTTGGAATATAGGCACACTAACGCAAATACTGTACTTTATTAGTACTTGTACTTTACTATTCCATGCTACTTTATACCTCTACATTTTAAAAGGAAATATTGCATTTTTTCATCTGGAAGTTGTAGATCAATTGTAAATCAATCAACCATCTTTTATATACAACATATGTGATCAGCTCATAAAATATAATGCTTTATTATAGATTATTATATATTAACGCATCATGCATAATAATATACCAGTAATACAACAATCATTTTGCCTAACAAGTACATTTACTTGTGATATTTAAAGTATATTCAACTCATAATACGTTTGTACGCCATCTATCTCTTTATCACACTCCTAAAGCATCGTCAGACTGACTGATGGACAGTTTTAAAAAAAAGATCAAAATCAATGCAGCAGCTTTTATTTCACACATTCTTCTTCCTTGTCAACATCTGCCTCCTACGTTAGCCACAATCCAACTCCACAACATCAACAATTTGGTCAGAGATGTGATGTGTGTTATGCTATGCTAATGTAGCTTTGAGCCACAAGCCTGAAGCAGAGATGAGGTCGGGTAAGCTCACTTATTTCTTGGAGGCATTTAGTACTCCCCAACACTGGATATCCTCTTTAAGTAAACGTTTTTATACTGAACATTTACTTGTAATAGAGTATTGTTACTTTAAACTTTAAAGTAACATCTCTCAATAATTCTTCCGCCACAGCAGAATCCTTTATGAATCTAGAATCATCCTATAACAGGACGACTGAGCCTCCTTCATCAGACCCAAACTTACTCTCACATTCATGAGAATGTTTTTGTATACACAAATGATTAATTTCAGTAAATGTAGCGGAACATTGGAAATGTCAGTTTTCCTGTGGCTAATCAGCTGCAATCTGGGAAAAAAGATATTTTAGATTGTTGGCAACACCGCAAACCACAGCGCTGTAGATCTGTCAGTGGTGGTTCCTCTGACATTTTAGTGCTTGTGTGTACAGGCGTGTGTGTGTGTGTGTGTGTGTGTATGTGTGTTTGTGTGAGAGAGAGAGAGAGAGGGACTCAAGTATAAAACAAAGTCCAAATTAGGGAGTCAATTATGTCTAAGGTACGGATAAAATACCGATCCTACCAGTTAAGCAGTGATTCATACAGGATTACTAAGCAAACCGTGCAGGGAGAAGCATCATGAAAACAAAAAACCCTCCCAGCTGCCACTAAGATGTGGTATTGTTTGAGCCTTGTGGAGGATATCCCAAGGAAATGCAGCGTTGTACTACGAACAAAGAGAAGGGAAGTGTCTGACATACGGACACAGAGACTGAGGCTGAGACACGCTGGATTATCCTCACGCAGTGATCAAATAAACTCCTGAGTAACTCTGAGAAGCCTCACATGTAAAGGGGGTCGAGTGGGCCCCGGGAAAAAGAAGTTGTTGAGGTTGTGGTTTGAGCCGGACTAGGTGTAGCTTCCACTCCTATACGTTTTGTTGAAAATAGATGTTTAGTATATTTACAGTGAAGTCCTACGTACTCAACATTTCCAGCTAGTAAAGCCGCTCTGCTCCACCTCCATGAATCCCCCTCCACATGTCACTTATTAGAAGCAGCAGTCAAGTCATTACACATCTCAATTCACACAGAGAACGCGGCCAGATCGGAAACCTGGAGGGGGCTGGGAAAGCAGAACAGTGGGCCAAAGACCTCAACAAGCAAGCAGTTGTGATTCATGAAAAAAATAGTGCCTGCACCCTCGACCGGTGGTGCTGACATTTAGGTCATGACAGCTCACCGTCAGCTCAAGCAACCAGACAGAGAGTCTGTCTTTAGGAGCGATCAAAAGCTTAAAGGTTGTGAGAGTCAAAGAGGGTGGCACCACGTACAGTAATTGGACTACAGGTATTGATAACAGCAATCACAGAGGCAACAGTTACTGTTTTAGGGGAGAGCTGGACTGTGGGGGCGGCCGGGTTTGAGAAAGCAGAGAGCAGGGAGGGGGGCTCTGGTATGTCAGGAATGCAGCTAAGGCAAACAGAGAGCCCCACACTCCTGTGTCTAATGAAATCAACGCTCCCAGCTTTTCCGGACGCAAGGGGGCAAATCAGACAGAGAGAGGCTCAATCAACAGATGCGATTGATTGAGAGGGATTTTCTTTTCTTCACGGTGAACAGCAGGACTGAATTTGAGCTGGGCCTGAAGTGAAGCGAGCTGCGATCTGCTGGCCTAGTTGCTCGTCCAGCCAGCGTATTTGCCCACATGGCCGATCGTGTGAATAGAGAACAGGGGTAAACACAGGCAGGGCCGGCAGTGAAAACATGAAGGATGCAGCATGAATCTGATTTACACCCACACAATGAACATCATCTACTGGCGGGCAGGTGGTGGATGATGTTTGTTTGCATACTCCTTCAAGACAAACAGTCATACGGTTCCTCAAAGACAGAAACATTTATGATGTTGCATATATTTGTGCATGATTGTATCAAAGTTGACTTAACAGATTTACTGTATTAGCATCTTGACTGGCTGTAATGTATTCATTTATAAATACACCACGTGGTTAGTTTGCTGCATGTTGAATCTAATGTTCCGTCATCTCACTTTTCTTGATTTTGACCTAAATTCTGACTTACTGAAGAAATATTTTGTATTTATTTTAACAATACCTGATACTGACTGAACTGTATCGTAATTGTAAAAATGATGCACAAGACATTTAGAATAATGTAACGGTACAACCATAAACTTTGGTTTTTAATATTTCACTGAATGTAAGTAATTATGACAGTTCATATCATCAAATTATATTATTGCCTGACACATAACATAAACATTTTTGTAAGAATTCCTTGAATTTGGTTGATTACAGATGTACTGAGGGACATGTTATCTTCTTTAGCTTGTGACCCTTTATGACCAAAGTGATGCTAAATCATGACCCCTTCCTCACAGGTTGTGTAAATCTGTGAGTTTTGAGTAGTTCAACTAAAAAGTGATGTTTCCTTTTGAGATTGTGCTATTTGTTGAGTCTGTGATCTCAGCATCTCCCAAGAAAAAAGCAAAGATTTGAGAAGATGTGTGTCGCATCACTAAACCCTCAGGTCGGGATGCACCGATCCAACTTTTTCTCCCCCCAACCCAATTGTGAGAATTGTAAATACCCTAATTCAGGGTATTTGCCGATACCGGTGTCCAAGTGTTATACTTCACTGTGTAGAACTTTTATAATGACATTGTCAAGGAAACTGTATTTAATGAGGATAGTCATGTCACGGGTGGTATTCTAGCCACAGTCAGTAGAGCCGACCAATGAAATGTTGGAACGGCATCCAAATACACATTGTATTGCATATTGTGTTTTCAAGCAGGATGGAAACTTCAAACTTTAAACGTGAGTCTGTAAAGGGACATCTAAACTATGGGCACTGGGCCTTTTTTATCTGAAAGTTACTCATCTTGGCTGTCCTTTTTCTTTTGAAAGTCTCACAGCAATGATCATATCAGTCACAGGGATCAGCATACACACACACACACACACACACACACACACACACACACACACACACATACATACCATAGACTGTGATACACACACACGCACTACAGGACACACGCCCCGCCCTCTCTGACCTCATCATCCCGATCATCTCTCTCCTCCTCCGGCACAGTCTGGCGCTCTCCGCTCTCCTCACCGCGCAGCTTTTCTAATCCTTCTCCTCAAACTCTCGTCCGGACCAAAAAAACTGCAACATTCCCGAGGACAACTTTTTATACGGCTCACGAACGTATCCATTCCTACAGACCAGAAGAAACATTTGGAGAACACCTGGACAGCGTTACTTCCTGGTTATATAACTTTTCTTGCACTTGAACGACTCCTTTACATTCCAAAGACTTTGGCCCCGGACCTACATCGATTTTTGTCTTTTTTTTAATACCAAAGTCTTTTTTATTATTGTCATATTATTCTATATAGACCAACACAGCAGGACGCAGTAGCTCATTTTATTTTTTGCACAACCCAGAAACTGCATTTGTCGTCCCCCCCCTCTCAACGTGTAGTCTTAAATTGAGTAAGTAAACGGTCAACAATGGCAGGTTTGAACTCTCTGGATGCGGTGAAGAGGAAGATTCAGTGTTTGCAGCAGCAGGCCGACGACGCAGAGGACCGAGCGCAGGTCCTACAGAGAGAGCTGGACAGTGAACGGGAGCACCGAGAGAAAGTGAGACGATCAAATCCTCTAGCCTACTTTCTTATTCAGGTCTTTTTCTCCGCTCTGCTATCACCTGTCGGACTGTTTCAATGACGTTAACTTCTCCATATTCACCTCTCGGGCTCTAGAAACACAAAGTTAGTTCATGTCATTGATTCATTCGCGGGCGTGATTGTGCCACAATGCAAGGCGTTGGTCTGTAATGAAAAAAAAACAAAAGTTTGGATTCCTGCAGGTCTGTGCGCATGCTCAGTGTTGCCCGATTCACAGGCCGCTGTAGAACTACTGTGAATAATGTAGACCACGTAGACATCATTGAACCTATTGGGCAATTTAATTAATCTATTAGACTGAGCAGATTCTTATGGATATAAATCATGTTCATACTTTATTGTATTATACTTGTAACTAGTTTTTAATGAGGTCTTAGCAGCTTTTAGAGCTGCCAACGTTTAGATTAAGGGGATAATGTTGTGACTCCCCAGGGAAATTAACTTCTCACTCACTTGCTTGCTCAGTGGTACTTCAGCAGGGTGGATGTGTGCCAGCAGCTGCTTGGTTGAATGTCCAACCACCACACCATCCTGCCTCCACTGATGATAGGAAAATAAAGGGCATATATACTTAAAAGCATGCCTACTCTGTTATTAGCGATTCAAAGGAATAGTCTGGAAAATGTGGCATTTTCAACTAGAGTTGGATCTATTTCTCACTTAATCGGTTAGTCGCTCAACATGAAGTGAATCAGCAACACTTTTGATCATTTGTTAATCCTCAAGGATTTTATTCAAAGCCCAACATAGCAAACATTTACTGGTTGCAGCTTCTAAAATGTGAATATCTTCTTTTTAAGTTATACAGATGTGTGCTTTCTCAAACTAGAAGCACGGATGTTTTGAAAGTGACTCTTCCGTTTTTTTTTTTATTCATCGTGTCTGTCACCTGCCTGTCTCTTGACTCTGTCCACATCCGAGTTTTGTAACTTCACACAGAAACGGTAGAGATTGTATCGGAGGAAAAAAAAAAATGCTTAGGCAACAGTCTTGACTTGTTTCACGTGCTGCTTTATGGCATTCGGTGCCATATCCTTTGCATAGGAGCCGGTTAATGACAGGACAAGTAGTCAGACTCGGGGAGAGTGGGAGGGGAAGGTGTGGCTGTAAAGATATGGGAGCTGCGATGATGAAAGGAGCTGGCGGGCTGTAGGACTTACCCCTTTGTTGCAACCTGCCTATTAGGTAACAGGCAATGTATATTCACGTCAATGACGTCAGTAAACATTCATTTGAAAATATTTTAAGTCTTTAAGACATAGTTGTCTGTTTGTCAATACATGTTGGGACATATTAAGTACTTTGACTTCAACATATTGTGATGTTGTGATTGTTTTGGTGGACGCCTTCTGTCCTTCACTCATTTTAATGGTGTATAAATGTTAGTTTGGTTCAAATCTCCAAACTGCTTTACACGGATAGATGACTTGTATTTCTGGTGGTGCACATGAATGTTTCATCTTCTTGTTGATCAGTGTGGCACATCAGCATTATGGTTACCAATAAGTTTCATTATGACACCACATCAGAAATGAAAATCTCCAACCGATCTGCCATTTTATTCCGTCCATAGAGGCAACGTGCATCATAGGAACATTTTAAGAAAAACACTTGTCTCCCATTATTAGGACATTGTAGCTTACAATGAGAGCATTATACAAGAAGGCTGCCATCCTTATGAAAACATTCACATCTGAGTTTAAATCATTAACCCTTCCAACCTTCCATCAATCATGTTCATCAGCAGTAAACGAAGAAGAAGGCTACAAGTTCCAGCCAATTAGAGGCAGGTCTTCACTACCCCTGTATTACTTTACTTTGTAACACTTTACCTTAATCTCCTTTATCATTCATGAGGAGTATATAAACAGAGAAGTTGTTTATAACACATTATAAAGTAGTTATAAGCCAATATAAGGACATTTTAATTGAACAATTAATAACTTATTCTCCAATAAGGACATATTTAAAATAGTTACAACTCGTCAATGTTAAACGGTAGTGTCCATCATTATCTCTGTATATATGGCAACACCCACTTATGGAAGCTTCAGAGGAGGAGTTAAAGATGTTGTTAAATAGAGCAATAATCACATTATAAGACCTAGATCATACACTATAGTGTATGTAAACAACTTATTGAAAGTGTTATAACTGCTTATAAATGTTAATTAGGTGGATTAAAATGTTCCTGTTTCTGCAACGTGGACATGTTTTTTCCATTTCATTGTGCATTCAAAGTCAAACAGAGCAGTGCACTTGTGTGGCGAGGTTGGTGTGGTCCCATATGTGAATAATTAGGGCAACCTGCAGTTATTCCGTGGCACAAAAACTCTTTTCATTTGAGCACAGGGAGATCAAAACAGGAACCTCGCTGAGTATCTTAAGGTAATGAATCATTGTTTGGCAATGTGGAGGCCTCTGAAAAAAACATTTGGCAACATATCTAACTAAAAAAATGAAAGTAATTGCTTCATGTTGTTTCTAGTTTGGTTTTGACGCCTCTGGAGACGTTACTCAACCACTCAATAATACTTTAAGGCTCTGTCAGATTAAAGAGACATGTCATAGTCCTGAACGCTCATTTGACCTTCTTAGATGTGTTTTATTTACAGCCGCTATTCTCAATGAGCTGTTCCTTCTTCAAAGCGTTCACAGCAGTTACTTGTTTGAAGGTTCAGAGTTGAGTCAGGCCAAAGATGATGGTTTGTACTTTATTCATGAACCTGAAAGCTGTGTGAGCAACACAGATGAACCAGATTTGCCGCTCTTTTATTTACCTGGCATGGCAGCTGGATTCTCACGATATCGCAAGATCACATGAAAATCCATCTTGTCAGGTTTCAGGTAATGCTTTTTTATCCGAACTTAAGTGTCAGTGGTTCAGACCAATCAGCGTCTTTGTTCGGTGCTACCGGCAGCTAGGGGCGGGGTTTAGGCGTGTGACTCAACGACACAAAGAGGGGACGGTACGTTCTAAACAACACTGGCGTCTCCTAAAGAGGCTTGTGTAGACGCTGCAAGAGCATCAGTTGTCAATGGTGAAGATGTTGTCCCCCTTGTATTACGTAAGAATGGTTTGAAAGCTCCTTTTCCAAACAGTTTCCAATGACTGCTTCTCAGATTGTTCTGTGTAACGAACCATCTGGTGGGTCTGGTTAGCTCCTTATAATATGGAAGCAAATTTGTGAGTTTTGCTTCTTTGTGAGGCAAAATAATGACTTGGTGAACTGCAGAACAATCAAATGTTAAAAAAGACATAAAAAGCATCAATTTCCCTGTTAGAAGTTTTTGTATGTATGCTGTGTACGATGGTCTCCATGGTGAGATAGTTGGTGTAGAATGCAGAAACAGTTTGTGATCCGTATCTAAAGCCAGATGAAAAGGGAAGTGGGACTCAAAACCTCCACTGAGGTATAAGAGTTGGGAAGCAGCCCCCCCCCCCCCACCACCACACCAACTGCCCCTCCCAGGATGTCGTCTGCCGACTCTGGTCCAGCACTTCCTGTGCTTCTGCTCCCAACACTTCCTGTCCCTGAGCTCCATCCCTGATCAACAGGAAGATTAGTTTGTGTGGTGGAATGAGTGTTTACACAAGTTAACATATAGTCCAGTCTGGTGTACAACTTCATTGAAAGTGTAATACTTAAACACATCTTAAATGTGAATGAGCTCTTGTCAGTTCACTTGACGTTAGATGTCTTATGGCGATGGGGGTCAGCTATTGATATCATCTGTTTCTGTATAGATATTCTTCATCGTCATCTACAATAATGACATTTACATTGGATTTGCGAGACACACTGAAGTTGTACTCTAACTACGTGACAACCGTGAAAGCTAATTGCAGGAAGTAATTTAGACATACTTCCCTCAGCTCATCAGTTTGTGAAAATGAACTAGAGGTTTCGTGTGTTTGCTGGTTGGTGTGGTCAGTGAGCTTGACGGTTTTCAGCTAGGCCTCTAGCAGACTCCACAGATTCCGTGGAAAGATTTACTTCCTGGTTTCACTGTTTTCTTTGGGACATTCTCCCTGGGAATAGCTCAACTTTCCAAATATAACTGCCACATGTTGATACATTTTGGCAGTTGCTGATATTCTGGAGAAAACTCCCATGTTAGTGGCTTGTGGCTTAGCTGATTATGCAGGCCAAGGTTGCGGGTTGCAAAGCTAAATTTGCTATAATGTCATTAAGTAGCATTTAGAGAGTGGATATGATGCCGGCCTTTTGCTTTATAGATGCATGCAAGGCTCAGTGAGATGCTCTAAACATTTTCCGGGATGCTTTTTGTCAAAGCAGGATCTCTGCATCTGTTAGCATGTTGATGCTAGTACTGAGTGGAAGTGGTATTCATTTAGCCTGAAAGCACTGTGTTAAAAGTTATATTGTTATAAACTTCTAAAAAGATTGCTGGTGTTCAGAGAGGACACAATTAAAGACACATTTTTCCAAAAATGTCAATAAGATACATGTAAATTCCAACAAAACCAAGAAGGACAACTGTCTAAATTGTTTGGTTTCTGTTATATTTTGTAGATTTCCTGAAGGGCCTGTTAACAAATGGCTTGCAATGAACCTCTTATCAGTATTAAACACTTCAGTACTCTGCAGCAAAGACTCAAACCAGCTCAAGATCTGTGTGAAAGTCTGACAAACTACTTTTTGCACAGAGAGATCTCATTGTGATGCTTGTCTGGAAGTTTAACGACCTACTTTTACATATCACACCTCATGACAGGCTGGCCTATACCTTGTATGCAGCTCTCTTTGCATGCCAGATCTTTATGGTAAAAAGATTACACACTTACAGACACACAGTCACATTGAGAGTGGCGAGCAGCAGTGTCAGGAATAACTTCCACTGAACCCCAATAGCATTGTGCAGCTCATTAGCCCACTGCCCTGGAATCAGCCAATAATTAGATTCCTCTTTCACTTGTCCTTGATCTTGTCTTTAATACACTCAGGTATTTCTTAAGTCACTCCCAGTGGAACTGTGCTGTATCTTCAAGTCAGGCGGTAGACTGTTTACTAAGTAGAGACCAGTGACAGAGCGATAAAGGAAAGACACATTAGAGTCCTAGGACCTTACAGACAAATATCCTAACTGCTTGTCTTAATTTAAGTTTCTTCCTATATCAGAGGCAATTTCTTCACTCATGGCAGTTTCCTATCCTATCTAAGACCTCTCATCTAACTACAACTGTAAATGTGATTGTTCAGTTGGCACTTGTTCGGTCATGCCTGTAGATGGACAGGCCATATTATCAACGACTCTCACTTGTCGCTGGGCACCTAGCTTGCTATCATGGACAAAAAGAATACAAAATAACCAGGCAGCACTGACTGTGAAAGGAATACTTTCACATTTTGTGAAAATACACTTACTGCTCTCTTGCCTTTAGCTTCTTCTTGTGTATTTGTACATTATATATGTAGCTACAGCCATTAGCCGGTTAGCTTAGCCTAAAGACTGGAAGCAGCTAGCCTGGCTATGTCCAGAAGTAACAAAATCAGTAACCAGTTCCTCTAAAGCTCACTAATCAACACGTTATATCTTTTACACGTTTGTTTAAAGTGTAAAAACGACACTATGTCTTTTTGTTGTTATGGTGTGGTTGCCTGACAACCAGTGGAGACTCTTGACAGGTTACTCCAGCCGGCCAAAAATACGTCTGGCACATAAAACCCCCGTTAAAACCCAAATGCGTCATTTTTACAGTTCAGGTTTTTGTATGGATTAAACAAACAAGACATAAAAGGCACATTTTTGTGAGCTTTGGACAGAGTCAAGCTAACTGTTTCCCTCTGTTTCCAGTCTTCGTGCTAAGCTAACTGTATGGTGATTGGTATCAATCGTGTCATCTAACCCTCAGCAAGGAAGCAAATAGGCGAGTCTCCAAAAATGTTGAAGTATTCCTTTAAGAATTTTTACAGCCACTATGACTGAATGTCCTTTAGCAAGGCACTAACTGGTCAAGGGGAGCTGTTAAGTAGCTGTCAGTTGCTGACATACCACTCGCCTCTTAGAAAGCACGGTTACATATTAAGCCAACTTGATAACAGAGCAGCTACTTGTGGTCAAGTATCTTTTACAGAATATATATGTGTGTGTGTGTGTGTGTGCGTGTCTGTGCGCATGTGTGCTCACTGCCACAATCTTCCTGATACTCCACCACAAACATTCCCCATAGTTTGTTTTACCATATAAGGCAGTGGTGCGTCCCTGGCAGCCAGAGAATGCAAAGTGGTTGCTAAAGGAAGGGGCATGGCCAGAGACAGAGAGAATACCAGCTCTGAAAGAAAGAACAATCAAAGGGAGGAAATGAAAGAATGTTTGGCAGCTGACTTCCTGTCACTGTTTTTTCAAGATCCTCATTTGCAAATTAGCATTCAGTGTCTATTTTTAGTCAAAGTTTGTCATTCGACTTTTTTTTACCTGAACATTGGAGTCACTTTTGTTATTTTTGGCAAAAGCGTTGCATGCTAAAAGAGCTTGTGTTGCTCTAAGCATGTGTTAAAGGAGTTTATTAAGCTGTAGGAAATGTATTTTCAACACTACCTTAAGGACCTACAGGAAAAACCTCTTCTCTTCTGTGGTCATGGTTGAGTGAATTAGAGGCATGAGAGTATGTACTGTATGCACATACGCTTCTTTACTTGACACAAGGCTGTCTCTGTCTACAAGGGGATTCCCCCCCCCCTGTGATTGGTAAATGCTGATGACAGATAACACCCCAGGTTGCACACCTCTGATTGCAAGCGTAGATATAATGCCGCAAGGCTTTTTGTATTTGTGTGTCGCTTGACGAATGACGACACACATTTTACTTGGCAGGAAACTAGCCGGTTGCTAGCTGGTGATGTTTGTTTGAGAGAAGCATGTATTGACCTAGTGACAGTGTTTGTTTGCATGCTTGCAGAGTGTGAGTGTGTCTGGAAGTGCATCACAGCGTCTGATGTGCCGGTGTGGCTGAATGTAAAGGCTTGTGAATGGTTTGTTTGCTTGTGTGCAGGCGGTATTCTTCGCAGCACATTGCTTCACTAAGGGAGTAGCAATATCTGTTATTTCAGGCTCCGGTTTAATTGTGCTCAATGTTTCTCACTCACACAGATGTAGTGTCGACAGACGCAGACCTGTGTGATGGACATCGCTGATGAGATTTCAAGCTGTCCGACCGATTTGTGACCTTTCATTCATTCCGTGTTGGGTTAGGTTTTCCTCTATCAAGTGCTGGCTGTTTTAAGGCACGTCAACGCGAGTCCGACAGACATTTCCTGTCTCATATCAGCGGCCTCCCCCGGCAGCTCTGGGTGCAGGAGGGCAGGACCAGAGAGAGAGAGAGAGAGAGAGAGAGAGAGAGAGAGAGAGCGAGAGAGAGAGCGAGAGAGAGAGAGAGAGAGAGAGAGAGAGAGAGAGAGAGAGAGAGAGAGAGAGAGAGAGAGAGAGGTGGAAAGACTGACTGGCTAGTCAGCAGTTTAAGATGACATGGAGACGTGGGGGAGAAAATCTTAAAAATTAAAAAAGAGGCCAGTGCCAGCTGCCAACGAGCAGAAAAGCATGCTTTCATTTCCTGAAATATTGAGTGTCTGACAGAATGGAAGATGAGAAGTCTATTTATTCGCGGCACAAACAGACTTAATAACTCTTTTCCATTGAGCTTTCTGAGCGTGCTCTTCCTCTCCCTGCAGTGTTACCTTTCCTCCTCATTGCCAATCCTTTCTCTTTTGTCTGTTCTAATGACTTTATCGTGCCAAATGCCGTCAGAGTGACTCATCTACCTGTAAGCTGAATTGCAGACGCTCTTGACTGTTGAACTGGCAACCTGACTTCTGAACTGAATGACTAGTCAATGAGTCACTGACCTACTAACTGCTGCTCTGTAACTGAGCACAGAATAACGTCTGTTTGTCTGAGAAATCCCCAGGTGTTTCATTTTAGTAACGGGGATTAACTTGTGCGAGTACTCTGAGTTTGAATGAATAATTCAGCGTTGTGGCAGTTCAAACGTGGAGTTGTGTTGTGGCTTCTAAGGTTTCTGGCTGTAAACTTTTATCAGTGGACAGACTCTTTGTTGTGACCTTTGTATGAAAACTGAGGTGGGCGGGTTTCCAGTTTGCTCCCTAGGAGGTGGTGGTTGGATAAACTCACTGTCCCACTGAGAGGAAATGCCTGTTTAGTTGTCTGTTTGCTTTCTTTTTCCTCTCTCTGCCTTTGTTTCCCAAAGGCATATGAGAAGAAGCTCAATTGTCCAACCTACTTGTCCCAGTTCTGCATTCACAGTCACAGGAAATTGAGATTTTGTAAACGTTTCATTCAAATCCAAAGTCCCGTGATCTTCAGATATTAAAAAGGATTACACTCTCCAGCCAGACCGCTTCTGTAGAAGATCCTCCAAGGACCTCCAGCTGTCTCCGTTTCTGTTATTATTCATCAGCGAGACAACTATTGATTTGTGAAACATGAGCGGGCCCCAAAGAGCGTGACGAATAGATTACAGTACCTCACTTCCAGATGGAATTAAATGTATTTTAGTTCACTTTCCGTCAGACGTCTTTATGTGGATTCAGTCTGTGTGTCTTTATGAGTATACAGAACACAGATGCAGTACTGGCAGAATATCCCCCTACAGTCATTACAATACAACTGTATTTTAATAATAAGAGTGCTTGCAGAGGCATTGCACCAAATGTAGCTGCCTTTCTCCCAACATGTCTGCCTCTATCCACTAGTAACACCTTCCTAAAGAAGATGCACAGTTTCTTTGCAGTGGTAAAACAGGTGAAACACTGTTTTCCCCTTAATGAGTTTAGATATTCCATAATAACACACAACTTTAGTTTTTTTTTTAATTTCTTTTACAAAAACATATATAAACTGTCGCCGAAGATGAAAAGTCTCTATTATACAAAAAGTCTTACTTTAGGGAGAAATTCAGTATTTTCCAAAATACATAATCACTTAATCGTAACCGTTCATTTTTAAAAAACAGAAGTTGTTTGGTTTAAAAATGGAAGAGAAGGAGATTTTCTGTTCATTCCATTTTTGATGTGACAAGGAACTTTCAGTCAGT
Source organism: Pholis gunnellus (assembly GCF_910591455.1). Classification (NCBI taxonomy): domain Eukaryota; kingdom Metazoa; phylum Chordata; class Actinopteri; order Perciformes; family Pholidae; genus Pholis; species Pholis gunnellus. The sequence goes on from NC_136530.1 coordinate 7,930,412, forward strand.
GACTATTGCTCTGCACTCCTCGTGTGAGAAGCTGAGGAGTAAAATGCCCGATTTTAAACCTTTTCACAGTAGCGGTGATCAGGAAAACACGGGACAGGACAGCACGCCTGATTTCTAGAAAATAAACTTTGATCCATGTCTGATTTTCTTTTATTTCACTTCAACATGATGATTTAAAAGTGTAGAGGTGCGCTTATTTTAGAGTGGACTTATCAATGTTTGTTTTTACATATTTGATTTTGCTGTGCAGACAGAATAAAACTACAGGTTGCTGTCCTTTTTTTTTCTAGCTGTTTTATATATTTTTCAGCTGCTGACTTTTCTCTCCCCCCACTGCCCTCGTTGTGCCTTTTCCTTCTCTTTCTGTTTCATGGTGGGGAAAAGGGGGGGAAGGGAAGACCAGCTTGGATGATTTAAAGTTGAATGAATGACTAAATTTGTCTCTTCCCACATATTTTCCTCCTCACAGGCGGAGGGTGATGTAGCAGGTCTGAACCGTAGGATCCAACTGGTGGAGGAGGAGTTGGACCGAGCTCAGGAGAGGCTGGCCACAGCACTGCAGAAACTGGAGGAGGCTGAGAAGGCCGCAGATGAGAGCGAGAGGTCAGTTTGTGATAAAAAAAAAGATTCAACCTTGATCTTCTTTAGATTTGAATTTTGTTTTATGTGCATTTATGCCTGCAATTGTGTGAGAATGTGTGTTCCTGGCTTTCACAACATAATTTAAAGCCTTATTTATGTCTTGTCCAATCAGAGGGATGAAGGTTATTGAGAACCGAGCGAGTAAGGACGAGGAGAAGATGGAGATTCAGGAGATGCAGCTGAAGGAGGCTAAACACATCGCCGAGGAGGCCGACCGTAAATACGAGGAGGTGAGTTTGACAACACGAGCTGGTTCGGAGCATTTGCACTCCACTCTTCATTGTAACTTTTAGTCTTTAGTCTGACCTACTTTTGTTCGTTCGGATTCTGTTGTGCTTCAAGACCAAAAACCTTTATTGATTGTTGTCCCAGGTTGCCCGTAAACTGGTGATCCTGGAGGGAGAGCTGGAGAGAGCTGAGGAGAGGGCCGAACTCTCAGAATGGTAAAACTAGTGAACACACTAACACAAGAGCAAATACACACATGGTCGCGCCTTTCGCTCTTCCATTGAAACCAAGCATGTGTCTGTCTTCCTCCACAGTAAAGCCGGGGACCTGGAGGAGGAGCTGAAAAATGTGACCAACAACCTGAAGTCCTTAGAAGCCCAGTCTGAGAAGGTGAGAGTGTCATGTTGCATGTGGGTGATATGCATGGCGATGACTGGACCGTGCAGCAGAAATACACATTTAGCTATAAGTATTACTTCTTCTTTTGGCCTCCTGAACTGCCAGATTAGTGATGTTTTTCCACACAGGAAAAAATGCAGCAGACTGCAACAAACTTCTCTTTTTTTTTACCAGTAATGTCCAAGATAAACATAATCTCAGGTCTATTTGAAAGGCTAGCCACAAAGTGGTAGTAAAAGACAAATGCATCTGTTCAGAATGCATCGACGGAAAAACGTTTTTTTTTAAATCATATTGGCAAATAGTTTCACAGCTGATTAATGGTTTATGGAGTTGCTTTCCTTCTCTTTCACAAATAAACATTCCAAATATATACAACATTACATACTGAACACCCGTTCTGGCGACCAGCGTGTGCTCATCTCCACTTCCCTGTATGCTATCATTGTACTCATGGCTCAGTGGACAGTCATTTGAGTGAGTAGGGAGGGACACCACATCACCTAAGTATTGTTTCATACAACCGGCAATTGTGTATCATCAGGCCGTACTTACAACGCAACCCTTTATCTTCCCCTCAGGTTGTTTAGATGCAAACCTGAACGTATCAAGATAGCTGGACAACCGTGATATGTCGACGTTTGAATCTGACAAATTTAAGTTCTTTAATGTCACGTGCACAGGCTAAGAAGCAGTCGTCGGCGATGAATATCTTAGATCTTAGGCTCCCCCTAACAATGTTCATTAAAAAGCCGCTGAGGCCTTTTCTCACATGTGCAGGGTTAATGGCAGCGTACGGTGTTTTGGTATACGTGAACCAGCAGCTAGTAGAGACCTGCAGCGCATTCTTCCTGCTCGCTACGTTAAATTCCTCCCCAGGCACCGGCAGGCAGAATGACGGCATGCCAGACTTACCACATGACTTTAAGAAATACATGCCATTGCCTTGTTCGGTCAGGCCTGCCGAGGTTGGCATCACAGCACAACTTGTTCCCAGGCCATGCCAACGCCTCGCCTCTTTCGTGCCACTACCTCTCTCTTTGCATATCACTCCTCAGAGGGAGTGGTGCCATAGCTGTTGGAGCAATTATTATCCTTGTATGATGAGTGTGTGCGTTCACATTGTGTGCATTTGTAGGTGAAAGCATGTGTTTGCATTTCTGTAACTGATTAGGTAATGCTGTTGCTCTGTGTCTCTGTATGTCAAAAGTACTCCGAAAAAGAAGACAAGTACGAAGAGGAGATCAAAGTTCTGACTGACAAACTGAAGGAGGTGAGATCCTGATTCTACTGATCACATGTATTGTATGTTTTTGGAGGGAAACAAATCAGCAATGTCCCAAATATAAGCTGGCACTATTGTGATACTTTAAGAAGAAACACTGCGACGGGCCTCACAGTTGGGTAGAGGACTTCGACACATACAATATAACTGCAGTGTCTCTTGGTCAAATCAGGCCATGTCATCATCTGATACTCTCCCCCTACGTTTCGTATCTCCCTCTACTGGATACGTTTAAAAAAAAAAAGGAAATGCCAAAAAAATCAAGTTTTCTTAAAATTTAGGAGGTTATTTTTGTTACTAACTGGATGATTTTAACTGGCTGTACATTCATTTTTACCAGTTTAAAGTAATAACTCACCCCCAAAATGATCAGCTGTGTATGAATTACTCCCCCCGTACTGTTACCTTGAATTTCTTTAAATCTTTTTTTCTCTCGCATGCATCCGCTGTAAATGTAGAGTTTAGAAACAGAGAGAAAACTTGATGAATATGTAAATGGAGCGGCGTTTCACATCAGCCAACGTATCACATCCGTTTTCAAGTACTCACACAACTCGTGCATTGTGATCCAAGTCTCATTCATCCAGTCGCATGCTCACCACTTCCCAAACACATGCATCTTCGATGAAACCATACTATTTAAAACACTTCCGCATAAACAGTTTCACGCTTGTGCAGGCGGCTCGCTCCTCATCCGTGCGAGGACTGTTTATGTGGAAGTGTTTCAAACGGTAAAGTTATAGCGACAATGCATGTTTGAGAAGTAGTGAGCACACGACTGGATGAATGAGACTTGGGTTAGACTGCACACGCTGTGTGAGTGTTTGTGTTTGTTATTGTTTTGCCGTCAAATCCATTTGCTTCAATTCATCGAGACTTTTCTTTGATTGCCTGTTCACTGCGGTGGCATGCAAGAATAACTACGTTTTCTCCACTAACTCAAGGTAACAAAGTAATGGATATATAAATGGATCATTTTAGGGGTGAAGTATTATTATTATCTGCATGCATTGAAAACTTGAACGTAAAACATGTAATGTCTTTGGTTACTTTGGAAGGCACCGAAAGGCTCTTGAAAACCTGCAGTATTCCAGTCTTGAATGTGGAATTCACTGAGTTACAGATTGCCTCTTTACTTTGTAACATGCCGTGTCTGTGTTTCGGTCAGGCTGAAACCCGTGCAGAGTTTGCAGAGAGGAGCGTGGCCAAACTGGAAAAGTCCATTGATGACCTGGAAGGTATGAGATCAGCACCACTCACATGTCGTAGTGTTGCACCGCTTCGTTTCCACTTTGGTGATGAACCACAAACGGGTTGTTTAGCGGAGTTTCTAATACTACTCCATGTCAGCCAGGCCACAAAGGGGACAGAATGTGCTCAGATGTTTTTACGTCAGCATCATTTAGTTGTCAAACCACAGGCAGCTGAGTTTAGAGTTATTGGAGCAGTTGTGTGTGACAGTCAGAGCAGGTTTTAAATGCTGGAAGCTCACCAAGCTTCAGAGCCAAGAGCTTAATTATATATGCATCATTCTTTCTTCCAAGCATTTCTGCATTTTTTAAGCCTGACCTATTTTTCTTGTGTCTTCTCCTTCCTCCCTCTGCTCTTCTTCTGCCTCTCATTCTTATCCTGCTTTTGGCTTGTTTGTGTCGCCGCTGTCCCTGGCAACCTGCTTGTACTTCCTGTCGACCTCTGACCTCCAGATGAATTGTATGCTCAGAAGCTGAAGTACAAGGCCATTAGTGAGGAGCTGGACCATGCCCTTAATGACATGACATCTCTGTAGATGCTCTGACATCTTTTTCTCTCTGCCTCTCACTTCAATTTTTCTCCCTCGTGCTTTGAATTCATATTCTCTCTGTGGATCATACTGTATGTGCCTTCTTCACATCTTTCTATGCAGGAAATTATTAATTAAAAAAATGTTCTTCCTACTTTACAGCTTTTGTCTCTCAAGTTTAATGCCTTTGTAAAATGATTGATGCATAACCTCAACTACGTGGTGTACATTACCATGCACTCTGTGATTTCTTTAATTAGGTAACCAACAATCTGATTTTGTCAAACTTGTAGCTATATACATTGTACGTCTAAATATCAGGAGGTTTATGTGGGACAAGGTGAGATTTTCTCTGTTTTTTGTGTGAATTAATGCAGCTTGAAATCCCCTTTGACCCTTTGAAACACTATTTTGGTTGTAAATCTAACTCATTTGTGATAGTTTTTGATATATGTTTGTACTGACTTTACACATGGTAGCATCGGATACAACAAATGCAGCACACAAGTCCTCTAAGACGTCCATAGTGTAATCTACTAACAGTCTCTGGCAGAGAATGACAGTCAGCAGTTTATGCATGAAAGGCACAGCGGTGTGGTTGAGGTTTTTGCATGTGGCACAACTTTAATCAAAAATGTTATGCAAAACATCTGTTCAGTAAAACAGTGCTCTGTGCTGTTTTGCAAGGAATGCTGACATACCTATAAAGGAGAATACATTGTTATGGCTCGTGCAGTATTATCTGCTGATGATTGAGGCTTCACCGTGTCACTTTTCTTTTTCCCTACAGAGAAATTATCACAAGCCAAAGAGGAGAATCTGGGCATGCATCAAGTCCTGGACCAGACCCTGCAGGAACTGAACAGCTTATAAAAACACAGAGAGGAAGCTGGAGAGGATGAGATCGTCATGTAATATTCCTTTAATGTTCGACTCCATTCCACATTTCGACCTGTAAAATCTTTATTCCCAGTGTGAAGGGGGTTTAACTTAATGCTTGTCCTTGATATTTTTTTTTTTCTAAGGCACAACTTGGTTTCTTTTTTTATGATGGGAAGTAATTTTGACCCCATTGCTTCTTTTTTATCCCCAGCTGTGATTGCAGAAATTCTCCCCAGAAATGATTTTTGACCACTTATTTAGAAAGAACCGGCAACTAACACACCCAAAGAAACCTCAGATTTGGTCACTGCTTGAACCACTCAAACTGGCTCAATTTTACATGTTATGTGCACATACATTAAGCCTCTGACTGATTATTTTAATACATATGCTTCAGATGGTGTTGGGTTTTGCTGCGACTACATTTGGGCTCTGAAGTGCCACCCAGTGGTGATACGATGTTGGTCAACAGTCTTGTTTTTCTGATCATGCTGTACCACTTTAAGAGGCTACAAGTTAACAGACATTTGGCTTATGTGTGCCTGTCTTAGCAGTATGCTACTTAATCTGGTTGTGTGATGAGCATGATGGTGAAATGTACAGGTGACCTAATGGAAAGGGTTCATTGATAAATAAACAGGTCAAGGCACATGCTGCCCAGTCTCTCTGGGCCTCCCAACATTTAATTAGAAAAATAATGGCTCTTTTGCCATTCCCCTATTATCCTGAGGCCTACATGTTAAGATGCACGGAGTATTTATGTGCATCAAAAGATTTTTACTCTATTTTGTTGTGTGAGAGTCTGTGCAGAACCTGAGAGCTGTGCATGTACAGTATCTAGCAGTGACATTTCTTACCTGTACTACCTTTGCCTAAGCTAGACCTGACCGTTGACACATTCATCATGATTGCCAACAATCTGCCATAATGTAGTTAATATTTACTAGATTTACAATATATTGTATTACATGTGCGAGCTAAACCCAAAACCACTTGAAGCTCAAGTCAAGCTTTTATCAACCACGGATACTTATTGTATATAGTAGAATAATGTTAGGTATTTGAGAAATTGTATTGCTATGATTATTTTTGGTTTTGTTTTATTTACACGACTTCTTATTTTGCCAGGGGAACTCTCCAGACCAAAGAACACACATAACACAGACAATAAATTCTTTAAATGTTTTACTTTTGTTTGTGACGGCCATCATGGTTTTTATCTCATGACAGGGCGATGAAAAGTGCCTCACACATGACCGAGGCCATTTTGAAACATTTTGTTCACCAACCTCCCCCCCCCCCCCATGTCAACTTAATAAATGTTTTACAGAAATCATGACTCATTGGACTTTGTGTGCATTCTGAAGAATTCAAAACATGTTTTATTCATTCAATAGAAGTAGTTGAACTACATAAAAGTGCTTCATCATATCAATCTGATACTAGTCATTCTGATCACATGGCATGTCTATGATTGAAGTTTATTTTGAGCTTGCATCGCTCCTCTCCTGCTCTATTGCGTGAAACACCGCGGGGGAGGGGGATGACATTCCACTCCACATTTTCAAGATACAGATACATTTCTCTACTAAGGATTTAACGCTTAACCCGAAATATAGTCCATTCTTCCAGCTGCCCGTCATGGGTGTTTTGCACATTTTCTGTTCAGGAATATTTCTTTCTGAAGGCACAGCCTAGACAGACAAAAAGCAAATGCTTCAATATCTCATAGTCAAAACCACAAGGATAGGATTGAAACCTTCATGAAACTGTCATATGTTAACATATATCCACTCACTTCCATACCTTGGAGAAAACCAAAGCAACATAAATACATATATTCATGTATTTTTACCTTCAGTTAATCTGCATTTTCCCCCTGCTGGTTGACAGAGGATTAAAGAGCAGCCTGCACAAGGTACCACTGTCTGGGCATGGCTGAAGATGGTGGTGATCTTGTAGCAGCCTGGGGAGTACAGAGAGTACGGTCAATTAGAATATACCACTTTAAAGCACTTACTTAATCCCAAAACCCATTAGAAAATCAATAATAACATTTAGCTGCGTGGTGCAGCCTTACCTGTGCACTTAACATCCATGAAGTAGGAGTTGGGACTCTGCACCAGCCTCTTCTTCTTGTGCTTACTCCTCTCCTTGGCAAGACTGGGGTACAACAGATCCTTATCCTGCAACCCAGATAAGAGGATGGTTAACTTTGTCATTTCAGAGAACTGAAGGAATATCTTGTTATTATTATTTCACTTATTCACTGAATGACAAGGCAATAATATTTGGTTTATGTTTTCATTATGCTGTAATGCCCCCTATTGTCTGATGAATGAATTTCTACTTCGAGCAAATATCCTAGTACACAAACATGTCCAGGCAAGCCCAGGAATCATATCTGAGGCTAAATACACCTGTATACTGAATACAGATGATTATTTTAAATACTTGTGCATATTACCCCATGTGTCAACTGATAAATACATATTTCTCATTCTGTTATATGATGTTATGTTTATCCACTGACTAATAACAGAGTGTTTGCACAACTTTCTGTCCATCAAAACTGTTCTACAAGTTCTAACAACAAAAACATATCGAGCAGCACAAATATGTTCACTTACTTGCATTTTTGCTCAAATCAGGGAGGTTTATCTTCCAATGCAAATACGATATAGAAAGTGAAATTTCCAATGCGCCCTCAACTGTACTTTTGTTGTTGTAATATTCTGATGTGCGTTTACAGTGCAGTACCGGAAGAGACTGAGCAGGCGGGGTCTTCTTCTTTAAGGGAGGAGCAACAGATTGTACTGGATGGACTGGTCCACGTTGAGTACATAATAATGCTACTTTAATAATTACTTTTGCAAACAGTACAAAAGGCACTAATTATCAAATTAAGAGCCCAAAGACACTTTAATGAATCAAAAACAATGAATTGATAGTAGTTAATTGTTCCGACTAGTTTAGTAGAACTGTTGTTTTTTAATTTAAATTATGCAGACTTTTAGACTGTCTAACCTCTTGATATTTATGGAAGCCCATTTACACTACTGTGATGAAAAAATAAATATCCTGTAAGTCGTTGTAATGAGATACTATCTCAAAAATAATTACGAAGCATCTTATAATTATTACTTCGCATCTTACAGGATTTTTTAAAATTTATTATTATTATTAAAGTGCAGAAAAGAGCTTACATAGCATATTTAGTATATGACTAATATATTTAGTGGTACGCAACACAACACCGACTAAATATTGGTTATTTTTTAGAGAACATCCATCTCTATACGACTCATTTTGTCAAAAGGCTAATTAACACATATTTTAATTCGGGTGACCATAGACATCAAAACGAGCGAACCCAACGGGAAAAGCAACTTCCGGAGCCACGACGACAGAGAAGAGTGACAGTTGATTTGACCAAAAGAAAAGCTCTCGCGCAGTGACGTCTCTGTCTCTAACAACGGGCGGGATATCCGCAGTAGTAAGCTAACTAATAACATGGCGAAGACTTACGATTACTTGTTTAAACTACTTTTAATCGGCGATTCAGGCGTCGGAAAGACCTGTGTGCTATTCCGATTTTCAGAAGATGCCTTCAACTCAACGTTCATCTCCACTATAGGTGGGTAAAAGTCATATTATCTAGTATTGTCTGAGCCGAAAAGTGGTGGGAGCAGCCCATCCCGTCATGCTAATTTGGTGCTAACTTTTCTGGCTAGCATACATCTTGTAGCGTTAGCTAGTCAGGAAGCAGCCCAGCCGGCTTGTTAGAAGGGCTTTTCCAGAACTGACAATTATATTTTAAAAAGTTTATATAGTTGGAAAGCACCTTTTATGTATGCGCTGCGAGAGTGGGTACTCCACAAACAAGTATTTATTCTGTGTATATTAATCATGGCCAGCTGAACTAACAAGCTACAAAGCTGTCAGTGAGCTAACGTTAGTTAGCAGTGTCAGTTCTCCTATGAGTTCCTGCCTGTACTTCGCACTCTCGGGAGCCAACGTGACAGAACATATCAATGAACTCTTTTAACCGCTCTGTGCTTCGAAAGTGAAACGTTTTTGTTACTATCAGTGTGGTGCCTTTTGTCAGTTTGACAGATGAAAAGATGTGCTTGAATTGAATTGTGTGACTTTTGTTTGTTCCTCAGGTATTGATTTCAAGATCAGAACAATAGAATTAGATGGAAAGAAGATCAAGCTACAGATATGGTGAGATGGTCACAGCACATACAATGTTTTCAGGTCACAGCTTCACATGATGTGGCAGAAGAAAGATTCACGATGGATGATCTTTACACTCAGTTGCCAGTTCAAGGTGCATCCAACTAAAATGAATGCAGTCTAATGCAATAGCTCTTAAATATAATAGGGTGTATTGCACACTGGTTGTATTAGGCTGTTAGCTTTAGCTGTGTGTGTCTATTAAACTGACAAATTATTTCTTTATGGGAGCTCAACATAAAATAGAAGTTGAATACTCATGACTATGGGGGCCTGTAACAAGTCTGGTAAATAAACCTTTTTTACAGTAAATACATATATTTTGATAATGTCAGATTTTATTATCTCTAATATTCAAATCTTTATCACACTGTTATTAAATAAGACACGACTTTAGACTTTGTACCCTTTTTGTATCCTCTCTTGGCAACGCTATCAACTTCATGATTATCCTTGTTTGATATAGAATAAATAAATGCTCTCAGTAAATTTAAAAGTTTAGATTGCTGTTTACACCGGTACTGACTAACAATATTTGGACCAATGTATCCTCATCTAATACTTGTACAACAAAGGAATATTTAGGCAAATTTGCTTAGTCTTACCAAAGCTTAGATGAGATAATCAACATCTCTCTTTTTGTGCTTTCACTACAGCGGTATTGTGATATGTTCACTCTTGCACAAAGACTGGAACTGGGCAGAAACATTACTCTAAAGCTAACATATCTACACTGTGTGCCTTTAATACTTGTTTGAGAAAATAGGTTTCAAGAGCAATCAGCATTGTAGCGACGTCAAGACCATGGAAATAAAATATTATATATGTTATTCTATTTCAATGGTAATGGCCAACAACAGATGTGCTCTGTGGCTGCATGAGGCATCTCTCAAGTCTTGTCCTTGGTGTCCTCAAAGTTGCTGGTTTTGTTTTCTATGTAGGGACACAGCAGGACAAGAGAGGTTCAGGACCATCACGACAGCCTACTACAGAGGAGCCATGGTAGGTTGCATTGTAATCTGAACAACTCAAACGACAGTGTAGATTCTCTCTTGGACCTAACTGGGTGAAGTGGTGGTTATCTCAGGTGTGTTTCACCGCAGCATAAACTTTTACCAGAACCACACCCGCCATTGTTATTGCTAATTATTACACACCTGGGAAATTATTACACACCTGGGAAACTAGAGACGCACTCGGTGAATTGGAATGGTATTTTTTGTTTTCATTAATTCAAGTTTAACTGGATGCCTGTGTTTGGATGTTCTACTTCAGGAACATAATTGATCCCTGTTTTCTTTGGTATTCAAGAGCCATGCTTTTACTTAAGGCTGCAAAATCATGTGATCCGTCACTAATAAGGGTCGACATGAACAGCGGAAAATCACATTAGACCCTTAATTTCCAAGTCTGTCTTCATGGACTAATGATAATTGGTAAGGAAGGGTTTCCATTGTTGTCTGGCTGCTCATTGGTTTTATGTCTTTTTCTCTCCAGGGCATCATGCTAGTGTATGACATCACTAATGAGAAGTCCTTTGACAACATCAAGAACTGGATACGGAATATAGAAGAGGTAAACGTTTTACATTCGTGGACGTGGCTAGATGTGCTTTTATTTCGGCACTGATTTTTTACAAAAAGGCTAAAGAGTGTGTATTAATCTAATGCCTTCTATGATTTATCAACTATCTGTCTGTTCTCCATGTCAAATCATCCTCCACAGCATGCATCAGCAGATGTGGAGAGGATGGTCCTTGGGAACAAATGTGACGTCAATGAAAAGCGACAGGTGTCCAAAGACAATGGAGAGAAGGTGGGACCATAAAGTTGACAAATGAATGCACTTGAGAGCTTGATTTTGAAAAAGTACACTTTACCCTGCTCTCTTGGGGAACATATTTATTGTCGTGACTCGTTGTGCCGGAGTACTGACACGGATTCTGTTTCGTTGCTCCTGCTGTCAGCTGGCGCTGGAGTACGGCATCAAGTTCATGGAGACCAGTGCAAAGGCGAACATCAACGTTGAGAACGTGAGTTCACACTTTTTCTGCGATTGTTTGAGTGTTTCACTGCACAAAAGGGATTAGATGAAATATCACTTTATGGTTAAAGGATTGTCATGTACTGTATAGAGGGCACAGTGGTTGTAGACTATAAAACAAGAATAAAGTAGGAAGTCTTAATACACTATCACACTGGAAAAATGCAAGCAAGTCCACATAGCCTATAACACAAAAGACAATAATCCTATTAAACTACAGACATAACTACACTGTAATCATATAATCTGTTCACTACAAACCCTCAGATTGTGTGCAGATCATGTGCATTGTTTGCGTCTTATACAATTATTGATGACTAAGAATCAATCAAGTTTCTTCTGGTTTTGATGCTGTAATTTAAACTCACAATCTTTTTTTTTTTCCAAAACCATTGTTCCTACCCAGAGTGCTATCGTTAATGTGGTTTAATTTAATATAAAATGTAGTTATTTAATTTGTTAAACCTGTTTTTGTCTGCAGGCCTTCTTAACCCTTGCCAGAGACATTAAAGCAAAAATGGACAAGAAGCTGGTAAGAATGAAATGGAGTGGAAACTAAACTGTTGTTTTGTGTCGTATACTATTTTTGCAGTTGTCATATTTGGTTGGTGTGTGTATTTCAGGAGGGCAATAACCCGCAGGGCAGCAATCAAGGAGTAAAGATTACAGAACAACCCAAGAAGAACAGCTTCTTCCGCTGCAGGCTCCTGTGAGGAGACTTAAGTGTCGGCATCCACCTTTGCCTTAACTGTGTCCCCCGCTGGACAGAACTGGACAGAGCACACTCTGATCTCTCTTTTTATTTTTCTTCACTTGTCTTCCTCCTTTTCTTTCTCCGTACTCTGAAAAAACAGAAGTGTATGGCTCTCTTGGTTCCCTCCACAACTGTGAATCTAACTGCTGTGGCTTCTGTCTGATGCTAAATCTGATCCGTAGATTAACACTTTCAACTTGTGTTGACCTTTAAAGACACGAGAAACGATCAAACCTTTTCTATTCGCAATAATGTCTGATTCCAAGATGGATTCTTGGTGAAGTCTTAGTTATTCCATCCTTATCACTCAAGGTAGCCCAAATTATACCTCCAAAAAAAGGCTTACTTCTCCAATAGGCTTCCTAATTTTTGAATATACTCCATCTGTTAAATAATGCAATGCAATCCAAGGTGATGAGAGTACAATCCAACCAATTATGCCACATTTGTGTACTGACTTGGTGGCCTCACTTTTTATATTTCCACATTAGGTAAACGCAACATGTAAATATGTATCATTGAGTAGGATTCATGATGTGAAACAATAGTGCCGACGCATTCTTCTCATATCAACATTGGGGTTTACATGTCCTCTGTCCATCTTTTCTACTTGTGTCTCTGTTGATTTCTTAGGCTGAAACATTCCTCTTGTGAACACTTTAATGTGCAATGTGATGTGATGTGTGTGTGTGTATGTGTGTGTGTGGGGCCCAGATTTAGCCTATTTTAAGTATTCACATGGTTGCAGTAAGGAGGGCTCTTGACCCCAAGTATGCTTGTTTTAAGGGCACACGGATTCCTTTTGTAGTTGCTTGCCTCGTCATTTTAGGTATTGCAATTTCTATGGAAGATAAGATGTGATTGGTGGGAGGTGGGCGTTTTTATTTGATGCACTTCAACCGGTGAACTAGCAATACCTAACTTTGACACCTGGAGGCAATACAGTTACACAGCAGTGGCACAGAAGGAATCACAGCAATGATGTAATCATTGTTTTATGCATTCAAACTTCTTCCTGTCGTCGGTTCCAACGGGGGAAGCGCGTACACGACTGTTCCCTGGGCCTTGGGTTGGGGCTGTAGCAGTATTTATGGAGTGAAACAAAACATAGCACCAAAATGACGAAGTGCCCTTTTATGTTCTTATCGATTATTATGCACTTTTCCTTTGTTTGTTTTCTGTAAAGAAGAAGTTCTTAACATGTGTTGACTGTTGCAGTCTCAAGCAAAGAATATTCATGCACAAGTTTTCCACGTACCCTTTCTGGGCTTCCTAAAAATATTTGAGCACTGAACCTTGTCTTTTGAGTTAGTAGAATGAAAATATACAGAAGGCCTTTTGATTTGGAGATGTTTTTCCCATTACAACGTTCCTGTCAATTGATATTTCTCTTTTTCCAGCTTCTTATGCATTTGCGTCCCCATTGATGCTTTTGGGAACCCCCGATGCACCCTCACCCACCTAGTCTCTCTCCTCTCCCTCCTCTAGTCAGACAGCCCACGTCTGGTTTTGGTGCAGTATATCATGGCCATCTGAACTATGCATTCTGCATAGAAGACCTCAAAAAAGCTTTGCACATTTGACTTGACAAGCTTTGTTTGAGATTAGGAATGTGCATAGGATTCTTGCTGTTTTTAAATTTCCGCTTTCACTCCAAATTCTATTGTATTTGCTGGGTTGAGCTGTTTAGGAGCAAGAATAGGAAATGTATTGAAAGCTGAAATTCACCTCTGATGTTTTACAGTGAGTGCAAATCATAGCGGTGCTGAGTCATTGAATTTAATATTTAACTGTAATTGTTAACCTGTGGATGTCAATCATTGCCGTTAATGTGGTTTGACTTTTGGGACTATTTTGGTTTAACTGGCTCTCACAGGTTTAGTCAATTCATGCCTTAATGAAAAATGCTTTTTTTTTAGACTTGAGTTTGGCTTTTATTTCATCTCAAGTTCATTTGATTGGAGTGATTTGTAATTCTCGCCAACAAAAAATTTGCCAGGTCTATGTTAGCATATCGTCTGCATTCCTTAACTAAATTTGGATTTCATCGCTGATTATTGATGGATTTCTTGGGGAATAAATTAAATAATTCAGCAATTGTAAATAAGATCTACAATGATTGTACTGAAGGTTCATAAATCTGTTTGATCTACACATTTTGTAGATATGTGTTTTGATGATTTATTAAAAGAGATTCTTAAATAAATGTTTTTCAACTTATTATATTTGCACCTCTTTATTTTGGGAAATTCATGTAGATATTTAAATATGTAAAACAATATGAAAGTTACTGCGTGTTTTGTTTGTCCAAAACGCACTTTGTAAGTTCATAAAAAGAAAGAAAATTAGAAATTGCCACATCGTTAAGTCCTGATTTATATTGACATACATTTGCAAATCATTTTCACGTCAAGTTGTGCTGTGTCATTCCCTTCATTCCCTGCAATGTAAAATATAAAAGTCATTAGAAACTTGTCTAATAGAACACTGAGCGTTTGCAATCAAACTTACGGCTGCAGCGATCGATTATTTGAGTATTCTGTCTGTTCATCTCTTCACCTTCATTTTGTTCGATTTGTCTCAAAAGTAGTGCAGATGATGTGTTGCCAGGTCTGCTAACTGTTCCAATCACCTGACAAGACCCAACCAGCCAGCTACAACACGACCTCCTGCAGTTTCCTGTAGCGTTCTTCTATGGAAGAAGGCTACTGCCATAGCACCCTTTGAGACAAAAATGTAGTCTAACAGAGTATTTCTACTGTCTTAAGTGCTGTTGTTTTTTTCTGTCTTCAACATGATTAAAAAAATGGCCTCATGGATTGTTTGCTTGAGAAGATGGAATATAAGCAAACACTGTTCATTGACTCACAAAACTGTGTTTGCATCTCCCCAGGTGCTCTAAATAAACTGCACTGGAGCTCACGTCTTCCGCATTGCACGCCTGCTGCGCAGCAGCATCAGGGCAGTAAGACTTTGACCTTTTATGAAGTTCTTTTTCATTCAGACAATCAACATGTGGGAGGATACTTCCCAAACTGGTTCTTTTACCTGACCTAAAGCGGCTCTCCAGCATAAGAATCTTCATTGAATTGGTTAACTAAACAGTAAATAAATCACCAACAACAATAACGTCACAGACTATGAACTTTAATGTTAACATAGTTCCTGTTTGTAGCTTCTTCTCTGACTAGAACAGCAGATGGAAGTCAGAGAAGCTTTTGCACATAAACATTTGTTCAGCATTAGCATGTTATTAAGCAGCAGCTTTCTTATTTTCTTTAAAAACCCACATATTAGGCTACTAATAGTGGGCAAGCTTTGCAGAAAAGTGGAGCCTCAGTGAAACGACCTACAAAGATTTTAAGAAATCAACACAATCACAGAATCTCCCGAAAGAAATGTAGTAAACTTCACTAAGATTTGCTGTATTAAACTGCACAGGTGTCCAGGCTATATGTTTCTAAAAATGAAAAGAAGTGTATTTGCAGCCCAGAAGTTGAGATCGCCTCAACCATTTCTCTTTATATATACTTTCCACATTATAATACACAGCTGGCGCTGGAGTCAGCTGGACATATGGTAAACAGAGATACAGTTTACCGATCTGATCGGTTTCTTACCTGTGGTTTACCAGCCACCTCGGTGCTCTGAACTGATACTTGAGCAAATGTAACGTTACGCAACGGCTGTAGAGGGCAGGACTGAAACCTCTCATTTCACATTCACTTTAACCTCAGATCATGTCATACACCTGTGGCTTTATGATATACGTATCTATGTAGGCTACATTCCTATAATCCAAATACACTGTCATACTTAAAGATACGTGTTTATCTTCTGTCTGACCATATAAAGGACCGTTTAATAATTTGTTACGACAATGTCGCTTTCTAATTTTAGCTACATTTTGTAGTGTTCTCTCTAAGTGTGACTGGTAAACAGCTACTCACAAAAGGTGTGTGTTTTGCCTCCGCCCCCAGACAAGTGTCATCAGGTGACTGAGATCTGCTCTGTCATTTTTATCACGGAGCTGCCCGAGTATAGGTGAGTAACGTTTGCTGTGAGCTATGTTTAACGTAGAACTCTCTGAGTTTTATTTGCAAATACAGGGTCATTTTTTTCTCATTTGAGTTTTCATTATACACATTTTAAATTCATTTGATAAACTTACATCAAAGCTGTTTTGGCTTCTTCCATAATTAAACTGTATTACAAGTTAAAGTGGTGAAAATAGCTTTTGTGTTGTAAACACAAAAAAGTATTTTGGGGTTTCTTTTTAAGTAAAAGTTCAACTGTAGAACGATGTTCACAGTACGTCACGCCATAGCTTTTCCTTCAGTTATGTGTTATTGAAAGAGGAACAAAGAGCATAGAAAAAGAAAAAGATCACATCACTGTCATTTGATTGCGTAATCTGCTCGTTATCAATGGCACATTAGCCTAAATGCAAATCTTTGTTTACTGGCAGCTCATATATCTGTATGGGGTTTGTATTCTATGTATGCACTCTATGTACCTGTATCTTATGTAATAACTCAAATGAGCTGTAAATAACGCATTTGCAGGTTTTTGTCCTCCGTGAATTTTCCAACAGACCCAACAAAGGATTAAATGAGCTGTTTCCCGGGATGATGGAGTGGAGTCAGTCGTCACAAGCACAGCATGATCCTATCACCTGGTTCACAGAGTCCCAGCACCGGTTTGTGATCAGGAACGGCGTCATCCCAGAATGGTTTCATGGGATCATTTCCAGGAAGTAAGTTCTCAAAGTATATCACTGTCCGCCATCTGTAGCAGTGAATGGCAGACAGGGAGGAATGTGACGAGCCATGTTTTGAAAACCTGTGCACGACAAAGATATAAGTGTTCTGTTCCAGCATGCAGGGATTATTTTTAGTGAATTGCTGAAGTATATAGGCATGTAAATGTCTAGGATGTGTCATGTTGTGCCTCTGCTTCATATACATTATTAATGTCAGGTTATAATGTCTAGAGCAAGTGATCAACACAGCAAAAGTAGGACTAAGAGTAAGGAAGGAACATATACGCCTAAACAAAGTCTAAATGTCAAAAATTTCCCTTTTTCAGGAAGTAAAAAAGACTTTTCAGGAAGTTCTTGGCAACCACATAAAGATAAAGGGTCACTATTATTCTCAACCCTCATAAAAGCATTTGCTCCTTTAAATGATGGTAAACATCAAAAACACAAAAAAACATAACTGGAGTTGGAAGCATTTTGAGTGAAAACAGAGATGTGTCTTTCATTTTTTCGACAACAAGCAAAACAAACAAGCAAACCTAGAGCATGCATCCTTGATCTACAGGTACAAGGACAAAACATTGATTATACACACTTATGTATGACGCACATGAGTCACAGATGTATCAGCTAAGTAGCCTCTTGAATGGTAACCTTTACTTTTATAATAATTAAGCATATTTGTACTTGGATTTTTCTCTTCCTCCACACCCAGTGTACACATTCCCAACTTTGAATAATGGATGACACAGCATAACTATTAATAGGCATCGTGTACTCCATCTGTTTACTTTACTGACCAGACTAAAATGCACTGCTGTTTTTAATAGACTGTTCTTTTTAAATGATAAATCCATGTACGGTAAGAACATTTTGTTTCATACAGATCTTAAGACGATGAATTCCCAGGGAGATTTTCACAGCATACTGATTCCAGCTCCAGTTCACATGCTAGATCATTTAAAGATTAAAGTACGTGTGTGTGTGTGTGAACGTTTTTCTTGTTTTTGTTTTGTGACAATTTGCATACATTTTTGTGTGCAGTGTGGCAGAGGAACTGCTAATGTCCAAGCCTTCTGGCTACTTCCTCATCAGAGTCAGTGAGAGCAGGATTGGCTACTCTCTCTCTTACCGGTGAGCTATTTTTCACATTTCACACTCACACATTCGGTGCGACGGTCCAAAGCCCTGCCCTGGTCACTCTTTTTCACACATCCTTTCCTTTCTATCTCTTTGACACCTCAGTGCTGAGGACCGCTGCAGACATTTCATGATCGATGCAGTGGGGGACGGCCATTACATCATAGTAGGGGAGAACAGGCGTCACCGTAGTCTGCAGGACATGGTGGACTTTCACAGACGGACTCCCGTCATTCCTTACAGTGAGGTGCTGACTGTCCCTTGTGGACAGGTGAGGAACGAATACAGGTGTCATACACTATAGATGAATGACACCTGTACAGTGCATGCATTTAGAGTTGAAACTGAGTAACCTATCCAAAACAACACTATTTGCTTATGTGCCTGCTACCTGTGCCTCAGGTAAACAGAAAAGAATCACTACTTGTTTTCTCTCTCTCTCTCTCTCTCTCTCTCTCTCTCTCTCTCTCTCTGTATCTATCTCACTGAAGACATCGAATGACAAGAGTGACTATGCAGAGTTGCTGTTTCCCCAAAGACATCCTAACCCGAACACAAGTTGGTTGCCAACAAACCCGCTGCATCCCGGAATAGGTCACCCAACAGCACAAGAAGAAATCCCCCCTGCCCTTCCTTCTCGACCTAATGACTTGAAGAACGCGGCAGTCCGGTATCCGAACAACCTTTACCCTAATTTGGAAGAAGACATTCCACGTGTCCTCTTTCCTCTCCCAGCCCTGGTAATGGTGATCTAAGTCTATTTTTTAGAAGTTGCCTGGTGCTTTAACCTTTTGTGAAAATACATGATATCCAAATGTTGTCAGATCAACGTTATTCTCCAGACACTTCAAAGGTTTTTGTTGTAACAAGCTTCCTGTTTTTGATAGGGTCTCATAAGGACACATGATTACATATGATATTCTCCCAAACTTTGAACAGTTTTGGTTGTTTTCCAAGAGATATTTCTGTTTCTGTTGTTGCTTTTTTTCCCTTATTTGAAGTGGGCAGGAAAATGTCTTTTGACAACTTCTGTGCACAAATCAAATTCGAAGCAAACTTTAAAACAAAATGTGATGACAGTTGTGCGGGTTGTTATCGTACATTGCAAGGCCGCTGTCAATCAAATCTGATCAAAACACACCCACGCAGTCCCGATGAAGCTGAATTTAACTCCTAAAAAATGTTTGTTTATTTAGACATCATTACTTAAAGATTTACTCTAAAATGTAAGCTGCCCTTTTTATTTTCTAACAAATGTCTGTGCTGTACGTTTCATGTTTATGATCTTCAGCCTGTGACCAGAAATAGATGCACAGCCGACAACCCTCCATCCAACCAGCCTCCTCAGGTCCCTGCTCGGACCTCTGTTCCTCCGCTGAAGCAGAGCCAGGCTTGTATCAGAACGGTCTCTGAGAGTCCCCACACACCTACAGCCACTGAGCACCCCCTCAGCGGCAACATCCAGTCCGCAAAGAACCAGGAGGCAAAGATGTCAGTCGTCTCCAACCTGAAGAACCTCAAGAAGAAGTTCCAAAAGAAGAAAAGCACGGTGCAAGAGTACGCAGAGGTTAACATGGAGGCGGCTGAAAGGAGTGGAAACGCTGACAATGAGTACCAGAACATCACAGGGCAGCAGACCTCCAATGCTCCACCATTATCCTACACCTGCACTGATGTGAGACTGACTGATAAAGAGTTACCTTATGAATACCTTCCACCGCCACCTTTCGCTCCAGGCTTCTGATACACTACTGCGACTTTAGAAAAACATTGTACAGATGGATCAAACGCTGAGTGGGTGCAGGACAAAAGCATCCTGCGAATTAAATAAGGAGCTTGTGTCAGTCTTCAAGTACACGATTATAAAGGATAAGGTAACGAAAAGGATTATAAAGGTTAAACTGTTGTCCCCGTGTGACTGTAATTAGTGCCAATTTTGAGTGCTTCCTCTTTTATTTATTTGCTAGTTTATTCAACAGATAAACATTGTTACATAAGGAGAAGTAATGCAAATGTACTCTACGTAAGCAACAGCCAGCCTCTTCTTTTTAATTCAGGTCAAATGTTTTTATATGCCTCTCTGGTAATGTAATGTAGGAAGAGGCAGCAGGAGGAAGTTTGAGCATGTAAATCTGAAATGACATGGTTTATGTCAGCTGCTTTGAATACAGGAGACTTAGCATCAGGTGCAGATCTGTTATCTGCACCATGACAGGAAGAAACGGCTGGTTATACTTGTTTCAGAAATAAACAGGTGAGTAAACGTCATTTTAGGCTGCCTTCAAACATCTGGCCGGGGACAGCAGATGAAAACTAGCCTCTCTGGCTAACTCTGGCTCACTTACAGTTTGACTGTTGATTGGTGTGCATTGTCCCTGCAAAATAAACAAACAATTAAATAAATAAGTTTACTTTTGCATGGCCTCTGGACACTGAAAGGGGTAAACACATTTCATTTTTTACTGCAAATGGCTTTGTCAGACCCTTGTTATCATTATTACGAAGCATCTAGACCATTTGCTCTCAATAATATTTCATATTTGTACAATACTTGATAATATATCTATCTGTACAAAGCATCTCATTTTGTTACAGCTATTAAATCACCTTTGAACAATCTGTTATGGCTGTTCTGCAGTCCCTTGTTTCATGGCATTTCATTAATATCATTCTATGCGTCTGTCTGCGGTGTAAAACAAGAGGCTTGTGATTTTGACGATGACAAATCAGAGACCCACCATTTTATTCACCCATACTGGACATGTATACATCATTTCTGTTTCTGCTCTGTCTCTATGCCGTTCCTCCAGTCCCCTCTCCTATTCTTCCTCCCTTAAGCTTCCCTTCTCACTATTGTCATTGCATGTTATGTCTTCATGTAATGCACTAGTCATTCAGTGGATCGGGTGCATGCGGTTTTGGTGTAATGACCCAATTTGACCAGGAACCCATCGACGCGGCAGTCCATTTCTGTCCCAGACTTTTATGTGTCATTTTACTGTAAATGTTCTCACACGGAACAGAAAGTAGACCGATCCCAGACGTCTTAAGGTGTCATCTGGGACCGGTCTACTTTCTGTTCCCAGAGTCAGAACTAGAAGCAGCGTTCAGTTTTTCTGCTCCAGATATCTGGAACAAAGTCCCAGAAAGCTGCAGGTCTGCTGAGACCCTCAGGTCCTTTAAATCAAGATTCAAGACTTTTCTGTTTTCTGCTGCCTTTAATTGAACCAGATTCAAGGATATTAATAATTTCTGCATTTTACTACTGTATTTCATTTCTTAAACTGCACTGCAACTTTTATTCTGTTTTTAGGTTTTTAATGTTTCAATCAATGTTCCTAATTGTTTTTAAATCTCCTTTTCTTTTGCCTTATGTTTTGATGTTTTTAATGGTTTTATATTAAGCACTTTGCCTTGCCTTGCCTATAAATTTGCCAAAAAGTATTTTAAGGATGTAATGACCTGCTTGTTAATTTCAATAATTTGATCAATTATTGAGTAATTTTTCAGTAAGTTTAGATATTTTTAACAATAGAAAAGGTTGTCAATGCCCTTACACTAAACTACTAGAAACAACTTGTGTCATTATAGACTATAATATACCATCTAGTGGCAGTAAACCACATCAGACGTACATGATTTTACAATGTAAAAGTAACCATTTCAAGTCTGCATTTAAATGTTTACCAAAGTCACAATGTGAACATTTGTTTTGTTTAAATATGCAAAGTAACTGTAGATGAAAGATGAAGAGTTGAAGATGAAAATGTACCGCAGTCGCTCATCCACTGCTGCTATGTTTACACAAGCAAAGCACGAAAGCTCGGCCAAAAGCATTTACATCTTTTTTTTACAAACAAGCCAAAACAAAAGCTGTTTGTCTGTTTATCTTAGACGACCAAACGTCTCTCCTGAGACAAAGCAGCCAGGAGGACAGAGGACAGGAGGAAAGATAAACTAACTGATATCTGTGTTCTTCATTATTATTATTTACAAACCTCACTCAGGAATGTTATTTATTTATTGCCATTATTTTTGATTTGTTTCCAGTGAGATATTAATGACTTTACATAGCGACTTTGCTGGTGTAAAAATGACTGTTGCTGCTCTAGAAACAATATTTAGTTTTGTCTATAACTTTTAATTATTTTCTGAATCTATTTGTTTTTGTTTTTAATTCTATATGTGTTTTTAAAAGTAATATTTAGTCATGAAAAATAACAGAGTATTGATAAGAGTAGCTTCTTGTAGTAATAAAATCCTAACGATACCTATCCCTAGCAGAGGGTCAAGTCAGACACGCTTAGACAGGAAGAGGTGAACGGAGGGGTATGTTGTTGCTTGCAATCTGCAACCTCACCACTAGATGTCACTAAATCTCACTTTGTCCCTTTAACAAGGGAATTTTATAAAATATGTCAACAAGGCAGATAACGCTCGCTGTGACACTTACTAATACTTAAATATTAGCTAAATTAACTTTAGAAAAACACAACATTGATGTATACCTATGTCGTTGCTCTATATGAATATCGTAAATCGATTAATTTATTGTCTAATAACTATCAAAAATCGCAATTCTGTCCCTCTGTTTTTACCGATTGTTACCAATATCTACGCATGCAAATTGCCCAGCAAGTACTTTCTGGAACTATCTGAACTCTACCTGAATCAAGTGACAATCAAGCATTTTGACACGGCTCTCTCTTTATACGGCTCTGTGTGAATCCAGTCACTTTCCTTATCGATGATGTGCACCAATGCACATGTTCGACTGTGTTCTGAGGGCCTTCAAGAGTTAGTTAGTTAGAGTTAGTTGGTGATATTATTTATCTCTCAGAATATTTGGTAAAGTAGATGGATGGAAGTATGCAGAGTCACAATGGAGGTCTCTATTTGCCATTCCTTTTAAGGAAACCCCAGCCTTGTCTCGGGACACAAGAGAGGGGGGAGCAACAATCCCCATGGAGAGTTGGATTTGTAACACATGTTTTTACAGCGTGAGTGGGGGCCACAGCGCAACTGTTAAACACCGCCCCCCCTGCCTGCCCCGTGCTTCAAAACGCGCTGATCGGATAGGCTGCGTGGGGGGGTTAAGGTGACGTTATCTGTGGAGCTATTGGTTTCCAGCCAGGGATCAGCCTGCAGTTACTCATGTAGTGATCTGGGAAGTTGCCCCACTCTCGAGACTTCGTTTCTGTGACTTTAACAACAATAGTTGTTGCAAGTTTCTACATTCGTTGCCTTAAAAAACAACGTCGTAACGACACCATGTCCGCGGGACAGCCGTTGAGTGTTGTTGTGGTAAGTTATGGATTAGGGCTGTGTCCATTCAACGGGTCTCTATTGTTCTGTCCGACGTTAACGCGAAACGTATCGGTACAAAACTCTGAATTAACCAACTAATGTTAGCTACGGTTAGTTTACGGTTAGCTAAGTTACAGCAACTGTAATGTTACTTTCTTTGTTTAGCTGAAGTGCTACACAACAAAGCTAACACAACGCCTTCGGTTAAACCAGCCGCCCTTAAAGCCGCGGTGCACCTGTATTCTAACCTTTACGGTAAAGCGAGCGAGCTTACAGGAAGAGTTAAATACTTTATTCTGCTAGTTTTCTCTGACTTTTCAAAGAAAGATGTTGAAGTACGAAAGTCTTACTTCAATAGAGGCTATGACATGTGCATGTTTACACGCTGCATACATTACAATGTATCAAAATGAGAGTTCACTTCTCTTACACATGGGCGTCACCGTCGGTGTGATTCAGTCTTCCGGTTGACTTCCAAAGGAATATTTGTTTTTTTTTTGACTGAAATACAAAGTTGCAGAGTATAAAGTTGCAGTTTGATTGAATTGTGTTTTTTTGCGATGCCTTCAAATGATGCAGAAATGTGTCACGATTTTAAATGGAGCTTTATGATTAAGCCAAAGAGCTGGTAGATATGACTGGTAGCAGGGATTTCGCCAGTGGCATCGATGGCATGTGAGGGGTGGTGTGCAGGAGAGCGTTAATAAAGCATGCAGGTTAACTTACTTATTGTGTTTTTTGGTCTAATATAAATCCCCCATGCTCAATACTAATAGGATTTAACTAAACACTGTCTCCTCTGGGTCCACATATAGAACAAGTAGGGTTAAATGGTTTCCTTTTTTTGCTGATAGAGTGATAAAGGGTCTACCACTCAGGCGTACTGGGAGAGAAAAGTGTGTTGAAGTGCCGGCAAGTCCTCTCTGACATGACTCTGTATTAAGAGTTCCAGACATCCTCAGACTTCATTGTATCAGCCACACCACTCAGTGAATGTCTGGTTATTCATCACCACACACACTCACACACACAGGCAGTCTTTGTGTTGAGGGGTGTTGTGAAGAGCGCTACTGTCGGGAGTCATCCATCCATCTGGTGGTTAGTGAGCCTGCAGCTGCTTGTCAGTGTCAAGGGCAGGGCTGCACTGATGAAGTCTCTGTTCCAGTGTGGACTTCAATCACTAGAGAGCAGCCTGCGAAACCCACCGTTTGTCATGTGTTGACATGTGTCCGTGGTGGATAAATCGGTGCCTCGCTGGACGGTAACTTGACCGTCGACGGTCATTTGAAAATCAACACATCATCTGTTATATAAATCCACTGTCCACTTGTTTCCTGATCAGGGACTTATCAGTATCAATATTTTTAAACTACTGAATGTGTTTTGTGTGTCAGGGTTTATAAATTGGCCGGGTAACGTCCTATGAAAAGATATTTGATTAAACATTTTCTTCTGTCAAACAGCAACGAATTGAGATCCAGAAGTTGCGACATGGAGATAGTCTGATCCTGGGCTTCAGCATCGGAGGAGGGATAGACCAGGACCCTGGACAGAACCCCTTCTCTGATGACAAGTCTGACAAAGTAAGTGTGTGTGTTTGTGTCAATCAGCTGCTTATGTACTGCAATTGGGGGAGTGGATGATAGCGACAACATTAATATTTCTTTATTTACCGAGACATTCCTAGATATCAGAGAATTATTCAAACTCAAACGGTAAAAGGTTAAACTAATGCTCGTCTCATTAAGTCAAATATATTTATATTTTAAGTATTGCAAACAAAATCTTGTCATTCTCAAAGAATTACATACAACATTAAGTACAGAAAATGATGATGCCTGTTGTACTTTGGTAGTTCACACCAGGCAGAGACGGCGGTTAAAGTGGCTCCGCGATATGACTTTTCAGATTCTCTCCAGATTCCAGGGTCATATTTGGAACACAAAGCTTGAATCCTAATATAGTATAACCTCCTACCTGACATTTCTTCTTCTCCTGATCACATCCCTGACCTGTGTGAAGCAGCTCTCTGCTGAGCTATAAATGAAGTACATGCCTGAACACATTACCTGCAGCCTCAGGTGGGAAAAAAACCAGACTCACCTAGCTGATGTCAGAGAAAGGAATACTGCAGGTTTACACAAAGTCTTACCTGCTCGCTGAGATGTAAATGTGCCAACAGATGGCAGGCTCAGATACCTTGTTACAGAGAAATAGTACGTGAAGACATTGGCCTCTACCTTTTTTGTCCTTTCAGGCTTTCCTTTAGATATTCTTGACATGTTTAGGATCATTATAGGAACAGTCACACAGAGCTTCTCAGGTGCTCTTATCTAAAAGTTATTTGAATTTAGATAATTAAGTAAAAATAAAGCGATGTGTTACTTTCCCATGCTGCGTTTTTTCACGCCCTCATATCCATTCGTTGTGACTCACCTGTTTTTGGGGCACGTTGACCCAACAAGATGGAAAAATCTCAAAAAGCAAGACCACCGCAGGTCATGTGACAAGAATGAACCAATCAGCTCCACAGTACGTTCGTCACCCTTTCTGTCCACAGACATCACAACGTCCCGTTGAAAGGTCAGCCTAACAGAAGACCTTTTTCACAGACAAATCGAGCAGTAAAGCTACTGTGAGGGATTTACACTGCTGGGAATCCATTTATCTTTGTTTTGACTTTGTTTAGGTTGTTAGACGCAACATGTGAATGTCCCCAAACCACACCCTAGTTTGTGCTACCAATAGAATGAATTAATAGTAATACTTTTAACAGTGAAAGAAGAATAATCCAAGGATTAAGATCGATATTCTATTTGTTTTAGTTGAATGTTATTATTTCATAGTTTTGAGGTTCTCTTTTCTTAATTATTTTTTTAGTTTTAGATCTATTTATTCCTATGTGATCATATAATACAGTGAGTCTGTTTTGTTTTCCAAAGGGCATCTATGTGACCAGGATAAGTCAGAGAGGACCAGCAGAGGAGGCGGGCTTGAGGATGGGAGACAAGATAATGCAGGTGCGCAGTGAGACCGAGCTTTGGTCTAGATCCACTAGATGGCACCATGTGTACACTAGAGAGTAAGATGGGAGCCGTGCACCAGGAGCAGTGCTCACCGTGTCCCACTGTTAGTCATCTTAAATTAGAGAAAATGGCTCCAGCTTCTCTGACACAAAGTCCCTTTCTTCCTCCCAGGTGAACGGCTGGGATATGACCATGGTGACCCACGATCAGGCTCGTAAAAGACTAACAAAGAAGAATGAGGACGTGGTGCGGCTATTGGTAACCAGGAAGTCTTTGGAGGAAGCTGTCAAACATTCGATGTGCAGTTACCCCAGACAGTAATGACACTACTTACAATCACAGACTGATGCTAAGGACCCAACACACTCGTATACTGAGACTCCCACACATTCAGATGATGGTGTCACCGTGGCCTTTATAACTACGTCAATGCAAAGATATTACGCAGACCACATTAGATCATTTAATATCGAGGTCAGATGCCTGAATCTGCACAGTACAGTCATTGGACAATGAGAGGGTGTTCCGTCCATACACACTCACACTCACCTGAAGTGATCTGCTTTACTTTTCATATATCTTTGTAGCATTTCCTTCTGAAATACGAAGCGATCTACAGGACTCAAGTACATTTAATGCTAATCTGATTTTCAGATTTGATTTTCTTGAGTCTTTAGATCTACTTTTGGCATCCAGTTATAGTGTTCCAGAACTTACCATTTTGACACATCTTGAGCAAAATGTACATTTTTACCAACTTTCAAATTGTTAAAGTATTATTAAGGATTCAAAAAGATTTAACAGTTCATGCAGATATTCATTATAATAACATGATAATAATAATAATGAGTTTTTTGAAGACCTTTTCATAAAACAATGCTTCCATATCGCTCTTCTACACATTCATTCTAAATTGATTATATCACAGCATTCTTGATTATTCGTTCTCACTTTGGATATATTTGCCAAATGTCCTCAAATCCGTGCTTGATACACGCTTTTTATACACATGATACACTACTCTTTGATCCTTTTTGCCGACAGCCGACTAAAGTTGGTCTTGATGGTTTGGATCCGGTAAGAATGTTCATTGGTGTTGATTGTGTCATTAATGGTCAGGGTTTCATCTCATTTGACTGATTACAGCACCGAATGCCAAAGTAAATGCCAGGGCTACTGTAAAGTGATCCAAAATATGTAAATTAATATTTGTAATCTTTTTCTTTTTTCTAGCTAATGGTACAGTATTCTATACAACAAACCATATACCTGTATGCACAATGATTTAATTCATACTGATGTTTTTTCACTAATTATTCTTTTACAGATGCATCTTTCTGTTCTATTTGTTTTTTTTATGTCTATAACAATAAGTAACATCTCTCTGTGTGTGCGTCTGCTAAAGTAACAACACAGTTCAAAATGCTCATTTTCTTCTTCCAAGTTACACTAATTATGTCTCATACAAACAACATTCCACAAGCTGGACCTACTTCTGGATTATTTTTCTCTGATCATTTGCAATATATTCACTTTCAAGTGTTTCATCTTTTATCAGGTTCAGCAAGGGGAAGTTGGTCATTTGCTGTTTTGATACACGTGAACCCACTAGTTTCACACTGGATTCAGCTACATTCAGTTGTTTATTGTCGATGACCAAAAGTCCAAGTCGACACAAACATGAACCAAGCAAGAGCGAATGTTTGATGACTGGGAATGTGCACAGCAGCCTTACATTAATATTTAATACGTTTAATGAACCGATTTGTTTTTTCTATTTTCTGCAACACAATGATTTACTGCCTCTGATACGTACTGCATTAATAGCAGATGAGTGATTAATACTAACAAAGATTGACAATATGTTGGTTTTGAAATTTTACAGTACTGAAAAAAAAAAGAAAGTTGCAACACTAAACGTATAACCTTGGGTGATCTTATTGGCTCTTTTTATTGTTATACTAGTGGTATATATATTTTGTGTTGAATGACCCCCATGTTGGGAACCACTGCTTTACAGAATTTCAATGATGCATTTAGAGATGAGTGTACAACATGAGACAAATCCCTAGTAGTATTTCCTGTATGAATTATATCAGACATGTAAATGTGAACTATACCAGCAGAGCACAAACGTTTTGCATTTGATTGTATCCAGTTTATTATATGAATTTTTCTCAGATATTAAAAGACTGAACGCTAAATATTCTTCTCTACCTTTTTATTGATAAAGCACCAATAACATACGATCACACAACAGTCTATTTTTTTACCCCTCTTCACGCTGCAAAAGCCTTTTTTTTATCTTACAGGCCCTTCAAATAGCTTCATGTCGCCCGTTATAAAGTAATCATCTGACATTTCAAAGTGAAGAATCTATTCCCTGACCTTTCTGTGTTTACCGAGGCATTTTGATACAGAGAGCAATCTCTACTTTCATCTCTTGAATATGTGAGCATGGAATCAATCACTCGCTTTTAAACTGAGGACACTGGGAAAAACAGTCCACGATGCTGCGAAATTAGAAAAGCTATTGGCAAAATGGGACTCACTATGAAAAAAAAAGCTGATTTTAATGTGCTGCACCAGTGCATTTTGATTTGGGCTTTTAGCTTGAACTCAATTTTCTCCCTTAAGTAACTGCAGTTGAACTGAAAGAACAATCAAATTAGAAACGGATTCAGTTTCTCAACGTATTTCATCATATTTGATTTGATAAAGGCAACTGCAGCTTGTAATTGTACTGATCAAGTTAATTATTTGCTTCGTGATGGCAGGTGGTATACGATGTAAAGTAGCATATAGGGCTGAGCAATATATTAATATTTGAATTAATATTGTGATATCGATTAGATATGGTGTTAGATTTTGGATGTCGTAATATGTGTTGTCTTCCTACACAACTTACCAGACTCATTACCAGCTCAACTTACCAGCTGTTCCATCATTTGCCTTTTTATCCCCATTGCTAATTATTATCAAAAATCTCATTGTGTAAATACCTTGATGAAGCACCAGCATCGTCGCAATATTGATAAAGTATTTTGTCAAAAATATTGTGCTGTTTGATTTTCTCCGTATATTCCAAACCTAGTCGCATACTATTATCTCTTTTCTGACGCCCAAACATGGCTGAGCTGAATTTGCTGCGTAATGTTTTTTAAAGTCTTAAAATAACACCTGGTCTGTTTCACATCATGGGAGAGGGTCGATTTAGGGCAACGCTGTGCTAATATCCCCCTTTGAGAAATAATTGATGAGCAAACCGTGTGTGTGTGTGTGTGTGTGTGTGTGTGTGTGTGTGTGTGTGTGTGTGTGTGTGTGTGTGTGTGTGTGTGTGTGTGTGTGTGTGTGTGTGTGTGTGTGTGTGTGTGTGTGTGTGTGTGTGTGTGTGTGTGTGTGTGTGTGTGTGTGTACGTTATTTTTTGTGCCTGGGCCAGAGGGAAGCATGCTCCATTCCACCTGCCTGGGCATCATACTATTATATGACACAATAAAGTGGATGCACAAACATCTTGGCCGGTACTCACCAATACCACAACATGTACACATTGCATGTTGCTAGGTAACTAATGGGCAGCTATAAGTGGGAGCAATGACCAGGACGAACTGGTGTGTTATCATTTCACCAGGATTTACAGATACTCTTACTTAGATTATTAGTTATCAAACCATTTATGAACTCAACTGCGAAACTCGCATCAAGCCTAAACAAAACAGTTGATATTTTGCACCAGAAGCATGCAAAAAAAAGATAACGCAGAGATAAATGTTCCTTCCTGTAGGCGTGTGAATAATTACACTATCTAACCGCGGATCATACGTGATCCTTGCCTCCCACGTTATGGCAGCATAATTGTGTTGCCATGGCGATGCAATCTGCTGCTATCACTTTGGTCCGGCACCAGATTGCAACCAGAGGGAAGTCCACCGCCTCACAGTCATCTGCGTGTCGGGTGCAATAAAGGGTTTTGCTGAATGTTTGCGGTGAATGTACCGGCATGCGGAGGTTATCGGTGTGTTTTAATTCTGTTAATGAAGAGCAGAGAAGTGTGATGCTGTTGCAGAGTATATTGTTCAAATCTACAGAACTTTTAATTTCCAATGATATCAAATATGCATTGACTGAACCATCTCAACGCAAGGTCCATTTAGTAGCTGTTCTGTAGCTTTCGATTGTATCAGACAACGTTCTTCAGTTCAGCTTTCATGGCATTTCAGATTTTCCAATTTCAATTTTTTTCCGAGCTCTCTGAGGACGTCTTGTCTGTTGTTGCTTACTATCTCATCACAAGTTGAGCAGCTGTTCTGGAGCTTTCGGTCTTATTACATGATCTTCCTTCCGCAACTGGAATTTAATAAGTTGTCTTTTAAGCCAATGTCGACAAGAAGTCCTTAAAGTGCTCAGACAAATTGACACTTTAACGTCTGTAGTTCCACAACAACTGCGCGACGTCATCGGCTGAGGAAGATCTTGTAATTTGAATGGAAAGCTCAGGAACAGCTTCAAAATGGACCTTGTGGATGTGGTTCAATCTCAACTGCTCTGAAGCTTTGGAACAAGAAGACGCATACTGTCATTATTCTTTTATGCAAGTATCTTCATTCAGTAACTTTTCCCCCCCAAAATGTCACATTCTTATAATGCTTCAGGACATCTGCAGAACTTCCTTTTCAAAGTATCCCGGAAACCCCACAAGGACATCACATTTCCGTTTGTATATTTACCCCACAGGGGTTTGTTCTGCTTGTTTGTCTGTTTGTACAAAAACCTGCTGGTATTTACCTGTAACCTGCTCTTCCTCTCCTCTTCAAGATAGACAGTTTGAATATGTGTGTTAATAAAAAAAAAACACAAATATGGTGCAGCTTTTTTTCGAGTTCGTGGTAGGTTTCATTGCAATGCAACATTTGTGAACGTGAACATGATGAGTGGGTGTTAGAGTGGAAGGCTGGCTGCCAAAGGGTTACAAATGCATGAATTCCCCAGAGTGGTTCAGAGCAGTGAGTGAGCGAGCAATGAGTACTACTGTGTGTTTATACTACAGGCTCCCTCAGGACCCAAAGCCAGCGTTTAATAAGCAGGATGGGTGATACTATCTATGTGTAGTTAATACACGTTATTATAAAGTGGCTGTTTCTTTTCTCACATTTATCTAAATATAAAATCCATTAAGAAAGCAGTTTATTAAGATTATTTCACATAGGCAGCAGGTGGTTTATCTGTATTTTTTTTTTTCTCTCCTCAAGCATCCTTAACCTCTCCTCCTCCCACGCAGACCTCCCAGGCGCTCTTCTCCGCCGGAGGCTTCATGGACGAGCACAAGCCGCTTGATAGTAAAACGGGAGATACTGCACTGAAATTGATGAGAGAAGATTCGGTGTGTGGGCAACACTGGTTCATTATCGGCTGCGTTGTGGAGAAAGAGAAAGGCATCCACATGCTGGTGTGAGGAGCGTCTTGGACAGGCGGAGGTGTGTAAGATTTAATTTGTATAACTGGTCATTTTTGTATAGCTAATAAATGATCACTATCTAGATAAGCCTGACACGGTTTGAGTGAAAGTTGTGTAGGTTGTAAAGTTTGAATTCCTGTTTTTGCAGCGTCTTCAGGGAGGACATTCAGGTGAAGACGGAAGGATCTGTCTCCTCATGACGGCTTGACACAACTTAAGGCAGAAAACAGGGTATCTGACTATCTTTTCTTTCTATTGCGGAAAGTTTCATGTCGTTAATGCATTTTCATAAGAGGATCCCAAGAAAAAAAACAACAACAACTAATCATGCATTTGTAAGAAAAGCTGACTGCTTCTATCTATCTATCTATCTATCTATCTATCTATCTATCTATCTATCTATCTATCTATCTATCTATCTATCTATCATGATATTGTAGTTATTTTGATGCATACTGGTTTGTGACAGAACAAGCAGCTCAACTGACTATAAATTAAAGGGACGTAGGTACCATCTATTAAGTATTGCACTTCCATACATTTGGGGAACTTGATTTGAGAATTTAAAAATGAATGGTCAAAAACAAATGCAGTTGTGTCAGAGATCTTGACTTTTGCCCCTGTTCACGCCTCTCCCTCTTAACTCCAACTGTGAGACGTTCAACGGTGAAATTTGAATGTAATTTACATACTCAGATCCGATTGGACAGCTTCTATACCGTCACTCCGCTAAGAAGGTAATTTCCTGAGTGATGTGTTTGCATAGTTTTTTGGTTGTCGCTTCTGTTGAAGACCCGGTAGCTTGTTAAAGTTATATCATAGAGAAGTTGGCCGCGACAATTAGCTTTTCGTCCGTTACTTTAAAGCACCCGTTAGCGAAAAAGCTTGATTATCTAAATGTCAACGTGGCGTTCTGCTCTGAGATATTTGTATTTGGGAACTTGTGCTAAGCAGTCTGCGTGTTGCTAGCCAAAATCAACATTTCAATTAATATCACAATTGTTAATGTGAGTTACGGCTGCACCTAGCTAGCTAAGCTTGCTAACTTAGCGTTTTTTAATGCTACTATTTAATGCTGCTATCCCCTATTTATTTTCTTGTATGTTTAAGTGTGTTTATTTTAGTTTGTTTACGTTTTGCTTCTTGCTTTTTGAAAAAACTGCTAAGGCACACACATAACAAGGCTATATCCTTTAAACTTTGGTTTAGCTTCAGAGCATTTGCATGTAGCTTAACCGTTTAATGCATGACCATAAATGTTGCTACTGTAGGTCAAGCTCCAAAAACACTGAATCCTAAAAATTCTGTTCAGAAGACATTATCCTGAGTACTCTTCGCGATGAGCAAACCGATTTCCATTTGTAAAAGTGTTGCTTCAAATCCAAAGATTTTGGTCTGGATGTTGTATTGTGTACATCCCACTGTCAATATGTTGTTCAAAACGTGGCTTGTTGTACTATCACATGAACGGGGTTATGTGCAAAGTGTTCAGGGAAGTAGATCATCAGTGTAAAGAAACTTTGCTGAAGGCGCAGAGTCGGATTAGGGGATGGAAACTAGATGGCTGGATTTGACTTTTAATGGACTTGTCGTGGACTGAAAAAGGTTGGCAGTGCAGTGTGCATGTGCGCTCGTGTCTCTGTGTGAGAAGGTCAGGCCATATGAGAGGCCTTTTCATGTCTGTCTGCTTATGAGAGCAGAGCAGTGAGACGCCCTGTCATTGTGCCTCTCAGCTCTGGACACTCACACGCCGTCCTGACTCTCTGTCTACCGTTGACAGTGTTACCTGACTTTGGTCAGACTGTTTGACACCATGAGTGGTGAGTAACCAGCGAGCAGTTCATTGTATTTTGCAAAGCTTAGAAGCTTGTTCTACCTCTATAGTTTGTGTATTTATTTGGAGGATACTGGATATTAGCAGGACAGAAAAATTGCTTTTTTGACATTGTAGTACATTTATGACAGCATATAAGGTGTACCTGCTCTCATATTGAAGGAACCATTCTTGTTTTATGAAATCAGTGAGAACAAGTTTTGTGCATAAAATAAATGAAATGATAAGTTATGTCTAAGATATTTCTGAGAGTATCATTATTGTGATACAGCAGAGCAGATAAAGAAAATGAGGATTGACTGTAAAACAGTATTTGAATGTGTATATTACAGCTCGAGATAAGGTCCCTGTGTTTTAACATGGCAGTCTGAAGTGGCAGTCTGTTGAGGTGTGAAATGTGCTCTGCCTCCCAACAATCCTGATGCCATTAAGTTCAACTTTAATTAAATGTGTGCAAGTGTTTAGTACTGTAGTGGTTGTAGATTTAGTGAGATATGTTGTTGTAATCTGTATAACCATCACAGGTTTACAGATTCTTTCCATTACTATTATAGACCATCATTTCCTTGCTGTTAGCTTAATGTTTAAATGTTTATCACTGATCTGTCCTCATTTATTGCTGGATGTTTGGGTTGTCAGACAGAAGCAGAGCGCTGCCTGCAGCCTGGCCAGGACGGAGCAGTTTGATCCAGAGTTGGTGGCTTTAGACTGGAAGTTAGGTTGCTGCTCTGGCAACACAGCTGCTCAAATGAAACTCAGTGACAAATATAATAAAACAGAATAATACAGGGACTAGACTGCAGTTGATTACTCAGGCTGTGAATGATATAAGACTATGTCTTTGAAAATAATAAATTCTGGCAGTGTTTCTGTTCATTTGGCAAACAAATTAAACATTTCAAAACTACACGCAGGTCACAGTTGATGGCCGTGTGGCAGTTTATGGTCGGTGCCTTAACATTTGAGTATTCTATATTAATGTATTTACAAATCTGTA
Organism: Pholis gunnellus; assembly: GCF_910591455.1. Lineage (NCBI taxonomy): Eukaryota > Metazoa > Chordata > Actinopteri > Perciformes > Pholidae > Pholis > Pholis gunnellus. The sequence goes on from NC_136530.1 coordinate 7,965,183, forward strand.
TACTTTATTCAAGTCTGCGTTTAGTTGCAGGCATGATTAAAATGATAAACTCACCTCATCATATTGTCCAATGAAAAATTATCAGAAACAGGGATTGTTGGAGTATAGGCAAAAGAAGGCTGTTGCTGTACTTTACATTAGTGTATCTAATTCGTTTAAGCATGGCGGTTTTCTGTCTTTATGTTAAGCAGCTGATGTTTTTCACAGTTAATTCCTTCACTAAGGCTTCATAGTTCCTTCATCGTCTTCTTTACTGGGCTCACACTAGACATGCACAGAGCATGACATTACATTTCGTTGTCATAAGTGGTGTTAGACCATTTCTATGCTAATGTAGAGCTCTAGAAACGGTTAATGGAGAAGCTTATGATTTAATGAATGCACCTTTTCATCCACCCTCATCCATTCAACACTCAGAAATGGTGAAATATAATCACCAGCACTCTGTTGAGTCCTTCAGACTTGTTTTAAATCACTATGGCTGCGTTTTACATTTAATCAGATGTTTCCTCCATACACACATACACACACACACACACACACACACACACACACACACACACACACACGCACACGTGCACACACACACACACACACACACACATGCACACGCACACGCACGGTCATCTCAGAACCTATAAGAACAATAGACAAAAGAAAATCAATAGACAGAAGAATTATGCAAACAGAATAGATGAAAACTTTAGAGATCCCCCTGGGAAAAAATGAAAACATAAAGGTGTCGGACGTCAGAGTCATTATATTGTAAAGGACAAGCCGATGAAGAGGCTGGCTGTATACTGTATTGTTCTTTAAGCGCAGGTCTGTTTGCAAAGTGTGATTAGGAGAAAACATAGATAACCTAGATAGATAAGGAGAATTGAGACCAACGGCCACGTGCGACTTACAGACGGCTATGTGTCGGTCAGCAGAGGGAAACACGGTAAGACTACAGAAGCTCAATGTTTTCAACTTTAAGTGTTGGTACAGTTCTTATATATTGAAACATATTAAAATAATTACCACAGTTAAGATCTAGAAACAGACACTATTTACTTTTAGTTAATACAGTTTTTAATACGTAGTTAAGGAACCAGACTTGTAGCTTGTATTCAAGGTCATACAGTGTAATTTAAAGGTAAACTGTAAACTGTTTAAATTAGCTTTGTCAATTAGAGAGGACCAACAAGAGGACACATATATATATATATATATATATATATATATATATATATATATATATATATATATATATATATTAGAGCTGTGAAAAATAACGCGTTTACACGTTATGATTAAATTACAGGATTAATTCGTTATTTTTTTTTAACGCATTTAACGTATGCGCAGAATGAGCTTCCAATATCCCACAATTGACCGTTCGCCCCCTTAGTTACTGTTGCTACGTGGACAAAACTCCCAGGACTGTGAACCCTAAAGCATGGCGAGGACGGGGACTAAGGAGGACGAGGACGGTAAGACTACAGAAGCTCAATGTTTTCAACTTTAAGTGTTGGTACAGCTCTTATATATTGAAACATATTAACATAATTACCACAGTTAAGATCTAGAAACAGACACTATTTACTTTTAGTTAATACAGTTTTTAATACGTAGTTAAGGAACCAGACTTGTAGCTTGTATTCAAGGTCATACAGTGTAATTTAAAGGTAAACTGTAAACTGTTTAAATTAGCTTTGTCAATTAGAGAGGACCAACAAGAGGACACACATATATATATATATATATATATATATATATATATATATATATATATATATATATATATATATTAGAGCTGTGAAAAATAACGCGTTTACACGTTATGATTAAATTACAGGATTAATTCGTTATTTTTTTTTAACGCATTTAACGTATGCGCAGAATGAGCTTCCAATATCCCACAATTGACCGTTCGCCCCCTTAGTTACTGTTGCTACGTGGACAAAACTCCCAGGACTGTGAACCCTAAAGCATGGCGAGGACGGGGACCAGCGCTACATCTGTCAGTGTCAGTGATACTTTTTGGAGTAATATCTCCGCGATATTCTCCGGATCAAGGCAAAAGGGACTGCAATATGCAGTGGAAGGATATATCCAAAACATTAAGATCACGAAGGTGACACAACAATAATCGAAGCAAAAGCATACAGGTCTCAATCAAAAAATCTCTAATGCAGTCAGACGTTAGCTGCTATCCAAACAAACTAATGTAACAGACTGTCTCATGTTTGTCGTTTCTGGTGTTGAAGATATGTCCCATCAGCTTTGCCGTAGAGAGGGGGCAATTCCCGCCTCTAGGAAAAGGGGCGTAAACGTAAACGGGAAGACGTTATCGTTTCACCGTAGCACTACCAGCCTAAAGTACCATCTCAACGCGACGCATGCGTTGGTCGGTGAGGGGAGTTTAAGTGGAATGCGCCAAACCACCCTCACTGAACAACGTAGTTCCCTCACTAAGTCTGCCTGTGACAAGTTGACTAGCACAGTTGCCAAATGGATTGCAAAAAGCTGTAGACCGATTAATATTGTTGAGGACGAGGGGAAGTTTTGCGAGTGGCAACGGGGGACTCGAGCATCAAAGCACCGCAAAGACGCACAATAATGACAAAAATCGGTAATATGTGATTAATCATGATTAATCCACAGAAACCTGTGATTAATTTGATTACAATTTTTAATCATTTCACAGCCCTAGTTTATTCATAATCTTAACAACTGAGACAAAATTGCCATAAGTATTTAAACTTCGACTTTATGAACAATGCTTTTACTTTTGATACTTCGGTATTAATTTAACAAGTACTTTATTTATATACGATTGGTAACTAAGTCCACTATGTCCCAGCCAGTATGTATCTGTCACTACATAGCAAGTGACCCGCAGTGCACCATATTTTACACAATCAGCTTCACTGCGACTCTGATTATTGTGTCACAGCTTGCCTTGGTTTTGATTTGCAATCTTAAAAAAATGATTATATCTCTAAAGCACAGCAGCCCTGGTCCATTTGATGTGACTCTCCCTCCTGTTTACACTCAATGTTCCATCATCTGTTTTTGGTTTGGGAGCGGATGCTTTCTGTCTGTTGAATATCAATATCAATGTGTGTACATTTTTCATATCCATCCATATTCTACCCTGCCAAAAACAGCACATGAGAAAAACGCAATATGTGACAGATTATTTCTCCCTTCGTTGTCTGCTCCCTGCCCAGTTTCCCACGAGACCTGCCTCCTGGACCAGGTGCTGGAGCTGATTATGAGCGAGAAGCCCCCGACCAGTGCTAGTCTCTTCCTAAACGAGGACGCGGAGAGACCCCCAATTCCAGAGAGAAAAGACTTGAGGAGACGCCTACGCAGGGCCATGGAGAAGAGAGCCAGCAGCTTGAAGGAGAGGATGAGCTCCGTCACTCGGGAAAGCGTCAAAGGTTTCCTCAAGAGGAACCTGTTTGTTTTATTTACTATTGCCGCCGTGGCTCTGGGTGAGTAAAGAGGGAAAACAAGTGGAGATTTAATAAATTTCTCTGTGGTCACTTGACTTAGTTTGACTTTTTGTACATTTGTGCTTTTGTGTGTACGTGTAAATCTATTCAGGTGTAATCCTGGGCCTTGCTCTACGCTCCCACAATCTGTCCCTGAGAGAGATCAAGTACTTTGCCTTTCCAGGGGAGCTTCTAATGAGAATGCTACAGATGCTGGTGCTGCCTCTCATCGTCTCCAGTCTGGTCACAGGTTGGCTTTTAATGAGCACAAACATATTGGTGACAAACTCTTGCAGCAAACTGAATTCAAATGGATTAACTCTGTCTCAGGTATTTCCTCCCTGGACAGCAAGGCGTCAGGTAAGATGGGTATGCGTGCAGTGGTCTACTACATGGTGACAACCCTGATTGCGGTTTTCATCGGCATTGTTGTCGTGATAATCATCCAACCGGGGAAAGGCAGCAGGGACAGTACTGTAGCCAACAGTGGGAACATAGAGCCAGTTCAAGCTACCGATGCTTTCCTGGATCTCATCAGGTAACAGCTTGGAGACTTTACTTAACTTACTTATGAAGGTGCACACCTGGTGTTGTTACAATATCAGTTGTTTTGAGTCACAATTGTACATCTTTCACATTTAAAGTAATAGTTGGAAATAGCAAGAGTCAGATGAGAAGATCAATGCCACTCTTACACTTAATATGATGCTATTTTCAGAAGCCAGTTAGCTTAGCTTAGCAGCAGCCTAGGGATAGTCTGGCACATAACGCCGGACACCACACATAACCCTTTGTTTTTGTATAGATTGAAAGACACAAGATATACATGATGAGTAGTGAGCTTTACAGATGCTGGAAGGTAGTTTTACCTTTGGACAGAGCTGTTTCCCCCTGTTTCTAGTCTTTATGCTAAGCTAAGCTAAATGGCTGCTGGCTGTAGCTTCATATCTAATGAACAAGTGTGAGATTGGTATCAATCTTCTCATCTGACTTTCGGCAAGAAAATTAATAACTATCCATTCAAAGGCTTTATATAGCTATGAGGACATCAAAAGAATAGTTGGAACAGTGAGAATTTACCCAAGATTATCCCATGGTTATTTATTAACATGTTGTAGTATTACAACATGTACAACCTGCTGCGATGCATGTGATGTTTTATAGAAACATGAGCACAAGAAAAATAATGTATCTTTTTTTTTTTTTATCTCAGGAACATGTTTCCTCCCAATCTGGTAGAGGCTTGTTTCAAGCAGGTGAGGCTGTCTTTTCCCATCAGTCACATTATATGACATCACATTTTGTTCCTCATATTCCACTGTCACAAACTTAAAACACCCAAACATAATTAAGGTGTTTCATTTCCATGCTCTCTCTTGCAGTATAAAACTGTGTACAAGAAGATTGTGCACACAAGGAGCGTGCCATTGACCCTGAACCTCACTGACTCTCTCAACATGAGAGAGTCTGACCTGAGTGTGAACATCAGCAGAGTGCTGCACACCATACAGGTGGGTGACGGTGGAAGACTTCTCCTCTGGGGGAAATAAGACACAGTTCTATATAAATATTGTCTGGTGATCCAATGAGGGATTGCCTTCTCTTTCTTTCTATACCTTACAATTTGTGTCAATCACCATTGCAGAAATTCATATCATGTTTCTTTCCTTACACATATTTTCTATTACAGGAGACAGTGGAGGAGACTGTCCCTGTGTCCGGGTCCTCTAATGGAGTGAACGCTCTGGGTTTGGTGGTTTTCTCCATGTGCTTCGGTCTGGTCATTGGCAACATGAAGCAGCAGGGCCAGGCCCTCAGGGACTTCTTTGACTGCCTCAATGAAGCCATCATGAGGCTGGTGTCCATCATCATCTGGTCAGTAAAGACACACCAGTTTTGTATGCAGTTTAACTTCCTTGTTTTTAAGGCATTGTGATTCTCTGATTATAAAATGTGCTATATTGATTAAAGTTTGACATGACAAGACCGGATTACCTTCTTAAAAGCCTGCTGACTTGCTGGTGGGTCAATCATTTTTAGACACAATTAACTTTTATTTTAATCTCTAGAGGAGATCCCACAGCTTCCAAAAACACCTAATACAATTAGTTAAGTGTAATATTTCAATTTGATAGACAGGTTCAGCCATAAAACACTTGGTTTTAATAATTCAAACGTTGCATAGATTCAATGGAGAGTTTGAACAAGGTGATAGATGGTACTGTCAGAATTCAAGAGTATTGTATGTGTATTGCTAAAGATGATGAGTAACAATTACAATCCTAAATGCTAATCTGTAAAGTTGTAAATTGTAGATTCACAGAAATTAATGAAGCAGTTGTAGTGCTCTTATTCTGAAGGCCTAAGTTGGTTTCAGAAATACACTTTAGTGGCTTAACGTGCGTGTCTGTCTCTCTATCTTCCTCTTAACACAATCATCTCACCTCTCAGGTATGCTCCAGTCGGCATCCTGTTTCTGATTGCGGCCAAGATTGTAGAGATGAAGAATCTGGCTGAGGTGGGCGGTCAGCTGGGGATGTACACCGTGTCGGTCATTGTGGGTCTCCTAATCCACGGCCTCTTTGTCCTGCCACTGCTCTACTTCCTGGTGACCAGGAAGAACCCCTACACCTTCATCGGTGGTCTTCTGCAGGCGCTCATCACTGCTCTGGGAACCTCATCTAGGTGAATGGCATCCTCTGTCCTGCTCAGATACCGGTGTCCATGACCTTAAAGGGATAGTTTGGGTATTTTGAAGTGGGGTTGTATGAGGTACTTATCCATTGTCGTGTATTACCTACAGTAGATGGAATACACAGTAGGGAATACTGTGTATTATACTATAATGTTGTGTTAGTCTGACTGAGTCCAAAACTCTCTCTCCCTGCATATTCAGCTCTGCTACCCTGCCCATCACTTTCCGCTGTCTGGAGGAGAACAACCGTGTGGATAAACGAGTGACACGTTTCATCCTCCCTGTGGGTGCCACCATCAACATGGATGGCACCGCCCTCTACGAGGCTGTGGCAGCCATCTTTATTGCCCAAGTCAATGACATGGACCTAAACTTTGGTCAGATTCTGACCATCAGGTAACTCTACTTTAGTTTTGGTTTACACCATAGACAAAATACTGTGGATGTTGGAGGCATGGAGCCCAAAATGTCATCCTTTTTATTCTAACATCTTATTGCCTCAGATGAGAGGATTACAAAATCTCATGTGACTCACATGTGCAGCTGTACAGAATCAGGTAGATTCTACTGGAGGCAGTATATTCCAATGTAGACCCGATATGTATCGAACTCGCAAAAGGATCAGTGGAAAATAATGATTTGTTCATATTTTGGCCAGCTCTACCACTAGCATAATCGACCCAAATCTACGGTCAAACTGTCAGCAGTCGAGTTGCATTGTGGGTTATTTAGGCACCATGTTTTGACCAAGCAGCAACCACCTGTGCTGATAAATGAAGCCAACGCCGAAGTGCCACAAACTGCAGTTCATCAAATGGCCACTAGTGGCTCGCTCCAAAAGCGAGTCAACACCCATAGACCCCATGGTAAAATGCAGCACTTTGTAAATAACCTGGTAGAAAAAAGGTTTTGCATGGATTTTGATCCTTTTTTAACTTTCAATTGTCAGTTTGAGTCCTACACGTTAGAGATGTGCAATGCTGAATCGGTGGAATTACATTTTAAGGCCTTTTAGTGTTATACTGCAGGTGAATTGTGTTTTGCCTCTCTCTTTTCTTTGTATCATTTTATGGATCTATTAGCTTTGTTAATGCTCTTAATGTTTTTTAGCAACACCTTTCTCAGTTTTCTCTTACTGCACAGTTTGTACAGAAACGTTCTTCCACATGAATTACATCCTTCATCTTTATAAACTCTTAGATGCTTGTTTAACAAAGGAGATGTACTTATGACTTCTGGTGACTAGTAGTTCTCTTGAATACCTATGTTGAATACACTTATTGTAAGTCGCTTTGGATAAAAGCGTCTGCTAAATGACTGTAATATAATGTAATGTAATGCATAACCAACTCACTCCAGAAGAGGATCAACATGGTTTATTTACACCATAATTCACCTGGTCAGCCTTTTCATCAATTCGTCGTATCATACTAAAATTACCTTTATAGTATCATCCTCTTAGACAACACGTGCACAACTTTCTACATTTAATAGAAAACAGAATTGTGTGACAGGCTCATAGAAAATGTACATAATTATATAACTCCTGGTGCTTTTCTCACTCTACTACTCCCACCATCCACCGCCAGCACATGTGCTGTTTGTTTGTTTCCCTTTTATTAAATGTCTTCGCTCTCCTCTACATCCCTCCCACCGCCCACTCAGTATCACAGCAACGGCTGCCAGCATCGGAGCAGCAGGCATCCCTCAGGCTGGCCTGGTTACCATGGTGATCGTATTGACATCGGTGGGACTGCCCACGGAGGACATAACACTGATCATCGCTGTGGATTGGTTCTTGTGAGTTCCCACTAAATGTCAGCTTGATGGGGATTGGTCTGTGTATACAGTTCTGTGGGTCTGCCAGCCTAAATGTCATTGTGAAGCTTCAGAGGTCCCACCACTACAAAGGTTATTGATGCATAATGCAGAGTGACAGATTAGAAAGCCTGTGTTTAGAGGCACATGCATGCATTTTCAGCTGTGAGTGCTTTTACAGGAGATAAACACGAGTGTTTTCCTTGTCTGTATGCCTCTGCTGTATATTACTTTCTCCTGTCTCTTATCTGATTCTCTCTCTCCCCAGGGACCGCTTGCGGACCACCACCAATGTGCTGGGTGACTCCCTCGGGGCGGGAATCGTGGAGCACCTTTCCCGTGGAGAGCTGCAGAGTCAGAATGCCGAGGTGCGCAACTCTGTCATCGAGGAGAATGAGAAGCCCTACCAGCTTATCTGTCAGGAGAATGATTCACTCAACCACCGCAACAGTGAGACCACAATGTGAAGACAAGAGCTACACCCTTTAGGGCTTCATGTACCAAAAGCATTTAGCTAGAAGGTTGTCTTGCAATGATAGTTAATGGTCAACTCAGCCAGTGCTTGGGGTTCGAAGATCATTTTTGCAGTTACAGATGCAAACATACATCTTTCCTTCAAAAATAAAAAAATTCCCGGCGAGACAAGGAAATACAAAGTCCGGCCCAGAGGTTGCTTCATGACAGGAAACAAGTAAACATGCTGTCAGGAACAGTTACATATCCAATCCTTTTTTTTCCTGGAGTGCCAGTTATTTAACAGCATTTTGCTGTTTTCTGTTTTATTTCAATGTCAGGAAAGCTCAATATGACAATGAGAGTTCAGAGTCATTTAAAAAAAGTTTTCAGCTTCATTGTGTTTTCAAAGATTTGTATAATTTATCATCTATACAGTCTAAGCAGCATAAACTCCTTACCAGCATCAGTGTTAGAATACACAGTATTATTAAAGAGAAATACCACCGTTCATAAAAAAAGTACACCAGCTGTGTTTTTCGACTCTTGTGAATATTTCTATCTGCATAATTTCTGTTGCATGACTTAACACTTAATACGTATAATTTTTTTGTAAACACTTATTGATTGTCATTCTCATTAAGACTACCTCTAATAGGACGTATATATGGAGCTTCTACCATGCTTCACACAGAAACACTAAATGGAGCATATCAACAGGATGTTAATACATCAGTGTCAGACATGTTTTGATTGTTCTTATGTTATTTAAGTTTGCTTGCGCAATTTAACTACAATTTTGAATATACTTGACTGTTAAACATTGGAGATGATGTGAAGGAGAATCTTTGCTTTACTTTTTGAAGTTGATATATTTAAAGTGACTTGTTAGAATGTTTTTCACTCAGTGCTTTCTTATAAATCCTGTATTGGTGTGTATTTCCTGTATTTCTTTGGTGCTATTGCTTTTTAATTTTGGGTAAAGGACTGTACTACACAGTAATTTAATGGGAACACCTGTAGTTATACTCTCTTTTTTTATCTCCTAGTTATCCTTTTTCCTAGGTGAAAGTTAGTTTTTCTATTTTAATGTTTGATTTATCTTACGTTGGATTTTTTTTAAATTATTAATTTATAAAGTATAAACAAATGCAGTTTCAAGTTTCAAGACCATAAGATGATTTTTGTTGTTGTGGTTACAACAATGTGCTTAACATCAGTACACCATTGCACCCTCCAGTCTGTGTTTTTCTGCTTTATAATACTATAAACATTTAATTTAGTTGTATTTTGACTGGAATAATTTATTGCAAGCTAATGATTGATTTATTTTTATTGTTTTGTGAAAAGGTACTGTGAAGAAAGTTTGTGAATGCCTTGAGAAGTTGAATGTACAGTTGCTTTTTGCTTTTTGGTGTTGATTGTTTTAGAGGAAAGTGTAGTGAATTATTCTGAAAGTTATTTACCATTTAAAACTCTTCTGACTGTCACCTTTATGCTCATTAAGAGGTTTGACTTTAGTTTTGAAGCTTAATGTTATTTCAGTGAAAATGTCAACATTTTGATGGACAGCTTATGATAAAATGTGACAAATAAATGGCTCAGGAATTTAACTGTGATTCTCATTATTGTGTTTGTGGCTACCCCTGGTGGAGGACATTCTCCTGTCCAGAAGTTGTTCTACTTAGAGACACAGATGGGCCAAATTGAATATGAGAAAAACGTTTGAAATAATAATGAACAATAATTACATGTAAAAACGTTCTGCTGTCATTGTAGTGCATTACATTACGAAATGGACCCAAATCTCACTCACTGATCAATGAATGTAACGAAAGCATTCACATAGATAATACTTTCATGTATTTACTTAAAGTAAACAAGGTTTTAAACCCCCTTTTTCTAACTTGTTGGTTCATAACAAGGCTGTAGCCATGCTAGCAGCTCTGTGAGGCTACACGGCGGTGCTTTGGGCTAAGTGCTATAACGCCAGCATGCTAAAAATGCTCACAGTAACAATGCAAACATAATATATATATAAATATACATGATATTTTACATATACAAAATGTAGAATGTTTACCATGTTCATTGGTTTAGTTTTGCGTGTGTGTTAGCATGCTATCATTTGCTAATTAGCGCTAAACCCAAAAGTACAGTTAAGGATGGATAAACCCAACTATCGGAAAGAAATCTCAGTTTATCTGCCCTGCAATCACAATCTATCCATCTATCTGTCTATCTATCTATCTGTCTATCTATCTATCTGTTTATCTATCTATCTATCTATCTATCTATCTATCTATCTATCTATCTATCTATCTATCTATCTATCTATCTATCTATCTATGTATCTATCTATCTATCTATCTATCTATCTATCTATCTATCTATCTATGTATCTATCTATCTATCTATCTATCTATGTATCTATCTATCTATCTATCTATCTATCTATCTATCTACTTCAGCTGCATTTGGACACGCAGACACACAAGATACACAGCAAAAGACAGTGAGGCAGCTCCAGTTATTATTTCAGATTAATTTATAAAATAGTTCACTTGAGATAACATACAGTGCATTCTTCTACAATACAATACTTGTGTGCTGCACACACAATTGAGCCCTCTAAGTTTTAACAGCCTTGCCATGTGGTGAATTGAATCATGAATACTTTGGCATAGTTTAGTGACGGACTATTGGTGGAAAGGACAAACGTAAACTGCAAATGCTAAGACATTAAAATCTCCGATAGATGCCTGAGGGCCTCATTTAAAAAGATTGACTGGGGTTTTATGGGGTTTTAACAGTCGATACATAGAGTGGACAAAATATCAGGAACGTTTGCTCTTTGTGTGACAGAGGAAGTTGCATCCAGGTGAAATCTTCTCTCTGATCCCACTTTGATTTCACCTGTCTAACAGTGTGTGCAGTGTTATAAACACAATACTGAAGGTATACAAGTCACAAATAAGCATAGAGTATCTTATATCATATACAATAAAATCACTGCTTGTTTATCGTTTGCTTAATTACACCTTTTTAACATCACTCACGAGAAGTAATGTTGCAGAGGGAGACTTTTCCAGGCAAACTCTGGCAAATAACAGTATGAGCCATAAAAACAAAGAAATCAATTCAACTTATCTTACAAGTAAATACACCTCTTTTGAGACTGTTCCAGCCACGTGTTTGAGAATATTTCAAGCACAGTTCATGTTTAAATATCTAAAGCCATTTAAATGTATTGCTGCCCAGGTCTGGTCCCAGGGAGACAGATAGTGTAGATAGAGGGAGACACGAGACGACTGGAGAGTCAGCAAGCTGTGCCTTGTAAAATGACGAGCTGCTGAAAGTTTACTTGGTCTGTAGAAAATGCAAAAAACACTGGATGAGACATTTAAAAGAGAGGTACCTTCACACATTGTACATCCCGCATTGAAAACGTACTTATGACTATGAGTTTTCCTCCATATCTGATGGTGCTCCATCACTCCACATTGAGAACCGCCCAGTTATTTTTCTTGTCCTGGTAATCACAAGAGGAGGAAATCTAGGAATCTTTCAGGTAACATGGAAATAACATGAAAATCTCTCTTAATATTTCAAACCAACCATCATAGTTTAACCACAGTCCACTTTTGAGTGAATCAATTTGCTTAATTTACATCCTATTTGATTATGTTCACCATACAGTATAGCGTATTTCTGGTGGTTGTGTCATGTACCTCTGACATGACGGGCAGGTTGTCATGAGGAAGAAGCCACATGGTTCGGTGGTCCTTGGTTCTCTGTCTCTGCAGGAGCTTTCTCAGCAACCTCTTCACCTTCCGGTCTCTGGGGTCTGCACACTTCACCGCCTTCTTCGTGTAAAGACTATAAAAAGAACACAATACTTATTACATGACACAGGATGGCAGGACACGGTTCTGCACAAACCCCATATTTTAACCACAAGATTGGAGGCACAAGATTGACAACAACAACAAAAAATCAGCAATGATGTGGAGGACTAGAAAGATGTCAGGTGTAGCAAAGCCTCTGAAAGTTTGAGCCCAAAGGAATCGCAAAGTGGAGACGCTGTAGCGTGGCTGAAAATAGAGTCAAATAATGTTTTCTTTCTCCAGTAGAAACAAGTCAAACTGTGATCAAAAGTGGGCAAAGTTGAAGAAAAGAGGTTGGAGAACCACTTAAATAGAAAGGACCAAAAGAAACCACTGTATAAGAATTCCATGTTTTTGTTAAAAAGCAAGCTCCTCATTCCCTGGCTACATCAGATTTCTCTGACCCGCTGGAAACAATAGGTATCACAATGCTGAATGGTTTACTTAACTAAACCCTGCTGTTCTGACTAAATGGCTGCGGCAGGGCTCAGCTGGCTCGGAAGGTATTTTCAGATGGCTTGTTATTCCCACATATTTCCTTTCTTACTTCCCTGGCAAATGCCGCTCCGAGCCCTGCCATAACAACATGACCTGGAAAGATGACAATGCCTCTCAGCCCGGCTCTGCCCTCCTCTAATGAGAGGCATATTTTCCATGCCTGCAGATTGCTGTGTGCTCTTTAGCTCCAGGAGTGGATAGTTGAAATACTTGCATGATGGCTTGTATACTGCAGTCTGGCCCCTCCGTCTGCACCTCAAACCGCAAGACATCTTTGGTACGCACCTTGCCCTGGGAGTACAACATGCAGCACTGAACATCTCTTTGCATCTGCACGCCTTTACCTAGGGAACAAAGGAACAGACAAAGAGAAAGAAGAGCAAGGAAACATTAGAGGAGGGGTGTCAAACAAAAGCAAATTGACAGTATTAGACTAATGTTCCCTGGTGTCAAGCTCAATAAACTATGTTGGCTTCTTCTATTTCAAACCTTTGGCTTTATTCTACCAAGTCATCTTAGACTGAAAACATTTGTCTCAAGGGAGGACAGGAGACTGAACATGACAGCCACAAAAGTTTCAAACAGTATGCATTATGGTACACTATCACAAATAACATTAACGTTAGCTATCGAAACATCTTACATTAGTATTTACTGCACAGAATCATGATTTTGAAACACTGTGAAATCAGTATTCTGATGTTAGCTAAGACTGAAACAGTTTTCATATACAGGCAAATGTTATTTGTTCTGCAGAATGTGCTCATGCCTCTAGTTCCATATAGACACACACTCATGGACACTCACATGTACACACAAGAATGTCAGAGGAATTACAATGGCATCCCATTGTGCTGCGAAACATACGACCACGGCAGACAGAGAAAGTGAGAGAAAGAGAGGAGGAGTGTGTGTTTGTGTGGAGGGAGTGCCACGATGCCTTTTCATCCAAAGCAAATGTGTAAACAAATTAAAGTGTGATGGAAACAGCAGGAGCATTAAGAGCTAGCTGTAAAATAGGACAGGGCTGCTCTGCTGTGCCATAGAGGATTTTCAAATCCATCCTTTGGTAACATCACCGCACTTCCAGTGCTTTCACAACATTTAAAACAAACAAACAGACGAGACGACACCATCACGCAGACTGAGCCCTGAGACTGTTTCTTTCTCTCTGTGTTGAGTGATGTGTGATTTCAGATGCTCGTCCTCCCGCGTTCTGTCCCTCTGTTTACATCCGTGCCTTGCTCTCTGCTGCTGCTGCTGCTGCTGCTGCTGTACCCCTTTTCCTCTTTTCTCCTTTTCTGTCTTCGCCATCGCTCTCTTTGCCACATTGTCCACCTGCAGGGTGCATGCAAGCCACGCAACACACATACACAAACACACATGCACACACACACACACACACACACACACACACACACACACACACACACACACACACACACACACACACACACACACACACACACACACACACATACACACACACAGATAGTAAGTATGGTTGTGTCCTACCTTCCACAGATGCCAGGAGAATAACAGTCAGAGAAATAACAGTCAACATCTGCAGCATGAACATGATGAGAATGGCAGAGTGGAGGCGAGGAGAGGAGGATAATCTACTCTGTCACCTCTCCCTCTGTGGCTGCCTCTCTTATATCACTCCCTCCCTCTCTTTATACCTCCCTGCCCATCTCTCACTCACTCACTTCCACCACCTCTCTTGTTCTGTCTTACCGTCTTCCCCTCCCACCCTCTGTTTATCCATTTTCAGTCATTCTCACGCTCAGCCAAACTCCCTCCCTCATCCTCTTTTTCTTTCACACTCATCTCACCTCTCACTCATTTCTCCTTTCCTGCTGCTTCACTCAGGATGGCAAGCCTCATTTGTCTCATTTGAGGCTTTAAATTCCTCCTTCATCCTGCCTCTTATCTTGTCCTTATTGCATTTTTTCCTCCAGGACTGAAAGCAACAAGGATTCATCCTGTAGCTTTCAGATTACATGATAAGCCCTGATTTGGCATGGCACAAACATATTTCATTTCCAAATAATATACAATTAACCCTGGTTTGCAGCTGTGTAGTTGTGGAAACTCTCAGACCGGACAGTAGGCGTGTCTAACTTGTGCATCTGGATCAGTCTTGCAGCAGAGTTATGTTCTTTGTGGGATTCCAGACAAAATGCCAAACACACCGAGAAACTGTGATAAACTGAATTTATTAGCTTAACTCGACCCCGAGAGACAACCTGTATAAATGAATCATGGTTTAGAAATGCCTCTTGTAGATATGCATAGTATTAAATGTACAACATGTTATTCTTGTACCATTCAAACTGAAATGTAAGTGTAATTGTGCTTTTGTTATTTTATTGACTCTTGAAAAGCCTCCCGCAAAGTCCTGGCGAATTGAAGTTAGTGTGCATTTTTATAAAGCTTCTTAAAGATGCAACATATGGGATTCAGATCATTAATAAAGCAGCAAACAACTGTTTGCTATGTAAAGATGTAGTGAAGTCACTCTCCCTCCGTGTGTCTCATATATAGCGCCTTCAAGACACATTTGTTTTCTTTGGCTTTCTCTTGATATTATACCTGGTATTTTGTCAGTTAAACACCTAATTGGGCTAATTTCTTTTGTCTACTCTACCTCTTTTATCTACTGAAAAGTGTTATATTGAATAAAAAAAGTTTGCTTGCTTGTTATGGGTAATGCAACCTCTTTATTTGCACATGTTGGAAGAGGTGTTCCACAAGGTGCGGTCCTCAGCTTCTTACTTCTTGTGTTCAGTTTGTATGCTCCCACTATTTCGGGTTATCTTGAAAACATATCATATCGGCGTGTCATCTTTCTATGTTGATGACACACCGCTGTGTGTTTGATTTCAAACTCACAATGAAGCTTGTTTTCAGGCGTGCATTACGAGACTCTAGTGATAAATGTCACAAATTATTCTTTAAAAAAATAAAGACAAATCTTACATTCTTTTGTTTGGCACTTCTAATCGGGTCTTTAATTTACAGAAGAAACTTCTGTCAAACGTCTGGCAGCCAATATGAAACCAAGGCATTTTCCCTTTTATTTCTTTTTTATGATCTGGCTCATGCCAATGCACCAATTTCACCAAATAAATGGAATATATTTGGCCAATAAAGAGATTCAGATGTTTGAAAAATATGCCCATAATATGTCTTTGCAGCCTCCCCCTGTCTGGCCATAAATCATAATAAAAGTGTTACTTTCCATAACTGAACACCACAAGAACCAACTGAAGGCTCTTTCTGAGAGTCAAGCATCTACATCCATTACAGAGAGGCTTCAACAGAAAACAGCATCCGGACATGATTAAACAGAGAGAAACCAGATAAATTGATGTAGGCCGGCATCTGTTTCAAGATATTCCTTTGAACCGACCTTGTGGTAGAGAAAAATGACAAACACAGATGCCAAAGTCAGACGATGCCGCCAATAACAACAGTCTATAAAATGATTTATCAAAAGCCTGATTAGCTATGACAGATGACACAAATGTTGCTTCATCTCATTTCTTACACATTAAATTGGCAAAGTGTTTAATGTTTCTTGCTAAATAATAACTGAGCTGTAAATCGTATTAATAAGGAAATACATGATTGTGTTTCTTACCATATAAAAATATTTGATTGTTTATGTTATTTTGCTTGGACCACTGCTCATGTCCTTAAAGGGTCTCGCCACCCAAATCACCCAGACTTATGTTACTAACTTGCCATTCAGACAATGCCAATCTTTTACTTGACGAGGTTTTTAGATATTTGCCAGTGAAAGAGCAATGCCGCTCAAATACAATGGAGGTGCACATAACGCCATTTATGGTGTTCAAAGCATAAAAAACAGACTTAGCAGCAATGTTGAGAAACAATGTCCTCGGCACTGAAGATGAACAGAATTCAGCAGTTGACAATACTGTTTATTACTATAGCTTCTAATGTCTGATCTAAATGAAAGGCCCAAGTGAGAAAGAGTCAAAAGTGTACAGACATGACCCGTTTACCCCTCGACCACCAGGTCACCCCAGACACAATACCAGTTTGTTCAAAACCAGTTTATTTTTCACAATGCTTGCAAACTTTATTTCTTCATCTCTTTATTACTATTTCACCAACTCTCCTGTTGTCTCGTGCCTCATGCCCCTAACCTGAGCTCCCCACCTGCACCTCATTTCCTCATCAGCCACTCTCTATATATGCTGGCACAGATCCATTGATACCACATTGTCTCATTGCTTAGCTTACAATGTTTTTTTGAGGTTTTGCCTGTTTAATCCTTTTTTCTCTGATTCTTGTACTTTGGATTCCCCTGCTTGCCCCTTGTTGGATTTGGTTACCTGATTTCTTTTGATCATTGCCTGCCATGAGCTAAGTAAAACTGAACTTTCTTGTTACAGTGATTGCCTCTGTGTCATGCTTTTGGGTTCAAGTCTGTCACTCACCCAGATTCGGTAAAGAATTTGCTCTTTGGTTGCTAAGTTCCTGTAGCTATTCACAGAATGACAACTATTGAACAAACATTTTGGATTGTGTAGTCAGTAAAAATGTAACATGTGGCTGCTCTTCATTCTGATCTGCTGAGGTTGCTGTTGGAGGGAGGAGAAATTTGTATCTTCCCTCAAGTTATTTCTGCTGGATTGACACCAAAATCTGACACTTAGAGATGGTTTAGTTAGCTGAAAAGGTTTCTGTTATCATTCCCCGTTGTAGATATAGGAGACATGGAAACCTGTTATTTATGTTGGCTAGGTATCTGCAAGGAGAAAATGACACAGGAATGCAACATGCTTAACTATGTTTTATTTCATGTTTTTAGTACATGACATTATCACAAACTATTGAGGTTGAGTCCAAAGTAATCTTGCCCAAATAGAGGGTAAATCTGCTATAAAAGTGTTCCTATGATTTCAAAATACATAAATTAACCTCACAAATTAAAACAATATATCACACTTCATTAGCCTGAATGCTTTGGACATTCTGTCCTCTGAAAAGGAAAAAATGTTAAGTACATTGTCAGGGCAATACTGGAACCGTGAGTCACCTCATGCAAGGAAATATTGCTTTCAGCTTTCAACACTAATGTGGGGCATGTAATGGATAGATTTTGTTAGGGTAGAACAATATGGGCCTGCCTAAGTTCTTGTGGTAAAACAGATCAGAACATTGAACAAATTATGCTTTGGCTCCTGAAACACTTGGTGGAAGAACTAAGAAATATTCAGACAAAAAGGCAACAATGTCGCTTATGGGCATACATATCCGTTCTCTGGATGTGAAAATATGCAGTCTGTGCACTGAAGGGTGGGGTTGGGGTAAAGTGTGTGTGTGTGTGTGTGTGTGTGCGCGTGTGTGTGTGTGTGTGTGTGTGTGTGTGTGTGTGTGTGTGTGTGTTGGAGGTGGGGTTAACTGTTCAAGAAATTGACCCAAGAAATCAGGTTGGAATGTCAGCTGAAAAAACATACCTTCCACATGACTACAGGTTGGCTTCTGAGACGGATACATTTTCTGCATATCTTTGCTGCAATTAAAGTATCTGTCAAGGTGAGCGGACTCAAACATGTGGGTGATCAGAAATAGAAGCAATAGCAGTGAAAAGTGTGGCTGAGGGGGTAATGTCTTCCTTTTTAAGGGGGGGTGCCTGAGATGTATGGGGGGATAGTATGGCCTCCTGCAGATGTTGGAAGACACGGTTCACTGTGCTGAATATGCAGCCCAACAGATCTTATAGTACCTACATGGAATTTCGAAAGGGATAAAATGCGGCAGGCAAAACTTCAACTGATCCTTGAAACAAGGCAAACGGGGAGGTGTTTTGAAACCGACTATGAGCAGTATGGAATGCAGAAGGATGAACAGCACATATTTTTCATTCTTGTCCACCGTGATGTTCACATTTGTAGTTTTTTCCACATACCGTCATGATTAGGTCAACATTTTAAATTATTTAGTTTCTGACCAAAGAGCTGCACAGTAATGACATTCCATTGGCAAATGGTAGCATCTCTAAATGTCAAGGAAATGTGCTTCCTATCTTATCTCCTTTTGCAAAGGAAACACTGGACCATCTTCTAGAAAAAGAAAAGGAGTTAAAGCTGTCCCACAGCTCTGTGCGGCAGCAACATTTCAATTGACTGCAGAACCACGTAAATAACATCTACTGTCGCATAGTGACCGCTGTTTGTGTCCCGTGTGTAGTTTTGTTGCACTTTTTGTTTTGTTTCATTTCACAAAGTTAACCATGTGTTTCTAACTTTTTAAAACTGTGACCCTAATCTAGAAGAAAAAATGTTTCCCTCAAAAAGTAAATGAGTGCTGTTTAGTTGTATGGAACGTAGTTTCGTAGGAATCTGTGTAGTGCCATGACTTAAGGACATTTTCCATTGAAGCTAAGCAAAAGTGTTTAAGAAAAGACATTAAAAGTAATTTTCCTTCCTATTAAAGCTATTCAACAGAACCAGACTAGCTGTTTCCAATCTTAATGCTAATCTAATGACTTTATCTTCATATTTAGAAACATTAGAATGCAAACTGTTAACTGCAAATAAGCCCCAAAATGTTAAACTACTCTTTTACCATCAAGGATCTTAAACAGAAAAATAGAATATTCACAATTTGTGGAAAGACCTGACATAGGCCTTTATCTGCAGATAAAATGATTGTACCCTACTCTGTACCTGTGATCTGATTACAAATGTCATTCTAATTTGTTTGACTAGTTGTTGTATTTAAAATAACTAGACAAACAAAGGCACAGGATAAAAGTTTATTCTCTCAGCATGCCATTTTCCCATCAATAGAAGGATCATCAGGCCATCTTGTCCGGCTCTGGGCAGGGGGAGGCTCTATATTTTCTTTTCACATGAGATTTACTTAATGGAATGTCTTTATTGACTGTGGAATTAAAATGATGTCCAATCCTTCGACATGTGATTATATTTTATTATAAAAGAGCACTCCATGTTACCCTGTGCCAGTCGGGCATTCCTCTGCAGGGAGTTGACTGGTTCTCTTCTGGAACCAAACATCTGTGCTTCTCACAGCTCTGTTTCATTACTCCCCGAAACACTAAACCCAGAAAATCAGCTTAAACACACTCCGGCATTTATTTTGAAAATCCCTGCTGCAAAAACTCAAGGGGTCTTGACTGTGCCTAGAGTGCGAAACTGAACCCGTTTGTATGTGTTTGACAAATGCTGCCAGGAAGAACAAAATACATCTCAGGTCTAGAGAGATTCAGATACTTTCCTAATGCAAACTCAAACCTCTGTGATTTTCTCAGTGTCGTACAACAGTCACCGTGTTGAGCAAGATGTTTAACTTTCACCTCTGGCTTGTATTAATTACACTGTAATGTACTACTGCGGCAGCAAAAAGTAGTATTAAAGAAATGCTGACATATTTATAATTTAACACTGAGAAAATAAAGTGATCTAATATGTCAAATACATCTTTGTCTAGCTGATCTGTACTCAAAAATAGATCCAGACTAATACTGATAACCAAAAATAGATCCAGACTAATACTGATAACCAAAAATAATTGGCCGTACAGAAACGTCAAAGCTATGTGGCAGTCCTTTAGTGTTGCCATTACATAGCTTGTCCAGCAGTAACCTAACTGTAGTTTCCAAATGTAACGCGTTCATTTCTGGGTCACAATTCTTTAGCAACCAAATTTAAGGGATCCCTATCCAATAATTCAATATTTGTTTGTGAAAAAACCTCCTGATATATCATCTTATTTTATTCACTCTGTAGTCTCTCTATCTATAGATACGTGTGTCTATATATATATGTGTCTATGAATAATAGAACAATATTGGCCTCAAAAATTGGTAATGGAGCTCTACTGCAGTGTCGTGTGTGTGTGTGTGCAACCAGGGCCGTAAACTCTCAGGGACTCACCTTTCAACAATGCAAAATAACTCAAAGGGCCTTGATTAAATCTTAAGCACAATGTAACACACATAGTGAGTTAATTTTAAGACAAAATATTGAAGGGTAAAAGTATACAGTTAAAATCTTTTGTCATAATTTCCGTTTTTTACGCATGCTTTGTGTCCCAATTAACATGTCAGGCGGAAAATTCAAATCAGTAGAAGAAGGTAACCAACATATCAGCATCGAGACGATGAAGAGGAGAATAAACAAACACAAAAAGCAGAATTTACTGTCATGTTTCCTACAATAAAATAGTTTTAACGCCGCAAATCCAGTCAGTAGAGATGACATCCTGGCATTTTTAGTAGAAGGAAGTCTTCCTTATAAACATGTCAACAAAGGCAGAACCCTGGACCGCTCATTCATCCCTGGAGGTCCGATCAGCACCTTGGACAGGTGTTGACGCACTTTGATGTAGAAAGTTAAAAATGGTTGCGCTGAGCTGTACTGTACAGGAAGACAGAAGGAAGCTATACAATGTAGTAATTTAGAACAATGTGGTTTGAGTTTTGCTTCTCCTCTAGAAACATCTTCGTGTCTTTGCTGAGGAAGACCAATTCAGTCTACATGATATTCATGTCTTCTAATCATATTTTGTTTATTTGGCTCCCAGAGTATTTAATTTGAGGGTCATTTTAGTCATTACATCAACAAAAATATCAATAGAAAAGGACAGGGAGCCCTAGAGGGAAATGCAGCTAAATGAGATATATATATATATATATATAGTCACAAAAAATGTTTGCACTGCAGTCCTCAGCAAGTCATATCAAAACTACCCTTTTCATCTAATGTTTAAAAAAGAAGTTAGATATCCAGCCTGTACGATCATCCCAGTCTAGTGCGGGACTAATATGTACACTTGATTTATAGTAATAGTTACATTGGGACTAAGAGTGTGCAACATATGTCTTTGTTTTTAGTACAATATAGTAAATCTAGTTTTACCAATGTGTAGAATATCTATCTTGCAAATCTGGGTGTGAAATTGATGAAGATTGATTCTGACAGACACCGTTCGTTCAAAACTTACATTTATTCCATTGTACTTCACAAATAGTATTTCACAAATATTTACAGAAAAAGAATTTACATTTTACCACTGATGTCTTGAAAGTAAAGTATGAAAAATCTTAATGAGACATTGTAGAAAAGCATTTATAAATATCCATTTTGAGACTTTGACTTAGAAAAGTACCAGAAAGATGTTCACAACAAATTGTGTCCTTGTGACGGAAAGTTTCTTGGATGGTTGCAGATATTCAATGTTCTCGTCATTTGGAGCAGCATTTAATCTAGTGTGCCTACAGACAAATGAAAGAAGAATTAGAACAAAACTGCACTGGTACATACATTCAATACAGAAATGTGCTCAATAATGTCTACGGTCTTTGTGCACACATTTGCATGAACATGCTGTATGTTATGTATTCTTATCTTACACATGTGGGAGATTAATTTAACTAAATGAGGCATAAAAAAGGCTCTAAAAATTTTAAGTGCTGGTGAGGCTTACCTTCAAGAAATGCAAATTCATCTATGGCTTCTATTGCGTTGTCTGTAGAGGTAAAGAAGGGAAATGGGAGACAAAAAAATTCAGAAGTGGTTAAAAGATCTTTCAGATTTCTATACATCTTTGCATTTAAATATAAGTGTCAACAGCCAAGTGAACATGTTAATAATCTACTTTCCTCTACAAAAATCAGCATAATATCAACTTTAGTGAGTAATAATTTATATTACCACACAATCTAAATTGTTGTGATCTGGTCTGAGCCCATCAGCAAAACAACAATAACATTGTATCCTGTTTTAAACAAAGACTCTGTATGCATTTGTAAACCACATTCAGAACTTCTTTACAGCACTTACCCAAGTCCTTTCTTTGCAAAGTTTTTCTCTTTCCTTGCTGGGCGTAGACCATGGAATCTTTGGCAATCATCTCAACAAACAACTCCTGGAAGAAAGAAATGCATGAATATTCTGTCATTTGAAACTAAATCAAATTCAGAACCTAATAGTAATACCTCATATGATTTTTGATATCATTAGATTTCAACCTGAACCCAAAGAAAATGGGACCACAATGCATTTCACATTCCTGATATATATATATATAATTTTTTTTCTTTTTTCATAGTAAAATGATTTTTTTTTGCAAGCTCACATATGGTACCTTTTTTTAAAAGTCGGTTATATAGACCCTTACATTATAAACATGAAATTAAATGACTTAATTAGTTGACAACTCTCCTGATGAGTGTAACAGGTGAAAGTACTTCAATGGTTACAGGTTTAGGCCCCAATATAGCTGGTGGAGTTTACTATAAACTTCACTTAACGCATTGATGATATACTAGAGATAAGACTCATATTGCATAAGGATAAAGGCATCGTTAGTGACTAGCTATCGACTCTCGCGCTGTGATAGCACAGGGAGTAACGTAAAGCAGTCAGAGTTGCTGACGCACTTCCTTCGCGTTCCTTTTACCGTGGCTTTAGCGATGATGAACACAGACTCCTGGCTGGCGAGTGACACGTCTGGGTCGGTCTTCATGAGCGCCTTAATGCGAGCCAGCGGGAGTTTGGACAGTCTGCCGTGGCTCACGGCGGCGGCCGCGGGGCCCGTCTGCTGCTGGGTGCTGTCCTCCTCCGCCTCGGCCCCGCGGCTCTCCTCCTCACTCCCACAACGGTCCAGGTCGGGCTCCGTGGGGGTGACGGGTGTAGCCACTGTTGCTGCCATTTTCCGTTTTTAAACCGATAGTTATACTTCAAAAAACAGACAAATCACTACCGATTTCTAGCAACATGTCCCAGATGACAACAACATCATTAGCAGCGCGCCAGCATGTGCTTCCGGCCTTTCGGTGAGGGGCCTGCGCTGATTCGTCAGCTAGACAATCTGAAGCCCCGCCCTTTCCTCTCCCGCCAACCAATCTTCGTTGGTGATTGGTCAGAATGTGAACCAAGCTCTGGCTATTGGCTAGAAGTAAACGTCAATCCTGCCCTGCACGGTGAGGATAAATCAAGATGTTGATGCTTTTGAATCACGTTTTTTTATTTTATTTTGAAAGCAATACAATAGATGAGGAATATTATCCTCTTACTTCAACCAGTAACGAATAGACTTGGATAAAACAAACCTTTTCTCTGTTAATGCTTTGTGTCCACTTGGTGGCAGCAGAAACAAGCTGTGAACATAACACTGCTATTTTACACCCAGTAACGTTAACATGGCAAACTGTAAGCAAACATGACGTGTAGCAACAGCAGCTTTCTTTTGGAGTCGTGTCTCTGCTCGGCCTTTTTTCCTCTGTTTTGGTTTCCACCAACTCCTGAGGGAAATGTGAAAGCGAATGCTAAATGCTCCACTATGTAAACAAGCTAAGCACATATTGAACCGCATCTTTTATTAGCATCATATTATGCTATAATAATATGCAGGATTGTAATGGCCTCTTTACGTCATATTTTTCATTCTCAAAGTAGAGTTTCCTGAATTCCTCTTAAACGTAGCTGTTAACATTAGCCTACTGCTAATATGTGTAACATTAATGTTTCAACAATTAAATTCACACACTATGGAGTATGTTATTGTTTTTTGAGTCTATGCCAAACTTAAGTATACATATATATACACACACTTTGCAGGTGCAAGATTATCTGATAGCCTACAGGAATTATTTATCTTTAAAAGTGTATGCAGCATTTCCATCGTTTGTCTATGTCAGATAATAACGTAATGAGTGGTACACTAATACCCTGTTAATAGGATTGTGACGAGTGATTTAGTTCTCCGAAGGCTCAATTCACATGTTCAGTGAGAGTCAGGTGTGCCTGAGGGACGGACATGAAGGATCCGCAGCTCCCAGGTAAATGGATCTGCTTTATTCTAATATATCTGTCAGATTTGAAGAAATGTTTGCAGAAAGTATTGTATTGTTTGAAATTTGGGTACCACTTTCTAATAAAACACTCATAAAGGGTTTATAGTGTATAATTCATGGCTTCAATAATGACTAATATATAGTTTATTCATGCTTTATAGATCAGTTATTGGCTGTTGAAAAGAATAACCTTTGGGTACCAAGTCATGAATAAACTCTTTGCTTGTGTTTGTCTTCCAGAATAACAATAGCTTTGTCTTTTAAGTACTTTAATTCATCAGTAAGATGGATGATTGAACCCTCAATAATGACTTAACATTTAAAATTGAGGACTTGATTGCTCTTTAGATAATAAAAACTAATATAAATAATTTATGGTTTACAAATAGTCTGCTACAATAGCTAAACACCAGCCAACCGTATTCTTCATAACCCAAAACTACTTCTTGTAAATGGCTTCTATCCAATCTGAAAGCCATTCGTAAAAGATTTATCTTTTAAATGACAAAAAGTCTTCAAACACTTACTACTTGTATTCCCTTTTCCAAAGGTTCCTTATTATTTTTTAGCCTATTTAAACAACCAAATGGCTGCGTGACTTCTAAATATACATAAAAATGTTTAGCCCTAAATTGTTTGGCAATTTGATTGACATATTCAGCATAATTTACTGCATGTAAATTCAAAGTGCTTCATGCTAAAGTGCAGACAGAAACAAGTAACGTGCAGAATACAATACATTACAAGAAAGTAGCAGTAACAAAAGAAAAGAGAAGTTTGAAATAATCGAGTATCGACGTATTTAACCATTTAAATTTGACTAGACTCACTAATACTGTATTGTGCCTAAATCTGCTGTCTAAAAGAAGATCGTAATCCTGGCCACTTAAAGCCTACCTGGAACTAAACTTAGCCCACAATGACCAGAAGGAGGTACACAGTATTATTACACTGTAGATTAACAGAAGTTTAACGTCAGTTGTCACCATTGCATCTAACTTCATTTAACTCAGTTCTTCAAGAGTGTTGTCGTTTGAAGAGGTTATATCTGCAGAGCTCAAGCCTCGACGGAGGAACAATCTGACATCTAACCCCGTTGCTCGTTGCTCTTTGTGTAGTGCTGAACCTTAATCAACTGTTTCCTGTAAAAACAAAAGAAACAGGATATAAGCTTTACGTAAGAATTTACTTCAGATATTCTTCTGTTTGGGAAAACATGAATACTTCGGCCAATTTTTAAAACAAATGTGCTGAGACTTGAGAACTGTGTGGAAAGAATATGAACTTGTGTTCCCAGAACAGAGAAAAACAGGAAAGGTTGACACATCCTGCTTTTGTCTATCATTAAAAGAAAAATGAATGCAAACATGTTGAAATTGATGATATCAGCAGCATGGTCTGGACTTCTAAAGCTGACAAAATACTAGTCACAAAGCGACACCAGAAAGGTGTAAAGAGTCTTATATTAAAACATCAACAGAAGAGCTCCCCTTGTATCCTGAGAAATAGATTTAATTTAAGTTCATTTATAAACTGTATGTCGGCAACAAAAGGATAAAACAACAGCAAATGTGTATATTTGCAAATTAACTTAAAATCTACATAATCAGTTACTATTTGCCTCCATCTTGTAGCAGAACCTACAACTTATAAAATAATGTTAAACCAGGTTAGGATTGTTGTGAAAGCGGCCTGACGTTTTAGCTCATAAGGTAACGTGGAGGTCAATCTCATTACCAATGTTCCACACATGTAACAGCCCCACATTGACCTGTGAGACTTCCCTGGGTCCAGTACAAAAACAACTTAAGAGTGTACCCGGCTGTTTCCTCCGTACACATTACTGAATAAAAAGTACATTTAATATTGTTTTGTGTGGAACAAGCTCCACATGCTCATTTCACACGGTGGTGCTGACGTATTTTTACAGTCATCTTAAATTTATTTTCAAGCCATCAAAGTACGCCTATGGCCAAAGAAGAAAGAGAGCAAAAAATCCAAAGACGAGGCTCGAGTGGTGGAAAAGATAGCCAAGAAGTCACCGGCCTCGGCTGCCACATGTGCCATCCCGCAGCTGACTGAAGCAGAGAGGATGAGGCAGTCACCATTTGAGAGGGTCGTCTACGACATGGCCCACAACGAGAGGATCGTCAACGACCTGATGCTCGGTCGAAGAGTTGGCTTCTACGAGCTGCGCGGAGAGATCGGGCAGGGAAACTTCTCCACGGTCAGGTTGGGCATCCACGCCTTGATGAAAGGTCAGGAATCATAAGTTATTGATGTGTTTTCATCCCATTTATTTTATGTTTTTCTTTTAACCCATAACAAGCAGTTTTCTTATGACTTTTCTTAAGCAGCTTTCTTATGACAGTTTTCTTATGACTTCTTATTTTATTCTACAAAATTCTTATGAAATTTGTAGAATAAAAAAAAAAAAGATGGAGAACAACATTTTTTACTTTTTTTTCCTGATCCACGAACAGTTACAATTTTATTTTGAGTTTGTATTATAGGCCTTGTGCATAAAAAGGGGGTTTGCTTGTTGATTGATGTTTGAATCTAAAGATAATGAATATCATATCTGGCAGGAAGCACATTCCCTCCATTCCTGTGGGCAGCCACGTTTAAGCCTTTTCTGCTTTTATATACACAGTTTGTTGTTGTACATGACTAATATTAGTTGGCCGATCTCCTGAATAAGCCTTTCTGATCACCCCAGATCTTCCCCGACCCCTGCAGTGCATTTATTTTCTGTCGAAATGCCTTTATAAAAAACACTCTTTTGTCTGTGTGTGTGTGTGTGTGCGTGCAGGTTTAGCAGTTGCTGGGCTCATGATTCTTAGACACATTTTTCTCATACCTTAAAATAACGCTGCACCACAAATACCTCCTCATGTGCATGTCTCATGGGCTTAAATGTCTTAAGAATTGTCCGTTCTTATTTTGAGCTGTCACCTTGTTAGACCCTCTCTAATCCTTCGCTAACATCTAATCCCCCCCCCCCCCCCCCCCCCCCCCCCCACACACACACACACACCCCCCCCTCTTCTGTCTCAGAGAGAGTTGCTATTAAAATCATGGATAAGCTGCGTATGGACAAGAGGAGCCTGCCAATGACTCTCTCAGAGATCAGCTGCATGGAGAAGCTGTGCCACCCCAACATAGTGCGGCTGTACGAGGTGATGGAGACCAGCAGGAAGCTGTATCTGGTGATGGAGTACGGCAGCAGTGGAGACCTGTTCTCCCGAATCACCACCAGGGGGAAGCTTAACGACCTGGAAGCCAAGCTGGTCTTTGCACAAGTCCTCTCTGCACTTAAACACATGGTGAGCTTCAATGTCAGTCTTACAGTGGTCACCATCTACTGCACAGCGCTGTGCTCAGTCTGTGCCTCGTATCCCTGGGTCTTTGAGGTATTCATGATTCATATGATTGAGTCATTCCAACCTGAATTAGAGTTGAGTTTGTCAAATTGTTTTAAAGGTTCAATCTGTTATGTTTTCACCATATTTATCTGAAGTTTATTGGCATGCATATATGCTTATTTAGATATTTTTGGAGGCTATTTCTGCCTTTCTTTTCATAGTGGCCTGTAAAGAGCTGACAGGAAATGAAGGGAGATTACATGCAACAAATGTTTCTTTGTCGGTCTTAAACTAGGGATGTTGTGATCAGCATCTTAAGCCCCTTAATGCCCCATAAGAGTGGACTTTTATATCTTAATAAAATATTTTTTATGTTGTCTCAGATTATAAGTTTACTGCTGCAAATAAACATTTGACAACGTCGGAAAACATAACCATCTAAGATTCAGTAGTGTTAATGATAATCGCTAATAGAAAAAGTACGCAGATACAATACCAGAACAGTTTGAAAATACAATGTTAAAATCTAAAGTATTTTCAGCAAATTGTACTTGAATTATCAAAAGTAAATGTCCTCATGATGCAGAAAAATGGCCCCTGTGAGTGACATGGCAGTGTTATATAGACTGATAATTGTCTTTTTGCTTTTATTGTTAAATATTGGATAATTTTACCTCTTTGATCATTTAGGTGAAACCGTGGGAGAAGTTTAGGGAGCCATAATTGGGGCCAAGTTTCAGATTATGTTATGTTCATATTTTTTCATTTTAATTTTAAAAATATTGTCTAACTACAACTGTCAGATGAATATAGTTGAGTTAACAAAAGTGCAACATTCCAAGAAATAACATTGAAGGAGCATTTAAGTTATTATTGTTTTAAAAATGTTCATAGATTTATAGCACTTTATATCCCTAAAAATGCATTTAAAATGTCAAAACAGAACCCGTACTGAGATCTTTCCCTTTTTGTTTTGGTCATATTTCAGCACGACAACAACATTGTCCACAGAGACCTAAAGGCGGAGAACATCTTCTACACCACCAGCTCCTGCATCAAGGTCGGAGATTTTGGCTTCAGCACAGAGAAAGGCCCCAATGATCTCCTCACCAACTTCTGTGGCTCACCACCATACGCTGCACCCGAACTGTTTCAGGACAAAGGCTACGTTGGATGCTATTCAGACACCTGGGCTTTAGGTATTCTTTTGTACTTCATGTTGACGGGCACTATGCCCTTTTATGGGGACAAACTTGGGAGGTTGAAGCGCTGCATCCTTCAGGGGGCCTACAGTATCCCATCGTATGTGCCCAATCCATGCCAGCTGGTGATTAAGGGCATACTGCGGCCTGTGCCTGTTGATCGCTCGTCTCTCACAGAGATTACAAACAGTGCTTGGCTGATTGGGATTGAGTACCCTCGTCCGTATGACATGTTGCCCCTGTCCCCGGCACACTTTGCCCAGACCAACCAGGCTCTGTGTGTGGAGGAGCAGGAGGTGAAGGCTTTGCTGTCAGATCTGGGTATAACGACAGTCCACTTCCAAAACAATCCCTGCTTAGACTCAAGGAGCCCCTTGACGGGAACCTACCGGATCCTTCTCCATCGGGTCCAGAAGAGGAGGACGGTGGAGGCAGTGGGTTATTCAGCGCTTTACCCTGATGAGTACGGGAGTCCCAAGAAGTGGACTGTAGCACCTGTGGACAAACACGATCCCACGGCTGTCTGTGTTGTACTGTAAAGAGAATAAACTGAACTGGACTTACTTTAGTTGTGGCACTTTATCACAAACACATGTATCCAATAATTTGCGAGGCGTTAGGTTGCATGTTGAGAAATACTTTTCTCAGTTGTGCAATGCTGGCCTGAAATGGCAAACAAATGGAGGTTGAGGTCTGAGTCGGAGGGTTCTTCTATCCCACAGTGTAAATCAATTATAGCTTATGGACTAGGGCACCTCTCTTAAGTAATCTGCTATGGCTTTGTGTTCTGATCATTACATCACCAATAAAAGCTTACTGACGCACGACATTCATCAATCACTGTATGGCCATCAGCATCTTTCAATCCCTCCTAGTACATAGATCTACTGAACTAATCCAAGGCTACAGGTAATCCTAATAAGATAGAGAGTGCGAACATGCTTGGGTAACAGAAATGAAACCTGAGACTCTGGAATAACATCCGGGGAAAAGGTTACATAAGACAAAGAACAAAATTAGGACCACCTGAGGACAGAACAAAAGACAAAATGTAAAAACAGTCTGCAGAAAACCTAAATGTGCTTTTTTGTTTTAGACAAAAACGGATGCCTTAATTTATAAAGATATTTATAACAAATGCTTGTAAACACTCAGCATATTTGTATGATTGTCACAAAAAGTCTGGACCACACAGATTGTTTTACATTTTGCGCAATTTTAATATAAGTTTATGATATTAAGTCGTGTGCTAATGTTTGCTTATGTTTTTAGGGCATATATTTATAAATGCTTCATGAGCACTGCCTGAACTTCATTTTACTCTGTATTAACAATTACAGCAATGAGTAAGGCTAAGCATTTTCAAACAATGGCTCTTAAATATTCTTCTTAAATCTCCTTATCTTTCCTCAGCAGGATAATATTAATGTGTTTTTCTGCTGTATGCTTGACTCCAGCCAGGATTTCATCCATTTACAGAGAGATTTCCACTGAGATCTTGAACGTTTCAGGCTTCTTTATAAGCCCTGAAGTTAAAAAAAAATTGACCTTTGTGTCAGTTCGCAGGAACTGATTTTGGAGCCATCTCAAGCACTTTCTGTAAAAGTGCTGATTGTGAAATATGATGCATTTGTGAACTCTAGAGAGTTATGAAGCATTAAGCTGCGAGTTTTTTTTTGAAGTTGTGAATTCCCCTCGAAGGGAGCCAGGCATCACTCCTTGCCTATTACTGTCACCTCGCAATTTAGCGCCAATTCTGCCAGTGTCTACATGCACATTAATTCTGATTAGTGAATGACATTTTGCAATAAAGTGTTGAACCTGCAGCCCGCAGCGTTTTCCCACAGTTATGTGTACACATTGTGCGGACAGGAGTAGACAAATTATCAAGGCCCCTTTGAGTGCCAATAAGGAGTCTTGACTTGCTGTTTATTTAGAAAGACTGCTCTTGCTCAATATGACTCGTGTGAAAATCACTGTTATCATGTATGATCATGTAACTGCAGGATCTTATTGAAACGTATTCAAGATGCAGTAAATAATGTTCCTTATGACAGTGAAAGTTAAACAACCAACAGTATTTTTCCTGCAGCTCCTGTTTCACTAGGTTGCATGGGCTGAACTGATGCATCGAGAGAGAGTAAGTTGTTTCAAACCAGAGTAAATCATTCACTTTGATGTGATCAAAAGTGGGCGAGAATGACATGTCTATCAGGTTTATTAAACATCGAGAGAAGCTTGCCTTTAGCTTAGTACAAAAAAAGCCTATACCAAAACGGAGCAGATTTTAAAATCTTTAAACCAAATCAGAAAATTATATTCCTGATTTTAACGTCGCTCAGAAGTTTAATTTATTGGGGAATAATCATTTTTGAATCAGTTTAAAATCTGACGTTTATTGTCTCTTAACAACTCATAAATGCCACAAAATATTTTAGAAACAATGTCATATCATGATTTCATACAATACTGTGTTTTGAACATAAAAGTAAACATCTTTTCTTTCACGTTCATATAAACTACGTTTGTTCTTTGTGTACCTTTCCTTACCCTCTGGGATTATCATGGGGAGCCGAGATGTCAACCCGAAAAACAAGTCAGTGTGTGTTTATGATTGCATTTGGCAGTGAAAGACCTGTCTTCAGCTCTGGATGAATGACACATCTATTGTATAAAAGCACATTTGAGATGGTTGCGAAAGAGTAACCACTTTGCCTTACATAAACAATTTCCTTTTCAACTACGGGAGAGTGCAACAGGAAATCTAAAAAGGGAGTGGAGGTCTCTTAAAATGTATTACAATAAAGTACATGTGCTTATATCATTATATCCACCCTGTAGGATAGTTAGCGGTTTAACTCCCTACTTACCTTCTTGAACCTGAGCACCAGTGGATGAATTGTGCTGCAAAGAGTTTCACGTTTACCCAAAACTATTAAGGAGAGTAAAATCAATGTGTCGATTTTAGTCAGCAGTTAGTGAACCACGAAGTTAAGTCCTTTTATGTACATTTATCAATGCATGACCGGCTTATAGTGTTTGCAATCAATAACTGTGGGTGTTAAAAGACACTAATGTTTAAGAGAAAGGCAAGAAAGCATGAATATCTTCAGGGTACAATTGGAGCGAGTTCCGACATGTCTCTCATGTAGCAAGGAATCATATAAACAATTTTACGATCTGAGCCAGAGGTGAGAACGAACGAAACAGCTTCAGGGCTGCAGTCAACTTCAGTCCACATCAACTATTTTCACATCAGAAATCTGAAATCCAAAAGAGGGTCAACTGTGACACCCTGGTAGGTGATTAGTGCTTTGTTAATGCTTCATGGAGTGAAAAACAAGGACAACCGTCTACACCGGCTTTTTGTTTTCTCTGTCTGGTTTCTTGTTCTGGACCGTGCCCACTGTGAGAGAGACCAGAGCTCGATCACTCTAATGCTGAAATATGTAGCTGAACCGTACATTTGGATGAATGTAGCAGAACTGAGACATAACATAATATCTGCAGGATTTCAGCCTGCTAGACAAATAAACTTCTGATCTACGGCCACTTACATTTACAATCATAAACTGGAGGGAGTGTGGGCAACCCCCACATCAAATATAACTGAGTTTCTAAATGCTTTGAGGGGCACAGTGCACACAATCTTTCCTTTCGGTTATTAAAGAAATAGCATGTATGAAATGAAAGTGAATCAGGTTTGACCAATGTTTGAGGGGTCAGATTTTCTAAATGCAGTCCGAAATGATGACTGTAAACTAATGTTGGGTAATACGCTAACATGGCAGATTGCCTTTTGGACTGTCTCCTAAATCCATGTTAGAAACTCATTCTGAGCCAGCGTTAACGACATGCTTACTTAAGAAATGCTTGTCTCGCAATACAATGCAGAAAAGGAAATGGAGGAGCTTCTCACAGCTGGAGGACGTTAAAAGTAACAGCAGATGGATGGTGGTGAAACAGCTCCAACAATACCTCAGAAAACAAACACCATCTTTGTAAGAACATTATTGCTGTCTGTTCATGAAGTTTAATTGGCTGAATCTCCAAAATGCAGTTAGAGAGATGTGTCTGAGCGCATGTGATGTCCTCTTGGCACAAAAGGATGAACTATGTTGATTTTGCTGTTGCAAAAACAGCACTATGAATGGAACATAGTACATACTGACACAGCTTAAGTGTTCATCCGTATTTTGCTTTTTATTTATAGTATATAGTCAAGAAATAAACAGGAAGCATAGAAGGAGGGAAAAGTGGTGAACTGCAGCAAAGGCGCCCAGCGGTCTTGGCTGAGTAGGGAAACATTTACAAGACTTAACCACAAACCAAATATCCTTCAACTTGTAGATATGGCTGGATTACCAACTGGGAAAATGGGCAACATGCCCAGGGACCCCAAACACTGTGTGTCAGCTGCTTTTTGTTAATACAATTACTTTCTCAACGTCAACTGCGGGTCCTAACTTTTTACGTAACCTTGTGTCTTTCTCGTGTTTAGTTCATTTTATGCTCTCGTGGTAAATTTGCCGAAACAAAGCTATTCCATCAAACCTACAACAAATGAACCTGGCCAGGTAACATTCCAGAATAGAAATACAGTATTTATTCTTGAGGGAAAATATCATGAAGCTGCCATCTATTAGTGTGCTGTGTGCACTGTTATTGATAGGAACCTGGAAGCAACAGTGGTCCAACGGAAACCTAACTTTGTACAAACTTTGAAATACATCTTTGCACTAAATGAAGACTGTAGATCAATTGGATTGAAGCTCATTTTGAAGGGATCACTTCACAACCAGCATGAACAAGATGAAATGATTACGCAACACAAAACCTGTTTCAATGTACACATCGGAGCCTGAGCATTGTTTAAATACAGACTGGACTTCTTCTAATCTGGATGGCTGAGAATCTTAACAGACATGGTAGATCTTTAACTTCAGTGTCAATGCTTTACCATCGTTATCATCAAGCCAATGGAAAACAGCTTTTTACACCAACTGCCCCGAGAGCCAAGTTTTATAGTGTGAGCGGATGGCTCATGTAGTTAATTATTGGTTGAAGCTGATGCCAAATGCAGACTGTGAGAGATTACTGGATCAAATCTGTGCCTGCTTTCATGGATATCCAGTTAAGATCTCATCAGGGAGGAATGATGCATTTCTATCCCCCAAAATCAACCATTGCATCACCAAATCAGGTCAAGAACTGATATAAAACATCTTGGTGTTTCCTGATTCATCATAAACTAAAATAGAAAACCAGAGTCTGGGTTGTATTTCCTCTTTATTTGACACAGAAGGACACAAAATAGTATTATAATGCTACTATAAAAATATGGAAATCTGTCGTACAAAAAACGTTCAGCTTGTCCCCAAAGTGTTTTTTTTTACATATACATCACACACCCTTAAACAAATGATTACAAACACATTCTGCAAATACATTTCAAAGCTGCTAAACAGTGGCTCATTCCTAGCAGGCGCTACATATCACAGAGAAGTTAACAGTCATAGTGATGTCTCATATAAATGAATTTTGCTATATGGAAATAACATTGAGGGTATGGTATGTTCGTGTTATAGCGAACCGTGCACATTTACATTCTCTGTCAGCACAGGAAATACCTACTGAAACACAATCCATGTGGTTAAAGGTGATATATGATGCCTGAAAAAGGTGAAACATCTGCTCTCCTCTCGCCCATTCCTTTCTTGTTTCTCTCCTTTAAGTGATCTACGGAGACAAATGTTTTACAGTGAATGTTTAGACTCTCACATTCACTTAGTTTCTCTGCAGGAAATTCAAGTTTATCATTGTGCGAGTGTGTTGTGTAACTTTTTACCACATTCTGGTTTCTTATATTCACGGACAGCATCAGCTCCTGGACCCAAATGTCATCCGGATTGGTGCAGCGAGTCCACTGTTTTTTATGTGACGGCTTCTTCTTTATCAGAAACCTGCACACATTAGTATTATTATTTAAGATCATCAAGCTTACTGAACAGGTTTTATTAGCATTCAGAGACGCCAGTTATTTAAAAGTTCTGCTCTGAGCTTGGATGGATCATATGCTCAGTAGCAGGTTGTTTCTTTTTCCATTAGTTTTGCCAACTTATTACAGTGGGAAGTTTCAACAACGTATCAAAATGCTCGCTAAGTGCCAGCAAAGAAGGACATACAACTTGTTACTCACACGACAGCTGTGATGTTGCAATCACCATCTGTTCTCTGAATCCTGTAACTTTCAACGTTTCTCTGTGCTCTTTGCGTCATCCCTTTAAGATAGCCGAGGCAGCAGTTCCCATATGAGCCTGGAGAGAGAAGTTCACAGAGGGTTAGAAAGAGATAAACTGCCTCACTTAAAGATGGCAGGAAAATGAAGCAATCTCTCAACTTGTACACTCTAGTTAGGGTCCATGAAGGAAACAATATAGCTCAATTGTAAAAATGGTAACTTGCAGTTATA
Organism: Pholis gunnellus; assembly: GCF_910591455.1. Taxonomy (NCBI): domain Eukaryota; kingdom Metazoa; phylum Chordata; class Actinopteri; order Perciformes; family Pholidae; genus Pholis; species Pholis gunnellus. The sequence goes on from NC_136530.1 coordinate 8,000,918, forward strand.
TTTACACATACGTTTGCTTTTTTTTTAATGCTTATGAATAAAAAGTGCCAAAGGGTGCACTATTTATTCAGTTTTTTGTCTAATATTTGTAATTTGTGAACTATTAATTCAATATTAAGACAGCAAACACAAGCATGGCTTTCACAAATCACTGATTCAATTGTATGTCATCAAATTATTTATCTTACTAACACGCAACACAACTTCTCAGTCTCTGAAACATATTTTTACAGTGTTTTTTTTCACATAAACGTGCAGTCATTTTCCAAATAGTTTTCTTTAATTCACTTTTTTGGGGAGGAATGGCAAGAATTTAGTTTTTCATACCGTGCCCTTTCCCTCAATTTGTAATGCCTCGAGTGTTTAGCTGTAATGAATCTACTGAAAAGTCAGCCATAAGCTGCAATGATCACCTAAAAAGTATAAAGCAGCAATAGGAATGTTGAAAAGTAGAAGAATGAGGAATGGCAAATTCAATTCAGATTTATCAATGAAGAAACTGCCAGTTTTGCTCCAATGTCCACACAACATGTCCACAATCTATAATTGTCCAGTTGTTCTGTATTTTGCTGAGGTGGAAATGTTTATAAAAATCGGTTGTTTTATTTAACTAGTAGAAGTAATGTGTGTTTTTTTCTATTTTTCTAACTCGTCATAAGATTAGCACATGAAAGAAGTCTATAATAGCAAGCCTCGACAGATTACACTTTGGAATGAAGTGTTGTGGTGAGAGGTTGTGAGCAGAATAATTCACATCGTTGAAAGAGAGGATCAAGTAACAATCGAAAGGAATGTGGAGTATGAAATACAGCTGCAGCCATAATTCAACCAAATTTGGTCAAAGTGAGACTGCATATTCTCCACAGTCATACACTGAGCTAGGTCCATTAAATTACAGTGTAAAATGCTGAAACAGTTACCTGCACAGTATTGAGCTATTCTTTTTTTTTTTAACGCACAGTTATATTGGCAAACTAATCAAATTTGCTATTATAATTTCATAGTTCTGCTGTGAATCCACTTACCTTGTGCAAGACTCAGGTGCATGCATGAGAGGATCAGAAGAAAGAAAAGCGCTTGGGACTTCATGGCTGTGGCTGCTGTTGCTCTTGTTGTGTTGACCGCTGCGAAGACACAAACAGATTAAATCACAGAGCAGAGCTAAACAAAAAAAAGAAGAACAGATTCCCACCCTCCTTGCACATTTGGGCTGTTGATATAATATTTTCCATCACAAACCCCTCTGAGCTCTTGTGAAAGAAAAAGGTTATGTCGTTGACCCCGTCATTAAAAATGTTCAAATCCTCTTCTGGTTTCCAGCTGTGTGCAGCTGTTTTTTATCTCGAGCGTACTGAGTGACATTTTACAGAAACCATGTGAGCTTGTGATAAGTTTTGGCTGGATTTTCTCTCTGCAGTTATCTCTTAGTAAACTCATCACTTGGAACACAAAGCAACATGTTTTCAAAATCAGGATTACGAAAGCACCAAGAATGACACGAGGGTTGACGTTGTTTCTAAAGCGCGCAGAAAGACGTACCTGCTCACTTTCAGTCTTCTACAGGATGTGCTGGCATGAGAACCTTTTGTCCAATGGTGCTTGTTAGTTGCTCTGTTCTCTAATATAGTGCACACTTGATAAATGCCCTCCCTCCTTCACCACACCTACTCTAACATGTCAACAACACTCCAAGTTTTGCAACTGAAATTTGATCACCTAATCCCATAAAACCACACTCCGCCACTCTCCCCTCCCACCACCACACATATACACACACCCACACACACACACATGTCAATACCACCCAGTACCTTGATGTTTGACCCATGAAGACAATGAATAACCCCAAAAGGCTGATGTTTTCATCACTTTGGTCTCACATTCAGCACTTTGAGACACATTGGTGGCGATGGATATATACAGTACAAAATATTAACGCAATACTTTAATGATACCTTTTAAAAATTCTTGATTGTCTTGGTGGTCAGTAATACCTCTGCACATGATAGAGATGTCAGTGTCCTCAAATACAGCTGGACGGATACTTCCTCACACAAAGGCTGATCTAATCTCACAGCACTGAAGCTTTCCAGATGTAGGATCCCATCCAAAGTTGTTTTATTGTGTATCTATTACACTTAATTCAAATCTAATGAACTGGGCCCATGTACAATTGGTTATCTCCATCAGTTCTTTTTACAGCTGCAACCATTTTTCCGGCCCACCCTGCATCCCATCTTATTCCTATGCTCAATCTATAAGGATATTCATGTCCCTTTGCATTGTTATCTATATTATCTAGTGTATGACTATGGGGAATTCTTGGTCACTTATTTTCCTGCACCACTGTAAATAAAGTCAAACCTGCACATTTGCTCACTGTGTTGCTGCTAAATGAATCGTTTTCTTGAGTAATGAACATTCAAGATAAAGAAATAAACACAGAGAGAAGGAAAAGTGGGGTGTCAGGAGGCCCATGTACTAAATATGTGTGATGAATGTTGTTTTCAAGCTTCATTACAAGTTAATTTCAAATTAAGTGACAACATATGTGGGTGATTGTGCGTAACTTTGTACAAATGCACGTGCAAGTATATTTGTTTTACAGTGGTTAAAATAGAAGCAGAAAGGGGCAGTGGAGGCACCTGGGCCCTTCAACCTTACACAACCTTTATCAAACCACCCCAGTGAAACAACACCTGGCCCTCTCAGAAAATGCTTTAACTTTTTGTATCTTTTATGTTCTGTTTATTTTTTAACTGCTTCGTATTTCTACTATAATTTCTTCTCTAAAAAGTATGGGAACAGCTCATTAAAAGCCCAACACGTGTTAGCTTTCTACAGTGGTAAAATGTACCTCCCCTGCAGTTACCCCATCAAAATTCCTGGCAAAAATACAAAGGTTGTGACCTCAGTGTCCTCGATGTTTTCTACACTCAGTATGACTGTTCCTTGTGAGGTATGAAAATAAATGTGCTCTGAAGAAAAAGGCAGGACTTTATAGAGTTCTATCCCCGCGATAGTTTGATTGCTTCCAAATGTCACTGTTCTCTTGACTTGTGTTGTAAATACATTGGATTGTGTGTCTACCACATCCCAAATGTAAGCTACTGCAGGTCTATTTGTAATAAATTGAAAGACATGTTTTACAGATTCAAGTTAAGTACATTCTATGGTTAGAAAGTAGGTGTAAAGACGAACATTACACCGTTATGTGATTGTTAAACATCTCATTCAAAAGCCAAGGACATTAATGTGCTGCTATAACAGCATCCACTCCTCTGGGAAGACTTTCTGAAGGAGTTTGGGTTCTGCCATTCAGACACAAGAGTGGCAGTGAGGTCAGCAGCTCATGTTGGGCGATGAGGCCTGGATGCAGTCTGCATTCCAGACGGTTAATCCCAAAGGTGTTGTTGGTTGAGGTGGAGGCCTGGACTCAATTCCTTTCACACCACACTGGGAAATCTATTTCTCTATCCACCGGGCTTTGTGCACGAGAGTATTGTAATGTTAAAACCAAACTGTTAAAAAGAAAAAGTCCATCATCTGTGAATAAGTTAATTGATAAATCACATAATCTATATGTTATACATAAGTACATACATACATAAACAATATAAAATATCAAAAATGTAATTGTATGCTGTAACATTAAGATTTACGATAATTGGGACAAAGTAGTGCAGCCCACACCATGAACACCAGACCAACACCAGACAGAAAAATAAATAGTAAGAGGTATAGCAAATTAAAATAGAAGTAAAAATTGAGCAGCAGATTAAAGTTCATCCTATGAGGCAAAAGTGCCAGTGGTGTGAAAAGTAGAAATAGTGGAAAATGTCAATTTTTAAAATAAAGTTCAGGTGCTTCAAATTGTTTTTTAGTACACTAATTGAATATAAGTATTCATCGTAAGGTTGTTATAAAAATGTTGTTATCGCTGCTTGAGAAAGATTATTAGAAACACTACACCACTATCTAGCGGTCAGAAATGAGAACTGCATCCGATACAAAAAATCTATTCCATTGATCCAGTTCCGTGTTATGGATGTAGCCCAATACTCCTGGCCATGGACCTGGCCGGGTTTTACGGGACATTCACCGACACTTCAAGTGTGGGCGTGACCGACCGGCTTGCCTCCATAACAGCCTCTAGGCAACCACTCAGACCAGCAAGTCAGGCAACACACTGAGTGCAAGTCATCCTGACTTCATAGTTTTACAACAGTTGTGAGGGCTGTGCTATTGTTCTCCAGCCAGCTCTTGTAACCAGCAGTTACAGTAGCGGTTGGTGCCATTGTGAACGCGCACTTTTCGTCCTAGCAAGACACTGATTAGCAACTTGTTAGCTCGCTGATCGAGAACCCACATGGACAGTGAGGCGAAGATGTTGCTGACCCACGCCAAGACTCTCAGACTGCACACCGGCAATTTAGTCAACCGAAGTCGCCTGAAAAAGAAGTGTCCGTCCTCTCCCAGCGAAGAGGTAAGACACCGGAAACCTGTCTGAATTAAAAGCGAGGGCAGTAAGTTAGCTTGTTGTGTTGCGTGTGACAGTTTAGCTTATTAGCTTAGCCTCTTTTTTTTTTTTACCTGGCTAAACATTTAACTGGCTAACGACACCAGTGTGTGTTAACTGATAATAAAGCGTGTATAGGTCCATAAAGAGGGACGTTTTAAAAAAGAAGTCATTCAAATTGTACCTGTCGAGGTCTCGAGCTACAGGACTGTGTCTGAGATAAAGTAAAAGTAGAGTTTGAGTCTATAGTGTCTTTACTGATGTGATGAAGGCATGTTTAACAAACAACAAACAGTATGTGATGTTTGTTGTTGGCGGCTCACATCATACAAACTGTGAGTGTAACAGTTTAAGAACGTTGAGCCTGGAAGCAGCAAACTGGTGACACAACACCTGCAGGCAGGTGCTTTATTGAAACAGGGTTGGTTTGAGCCAGTACTCAAAATCTACTGATATGCGCACGTGTCATTCATACATTTAGTGCTGCACCTACATATCATCCACATTGATTCAATAAAAAAAAGAGAATAATAAAGACTATAGGAAATGGTGAACAATTGCAATCACAATTTTTGTTTTAAGTTGACGTTTTCAAATAGCTTCTTTTGTCCAAACAGCAATCTAAAACTCAAATATATTAAATGTATATAACACAGGGGAACGCTGCAAATCCTCATAATAAAGATGTAACTTGTGAATGTTTGGCAATTTGCTTAATAAATGACTCAGACAATTATCCGATTATAGATGACTGACTCATCCATTAATCGACTAGTTGCATAGACGCTCACTGTAGTTATTTTAAAGGTTTGGAGGCGATTTCCTGAACGGGGATTTTGGTCAGACTTGTTTATTTTTCCTAATTGCTGCAGATACATCTCTCCTTGTTTTAAGTAAAGGTAATTTGGGCACAATGTCATGTGTCAGGTACTTTAGTCCAAAGTTCATCTCATAATTTGTTGTTGTGTGACACCAACATCTTTACGTATTGGGGTGGTTTGACATTTTGTATCGCCTTCTGCACTCACATGGAGATGTCTCACTCATCCATATTCTTCCGACACTACTGATGCACCTGGCCTCCTCACCCCATACTTATCCTTTTGTAATTATGTTTTGGAAATAAAACATTCGTCATCACTTAAGCTTGACTCGTCTCCTGTCTTTGTCCCACACTTTGAGCCGATGTGGGACATTGTGACATTTCGCCTAACTGATTTCATTGTTTATAACACATTGCGGCTCGAGTTTGGCAGAGCAGCATGTCACAGCTGTCTAGATGTTGGTGCGGGGGGGGGGGGGGGGGGGGGGGGTCAGGGGTCAGAGTCTGCTGAGGGATTAAAAGCTGCTCCGCTTCAGGGATCCTTCCTGAAAGTATGCATGTTTCACAGATGTTAATAAACAATTGTTTTTCTGTTTGATATTTCAGCTCCAAGACTGCATTCAAGCCACGCTTAGTGATTGGTCTTCCACAACAAAGATGCCATCGAAGGTGGGGAGATGTTTCCTGTTATCCTAACGTGTTGATGTAGCTCTGTTGGGTTCTTGATGTTTAGTAATGCATCTAATTCTGGCTCTTCCATATCAGTTCTTTTGCATGTTAGTATTTGCATTGTCGTTTTCACTTAAGGTCAGACCAGCAGTATGTGAATAAGTTTCACATTGTGCTGCCACACTGTCCAGGGAGGTTCCAGTGCTTGGGAAAATAAAATAACTGTAGTGATGAACATCAAAGGTTGCCTCTAGCCTTGCTGAAAAGAAGCTGTCATGATGAATGTTCATGCAGTGCTGCCTGCCTGAGGCGCCATTCCAAATGTGCGTCTGTCTGTAAAGGAGGGTGGAGGTTCAAAAACATTGCCCTGGGGGTTTTGTTCATTAACTGTGATGGGATTTCTAGAACGCACTCATCAACCACTTGTGTTCATCAAACTAACTAAAAACCTGAAATGGAGATTTAAAACGATGCAGGATCCTGCGTAGTGTTCCTGCTCAACACACCTCTGCACTGGCTGTTTTGCTCGGCTCAGCTAATCTGCTGCAACTTTTACTGCCCCGCCCACAGGACTCAAATGGGGATGGGGGAAGTTTGAAAGAGTTGAACTCGGGGATGGTAAATACAAAGCGTATTAGACGCATCCCCTGCAGGGAAATGTAGAGAATGGGATGTTTAAGTGACGGGGCCCTGAGCTGTCTTCAGGCGCTTTTTGATGCTGTGTAACAGATCCTTGTTGTACAGATCCGACATTTGTCAAAGATCTTGTCGTGTTATGCTAACCTTCTTTAAACAATGCACTTCAACGTGTCAATTTTAAACACAGTAGGTCTCATGTGTGATGTGCTGACGCATCATATTCTACCTTCGTTCTTAAGAGTACTGTATTAAATGTATCACTTGTTATTAAGTCTTATGAGCAAAAAAAATAGCGTTTAATAGACGATAAAACACTGAATGAGACAATTTAGAGGAGATTCGTCTCATGACAGACACTTAAATGTTATTTTCTCTTGAGTGGGTAAATTTTTTTTTTAACAAGCAATGCTAATGATAACCTCATATACCATAAATAAATAATCAGATCAGATTTGCTTTTTGCCTGAATGAAATTGAACAGAGCCGTTCTTCTGGTGGTTCCTGTTATACGTTCTGCTAATGGTGTCACAGAGTTCCACTGATCAACAGGTGGCAGTAATGCACAAAGATAAGAAGCAATGGCTGGAAAGGGCAGGAAAGAAGAAAACTAGATGTAAACTATTCAGGTTCCAAACTTTTTAGAAAAATCAGCTTTCCAAAAAACATTTCTGAGGAAGGAAATGCATTCATCACATTTGTTAGACATCAAGGCTTTACACAAAGCTCCTTCGTGAGTAACGCTGAATGTAAACAGAACTTTTGTGCTTGTCTTGCAGGATTTCCCAGACACACTGGACTGCTCCATTCCTCAGGCAACTGATGCTATTACGCCTGAAGAGAGGGATGAACTGAGGGTCTCGGGTCAGTACTGGAGTGTTTGCCACAGCATTTTATGAGACTGTGTTGGGTGAACGTCAGACCCTTTTAGAGGGGGAAATGTTGTACATTTTAAAGTGAAATGCATCAATCTGGTGCACTTTGAGAGGAACATTTAGAGGCTAGATCTATGAAGAACTTTGTGCTCTCGTAAACAATGTTGTCCTCTGGTGTTAGCAGTGATGGAATATATCTAAGTACATTTACTCAAGTACTGTACTGTACTAGTAGGTTAGATGTAGAGTTTTTTTTTTAAATTTAACTGCTTGTTTTCGCAGTCAAGCTGTTCCTGTGCGAGTCGGTTCAATCCTCTATCAGAGATGCAGTGGAGATGGGTGAGCGTTAAATCCCTTCAGCTGAATCTTTATGGGTCTTAAAGACTACACACATTTTTTTTAGGACACTGAACTCTACTTGTGTTACGGCCTTGTCTGTCACTCATTCCTAGTCTGCCAGGCGCTGGCAGTGTCCCAGCTTGACTCTGTTATCATAGCGCCACCTTGGCCCTTGGACAGTGACAGCCAAAGTCTGGCCCACCTTCAGCCTGCTTGGGAGGAGCTGGAGGCTCTGGTCCGAAGCCAGCAGATTGCTGCTATTGGCACCTCTGACCTGGACAAAGACTTGCTGGAGCAGCTCTACAACTGGGCTCAGGTTAGTGGAAATCTTGTGTGTGTGTGAACCTTAATTTGTTTCAGAAATGAAAATCTGGCTTTATTCGTTAAATGGCTTTAGAGGCAACATGTATGTTGACTTTTTACAATACGCTGGATTCATAGATTACAAAATGTGCAAGCAGTAATGTGCTTTCTGTTATGACCTTTGGCCAGTGGACCACTGTGCGCCATTTCCTATGTTGAACTGAATGAAGCCAGTCGTTGACCACATGCCCTCTCTTGTACAGGTGAAGCCCAGCAGCAACCAGTTCAACTTGGCCTCCTGCTGTGTGATGCCTCCAGACCTGACAGCCTTTGCCAAGGAGTTTGACATCCAGCTGCTCACACACAACGATCGCAAAGGTTCAGAAATTCAATGAAAATGTTTTTCTGTCAGTCAGATGGGTTTGTAGTAAAGTTTCTGAACGCAAAACAGTTTTTTCAGTGCTTAGTTAAACATTAAAGGGTAAGCTATTAGATATTCTATATTTTTCTAATTGGCAACAAAAGCCATCAAAAGATCAAAACCAACTGTGTTTCTGTGTAGAAAAAGCCAGATAGACCAAGTCAATCATATTTATACAGCCCAATATCACAAATTTGCTTCATTGCACTGAGAGACTTGTTTCAACATTATCGTGAATATGGGTAGTGTAGTTTATTTTGAGTCTGTCCCACATAAACTGTCCGTCTGGCGGAATTACTACAACACCAAATATGTAGTAATGCACGACTGAAAATGGTCCCAAAAAATAGATTTATATCTTTAGGAGAAATGATTGGGCCTGGTCCTGATGGCCACAGAGAAGGGAGGAAAGTGTACAGACACAGACAGACCCATTGTTGATTTTTAGTCTTTTCATGGGATTTATTGACAATATAATACTTATAGATAAAGTTGCAGTTGGGGTCAGCAGCAGTATCAGTGAGTCTCATGTTTACACAATTAACTTGTACCTGTCTTTTTTTTTTTTTCCATGAGTTTTAAACGTCTCTTCTTTTGGTTCCATGTTTCCACAGAGTTGATGTCAGCAGCCACATTCCAGGAGGCGGTGCAGGAGGGAACGCAGGACCTGAACATTGCTGACTGGAGGCTGGAGTGGGTCCTTCGCTACTCCATTATTGTGAAGAGCCGGGGCATTATCAAGGCTAAGGGCTACCTTGTCAGTGCGAGGAAGGCGAGCCCCTAGCACAACCCATGAGGGAAGACGCATGGATGAAGCCATTTTCCTCTTTTCGTTGACATACACACACAACACATGCAAAGTAATGTCTCTGAATAATGGATGCTGCCATTCACCATGAGTCTGGAAGTTATCGTTTTATCTTATACGGTTGCATCCTGATCGTGTACCATTTCTTCATTTTAACTGATGCAGGTGTTCATTAGCGTCGTCTCAGTGAGATCATTAATGGGAGATGAACATGCAATATTAACTCAATATTCGGTTTTAAGAGAATAGAGTGTGAAAGTTAGAGTTTCACAGATGAATAGTACATTGACAGATCAGCCATTTATCAACACACTAGAGGCTGCTTTAATGATGGAAAATGGCGGTTGCTAAACTTTGATCCAAGGCGAGGGTTCCTTAACCTTGTTCTGACTTGAAGTGCCTCTCATCCTTTTCTCCTCCTGTCCTCATACCTGCTTTGTCTCCACTGTGTCTGTGTGAATCAAGCTTTAAATATATTGGTCTGAATGAAAAATCAAAGGAAGAGATTTGTTTTTAGTACAGAATGATTGAAAAAAAATTGAAGCTGTATATGGAAAAAATATCTAAAAAAACGTTTATTGTTGCAATTGGATTTTTGCTGCTGTATTTGCATTTCTAAATTGAGAAAATATGTGCAAATTTAAATCAAAGATGTTTATTTTATGATGCTGATTGTAATTGGTGAAGAAAACAACTAATGTAAGTATATACAACTGTATTTTATCAGGCCTTTTTTTTCAGACCATGTTGACCCACTACTGTGCTCATGAGATTAATTTGAGGATAGTACAGCAATATTTTGAGATTGACATGCATAGCAGGTGCTTTTACTCTATATGCATTGTTGTTGTTAGCACTGGAAACTCCGTGCCAAGGAGATGTTAAAATATAACTCTGAAGAAGATGTTTTTATATAATCATGGTTGTTTTTCCAGACCGGATCCAGTTAATCTCATGAAGACAAATCATCTGTTGTACTGTAAACATATTTAATGTTGTCATATATCTGTATATCATGAATGGGCTTTATTAAAATCACGAAAGTTACGTTTTACCATCAACACTGGTGTAAAATATTTAAAAGATGGAATAACCCCGGGCTAGTGTGATTTATTTTATTATTATTTTTTGATAATACAATCAAGACTTTTGTGTTACAAAGAAAATAGCTAAATTAATGAAGAAGGGAACTTCCAACTTTGTTGAAAGTGCTACCTAAACTCAGCTGAGTCATTAAGATGCAGTAAAACATTTGTGTTGATACTTACTGTAAGTTATTTTCCATATTTATGTTTGTTAATTGAAAGATAATGTTTCACAACGATAGATTATAGATTTATATACAAAGCATATGATCTTATAAAATATATGGAAGCCCATTCCCACCAGCAAAACAAAATAAAAAATCCACCCAAAGAAAAATAAAAAAATAAAATATCCACCCAAAAAATAAATAATATATATATCCAGCCAGAAAAAGAAAAATATTTTTTTTTTTGTAACTGGAAAAAAGTAAAAAAAAAAAAAAAAAAAAAGGTTATATAAAAGAGATTAGAAGTGCGCATGCGCTTCAGTGACGATCTCCTCACAGGTCCCTTCATCCCCTCCAGTCTTTCCATGAAAACGACATGCAATTCTACATATTAATACTTATAATGATATATAACATCTAACATTTACAAAAGTCACCAGTAATAGTTACCTTGTGTAGAATTGCATGTCGTATTTTTGCCGGCAAAAAAGAAAGAAAAAAAACAATTTTTTTTTTTTTTTTTTTTTACTTTTTTCCGGAACAAATACGACATGCATTTTTTTCTGGGTGGATATATATATATATAATTCTTTTTGGGTGGATTTTATTTTATTTTATTTTTTTCGGGTGGATTTTTTATTTTATTTTGCTTCCATAGTAATGGGCTTCCATACAAATATGTTGTAAGTGGATACAACTTAAAATTACAACCTCAAGCAACTTCAACATTAAAAAGGTTACACACCAGCGTTACGTAATAAACTACAGTATAGAGCAGTACATATGAGGATAATGCACACAGGGTTTGTCTGCATTGAGAACTTTTACTTTTCATACATAAAGTGCCTTTTGAAAATAATTCTTACTTTTTCTTTCGCACACTTTCAACGCAGTACTCAATGTACTAACTAACTTTAGAGAAGTTTAACTTTAAAGCACCTGAACCGTTTTTCCACCATCAGGACTTGAAGATGAGTCACGACTCTGCAATCGTCTGCTTGGCCTGTATCTTATTTCCGTTCATCGATTAGTCGAGTCTAGCTCTCAAACCGGAAGTGTGAGGAGCTAGCGAGCTTGCTAGCAGCAAGCAAGATGGTGGCCACCAGGAGAGGAGTGCGCGTGTACTCTCCAACTAAAACAAACCCCGAGCAGTCCTCTGATGTCCCGGTACGTACGAGAGAGACACGTTGGTTAAACCTGCTACTGTTCAGAGACCACGTTAAGGTTTAGTTTGAGGAGAAGGGAGCCCGGCACGTGTCTGTTAGCTCGTGAATGTGCAGCTGCTCAAAAGTTCACGTGGACACCATCTTTCCTATCGGAGTTTGTAAACGTTTCGATGTTGTGAAACAAGTGGAGAAAACTGAAAATATTGATAGATACAACGATCCCGTAACGTGACGGACTAAACTCGATGGTGTGTGCGTGTTGCCCAACATCGATGCAGCTTTGAACGATATTGAATTAAAGCTTAATTTAAAGAAACTGAATCCATTAGACACGTTTTTATTTAATCCGCTGTTACGGTCTCTATATTCAGCATAAATCACATCCTACAGATAACTTTGTTTACATAAGTTAAACCTTAAAATGGCGATGAGAGTGGTTTAAAATGGATTCAAAGATCCTTCTCGTCAATGACAGATGAAGTAGAAAAAACAAACCGGTCCTTATTTTCACTGGGTGACTGTATTCCTTCATTAACATTAACAGTGACTGTATTTTACTTCTGGTCAATCCTCAAAACACCGTCCTGCTGCTCTAAATACTAGACAAGAGCACCAAATGTGTGCTTAAAATAGTCCCCAACGAACACACTACTTACCCCGTCTGGGTAACGTTTGAAGAACAAATACAGTTCTTAGATCTTTTTCAATATGAAGCGATGTGTTTGTGACCCATTTTTAGATAATATCTCCAGTAGAAATGAAGCCGCAGACCGGCTGTTGAAGTCAGAAAGACTTGAGAGAGTGACACATTGTTGGCTTTGGTCTTTTTTTTGTGTGGAATTTGTTGACAATCTCAACACCTACCTCATCCTTTTGGATAAAGTTTGTTATAGAATCAGCTGTACAAATAAATATTGTCTTATTTCTTTCAAACAGGCCACCCCTTCCACTGTTCGGAGAACCAGGAGCACTGCTAAACCAGCAGAGAGCCCGACCCGACGTTCCCTGGTGGAGACCAGCAGACAGCTGGAAAAAAGCGAGGGACCACCCCAAACGTCTCCTCCTACCTTGCTGCTGAAAAGATGCAGCAGAGCTTCCAGACTCCACAGTCCAGAGGCGTCATGCACACCTGTGGGCTCCGTCCACGAAGCGGATCAGGAAGACTCCTGCTGCTCTGTGGTGTTTGACGCCGAACTGCCAAAGACCAGAAGGAGCAGGACACAGCACCGCATAGTACTTCGGGAAGATGATGAGATATCTGAGGTGGACTCCTGCTGCTCTGCGGTGTTTGACGCCGAACTCCCAAAGACCAGATGGAGCAGGACACAGCACCGCATAGTACTTCGGGAAGATGATGAGATATCTGAGGTGGAATCGTGCTCTTCTGCAGTGTCTGCATCGAACGCTAGCCAAAGTTGTCGCCGGAGCACAAGGAGGAAAACGGTTCCGAAAAGCCCAGAGTCAGCTCATGTTGAGGTGGGAGACGTCAAGGTCAACTTGATGTCCAAATCCCAGAGAGTCACCAGAAGTCAGAGAAAAACTGCTGGCCCCAGATCATCTGCCAAACAACAGACTGAAGACTCAGAGCTCTCAGATGCTGACAGCTGCATGTCCAGCGTCTCCACCACCCGCAGAGCTACGAGATCCAGAAGGCAAACCGGTCCGATCCCAATCCACCTAGACGAAACTTCGGAAAGCTCTCAATCCCCCGCCCCGAGAGCTCGAATGAGCCGGGCCGCCAAAGAGAGGGCGGCAGCTGCTGTAGACGTCAGTGAGTCCCAGTCTTGCGACTCTGACGGGTTTGAGTCCGGGCCCACTTACAGTATGACGACTCGTGGACGAGGGAAGACCCAATCAGCCTGTCCCAAAGCCCCGGACTCAGACTCTGAGCTGACTGACGGGCATTCCCAGAAGGGCAGCCCCTGCACCACGCGAAGCAAAGGGACTCCCTGCAGCAGCCGCGCAGGCTCGGGGAGCAGCAGTCGGAGTGCTCGGGCCACCAGGAGCTCAATCAAGGACTGTAGTATTGTTTTGGAAAAAACTATGGAGAACACTTCAATCAATGACTCTATGTTAGAAAGAACAGTGATCCTTGCGGACGCGGACTGCACACGGTTGGAAGGAGATGAGAACCAACCATTGGAAGAGAAAGAAGCCGTGATTAGTACTGATCTCGCACCAACTGACGCGGATACAATGAGTGTGGAAAAGGGAGTAATTGTCATTTCAGAAGAAGACTCCCCCAGTGGGTCTCTCAAGATGTCAGACAGTCCTGCTTGTGCTGAGGAAGCTGTAACTACACCTGCAGTGACTGACAGACACCAGCAGGAGGAGCCGTGTGCTGAAAATACGGACGGGGACGCCTCGGAGAAGATGGTGATGCAGGAAACAATCCAGCCATCAGAGCTGTTAAAGCCTCAGCAATCAGCTACAGCAACATCGTGTGAAAGTGCACCTGAAATCACAGAGGAGACTGAAGAGAAGGACGAAGCTATAGAAGTGGCTGATGTGGATGCCCACGCACCACAGGGAGGTGAGGATGCTGCTGTGGAAACCGGGCCCAGTGAGGAGGAGAAAATGGAAGTCAGCACATTGAACATAGAGGCCCAGCAGGTGGTCGACTCCAATGAGTTCATTCAGGTGACATCCAGCCAGCAGCAGAGTATCACAGTGGATTCTGACCCTGAACAGCAACCTCAAGATGTCATCGTCCAGAACACAAAAATAATCAGCCTGCTGGAGAGCAGCGAGGATGAGGATGAAGATGAAGACGCCGCAGATGTGTTGAGGGAAGTTTTTGGAGAGGAGGAGGAAGAGGAGTTCCCGGCAGAGCAGAGAGCAGGACCTTCCCAGAAGTGTGAAGCAGCAGCAGCACAAGCAGCAGCATCTGTTGACGGACTGTTTATGATCGACACACGGCCCGGACAGGAGGCTGATGAACAGTACTACAAGGAGAGGCCAACAGAGGAGGAGGAGAAGGCCACAAAGGAGGACGGAGTGGAGCAGGAGGAGCAAGATGAGGAGTTTGTTGATGAGGAGGGGGATGATGATGACGAAGATGCAGAATTCCTTTTCTCGAGTAGAAACCCTCAGTTGTAAGTATATGAAAGGTGGCCGCCTTTTGATTGGTTCATTCACGTAGGAACACACATGTACAAAGTATTACTGTAGATGCGGACAGACGTGATCATGATAACTGTGCTGAGGTGAGAAATGAGACACGACTGCTCCTCCTGAGGAAGTTTCTTTGTGCTTATGTGTTCCAGGAAAGAGATGTCCAGCCGTATTGACCCTGGCTTCAGAATGAAGGAGCTCGGGGGCTTATACATCAATTTTGATGGCAGCAAATCAAAACCCATCTCCACTTCACTGCGAAAACTGAAGGAAAAGAAGATCCAAGATGAGGTAAATAAGTAATTGATTTTTGAAGGTGATCTGTGATGCAGAATGAATAATGAACTTTATAGATGTGCAAGCACGAGTAAATCCAATAACACTGTCCACTGTCCACAGGTGATGAAGAAGAGTGTGATGGGACCAGAGTTTGAGAAGAAGGAAGCAGTGCCTCCGTACAGTGAATCCAAACGAGCCTTACAGTTGAAACACAGAGTAAGTTCACAAAGTTATGCTTTGCTTTATAGATCATCTGTGCTCTAATCTGCTAGTTTTATCATGTGGATCATGTATCATTTGTGAAATGGGTTATGATGAAACGTCCCAAATCACAAAAACATAAATACAGTACAGCAGATGTTTTTACTGTAATTCTTTGCTTCAAAGGCTTCTCCAAATAATTGAGATCACCGTTTTTCCCAGGCGGAGAGGGAGAAATCGACAGGAGATGGTTGGTTTAATATGAAAGCCCCGGAGATGACACAAGAGCTGAAAGGGGACCTCCAAGTCCTGAAGATGAGAGGCTCCATGGATCCCAAGAGGTTCTACAAGAAGAACGACAGAGATGGCTTTCCCAAATACTTTCAGGTCGGTAGAAAACACTAATCTAATAACAAGGCAATGTTTATATTTGTTTTCTTTGGAAACACGGTCCTGACTCTGTCATTTTCATAGTTAAAGAGTTCACTAGTAGGGTCTGTAGTTCAGAATTTAGAATATATCTGGATTTCAACTAGGAGCAGCAGCAATACTAATATAAATTGAATTTCCGGTTTGTCCTGCATTATGTTTGCTGGACCAGAAATTTAAGCGGTTCGCTCATTTCCTACGAAGCATCTTTTCATGCTGCACTGCCTCTCTGCAAAAAGAATAAGCTCTGGTCTAGACGGCAGCAGACCTTCCTGCTGTGCGATTGCACTGTCCTGTGATTTTGTTTCCCTTTTCTGCTTTACATACAGAATTATGGTGAAATTTCCACCTAGTTAAAGAATGTTTGTACCGCCCATTGTGTGACACTTGTTTTAAAGTGTGCACATGTGCATGGTGGAATATCGTTCTTTATTTTATGTCTTTTAAAATTGTAACGAATTACCCCCATTTTTTTACTAAATGTATCCCATCGGTAATCTGAATAAGTCTTCTTTTTTTCGATTTCATGTATTGCGTTACTTTTTTCAGTGCTCCAATAACACGGTGAAGCATCAACCAATCGTGTTTGTTTTACACTGTTCCCGTTAACACGACATTACTTTTGTGTGTGTGTGTGTGTGATACAGGTTGGTACGGTGGTGGACAGCCCAGTCGACTTCTATCATTCCCGTGTTCCCAAGAAGGCGAGGAAGAGGACGATGGTGGAGGAGCTGCTCTCTGATGCTGAGTTCAGACAGTAAGTTCAAATGAAAACAAACACAAAACCATTTTTCTGGACGTGGCTTTATTATGTCACATGATTCAACTATGAAATAGACTGATGGTGTGACCAAATACTGTATTAGCGATGCTCCAGTGTCTGCTGTCACATATTTCAAATCTATTACAATATTTATGAAGGATATCAAAATACAGTTTGTAACCATCATGGACTTAAGAATGTCAGCTCCCAGAATACATTGCAGCACCACAGCAGCTCTTGCTAACCTGTGTGAGCACATTGGTGTCAGTTTGCTCTCCAGTATTTAGTCAGGAGTACCAAGTGTGTAGATGTATTCCATTACTGCAAACATATAAAATGTACTTTCCTCTCGTCTTACCAGCAACAACAAAAAGAAGTATCAGCACATTGTGACAGAAAGAGCGGCACAAGGAGCTGGCAAGAGGAACAAGAAGAAGAGTAAATTCCATAAGAAGTAAATACTTGATGTGATGAACACTGACTGAGTGACTTTTCATAAATACTGATATCAACTGCAGGAGGTGCGCTGGTGTTGAATATTAGAAATAGTCAGTGCTCTGTACAGTTACCAGATTGTGTACATGCTTATATTTACAACTGAAACGTTTTTTTTAAATCAAATAGAACAAATATTACCAAAAATGTTGCTGCACAGTAATCATAGACTTTCTAGATATGCATGCATCATATGAACATTAAAATACTTTCTTTTGACGACCATTGTTTTTAAAGGTTTTCTTGAATTCAACGAGCACCGTAAAAAATCTCTCTTGTAACATGTCTTGTCGGATTAAATCTCATCATTAATGATCGAAACAGAAACTTGTCGGTTGATATTTTCTAAAGAATTGTATATTAAGTCTAAATGTTGAGGTTACAACATTTCAAATGCATATAGCTGTTTTTGTAATTCTGAAAAAAGGAAGATGTCCTTGAAAAAGATGAACCCGAAACAAAGCATGATGATATTAAATATGGTGTTATATAAGCAGCACACTGACTGTAATGGTCCCACAAAGAGAAAGCAGCATAAACAGGATGACATTTGTCACATTCAGACATTGAATTAAGAATGAACTATTAAAGGCAGGGTTGGTAAACTTCTTCAAAAACTTTTTTATATTTTTGTTAGTGCTGCTAGCTGCTTTCATAGGAAAGGAGTCGGCAACACTGGGCCGGATTCTTTGGTTGATTTATTTTTTTAAATCTGACATTCTCTTGCTAGTTTCTCCAGATTACCCAGCCTGCCTTTAAGCAGCTAGATAGACTCATCACAATCATTTCACTGCTGCTAAACATTTAAAGGCAAACCTGCAATACTGTCATATTTAAAATGGAATAGATTTCTTAAATAGGGTTTGTATATAAGCTGTCATATACAAACTAATAACGGCTGTGAAGAGAAGTACAGTTTTGTGCTGTAATTTACAGACTCTTAGTCAATGAGTCAGAAAAGAATACAAAAAGCATTTAGTTTGATTAGATATTAATTAGATGGCTGCATGTTAAGTTAATGTACCCACTGCATCAAACTATGATTCACTGTATTACCTGTTCCCTCCTGTACCATGGAATACATTTTCTATATTCAGCATCCTTCAGAATTGAACACACACACAACGTTGCTTCTTTATACCAGAGCCAATTCCACACACAGCTTTAGAGAAGTTAGACAACGTCTCCGTTTGGTTTTACCATTGGAACGTTTAAATAAATAAAAAACAAACAGCTGACGGGTGGGAGGGAAGCAGTGCTGCTGTGCTTTTGAATGTTAGCCCTACAAATTGATTTCCTTTTCAGAGAAACAACGACAAACAGCGCAGCAGGAGCCTGGGAAGGTTTGCATTTTAAATGAACGTCAAAGGGAGATAAATGAAGCTACAGCTGTGTCTGTGTGAGCTGTTTTGACTCACTGACTGATACAATTATGTGAAGAATCAGCAGACCAGGAAGTTAAAGGTCCACGGTCACTTGGTTGTCCCAGGTGGTTTTGTGCGTCTGCAGAATCCTCTCAACTCTGCTGTGGATCTGCTCGCAGTACGATGGACTGGGCTGGAGCCTGAGGGGTAAAAAAAAGAGACATTAAAACCCCCCAAAACTACTTAATTAACCGAGTTAGCCATGTATACCAAATCAATTTGGGTTGATATATAGCTTTGTATTGATATTGTGATCATACATCACTGTGACATTGTGACTTTTTTGTGAATTTTCGACATACTCTACATGCTATACTCTGACCTTTTTCTATATGCTTTTTCCCCCCCAACATTTCTATAATAAGACTTGATATGAATGCATTCAACAAGATATACTATGACTTTAGGACATGCTATACTTTTACATTTTTTTGAGAATTATTCCAATACTTTACTACAGGGGTATTCAATTATAATTCAACGAGGTCCAGTTTAAGGTAACTTCCTAAACTTTGACTTTCGTATGAATTTATTTACATGATATACGTTGACTTTACAATGTACTATGTCTTCTAATTACTTAATTATAATAGACTATATACAATGCCTGTTTTCATGACATTTTTATGCTATAACATGACTTTTTATTACATTTTCTATACGTCACAAATTCATAGTATAAATTAAAAATGTCATCCTTGAGTCCAAGTGGACGTTTGAAGAAATTGCCATTCAAATTCAAGAGAATGGGACGGACGGACGGACGGAAGGAGGAACTGAAAACATCGCTCTGGTCACGATTGTAGCTAGCACGGAGGCAATAAAGTCACAATGTTATATGCTATAAAAATGTCATATAAGAAATCATGGTGTTGTATGCCATGAAAAACGTCATAAAACATTGTTTAAAAAGTAATTGTATGCAATAAAAAAATGTCATAGTATTGCGTACTGTGACAATGTCAATACAAGGTTTTGTAAAAATTCAAAGTAATGTTTGTTATTAAAAAAGTGCTATTGCATTGTTATGGCATACAATACTATTACTATTATAGGTGGGCGACTGTGGCTAATTGGAGAGCAGGACCGGCGGTTCGATCCCCAGCTCCGGCTCCGCTAGTCGCATGTCGACGTGTCCTTGAGCAAGACACTTAACCCCAAACTTGCTCCCGTAGCTGTGCCGACGGTAAGATAGCATCTGAAGCGTCTGCTAAATGACTAATGTAATGTATATGTATATGTGTGTAAACAGAATGTTAAACAGACAAACAATAAGATTCACAAATATATCTCTGATGAACACAGAAATAATTATTAATTCATATAAATGTAGTAGAAATCCACGAATATATGCATTTAGAAGTATTTCTCTGTAAGTTACTTATGTGTGGTCATCACTCCAGGAAACAAAGATATAAATAAAGGTAAGCAGCAAATCCATACATTGGAGACGCTGTAACCAGAGAATGTTTGGCCTTTTGGCATGAGGACGGACTTCAACAATTTATTGATGATCAAAATTGCTCTAAATCATACAACTTCCAAACAATGGCTGTCAAGAGGTTCTCACAGTTATTCCTTTTGTCCACTAGTCTGTGCTGTAACCCAACACAAGGTGTGCGAGTGGACGCACAAATGAAACCACCAGCACACTGAATTGATCCTTTTAAAAAACTTTGAAATAATAGACTGTTTCCTCCATTTAGACATTTTCCCCCTCTACATTCTACCTTTTGTGCAAAAAGGATAAAAAAGTAATTTCACAATTGACAAAACAAATGGTGCATCTCATCTGGAGGCATAAATGTGCTTCATCAACACAATCAATGTGTCTTAAAGTTGACCACAGGCAGTTACGCAATCTCGAATTGACAGACAGACAGAAATGAACAGTAATGAATTTCAGTATTGCCTCTCGGCCCCGTCTATTTGTTGGGAGTGAGGAGGTGATGGCGACTGTCTGGCTGACTTGGCCTGGCTCACAGTTTGGGAATGGAAGCTTTTCATCTGTAATCAGATAAACTCGCTACCTGCTTCAAAAAGTCATCATCCAGAGACATGAATAGACTGAGACTTCAGGGCTTAGGGAGCAAACGTTGCCACTGGCATCTGTCACTTTCTTTATAGATCAAAGAATCGTGGGGAGACGTGCCCCTCTCCCTGTCGGCAGGAATCTACCAAGGCCTGCTCTAATCTCCCACCCTGCAACTCCTGTCGCGTTTTCAATTGAGAGAAAAGTATCATTCATTTCCTACAAATTACTTTGCACTTTAAGATTGTCTATTGATTTTAATGTTTACTTATGGACTGAGCAGTAGGGCGGGGGAAAGGAGAGCACAAACAAACAAAACGGAACATCGGTCGCGTTGGTGTGTTCAGCTCACAGCTGTCGTGATCGATGACAAGGTCTCTCTGAATGTATTAAAGCGTGCATCGGGTCAAATGCATCAGACTCAAGCTGAAACACAAATCAATACCATTTTCCTCTTTTGTTTTCCCTTCTCCCTGCCTCCTCACTCAGTAATGAACAAACATGACAAGACATCAGCTTCTGTAATTTAAGAGGTGGAGGGGAAATCATCCTGCCTGTCGAGTGTGATCAAAATTAAAGATTGGATGTGTATGAGCTTGGGCACACACACACACACACACACACACACACACACACACACACACACACACACACACACACACACACACACACACACACACACACACACACACACACACACACACACACACACACACACACACACAAGTGTATGACTTACATCTCATGGGATTGCCATGCCCCGCTTTTTTCTTGTTAAAGTGGCTTTGATTCTAACATATTTCTCAAATGTTTAAAAGATTCAGAATAACTTTGGAAAGGTTGCATTTTGTAGAGAGTTTACCTTTCTCTGAGGGAATAGCTGAGATTCAGAGGACTTCTGGAGTTGGACACGGT
Organism: Pholis gunnellus; assembly: GCF_910591455.1. NCBI lineage: Eukaryota > Metazoa > Chordata > Actinopteri > Perciformes > Pholidae > Pholis > Pholis gunnellus. The sequence continues at coordinate 8,022,381 of NC_136530.1, forward strand.
CAGTGCGGACTGAGCCAAGGCACCACCTCTCACGGGGCTTCTGGGCTTGGCTTCAAGTCTGGACCGTGTCTCTGGAGACCACTGGGCCCTCACAGAACCGGACTTCACCTGGAAGAGGTCACGGGGCTGGGGTGATACAGCTTTATAGCAACATGAACATTAAACGTTCAACCATATTTAACTACTTTTACTTTACATCTCTTTGTTGGCAGAATGACATGATTCCTTTGAATGAAAATGGTACGTTAGAACCACTTCAGAATACTGAAAGAACAGAATGTCTCTAACAGTTGTGTGATGACAGCATATCATTTGGTTAGTCGGGCTTGGAGCATGAGTACCTACAGTGACATTGTGTCATTAGCTGGTTTGAAGTGTTATAATTAGACTTACTGTGGCTGCTCTTGGTCTGTAACTCCCTTGCAGAGAAGAATCTACAATGACAAAGACAAGTTAGAAGTTTTATGGAAACAGAAAAACTCAGCTTTTGGACTGGAAAACATCGACAGTACTTTTTAAATGTTAAAAAGAGTTTATTCCTTAAACATAAACTGGTGCAAGTGAAAGTTCCCCTACAGCTGTGAACAGAACCATGTGTCATCTGTGTATACTTAGTGTGGATTGGCACTTCACGTCTTATCATGAAGATGTAAAACACATCAAATACATTTTCACAACACAACCAATCTTGAAATATTAGAGCAATTATTTGCAAACATGTTTTCTGCAGCAAGTACAGCATGACCGTAGGTACGTGTGTTAGTTTGTGCACATGGACGTGAAGGCCTACCTGTGTGATCAGCGGTGAAGCTGACTGAGTGTCGATGGATACTCCCATCCTGTGGAGCGGAGGAAGGAGTTCCCCTCACAGAGGCACTACTGCAAAGAGGGACCTGGTGTCAAAAACAACAGCAATGCAATCTACTGTCAAACAATATCATGAACTTAACACTGTTGTAGTTCAAATTCTGTCTGCAGAGTAAAACACATGCACGGCACGGCTGCTTTTCTTCACTTTTGAGCATCCTGATACTGACACATAAATTAAACACACAATAAGAAATGACATTTGATCCGATTGTGTAAATGAAATCAACAACAGAATACATTAATCACATCTTTTAGTTTGTGCAGAATAAAGGAAAAGTTGCACAAAAAGAAACAATGTTGCCGCCATATGTCTTTCATCTCACCTCCAAACTATTTCACCGTAAAGCTTGCAATGAGGCATGCAGAAGACAAGGTGGGGAATGTGCTTCCTCTACCCCAACAAGCAGTGAGTTGAGGCTCTGATAATGCATTCACCATGGGGCTAAGCTACTTCATTAGCTATCTATTTGTTAATTGCAGCTTGACTCTCAATTACTCGGGTTAATCACAGACGGAACATTCCCCCAGGAAAACCATAGCAGGAAACACGCGCTTCACTCTTTAATAAAACTTCTATTGTAACTAAATTCCATTCATGTGTGTGACGAAAACAAACAACTCTCTACCTAATCATTTCTTTAATAACAGCATGTTAGTGGATTTTGATATTCATACCTGAGGATTAAATTTGATGTAAATGAAGAAGCAGGAATACAGAGGGGGGGGGGGGAGGGGGGGGGGGGGAGGGAGGCTTGTGTTGTTCTTGTCCATCAACTGAATATTCCCCTCGGCTGTGTGATCGGAGAATCACTCCCGTTTATATGCAGATATCTCACAGCAGTGATACGACCATAATTAAAGTGTTTTAAACAGCCTAAATACAGGACGGGTGCTATCACGGCACACTCAATGAGGATAAGAGGCTATATTACATGTGCATACAGTGAAGCGTTTTCATGACGTCAAAATCCATTAACGGCTCAGGTAAAAAGATTAACACTGCTCTCTTATTATGCCCTCCACTTAATCTGCCCACGAGATTATGTAACATTTTGGGGAAGCTCCCACCGAGGGTTGAACTACATCAATTCAGGATCCCGTTAATTGTGTTTTATTAGCATTAAACAAACCATCGCGTCACTTCTTTGGTCACTTGGTTTCAGGTTGGAGGAATATATCTAATGTTACCGACCAAGAAGGGCGGCTGGCTCTCGGTCTCCTTCCTGAAGTGGTGAGGCCCCAGATGGAGGTGGCTGAGCCTCTGCCTGGCGTCCTCTGACAGCTGGCACATCTTGCGGTGGGTGTAAGGGGACAAGGCACGAGCCCTCGAGGACACGGTGGGCTGGTGGTAGCCAGAGTCTACAGAAACTCTAGAAGAAGCGCGTTTTCCTTCCTTCTTGTCTTTTTGGTGCCTTCGGCCAGATGTGGATGAAGGAGGGGAGTGTCTGGATGTTGAGGACGGTGCAGAGTTTGTGATTCTGGCCTCAACTTTTAGCCTTTCCTTCCCACCTTTACAGGAGACACGGTTTGCGTCATCTATTTTGGAGAAATTCCCGTCGGATGGCGAAGACTTTTTCACTGAACTCTGTCTGGATGGGGTTAAAGATGGCCTCACTGGAGAAAGACAGCAGGTCTAGGGGTGCAGGGACAGAACACGAGAGGGAGAAATGTTGATTTATTTTGTCAAACAAGCCTCCATTTTAATAAAAGGTGACACATAACATTTGTCTCAGCAGTTAGGATTTCTATGCAGATCAAAAACATTGTTCCTTTACACACTCGTCAGCCATTTTAGCCATTAAGGCAGCTGATCTCACTCTCGACACAGACTCGTTCTCCCTGGACAAAAGCATTAAAGCATTAAAGCATTAGCTAAATCATTCAGCTTAAGTGTTACAACAACAGCAGCTCTCGCAGTCGGCACTGCCATGGAGACAACCTCTGCAGAATTACTTTAATAACTCTAATGGCCGCTAACATCGTTCTCCGATGCAATATCCCACTTCCTGCGGGTAATGCCAACCGGGGATAAATAAGTTAAGATAAAATGTTAATTGCATTCGATGGCCATCTCCAGTCTAATATGATAAAGAGGCATTACCTGGCTGTAAAACAAAGATAATCTAAATGCTAATTAGGTAAATCACACAAAATTCAAACTATTTTTAAGAGAAACTAAATGATGAATACATTATTATCGAGGTTGCCATTTGAGATTGGTCTGATTTAATAAAATGAAGCAAAGTATGGTCTCCAACCCCCACATCTAACACCATCTCTGACTTCTCTCAGCTCTTCTGTTCTTCTCTGGAAAGCCACGGAGAGTTTGTCAGCAAGCTGATGATTAGCTGCTACGTACACAACTGGAAAGCAGTCCAGAAGTTCAGCATGCTAACCACATCCATGCTCACAATAACAATGCTAATATCCGAACGCTAAACTGGTACGATCCAGGTGGCAACCTTTGGTTCTGAAAGTGACTTAAACTCAGATTGACTCCCCAAATCAATGGGTGACGCCACTATGACTATGTCTACTTCTTATTTACAGTCTGTGGTGAAACCATTAAACATGTTATCCAATGAGGATCATAACAATTAACCAAAGATTAGAGCACCCGAATATCGGCAAAGAAAGACGAAGACATTACTGAACGTGTATATTCATCACTACAGGTTCAGAGGTTTTGTGGAGGTTGCGTTCACTCTGAAATCTCTATTAAAACCGGACCAGGTTTGTCAGCTGGGTGGGCAGGCAGTCGGGGAGATGCCGATGCCGAGGAGCCATTAGGAGAGAGAAAATGGAGAAATTCTACTGTCTGACAGCCACAGCGGTGCTCTGATCCAGACATCCCCCCGAGGGGCCAGGAGAACAATCTGACAATCTGCTTGGCTGTCAATGACATCCCATTTAAACAAATAGCTCAGGTTACCGCACCTGGGAAATGCATGGTAGTGTTTTTGCCACAACATGCCAACTGCTGTGTGATGGATCATGTTACAAACAAGACTGTTTAAAAAAGATTTTTATTCTTAGTGTTGTTTTGAAGTGACACTCTTTGTTTGAGTCTAGATTTGGAGCGTTATTCTACCCTCCCAGTATCCATCTGCTGAAGGAGTGCATGAAGCAGTGTAGCAAATACAAAGACAATATTTAGGGTCCAACAATGGCCCCAATTGTCGAACAAATTGGGGCATTTATACGATTTTGGGGGGGGGGGGGGGTACTTATAAAAATGAATAATTAGTGAATGAAGTTTCTGTTTATTGAGGCAACAAACATTTATTTTCACTATCAATTAATCTGCCAATTACTTTCTAGACTATTCATTTTCTCTATAAAATATCCCAGTTTCTCAAAGTTCAAGGTGAATTCAAGGTCTTGCTTTGTCAAATCTTTACATTTGAGAGGTTAAAAACAACATTTTCTACAATTCTTGCATTAAAAATAATTACTGTAATGATTAACCAATTATCGCAACAGTTGATTCATTTTGTGATGTGTCAACTCATCATAATGTGAAATGATCCCAGATTAAAATGTATGCAGTAATCACCACCATGTGCCAACATGAGCAAATAAAAAGCATGCTATTGCTGTTCCAAAGAGAGATGTGCAATCATCTGCGTCAGTGAAAAGCTGGAGACAGTTCTAATTATTTAGGCTCTTAAAAGCTTTTTTAATATGTATAATGCATTAGTTTATACACAGTTCAGAAAATGACGGCAGTTGAAAACCTTTGCATGCTTTATATCATCCCCAAATGTAGCTCTGCTGATGTTTTGAGCATGGATCATAGAAAATTGGATATTATACATATATATATATATATATATATATATATATATATATATATATATATATGTATAATAATGTGTCTGTAATGTGTCTGTCTGTCTGTCTGTATATATATATATATATATATATATATATATATATATATATACAGACAGACAGACAGACAGACAGACATTTTATTTATTTGTTTTTTTTAAATCTTGGGGGCTATTTTTGCCCCTTGATCATTTTTTTGCCCCACTTAATTCTTGACGCTGCCATGAAGGAGTAGATTCAATTTAAGTAGGTCTGCAACTAAGAATTATTTTCATTATCAATTTAAATTACAATTTCCTCAAGCCCAATGTCCGTGTTGTCTGACTAACAGTCTAAAACGTAGACAAATAAAAGCAGTAAACCCTCACGACTGAGAAGGCCGAACAAGAAAACAGATGAGAGAAAAAAAATAATGAATTTGTCAAAATAATTGATTTTGTTAGTTGTTTTTTTTGAAGAAGGCATCAGTGGATGAGAACATGAGAACTTGGCAGTCCCCATACAAGTGAAACAAATAGAGAGAGAAAGGAGTCAGAAAAGTGATTTTAAGCCTTAAACATCCACGAGGACACAGTGGCAGAGATACAGCTGACCCTCATATCGGATCGTTAATGAAAAAAACAAACTGACCGACTGGTTCCGTGACAAATATTGTGTAAACTCCCATCTAGTCAGAGATGAGAGAGAGACGCCTCGCAATCAACCTCACAGATCTGCCTCCCCGTAATTACATTCACAAGGAGAGAACAGACACCCTTGAAACACTGCCAGTATGGATAGATAGATGCAGTAGCCATGGCAACAATAGAAGGTGGGTATGTATGGTGGAAACAGAGAAATCTGATGGCGAGCGATACCGCTCATTAGAGACGTTTTGAGGTTCGTTTTTACTGTTGTAATGCCGAGGACGGAGCTGTGATGTGTTCAAATTCAAGACATTTTGAGCTGATGAACACACACAGTTTACTTGACGTATGAGCAGCACTTTGAGGGGTTTTAACTGTTTACATGTTGACCAAAGACCATGAACGAACACCAGAATGACAGTCTTATTCCAAAGTGTTTTACAAATCAACAACAGAAATAAAGCAGAAAAAACAAAACGTTTTTAAAACGTGTGTCTCCGTGTGTGTGTGTTAAGGTACGTTAACATGTATGAGATGTAATGAAAAGGACACACTTACAGGTGAGGAAGGCAAGCCGGCTCCCCCATCACTCTCTTCTATGACCGATGTCGTGGCAAACTCCACTTTGAGGGAGATTCCCTAGAGGGAGAGGGACAATGGGTACCAACACAACACCTTTAACAGGGAGATTAAAGACAAACAGACAGATAACAGCACTGCTTGGACCACCAATTTACACTTACACATCTTCAATCTCTGCCTGACTGGAGAAAAACTAAATTGCAGAAAAGAGAAAGGCTCCAGTGATGTTTAAATAATATGGCATTTGGAAAGAGACATCTAAATTGGTGGGTAGGCCACAAACAGAAACACATAAAAGCAATGGTGAGGGGAATGGTGTTTAAAGACATTTAAATATGCCAGTTAGTGCCTGGGGGGACAAGGGGAGGAGAGAAAAGCAACCCGCAGGAGGTAGGGAGAGGAAGAGATGATATAAGAAGAGGAGGGAAAAGCAAAAATGACAAGATGGAGAGTGAAAAGAGAGGTTCTGTCTGTGAAGCTCTATATGGAAAACACTGTTTTCTGAAGAAATGACTTCACTTTGTCGAAGACAAGCCAGTGCTTTTGAGTTGGTTATCTTGCTACCATCCTGTCATGTGCAGAGACGTATGAACCACAGAGATTAGGAGGAGACTCACTTAAAGAAAGCAAAACTCTCCTCCGGTCTATGAATGACACATGCAACGTAGGCGCCAATCAAGCCGGATCACAGAGCAGAATGTAGGGTCGCTGTGACATGTGAACAACGTTTAAACGCTTTCACTGACACCGCTCCTTTCAATAATTCAGCAGTGTGCAGCAGCTCAGGTACCTTTGCAAGCATGAAGTACACCTGGAGCTAAAAGTAACGTTATGGTCTTAAGTGAAAAATAAATGTAAATATCCTTCAACTTTACACCAAATAGAATTTTTTTTAAATGAAAGCTATTCATCAAATTTCTAACAATTTGAAAATACAAATAATAAATAAATTGAGGACCACTCCAGGGGGTCCCTTAAGTTGGTCAAGAGTAGATCTTAGGTGACTGTAGTACAGAAAGAGAAACAGAAGCGAGCACAGCTTTGTTTTTCTCTGTGATCATAATAGTAAGGGGCTTTTAAACCATAGATGTTGCTGCAGAATAACATACCACTGAGTAAACTGAAAGGATTATATACAAGAATGTATACAGCAGACATAGGGTGAAATCCATATCTCTGATTGGCTATTCCTTCTCTGAACATACATGTGATCAATCTTAATCAATTAAAGAGTTGCTCTTAAAAGCTACTTTAACACTTCTCAGTAAATTGATAAATGTGTGTCTTCTTGCTCAGCAAATAACTTTTTTTACTCCTATGTTGACTCTTTGGAGAATTCCTCCGCATAATTATTAAAAGTTTTATGAATACGGGCACAGGTGTTGGAAGGAGGGTTATGAAATAAATAAAATGAATAGATGGAAAGCAGCCTACAGGAGACTTCATCAGTATCTCTCTCTCTGCTGCTCTTTCTCTGGAGCTCAGTCCGGGACCAGGGTACAGGAAATCTCTGCTGCTGTCCTCCATTGTGGCTAAGACTTCACCATCTAAAAACCACAAAGACAGACAATACACAGAAACACACACACACACAAGCCAAGTTAGAGATCCTGTTTTTGCAGAGTAGCGACTAGATACAGTGGGGACTTAAAATGCCCATATGGCATAATCAGAAAGCATACCTGGAAGCACCAACTGAATCAGCTCAAAAGATGTTGTGTCAGCTAAGAGGAAGGAAAGCACAAATAGACTGTGAGCTAATGATCAGTATCACAGCTAATAGCCTATACGCTTGCATGGCAGAGGATTCAGGGCTAAGACACGAGGAAGCAAATCCCAGACGGCCGTTTACCTTCCAGGAGGTCAGCTACATCAGCAGGGTCAACAACGCCAGGGAAAGCCTGGTAAAACAGAGTACAGACAAAGCAGATCGATACTTATAACAAGGTGAGACAGACAGCCCCGTATCTAACTCTGCCAGCCTCCCAAGGGGAACGATGGCCTCTTTTATCTGGGGTTGAGCCCGTAATGTTCAAATTGGAGGGCCGCAAGTTTGAATCCGAAGACTTCAAAAGCAAGCCAGTAAAAGCCTGCAGCCGACGCGAGAGGAGGCGTCATAAACATACGTAAAATAAAGAGAAAACAATTTATAGGATGTAGATTTCTTGAGCCTTACTCTGTTGTACAATGTACAATGAATATGTATTCGTAGGATCCAACACAAAGTTTGGGATGCGACCTAAAGACATGTGATATGCATCCTTGTTTTATGTTGGAGAAACATGCACTATTCCTCCATCTCTCTTGCTAAATCTGAGACAAAAAAAATCTCCACAGACACAGTAATTCTACATCTTGTGCCTAACTCATAGAGGCAGCTTATTTATAATCCTCACCTTGACAAAAATCATTCTATGGTGGAAGAGTAAAGGGAACACAGGGGGCAAACAGGGAGTCTTCTTGTACTGGCCCATGAAACACACACTGAGGTAGACATCGTTGTTTCCAGTCAGGAGCACTCCTGGACATGTGACCTGTGTAATGACACAACATGCATCTTATTATACATGAAGACAGCATGAACACCCTTTGAAGATTAACATGTCTAAATCTATTTAAAAAAAACCTGCTGTACAAAACATAAAGTGTGCAATCCCCTGAGGAAGTATCCATATCAGTGGGACCTTTTTTTTTTTTAAACCCACAAAATTAATAAACTAAATGGAATTGCTTTGATATAATTAACGCTACCAGGTGGAAATGACACCAATCAGCAAACAACTGATCAACAGGTGTTGCACATCGAAGGAAACCTTTTATTTTAAATCAGTGAGCTGAAATGGATTGTAACTTAAATGTGCCTCAGACATTTTTACTTTTTGTTCAATATGTTATAGCCTTATGTTCAAGGGCATCTCTATTGTTTTAATGACTGAAGTAAGAAAGCATAAAAAGAAATCATCATAACAATAAAGCCAATAATGCAACCATGCGAAAGCCTAGCAGACGTTTTATTTTGGGGGGTGTAACTTAACTGTTTAGAGTCGTCGTTAGCTCAGATTTTACTTTAAAGTCTAATCTCTCTATCCCTCTAATATTTATAATGTCAAACTCAGGAGGATCTATTAAAATGCACTTCTGGTGAGCTAAGTAGGTTAGTAATGTGTAACGCTAGAGCATACACGTTTAACCGGTAGCTAACACTTTAAGTTACGGCCGTTAGTTAGCTAACGGTAACTGTTAATTTTGGAACGTTAAGGAAAAACGGAAGAGAACGGAAGCTCGCGAGCTAGCTCACGTTAACTACGCTACGTCGGTTTCTGAGTTTTGTTACGTAGGAGCAGCGTAAGGATGCACTTACTGTCTGAATGTCGAGGTACACCGTACATTTCAGAGACTTGGGCTGCACCGTAGTGGAGGAGAGATTCTTCTTCTTCTTTTTCTTCTTCATTGAAGCCATTCAGACAACTTTTCAAAGTTCGTTGTCATAGCTGCCAGACAGCAACACTCAGAGCGGATGCACCAGTCATGTGACCAAGAGGTGACCAATCAAAAGCTCTCTACACACGCACACATTTGACCTCACAATCACGGTTCAAACTGCCTCCACCTTTTAAACATGTTTTCTTAATTTCATCCCAAATGTGTATTCTAGTGCCCTGAAATCGAGAAATCTACAGTTAGGTAAAAAACAGAACGCTTTGTCAACACCATAAATGGAGCTAAAGCCTACATGAGCATAAAGAGATACATACATGTATACAATGCAATAATACAGCTAAATAGAAGTTCTTGAAGGTCTCACTTATATAAAAGCAATAACTAATGATTAAGTGATTTAGTGTTTAATGACTAATTATAATACCAACAGAGATAACATAGCATAACACCATAGTCATGAAATAAGTTAGTAACAACAGGGAAACATGCATTGATTTACAATAGTATAGACAACAAAAAGGAGCTGCCGAATGAAGGCCACAGATGGAATTAGATGGGTAACCAGCCTGTCTTCCCTTCAATAATCCAGGTTTTATAGCCATTAAATAACCCAAGAGGAAGCTTGTTCTGATTTTAGTCCTGCAAGTACCAGTCATCCCACTGTTACAAATCTGTGAAAATAAGTCTTTATAGCCAGGGAGATGTGGAGCTTCTAAAGGCAATGAAGTGTGAAGGATCCTCCTGCTACGGTGCTCTGCGTTTTATACATGCTCAGTCCGTGTCCGTCTGTCCTTCTGTCTGATGTCTAGTGCCTGACACCCTGGTTCTTCTCCCTTTCTCTGTCTGCTGCGTCTCTGCCAACGCCGTTTCCCTTTCTGTTACCGTTGCCTGCCACCTCAGAGCTGGAGACAAAAACATATCAATATGAGTGACTGAGATGGTTATAGTTCAGGAAACAGCAAAACCAAAACACTTTTGAGTATTTGGGTAATCAATTTAATTCTATATTCACTTATTCATAATGCCATACTGCTTTACCTTTGAATGTGAATTGGTCTGTTGTCCTTGATGAGGTTGTTGAGTTTGTAGTAATCCAGGAAGGTTCGAGCAACATTCCTGCCCAGTTTGGTGTCTGAGGACAGGGAGTTAAAGCTAATTGCCTTTGGAAGAGGTGGACCCATCATTGTTATTAGTTCCACCTGTGATCTTACTGCTATGACAAGTCAAAATGTTTTTTGTTTTTTTTAAAAAGTGTATGAATCTGATTCATTTGGGAACAATAAAAGAAAAAAAACAAGAATGACTAAAAGTTTTTTCATCCATAAGAGATACAGTTCAAGGCCCACAGTCCTATAAAACCAACCAAAAGTAAATTTAGGTGTCCTGCAATACTTCAGACATTCATGATTTTTATATATATGATGTGTATGTATTTGAGATTCTGAACATGTTTAACATAAAGTTATTTTAAAAAGCCTTAGAGACAGTTAGGTTCAGTAAATAACTAGAGACTAGCAACTGAAGAAATGAGCAGTGTAAATCCTCAAGGTACAACACATTGCGGTCTGAATTAAGTGAGGCTAAATCAAATGTATTTCACTCATGTCAGCCAAATGCATGATGCTGGCATGAATCACACAAAAGCAATTACTTATACACTGAGGCCTTATTTAAATTCAGAGGTGAGTGCACACATCATCCCCCTGCCCAGTTGTCCCTCACTACATTAGGTACAATATCAATAACTTCACTGCTTTAATAAAACAGCTGAGCGTCTATGAGTGCTGTCGCTAAGCCTGTGATCATTAGGCTTGCAGAGCAAGTAATGATGACAATCAGGTTCAGATAATGAAGAAGTAGAGAACCACTGAATGCCAACAATGTTCCCAATCACTAAGAGTGAGGATATCGTAAATAGAGATGAATAAGAACGATGTCGCTAACAGAAGTAAATTTCATCGAGTTACTGGGAAAAACAACATCAATATCAGCTGCCAATCTACTTATCCACCCTTTTAGACATATGTCCATCGATCTTATTCCATCATCCTCCATCTATACAGAATGCACATTCATGCCGCTCATATAGATCCCAACACAAAACAAACAATAACACAAAAGTTTTTCCCTATTTCGAGGCATTGATGTTTGGCTGCCTCCATTCGTCACCAGGCTGGAGCATGATGGAGCAACACAAAGACATAATCTGTCACTTTACCTTGTTGATACTCAGATACGGCCTGTCATTCGCTGGACTATTTATCTGTCACAAACGCGTGATTGAAACAACTGGCATGCAGAGAAAGATAAGAAAAAAAGAAACAGATGGAGATTCGGTCATTTTTATTCTGTGTTTTTCTATTTCTCGTAATGACCAAAAAATGACCCGAACATAAATCCTGGTTGCTATAAAGATGAAAATCTATTGTTCAAAGCCTGTTAAATTGTAAACCATTCATTCTTGGTTTGAACAGGCTGTCTGGGCATATACTTCAGCTTTGTAGTTTGTCATACCTCAAGCAAAACACACACACACTCACACACAAACAAGCACAAGGGTATACCTGGTAAGTAAGGCCTGTAAATATGCAAGCAAGCCCCTCTGTAAAGTCTGCCACCTTGGCCTTTGAAGGTGTTTTTGCGTATGTTCGGGAGTCTGCACAGGACTTCATTCTTCACCCGGCAGGCTGATGGCAATGCTCTCCACACGACTCCAGAGTCTATATTTACACCCCATCTGGCTGTTTGTCTGTGAGTCCTGCATCAGGCCAGACTTGCTGTGAGTGTGTGTGTGTGTGTGTGTGGATTGACCGCACAGGCTGTCTCATAACAGCTAGCTGATGATACTGATTATGACGAGATAAAACTACAGATGAACAAACTAAGGTTATGTCCTTCTGAATCTCACTTCAATGCTAATTTGAATGCATAATAGTTATAAACAACACTGGGAGCCATACAAGCATGACAGCTGTGCCTTGAGCTTAATGGAAACAGCCTGCTATCTCACAAAGACAATGCTAACCTGCTGATGTTTAGCGGGTATAATGCTTACCATGGTCACCATCTTAGTTTAGCATGTTACCATGATTGCTAATTATCAGTAGACACAAAGTACAGCTGAGTGCTGCTGGGAATGTCTTACTTTATGTAGCCAAATTACTTGACATATTACATTTTCTACCTGATGATGGCGCTAGATGGAAAGTTAAGTGATCAGCAAAGTTATTATAGTTCATCCTGAGGGGGACATGAATGCGTGTAGCAAATGTCATGGCATTTCCCCCGGTAGATATTGAAATGTCACAGTATAAGTGAAAACTTTGACCTGCTGGTGGTGCTAGAGGAAAAGTCAGGAGATCATTAAAGTCATTAGGATTCATTCATTGGGAACTATGAGTGTCTGTGCAACATTTCATAGCAATAAATCTAACAATCGTTGAGATATTTAAGTCTGGACTGAGGCGGTGGGCCCACTGACCGACTGTCATACAGGACACACTTTCCTATCTCTAGAGCTGCTGGCATAGCTCACATTAACACATCTGAATGTAGGTCGTTATTAATCTGCCACTTGTTGTTAAGAGCTGATTCACACTCACAAATAGTCATCTTCAAGGACATAAACACACACTCACATTTACCTGCGTACTGTAAACAAACAAACTCCCCTTGTATCCTCCTTCATTCTGACCTCGGGAAAGTTTTGGGTGTTTTTTCCTCCGTTCTCTTTCATCAGCAGAGCCCGGTGCCAGTCCTGAGCTCTTTGGCCAGGCACGCTCACGCTCAGCGACAAAAATATCTCCCGGACCCCACAGTGCGCAGATGGCCTCTCAGCTTGGCTTGTCACGACTCACCGTCTACTGCAGGAAGTTTCGTGATGGACGGTCAGCTTCTGAAGGAGAACTTGGTCCGTGTGGCGAATGGTCGGAGACGCGGAGGATGCCCTCACTGCTGTCTGGCCCGTTGCCCGGGGGAAACCGTAGGGTTTGGAACGAGGCTGCTGCTGCTGCAGCAGGAAGTGATGTGTGCGAGGGCCAGGAAACAGTTGGTGGGCTGAAGCTTGGATTACAGAGGTGAGTGGTAGTGGAAATATCCAGAGAAACTGCAGCTGCTTTAGTCCAGATCTACGCAGCCTCTTCTGAATTAACACTGAGACTAATAATGCTAATATTGTTTATACTTAATCATCAACATTATCATTATCAGTGTGTAATCATTATCCAGCTCCAGAGAGGTCAAAGAGGCGTGTGTGCCAGCTTCACACAGACTGTCAGCATCTTGCCTGCCTGTCAATGAGGTGTGTGAGGCGTATTCTTTAACATCTCCGTACACATAACTGTCTTGTCTAATCAATAGCAGGTCATTGTCATGGCTCAAGGGCACGCCAGCTTAGGCGCTGATGAGATACGTGAGACAAAGGCGATTGGGACATGACTTGTTTACTGCAGCTGTTTACTGTCAGCACGCCATTTAGCGGCTTTCACCGCTATGTCCCTCGTGCCTGGTCCTGTAGGACAGACAGACAAGGTGACAATCAGACAACAAGGCCCCCAGTGGTAAAATGGACAAGACACGCGGAGAATGTTGTCCAGATTGGACGGGAGTTAACAAGCAGACAAGCAGGGGACATTCAAGCCATCAATACGATCCACTGACAGGTCCTGTCACTGCACTGACACGAAGAGATCTAATTATCAATGCTAATTAAGAGCCTAGTCAACAACAGCAATACAGAAAGGGACATTTTTGTCCCCAATAGCGATTCAGCAGACTGAAAGACCTCACGTCCTGTTGCCCAAAGGGACAACCAAGGGTTGATTTAAATCCCTGACAAGAAGAACTGTCACTGCCACGGAGACAAGCTCTGAAACTTGAGTCGTAAAATGAAATACGTGCAAGAAAGGCTTCTGTTTTCTTACAGTGTGCACTTGCAGGAATAGAGACTCTTCTGATCTACAGTGTGCTGCTCTGAAAACAGAATATGGAAACTATTTTTATATTCCAATTATTATGTTTCTTTACAAAAGTTGCACTCATTTGTTGTTTAGGAAAGGCTATGCTTTGTGCATACAAGTTCAAGAAATATAAACAAAACGTAGATACCATTATACACACCTGTCTCATTGTGGTACCTGTGATTCATGACTTCAAGCCTCTCTTCATGTTCTTTCTTATTAGTGTCATTATCCTGAAGGTATCACTTTTATAATGTTACAATCGTATCATCTCTTACTCATCAACTGTCACTTCACCCACTTTCAACTTTTACACTTTAACTGACAATTCCACTGCTTTAGTCTCTTATGGTTTAACTGGTGAGTTCATCTATTTTCAGTGTTCACACTTCAGCTCTATCACACTTGATGAATTCATGTCATCTCAGAAGGTGAAAGTTAGACTTCTTTCAGCATTTCCATTTTAACTGCCACTTCAACTTCTTTCAGTCATGCAACTGTTAAACGCTTTAACGGAAAATGTTCAGCTCTGAGCACACTTTTCACAAAATGACTTTCTCAGACTCTCCGTCGAACATCAACTTCATCAACGTTTAGAACAACGACCAAAACACAACTGGAGGTGTGCATGTGTGCATCTTTGTGAGTGCCCATGTGAGGACACCTGTTCATCTGAGCATACTGTAGCAACAATATTTGTGCAATCAACTGTGTGTTTAAATGTGTCTGTGTCTGCGCTCGCTTGCACGTGTGAGCACCTATCCATTTGTGCATGTCTGTGTGATATGATGTGTATGATGTGTGGTACTGAAGCATATTTTGCCTCCAAGCCACTTCTCACAATCTGTCCATTGGGTGTCAGGTTCACTGATGCATACATATGTTCCACTGGCTAATCTAGTGTTTATAGAGTCCCACTGTTAAAACAACGACAATAGATGTGGATTATTTGAGTGAACATCTTCAATAAGAAGATCACTGTGTCAGAAGCCTCTGCATGTCTTTTACTGAAGGAAAACATCAACTTTGCATGACTCAAACAAGAGATAAAAATGTACTTTTCTTCCTCTCAGAGTGAGAAGTTTGAAAATCCTGAAAATCTGTACGTCTGTACATTGACTGAAAAAAGCAACAGCTCAACCCAGCGCCGGAAAAACAAGAGCAAAATCTTTCAGGGAAGGCGTAATGGCTTTTTAATGTTTTTGAATAATTCTTCAAAGTCACAGAGAATACTGTCTCTCCACAATACAAAAACAAAGCATCCACACCCACACACACACTACAAGGTAAGTAGGCCCCCAAAGCTCACATAAATGCACGTACTGAACTCACACAATGGAAAGCGTCAAGCTGAGTTTTGAGCGGGATCCCAGATTCTCTCAACCCTAAACCATTCCACTTTTCAGTTTAAACTTCAGAGTCTGAACCGGAAGGTCCATCACAAAACGCAGCAGGTCTATGAAAATAGAAAAACAGGCCAAAATATTACATTTTTGTTCTGGGACGTGGGATGTCAGTAAAACTAACTTTAAGTGCAGTACGTAAGCATAAAAAAGAGATATATACATAGAAGTAGGTACGCACATATACACACACACACACACACACACACACGTGTGGTAATGATTAGAGGACAAAGAGAAGACAGACACACGGTGGAGGTTGTCCCTGCTGTTTCAGAGAAGACGATTCTCAGCTTGACTAAATGATATAATGAGCTGTTATGTTCTGGGTGACAAGATGAGAGGAAAGGACAGAATGAAGGAGAAAGGAGGACATGAAAAGAGAGATCAGAAAACAAATACAGACACACTGAGCATTACACCTTTTTTTCCCGAGCACCTTCAAACTGTGACAAAAGTCTCAGCTGTGAGAAAGGTTACGTTTTCAATTTTGGTGGCTACAAGTCACAGCAGTGGAGAAGGAGAGTCAGGAAAGATGAAAGGGTAAGGGCGGCATGTTTTCAAGGTGGTAAGAGTCAGGGCTGAGGTTATTACTCATTTGTCATGTATTAGTTTAAAGGACTGTGTGTGTGTGTGCCTGTTTGTGTGTGTGTGTGCATCAGGTGAGAAAGGTGGAGGGGGGGCGTTGAGATGCTAAAGGTCTCTGTTGATGATTTGCACGCTTCATCGAGCTGACTGCTGGGGCGTATAAAGCGACATGGTCGGTTCCTTCAACCTGCCTGACCCCAATCTCCACTCTACACCGGGTCCCTGTGCTGCCTGCCCACCCTGTGGATCCCCTCCTCCTTGTACACATCCCTTTCTCACAGCCAAACACACACACACACCTGGAAAACAAAAAAAGATCAAGCAAGTCTTCCCACCAGGTCCAATTTGACCTTCAGATGAAATGTCCCCTCTGCACACACACACATAGACGCTGAGAGACCTGGCTCCCCATCTATTATTATCCTGCTCTGCACCCAGTGCCACCAACTCAAATAAAAACACAGTGGAATTTGTTTATCGCAACTGCCAGACATTTGTCTCCTAAACGTAAGCCTAACTATTTGTCTGTGGCTGTGGCAGTACCCCGTGTATGCACATGCCTGCATTCCAGTTGTGATTTGGGAATCACAACTGGAATGCAAAGACCTGAGATGTTTCCATGAGAAGCATCTAAGGGATGACAGGGTGTGGAAAACACACACACCACATCCTAATACGAGTGACTCTGTATCACTTCAACGAATTTCCAAATGTTAATATGCACATTGGACCTGAATGTTACTAACTTTTCATGTGGGTGTGAATTAGAGAGAAATACACACATGGTGAGTCAGAATGTGCCAGCTCTTAGCACTAGAGGGCACTAGGGCTACATCTATATCCACCCTCCCCTCCACCTGCAGAATATGTGTAGGGGAGCACATACTTTTCATATGTAGGGTCCTTATCGCTCTCTCTAAATCTCTCTTTCTCCCTCTTCTCACTCACTCTATCGGTAAGATCAGACCGCCATCGGCCGGCTCTCAGGAGCTCTTCAGCCCCGAGAAGGTCAGCTGAAGGAAAACTTCCTCCCTTCTGGCTCCATTAACGCACCTGTGACCTTCGGTTCCCGTGACGAATGTAATGTGTGTGCTCCATGTGTGCACGATTGTAGTCGACAGGAATCGACTTCCATTGTTTAACGCAAATCAAAGCCTCAAATGCGCGCACACACAAACACACAGCATTACGCATTCCAACACAAGCCCCTTTCTCCTCTCTCCTTTGTAAATAAAATCAATAGACGCAGCTATCACATCCCTATTCTGTCACTGCACATCTGTCGCAACAAGAGGCAACAAAAGAGCAACATGGTTTTCTCCACAAACTCCCCACCAAGGATTCAAATATTAAGATAATGACTTCAATGATTACAAGATGAATTGGCTTGATTTCAGAGGGAGATGATAACTGCAACGACAATGTGTGTGTGTGTGTGTGTGTGTGTGTGTGAAACAAGGAGAAATGTACAATTAAGAGAGAGACACATATTAGAACATTAGTGCTGCTCTCTACACTCTGATCCTTTCCTCTCTTGACAAACACACACAGCCATGCAGATGCATGTACACTCACACGGATCATATATGTTGAAGGATACATGTCTCCTCAGTGTACGGCACAGGAGCGGTGCTGCCAGCCGTCATGTAGCTGTAGAAGGACACCTCTAGAGTGTAGCAGTAGGACGTGTCATCAAGGAGACCACCGAGGAACCGTCTACCGGTACCGGCCTTCACCATGTCCTTGTTAAAGGACGTGTTGGACTAGAGGGATGCACACAAAAAACAACCACATCTGAGACATTGTGTTGGACTAGTGGTTCGAACGATGACACTTCAGTGAGAGGGTTTAAGCTCAAGTATTTGTGTCAGCAAGCATCTTCCCTGTTAAAGCATATTTGTGGAGTCTGGAGAATTTCCCTACGGAGATCATTAGCCCTGACTATGACATATAACCTTAAATACCTCTATGGATCCTGAGTACCTCTATGGAAAGTGTTGTGAGCTTCAAAAGGTACTTGTGTTTCCCAGTTGAAACTTCCCAAAAAAGAATGTCTTCTAAAGTCCTTGATAACCTGAACGGCACATTATTTCCTACAGTAAAAGAGAAGAAAAAACACATTCAGCATTAACATATTGCTTTTGTGTTTTCGTGTCCCAGTTTACACATCACTATACTTAAAAAAGTTAACATTTCACAGTTGTAAACTTCAGTGGAAATAGTCACTGCCAACGTCCATAGAATCACAAAGCGATTATTGCGTTGGGCAAATCTGCTAAGACCTGTGAAAGTTTCCCACATCAACAATCTGTGATTGAGGGTTTACAATGTTGTATGTTGGAACATTTCAGTTGGGAGAAGCTACTTTACTTATTAAAGGGGCAGTTTGTAGAAATTGGGGGCATCTAGCTGTGTGGTTGCTGAACCACAAATTATGTACACTGGCTTATTTGAACAGATTGACTTCATTCAAAGTCATTACAAAGCTGTAAATGGCTATAGCAGAAAAAAAAAAAAGTCCAGTCTATTTTGGGTTTCAGCGTGTCAGCTATACTGTATGATGCTGTCTTGGGAAGAGTGTGGAAAAGTTTCCATTCACTGTCACTCCACTCTGCTCTGCTGCAGTGAGAGTTGCCTTGCTGAAATGCAGACTTGGCGGCCACCAGTGGGAGTTTGCCATGATTGTGTTGTGCTGCTGCTGCTGCTGCTGCACTGGGCTTTAGGTAGTGCTGAATGGGCAGAGGGACAAAAGCACAGTGAGGGAGACGACCCCTGGGCCAGCTGTCACACAAGCAATACACAGAGCGAGAGAGGGAGAGAGAGAGAGAGATTCTCTTGAAATAGCGTTTTACTCGTCCTTCGTTACTGCATAGCGTATAGGCACTGACAATAAGTGACATTTCCATGCATGTGTGGGTGAACATCCGCCTCTCTGGCTTTTCTCTGTATCCAGGTTGGCACTGGGTGTCAATGGGCAATAAAGGTTATTCTTTATGATGTGTGTAAGTGGCTCTGCTATGAAATGTCAGCGTCACTGAGAAAACGAAGGTCAGTGACAAGTGACACCGGGCTGAGACGAAATGGTTTCGTGGATAATGTACCTGTATGAAAACGGTTTCATAAGGTTATGCATGTGTGGCTGTGTGGAGGAGCATCACAGTCAGTGAATGGGTGTTTTTTTTTTTTCCACATGCTCTTCTGTTCTTTGCTTCTCTCCTCCATTCATTTCTAATACTTTCATTTCCTGCTTGGTTTTCCCCTCCTCCCTGCCCTCAGTCTTCACAGTCCTGTCCAAATAAACCCAGCTTCAGACACCTAACAAGGGGCTTTAGCTCCAACACCTGCACTGCTCATACAGAATATCCTGGCCTACTTTTGCAGGGCAGTCGTGTGCTTCTTCACAATCTTCACTGTGTTCGCTATTTCTGTTCTGCATACACATACAGTATACATGCACATTCATATTAATGGCAACATGTCAGGGAAACTGTTCTGTACATCTGTAGGATCTCTTTAGACATGCAAGTCTAAGTAACATTTATGTTACTTCACGGACATGTGTTCATATTCTAAGACCTCTTACTTGTTAAATTGGATATACAGTATATTGATAATCCACAGCTTACTTCATACCTTATTTTGAGGGGGATAGTGTAGATTCTCATACATAATTTCCATTTATATTTTTGCTCCTCAAGGACTTCTGCCACCACTGCTGCTGTTTGGGTACACCAACATTGTGCATACCTACCTATTCCTGAAATTTTACTGTATTCCTTTACATAATTTATACGTTTAAAAAAATATATTCTGGAGTTGAAATCTTCGGGTGTGTGCTTTAGTATTTCCGTTACTCTGTGTTACCAGTTAATTGAACTGAACTGTCAGGGTTTATGAAGTTCAACCCTCTCTTCTTTTACACTCTGCTCAGCTCCTCTCTTAAGTGGTCAAGGTGAGAATCACAGCTGGAATGAGCTCTTTTCTTCTTCACACATATTCCCTCAAATAATGTAACACCTCCTGTGTTTGTACGTGTATGTCTAGACTCACATGTGTCAGCTGTGTGCATATGGATTGCTAATTCTATGTGTATTTTTTCACTCACTTGTTTTCTGTTTTTTTTTAATCAACACATTGCCTCTAATCCATGCAGTTAAACACATTCACACCTGGGAGCTGCCCAGTGCAACCAAGGACTTCAACTGTTTACCACTAAGAGTGCAACAGTTGGCAATTAAATGCCTCGCTGAACACCACCTCACCAGTAGTTGCCGAGATAGGACAAGTTCATGTTCTCTTTCCGAGCTGGCCCCGGGATTGAAGCTGGGTGAAATTCTGCTTGGCAGCCTGCATATCCGGTGTGTTTGTGTGTGTCTGTTTGCGTGACTTACAAAGGAGAAGTCTGGTGCATTTTGGCACAACAGTCTGGGGAAGACAGCCTGTCTCTGGACGCGCTCCTCGTCCTCGAACACATTGCCGTACATGAAGCCATTCAGCATGGTGGAGTGGGCGTGAACGTCAATGTAGAACTCCAAACTAACTCTCTGATGGAGGAAAAGAGGGAACAGACAGAACAGGGATAACAGAGGGACAGAGAAACGCACAGACAGAAGGTTAGTGGGGAAGATGGGAAATCTTTCTGACAACAGTCCACACCAGTTTGTCCAGCGAGATTAAAGCCTTTCTTTCTTTAGACTGTGCTGGGAGAGGATTTCCGCCATGGGATGACTACATACCCTCCAGACATTGTGGACTGACAGTATGTTTACTACCTGAAAGGAGTCAACCACCCACACATAACTTCAATCAGACTGTCTATTTGAAGGGCACACCTACAGCACATACATAGACGGCGAGCAGAGACGGATATGGTGTTAAGACATACACACGCTCCCTCATGAGATTGTCACATTCATCATAAGCTCCATACTTACTTATCAGGTTAATATTGACTTCATATTGAGTTTGTAATGTCTTTTCTCTACAGCATACACTGTGTAAATGGATTTGATAAGATCTGTTTCTCTCAACTCTGTAATCACTCAATCTATACACACAGACAGTCAGACAGACAGACACACACTTTTATCGGGAACTCACTGATTTGACTTATCTCCAACTTCTAACTTTAACATTAACTCTGACATGCCTAGATGCACGACTATCACATACCTGTAGCACCCATTTCAGGTATTCCATGCTTATAAAGGTCTCAGTTTGATAGATCTGATATAGTTACTCCTCAATTCAGCACACATAAGACATAGCGGAACTGAACATATAGAAATAATTAAACCAAATTGAAGATGTTAGTGAGACAGCGCCAGGAACACCTTAAAAAAAATCTCATTTCAATTGACAGTAGCTATCCAACGTTGCAGTCTGATATCCATCTATGTATGTCTTGTATCATTTCAGGCTAGTACAAAACAGTCAAGCATATTAATTCCCTTTACACTTCCAACTAACAGAGTACAATATGCATAATAGCACATACTTAATAGTGTTATCCATGCTATTGTGTAGTGTGGAATTGGGCCATATATCTAGCAACTCTATGAATGGAATTCACTCACACTACATCAGTGTAAATGACGCTTTAGTTACTTTACATACACCACCATAGAACAATAAAACTAAATTACATTTTCTTCAGGTTGTTGCGTAACTTAAATGTACTACACTACACTGTCCAATTTAGCTGCATGTTATGTAAGATACTTCACTACCTAACCACAGAGCTGTTACATGTTTTTATCTCGCTTGTATTTGAATATGATATTGATTGATCTGTAATCTTGATATATATCTAACTGTCTAAATAAGCTGGTGTCTTTTTTTTAACTCTAATTCCAAACCCTAAAGCCGGGTGAAGACTATAGCAAAAATGACCTCACTTGGCAATACATTCTCCTCACTTCAATGGTCTTAAACTGGTTGTGACAAGGGCAGAAATACAAGCCCCCTCACCACCAGCAAGCCCACCCACCCACTCTCTCTCTCACACACACACACACACACACCTTCTGACCCTTAATTCGGGAGCAGCACCAACTAGCATCCCTCTTTTCTGCCTCCTCTCTATCTTATCACTCCATTCTGCTCCTGGTTTTATCCTTACACTTCTTCTTCCTCCTCTTTATCTCCCTCCCTTCCTCCCTCTTGCTCTGCTCATTACACATTCACCACCACACCTTGCTCCCTGTGGGTCGTAAAGAGGAGAGGAAGGGAAGAACGAGAGGATGGAAAAGGAGAAGTGAGCGATATTGGGAGATGAAGGGGAGGGAAAGCAGAGAGAGGGAACAACAAAGACGGACAAAAGACAAAGAGAGAAAACAATGCATGTGGGTTTGTGACTGTGTGTGAGAGAGGTAGAGGAGCAGGGAAGAGCACACAGAAAAACATATAGAGATGGGGGTGCAAAGAGAGAGGAAATAAGTACATAAGAGAGAGCAAAAAAGAGAGAAAGAGAGAGAGCGATACAGAGAGACATAGAGATGTGTGTCGGGAGGAGTAGAGAGATTGACAGGAGAGAGAGAGAGAAAGAGAGAGAGAGAGGGAAGCGGTGCTTGGGCGGCCTGGGCGACGCAGTGTGCCTGTGTTTGAAATTCCGCTCACAGCCAAAGCAATTTCCTGGCGGTGGCTGTGCTGTCAGCTGCTTGGCTGGCTGGCGGTGAAATATGGTGGCTGGGAGTCGGCCGCTAGCAGCCCCCGACAACCTGATGGATGGAGCCCCAGAGGAGAGGAACAGCAGCAGGAGAAGGTGGAGGAGGAGGGGAGGTGGAAGAGGACGGTGTGAAGGGAGGAGGGAGGCAGAAACAACAGGAAAACAAACACAAAAAAGAGCAAGAGGGAAAAAAGCTAAATGCAGCCAACTGAGCAGTAGACAGTCTGAGAAATACATAAAGAGACATTAAAGGGAGAGTTAGATAGGGGATGAAAAGAAAGATGTGAAGGGTAGATGGAGAAAGAGGAGGGAGGGAGGTAGTGAGAGAAGTAGACCCAGATCCATTAGGAAGAGGAAGGAGGGTGGAAGGAGTTCCAACCAAGCAGCCGGGGTCTAGACGAGGGAAACCAGCCTAATAATCACCTAGGTCTCTCCCCTGGAGGGCATGGAGGCTGGGAGGAGGGAGAGGAATAAAAGGAGGAGAGGATATAGGTGGATAGATTGGAGGGGGGTGATCAACAGTGGCAGATTGCTTATAGCAGAGGTTAAGTGGTGGATACATGCGTACATTTGGTAGAATACCAGTGAATAACTGAATTCTTTTTTTTATCTCATATAATAAGAATTTCCAAGGGGCTGGATACATTACATGGCCAAAAGTAAGTGGATACAAATTACACTAGTCTGTGATTGTTGAACATCTAATTTCAAAACCACTGAAAGGTGAAACGCTGCGCATAATCACATTTTTTGCTGCTTTGCTGGCATTGAATTTGTGAGGTCAGACACTGGTTTGGGGCAATGTTTGATGGGGTTGAGGTCAGGGCTCAGTGCAGGCCAGTGGGGTCCTCCCACGCCAAACTTTGAAATAGAGCTGAAACGATTGCTCTAATAACAGATTAGTCAATGGACAGAAAATGAAATGTTAGTTGCAACATCTTCAGAAACCTATTTCTTTATTGACGCTGCTTTGGGTAATGGGGCATTGCCATGTTGAAACAGGTATCCTATGTATGCCATAGGACTAAGTGTCCACTTAGTTGGAATTAAGATGCCTATGCTTATCCGGGGTCGGGTCACGGTGGCAGCAGGCCATGCCTATAGCCAAACCATGAAAAGTGTCCAAAGTGCATGGCCAAACATGGTTATGTATGGTAAAATGTATGGACACCCCATCTACATACCTTTGGCTCTGCAGCTTATCATGTATGAAATACAGTGTGCCACTGAGGGGAAAACACAGGTTCAGTCACATTCATAAATGTTATCCAAGCCCCCTGATGTAGATATTTATCTTCATTTAGAGAGAACACGCACAGAAAGAAGGTGAAGGACCTAAAGCCTCATCCTGTTTGTTCCCTGTCCTCATTCTAACCCAGAAGGTTTCTCCTTCGCTGCTTCATGTGAAGGACAGCAGAGGAGCAGCAGTAACAGCAGTATCAGCCATGGAGCCCCCACAATGTCATGTCCAGGCTTTCTACAATATTCAGTTAATGCACTGTCAATCAAACTGAGACGGTTCTGAAGGCCCAACCACTGTGATTGATGCTTCAATTAACGACCCGCTCTGACCTCCAGAATTGTTCATTTGAAATTGTAATTAAGCAATTAGGGGCAATTAAGAAACAGAGACTGCCGAATGAAAGTCAGAAGACAATTTGAGAGAGCGAGAGAGAGAGAAACAGAGAGGGAGAGCAAGCTGTCCAAATTAAACCTCTCAGAGAGAAACAAAAGCTCCATCTCGCTGCAGAAACTCCAGGGAACTCTCAACTTGTGGTGAACTTGTAGCGGCCGCAAACAGTTTAGTGTAAAACCTAGAAGGTCAAATGAATGAATTTTGTCAGACAAGTACTTATCTCCTGCATATTAATTAGAGCGGAGTGCGGTGAGGGCCGTAAATGCCGGGCTTATCTTTACACGGAAAGGAAAAGGAGCTGATTGAAGCAGGATTACAAGCTCCTGAATAAAGCTCCTGGCATCAGCAGCATACCTTTGGAGGAGAAGGGAAACTGCTGCTTGTTCAAGCTAGAGAATAAAGTTGAACTTACTCGCCATGTGATGCACATTATACACTGAAATATTGCCTACAAAGCCTGTGGGAGGAGTGACAGGATTTTATATGTTGTAGCTAGCTAGACAATTTAGCCAACGCTTGTTTCACAAGTTGGTAAAGCCATAAATATGCATTTTATGACTACATACACGATGTCAGGCTAAAAGACTGAGGCTAAAGCTGCATGTTTTACATAAAAGATCAGCATCCTCACCAGTTGTTGATCCATGTGGAATTAAATGCAGCTGATCTTGTAAGAAGCGCTGTGTTAGGTTAAGAACATATTGTAAACAGAATAGTGGGCCGGACATGTAAACATTTGCAGTTTATGTTAAAGAAGACAAACACACTTTACTTAAAAACGAAACCACTATCCTAACTCTAGCCCAATTCACAACGCTTCAACAAGTGGAGAAATAGTTATGGCCGCCCAACTATAATGGCGGGGAATTAAAATCAGTCAGATCCAACCTCAAGTCAACGAGTTAAACCCGGGCAGTGAAAGCGAGAGTAGAAACCTCTCGTTCACAATGCAATGACTGATGAAGTGCTCTTGAGCGAGGTACTTTTCCAGTGGAGCCACCTAGGTGTGAATTTGTGACACTGTGTGAGCATCAAACATTCCCACAAAATAATGCATGGAAAGAAAAACTCAAAAGTCATATCACTTATAGACGGTAAAACTCTATCCGACATTTCATTAGTCAGAGAAGCCAATCCAGGTCACAGGGGCACATGGTTAGTGACCCTGTGATGATGCAGCAGTGACAGAACATGGCCAATGGCGTGACCTGCTTCATAGACGGGAGTAGATGACATGAAACTCTCTATCCGTCTGTCTCCGTCTCTCTCATTGTCTCTCCCCCCCCTCCTTCCCCCTCTGTACTGTGCTCTCAAATTGATGGCGGTATTTGTCTGTTTATGAACACAGAGGTGACTTGTAATCAGCCTGAACGGGCGCAGGCAGCCCTGTGCTTCTGGCCTGTTAGTGCCATATAAGCTGCCACATCTGTTGGGAAGGCCTGCCAGGAGAACAGGTGAAGGAGAATAAAAGGAGGTTGATAGGTACAGACAGGAATCGGTGGCGAGGGAAAAAATAAGCGAAGAGGAGCAGGAGGTATTGAAAAAATCATTTGAATTATCATGTAAAAAATTAAGATAAGGTAAAAGCCTGTGACCTAAGCTGATAAAATGCATACAAATTGTGCCAGCGTGCGAGAGCTTCAACTGTATCTTTCCTGTGAAAAGAAGACAATTCTGCTTCCAATGGAGTGAGAATAAAAAGAGGGCCGGTGGAGAGATTGAGACGCTGCGGGGACGATGGGGGTAAAATTGGCCGTAAATATCAGAAATGGATCAGAAATTGTCGGCTGACACCAGAGGACAACTCACATGGAGACAGACAGTGAGGGAGAGAAAAGGACACAAAAAGCACACACAGAGATCTCCTGATTCACACATACAGTAGAATGCAAATTTGACTGTTGGACATGAAAGAGAGATAAAGTGAGTGAGACTGGAGAGGGCTTTAGGGCGGATTTCAGGTGCAAAATTCATCTAGGTGCTGTGACCGGACCTATTACATTTGTTTCAGAAATTAATTTTCAAATATTATAAAGGTCAAAAAGAAGCCAAGCCAACAATGACCTCTTTGTCATCCGTAACAAATTATCCAAAATGGCAGTGTCAAATTGGTGGGGATATGTCGGCCAGTGATGAATGCTTCTGGTAATCAGCCAATCAAAAAGGATTCTTCTCCTGCGTTTGATAAATGAGCTAGGAAAGCAACGCTTTAGGAAGGAGATGGGTCCATTTGTTTCTTTGGCCTCTTTTCCTTTTTTTCTCCCTCTCCATTTCTCTCTTTTCAAAACAAACAACAGGGTAGCTTGGGAACAGATTATAGCTCCTTGCATCACTGACTCTTTCAGCCATTTTCCCTGCTGACCAATGTTCAGCTGCAGATGGTAAATGATGGAATTTTATGAAACAGCTTGAGCAAGCTTGCCTTCAGATGGATGGAGAGAAAGTTAGCCAGCTTATGAGCATATATTTAGTTCACACAATCACTGTAGTTGATCACGTCTTTATTTTACATTTCATATTGTATTTATTATGTGAAGAATATGTGAAAGATCCATTTAAAGCTGCAATAAGCAATTTTGGACCACCGGGAGCGGAACAACAAATAAACTCACTAACAGAACTTTGATTTACTATCAGCTTAACATCTGCTCCTATAGTTCATATGGTGGCAAATCATTGCTCTATTACACGACCAGCAGACACAATAAAACATGAGCATCCCAGTGGAGTCCTCGTACTTGTCACCTGATGAACGTAAGCTCATATACACTCCAACTGGCCAACTAACTCCTAAACCACCTGGATCTCTTAGGTTGCTCAGATAATAAGGCTCTACCACAGCGTCGAGTTTTTTTCCCATGAGTTTTCAGTACATGAAAGTTAATTGTTAGTTAATTTTGGTTGCCGAGAAATGTCTTAGTCAGCGTTTGGTTGTACTTAGCTCCACCCTCCTGTGCCACTCATTGTTCCTAAAAAACAAGATGGCGACGGCCAAAGTGCCAGACTCGAAGCTTCAAAACCATAGTCCACAAACCAATGGGTAATCCACTTATTGCAGTGGGTACATCCATAATATTCACTCTATGGTTGATTCTTAGTGAGAGCGGCAGCACTAGTGACCCTTTCAGATCAACTTAAATCAATGTCCAAGTAAAACAATTAAATGAGCAAAGACTTTCAAACACAGGCAGACAATTTGTAACATACACTACTAGTATCAAATGTATCATTTGTACTACAACAGAGTACTTAAAGTATAAAGCTGGGACCATTCCATATCTTTCTTGTGAAAAAATCATTTGTTTATTTGTTTATATAATATCCTTATTTTTCCTTAATTTCTTACTTGTTTTTTTGTCATATATTTAAAGAAATGATATGTAGGGGAGCTTTACTCATTTATTTTTCATGACTGCCATTGCATCCTGTCACTGCAACCCATAATAAATGAGTTTGAGCAGAGCCTGACGATGCCTTCGCCTGGCTACAATCAATGATGATCACTTTCCAGTGATCAAAGCCATGATCACTGGAAAGTCTGGGCGTGACACCCTTTATCAAATAACGTCAGTACCACTAACTCACTGAAGACGCTCTTCATTTCACTCTAACTGCATGTGGCTATTAGCGCTGATCTTTAGGAATTTGACCATTTTTGCAGTGAGGCTCATTTGCATAGAAACATATGCATGCCACCTTATTTGAATATGTGCGGATAGCACCAAGATGCTATTTGCTTGGCAGCAATGTTCGGGGTGCATTTCAACCTTTGCGGGTGCTTTCTTTTGGTCTTATTTGAGCAGGTTTAGTGGTGGCAAAAGCCGCACAATCCTTGAATTCTTCCCTCAGTGTGCTCCTCATTCACCCCATGAGCGACCTGTAGGCTTTGATTTAATTTCCTCTGAAGGGGGAATATCTGTCATCGTCATTTCCAATCTCTCCTTATGTAGACTGAATGTTGTGAGGAGTGGCAAATGTATGTATTTGATGCCAAACTGTAACTGTAAATACTCTGTATTAATATATTTACACAACCGTTCCAAGTGAGCTGGCTGATGGAAATCGAAGTCACTGATTTTAAAACATAATTTCATGTTCAGGACAGTGTTTGTATAAACACTAGTGAGTGCAAATGTTCTGAGTAGTGTTGAATTTAGATACAAATATTTTTTAAATAAAGGTTTCCAGCCATCAATAGCAACACAGCTTAGATTGCTCCTGCAACAAGCTTTGATTTAAATGGCACTTGTCTCAGAACTCGCAGCCAGTTAGTGAAGTTATTGCCTGAACAGAACAAGGAAGTTATTTTCCCCAGCAGAGAGTGCTGCAGAATTCACAATGATGTAGAATCACTTTGGAGTGACGAGGGTGTCTGTCACAAGAATGGCTGATGGGGTTTCAAACTGAATGGGCTCCTTTGTGCAAGGGAGGGCAATGTGACTTTGAATTATGATGCTTTATGCACAAAACTGTGGGTAGCTAAAGGAGTAAAGAAGTCGTGGTGATTGACAAAAACGAATGGTCAGATTTATGTACATAAAGGCACAAAGTAAATTTGCACTGCACCTTGAATTCAATTAGCGTTCACAATCTGCGTTGGTTTTACTAAAGAGAACTTTAGGGATAGACTTACAAAGACTAAACAGCCCACGTATGATGCCAGCGTACACAGATTTTAGTCTTGACACTCAGAAAGAACTCAGTTAAGCACAGCTGACAACACACTGAAAGACTGTTATTAGAGTTGTAGTACTGGGCAATCACTCAAATCATGCGAGAGCGTGAACTCATGTGGTAAGGTGCCTAGAGATGCACTTCTACTGTTTCTGCTGTAACCAGGATATTCTGTCAAGCTTTATGATCGTCTACAGGGGAGGCCAAGTACAATTACGGTACATTTTAAATTCTAAAGTAAGGCTCGTGTTAGGTTATGGTTTACTTATCAGGTTATAAATATCAAGTATGTTGCTCTGAAAAATACATGTTATGTGTGATAAATCTTGAATTCATCAGGTATCATATAAATATAAACAGGAAGCATTGAAACATAATTACAGTCTCATGCCTACCACAACATTTAGCTTAGAAAATAGAGCTGTAACTACAAAAGACGATGACAACCTTGGTGGTGTTTTGTTATTTCTGTGCAAGGGGAGAATTATTGCAATGTGTTGTGAATGGAGAAAAATTGTTTACTCTGACCATAAAGATTTACCTTTACAACAATGACAAAACAGGGCTGCTAATAAAGCTATTTTAACAAGCTTGTGGCCCCCAGCCACTTGCCAGCCACCTGTGTGAGTGACTCACTGCATCTGTGGGAACTGTTCTCTACACTTTAGGCTGGATACCTGAATACCATTTCAGATGCATCAACATCATTAAGTATAGGCTACTGTCTTTCTCTGGCAAGTGAGTTTGGTTAATGTGTCCGTGTTTGATCCAGGACTACCAACCTCTTGCTTACAAACTCCAGTTTGTTTGCACAATTGTAGGGTACAGAAGGAAAAACCTCCTGAAAATTGATAATGACCTCCCATTCCAGCGTCCTCTCAGTCTCCTAGTTTTTAAACAGATGACCACACTGAGTTAGCGGTTAGTAAATGGGCCACTGTAGCTGCGGCTGATCTGCTGTTAATGGAGTCCTCCAGCAGAGCCCTCCAACCCTGGTAGCCTCATTAGACCCTATGCCCGCTGTGTGAAATGAGCATGAATGGAGGGCAGCAGCACAGAGCCTCCTGGCTGTAGAGTTGGCATTGAGACTGGCATCTGGGAGCCCCAGACATGAGTAGTGTGTCTGATGGGATTAACTGGCTGTGGCGAGAGAGAGACAGAAGAGGAGATGTTGTCCAAGCCTCCAAATTAACTCTGCAAGACTAAAGGCAATCATCAGGAAAAAAAAAGGGGGGGTGGGGCGCTACAGGAGGACAAGTGCTGGTGGGATGGTTACCAACAGCGAAGGAGAAGGAATGGGAAGCATCTGACCAGCGGGAGTGGACTTAGGAAACATATGGCTCAATACTGTGTTGACTGGAGGCTGCATTCACCCAGCCAAACACAAAGTCACTGTGGTGGTGATTAAGTAACTTTTATTAGGCTATAGCAAGATTTGGTGAAAGAAAAAATGTGTATGAGACTGAATATATGCCAGGGCATATATATATATATATATATATATATATATATATATATACACATACTGTTTATACAGGCAATGACTCAGTGGTCTACAACCTCTTTTTGCTTGTGACCTTTTACTATGAAGCAATGTCTCCTCAAAAAATTACAAGAAAAGAGCAAAGATTGGTTAAAAGTTTTGTTTTGTTTTCCTGCCCCTGCAATCATCTCTTAGATTCATCAACCGACCATCGAGAGGGGCTCAACCCCAAGGTTGGGAACCACTCCTCTATATAATGGTGTGATTGTTCCAATTTATTGTAAAAGTATGCATCTGAGAGACAAAAGAAATACCTATGCAGGGGACACTTTCACTTGAGAACACCTGTTTGTACGTGTATATTGCAGTATTCTCGTTGTGTGATGAGTGAGTGTTTGTATGTGTCTGTTTGCTCAGGATGCGTGTGTGTGTGTTTTGCGCGTGTGAGCGTGTGTGAATGACAGCCATGAGTGGATCACCCTGCCATGACAGAGTCTATCGATCAGTGTGTCAGCGCCGGGGGAAAAGGTTAATCTGCCCGATGCCAGCCCCGCGCCTCACCCCATCTCTGGCCTGCCCTGCATCCCGCCCCGGCCCGCTCCCTCTCTTATCAGGATTAGAGGAGTGTACAAAAGGGCAGAGTATTCCCAGGATACACACTGACCTTCAGTAATCCCACCAACCTGCCGCTCTGCTTATAATTAACATCAGGAACAAAGAGAAAAATCCCTGGCCTGCCTCTGACACGTTCCTCTGACTGGAAGACTAAAACTGTAGAAGGAAAAAGTTACAGTAGAGTCAGAGACTGAAAGCACAGACTTGCTTCAGCAGTGTGTTTTGAATGGCCAGGAGAGCCAAGCTGACATTCTAGAGGTGCTGACTTGCCGATCCCTGCTGCTCCCCAGTGCAAAAAACCCTGAACACAGATTGGAGGAACATGCTGAACCAAGCAGGGAGGCAGAAAACGGTTCTTGGGACCAGCAGACATTACTATGGTGAAGGAATGTTGAGCACAGTATGGAGGACATTTGTGCATTTGTGTGTGTGTACATGTGTGTGTGTGGGTGTGTGCATGCTTGCTCGCTCACCGGGTCTTGGTTCATCTGCACTATGAGTTGTTTGACAGCGTGCAGCGTGGGTTGGGCCCATGGAGAGGGATCCTGCCAGTGGCGATTCAGGTCAAAACCCATCAGAGAACACCTGTATACACACACACACACACACACATGCACACAGCTTTAATGAAAAACTACAATGTGGTCCGCCTCACAAAATATATTGCAAATGATTAAAGGTACCCTGCAGAGTTTCTGACCACTTGTAGCGCTGTGGAGCAAGTTTGTATCTTGTGCACGCAAACATATCCTGCCAATAGTTTCACACTGTTTCACTGATCGACAGTTGGTGGCATTAATAAGCAAGGAAGAAGAAGACTATTAGAAAACAAATGTGAATGTAAATATCCCTGTGTCCAAAATCAGTGCCTCATTCACTCATTCAGACACTGGGTAGTTTACTCCAGAGTCGTGTATCAAGATCACAGACTTATGAATGACAAGTTATAGAGTGATAGAGTCAGCCAAAGGCAATTTGCATGGAAGGGTGGATATAATGTATTGATGTGAACATGTATACTCTATAGAGGTGGATTGCTATCTTAGGTGTTACTATATATATCAACCTATCTTGCCATAATGGAATGCTTGCATGTAAAGATGCCCACTGAGTTGCCCTATTTGTTGTCATGTGTATCTTCAACATTAAACATTAAAGCACTTGGTAATCGTACCGGAGTCACTGATACTGTAGAGCAACTGTGCAGAGCGGCCAGCCGTGAACAAAATACTCATCCCAGGTTAACTGACATTGATTCTTTGCTCTGCATGTATCCATTTCAGTCTGCTCTGCACTGCATCCTGCAGGGAAGGTTGTGTGGAAGGTCGTGTGTCTGTGTGTGTGTGTGTGTGTGTGTGTATGTGTGTTAATGTGTGAGAAAGAGATGCATGCGTGTGTATAAATGAGCATGTGTGATTGGTGAGCTGAGGACTATCACTACTCACGCTCTGCCAATACACTGCTCATCACCACTCAATGTGAAAGCAAGCTAATGAAAATGGCCTTTATGCAGTCACCAATCACAGTCAACAATATTATAGAGATTGAAAATTCCCTGTAAATATCTTTGGCGGCAGTGACAAGCCCCCACCACCAGATGGCACTCACAAACACACTGGGAGCAGGCTGCCGATGCTTATCTCAGTGTACATTAGTATTCCTGGGGCTGAGCCTATTAAGTAAAAGGCAATTATGAAGAAGGGAAAGAGAAGAGAGGAAAATAGAGGAGAGGAGGAGGATGCCCACAGAGCTGCGGCAATAGTGTTAAAAACAGAGGATGGAAAGAGATACTGGCAGAGAGAACAGCCCTACAGCTAAATACTATCTTCTAACAAATGCACTGCTGTGAGCTATATGAATTCATTAAGCTCCATAAAGATGGAGTTAAGAGAATATAATCCCACGTAGGGTTTAAAACAATGTAATGTGGGAATTAAAGGCAACAAAAGGATGCATCCAAATCAAGAATTAAAATATGTTTATGTACCTGTAGTTGCCCAGGTAGACTCCATCAGGATTTAGCATGGGGACGATCTTGAAGATCACATGATCTCTTAGGATCTGAGCCACAGGATGCTGGCTTACCAGGAAGTCGATCACACCTATCAAACAAACATACATAAATCCACTCACGCAAACCCACATAGAGGGGAATAGACTTGAAAAGAAGACCGAAGACGGGCTGGCAGTTAATTGAGTTTTGAGAAACAAAAGGAGAAGGAAGGACAGCGAGGGGGCATTGTCAGAATCGGGGGAGGAATAGGAGACGTCAAGCCTAAATCGATACAAATGGAATGGAGCTGACGGCGCTGGAAAAAAAGACAGCACACAGCGGGCTAGAAACCAACTCATCTGATTCATAATGATGCACACACACACAGAAATACACTTACACACAAACTGAGTCGTGGGTAGATTAGATAGATAGATAGATAGATAGATAGATAGATAGATAGATAGATAGATAGACAGATAGATAGACGGATAGATAGATAGATAGATAGATAGATAGATAGATAGATAGATAGATAGATAGACGGATAGATAGATAGATAGATAGATAGATAGACAGATAGATAGACGGATAGATAGATAGATAGATAGATAGATAGATAGACAGATAGATAGACGGATAGATAGATAGATAGATAGATAGATAGATAGATAGATAGATAGACGGATAGATAGATAGATAGATAGACAGACAGATAGATAGATAGATAGATAGATAGATAGATAGATAGATAGATAGATAGACAGATAGATAGATAGATAGATAGACAGACAGATAGATAGATAGATAGATAGATAGATAGATAGATAGATAGATAGATAGACGGATAGATAGATAGATAGATAGATAGATAGATAGACAGATAGATAGACGGATAGATAGATAGATAGATAGATAGATAGATAGATAGATAGATAGATAGATAGATAGATAGACGGATAGATAGATAGATAGATAGATAGATAGATAGACAGATAGATAGACGGATAGATAGATAGATAGATAGATAGATAGATAGATAGATAGATAGACGGATAGATAGATAGATAGATAGACAGACAGATAGATAGATAGTTAGATAGACAGATAGATAGATAGATAGATAGATAGATAGATAGATAGATAGATAGATAGATAGATAGATAGATAGACAGATAGATAGATAGATAGATAGACAGACAGATAGATAGACAGATAGATAGATAGATAGATAGTTAGATAGACAGATAGATAGATAGATAGATAGATAGATAGACAGATAGATAGATAGATAGATAGATAGACAGACAGATAGATAGACAGATAGATAGATAGATAGACAGATAGATAGATAGATAGATAGTTAGATAGATAGATAGTTAGATAGACAGATAGATATACAGATAGATAGACGGATAGATAGATAGATATACAGATAGATAGATAGATAGATAGTTAGATAGACAGATAGATAGTTAGATAGACAGATAGATAGATAGATAGATAGATAGATAGATAGCCCCTTTACCCCACCTCTATGTATCAGATCCTTCCTCACAAACGCCATCTCTACACCTCGTTAATGTTAATGGACCTTTCTCAGTCTGCCTCACTGACTCAGAGTAGTGGATAGGGACCACCGCTAAAGGTAAGGCCGTGCCCTCCGTCCCTTTATCGCACCAGCCCTCCCGCCTTCCGACCGGCTCCCTATAAACATGGAGGTGGGACCCAGAAGGGGCGAACCTGCCCACTCACCTCAGTATGAGCAGGAGAAAGGGAGCTAAAAGTCATTAAATCCTGCTAAAACTGTTGTACTGCACAAGGAGACAATTTCCCAAAGGTTCTCAGTTTTCAAACTGTTTTATTAGTTTTGAGACAAAGCAACCCTATCATATCCTCAGATTGTATTTCCGAAGATATAATATAGAGGCACAGGTTCTTGTATCTATTCCTGTAACACTCAGACATCTATGGTTTAGTTGAGGAGCATATGTCTTAATGATGAATTAACAAGAAAAATGTCATATATTCATGTAGAGGTTCATACTGTATGTTTATGAGAAAATTAAAGGTGTGCTTCTTGTGTTCAGTGTTATACCTGATATACTGTTTACTAAGCATGGGGAGTACTGAGCCCTTTAAAAGAAAGTTGTATAATGTGACCTGTGGCTCTGGAGGGAGCTTTCTAAAGTTTGAGAAGACTGCCTCAAAATTATAACTGAAAAACTGTATTGAAAACTGGATCATGCACTCAAAATATGAGGGCAATTATTACTGCTATTGAGTTGCATAATGTGGGATCCAGAATTTTTAGGGACTTTAAATCAGAATAGCTCTGTCTCTGCTGCACTGTTTTGAAATGTATTTTTCTAAAGTCACTGGCAAGTCACCCAACTACATGAAAGCATCATCCTAATTTGCTGGAGTGCTACTTTAATCTGGAGGAAAAGGTCTCAGTAGCTACAGCATTTAACACTTATGCAGGTAAACTATATCTATAAAATGCAATGCCCTTTGTTTTATGTTGTCCTTTATATCATGACTTGAAAAAGAGGTTATTCAAAATAATTAAACAATAGGGATACTTTTTGTGAAGGAAAAGAAAAGAAAAAAAAGGTCCCTATCCCATTGTACTAACTAGCTTGCTGTTTGTAAATTCCTTTATCAGCTAACTACGAAACAACCAATGGCAGATCCATGCCGCGTGGCTAAGTTACAGCTGGCTGGCTAACCTTAGCTTAGCTTACGGTTAGCTAGTTAGTAGATAGCGATCATCAGTGATACACCTTTGCTTTGTAATCAGTCCACAGGCTGCTATAGGCAGCCAAGAAAGTCAGGGAATGTCTCAGTTCTTTAGTTACGTTACAATCACTTTACACGTTGACGATAAAAAAATGACAATACAACATAATTAATAGCCCTACATGAATGGGTAGTTTATATATTTTAGGTTACTATTCTGCATCATGTCTTTTGTATAAGAACATGTATATTACATATTTATGTCTTTATTTTTATGCATTATTGTGTGTCCCATCTGAGATGGTCCATAATGTAACTTTATTCAAATTCACAAGTCTATCAATAGCAAACAAGAACAAGAAAGTGTTCCTAAAAACAGTAAATATGTTGAATATTACACTGACTCTTGATTATGTAAATAAAAATGCATACCTACTTTTTAAACACCCCATATAAAGCGCACCGACTGAACATTTAAACTTTACCTTGACAAATAAAGGAGGCAGGAGACTCTCCAGGGTGAACACGAGATGTAAGAAAGACCAGCTTCTTCTCCCGCTCTGGATCCAGATGTTCTGCTGGGGGAGGGAGGCGAGAGAGAGAGAGAGAGAGGGAGAGAGAGAGAGAGAGAGAGAGAGAGGGAGAGAGAGGGAAGAAGGGTAAAGGTGTAAAGAAGAGTAAAGACAAAGGGAGAAAGAGGTTGTGTTGTTAATGCACAAAGTTCTAGTAGACGTGTAGACAGCAATTCTAAAACTTCTCAGTTTCAGATAAGACTAAAATATTAGGCCATTATCATAGTATCAGAGAGATTATAAGTCACCCATTATAGTCCAGTGTGAGAGGCTGGGTGAAAACACACACTGACCTGGCTGTCCATTTTTTGCCAGACGCACATAAATCAAACATCAAACCAACACAGGGCACAGAATATTCAACTGGGCAAGGTGAATTATACATCTACAGAGGTCGGGATCAGCCCGCAACAGGTGTGACCTGATAGAGGTCTTCTTTGATTTGAGTCTTCAGGTCTGGCTGAAGACTTCTTTCTGGCTAGACACTTCTCCACTTCTGCTCTTTTAATCTGTTGAACAGATGAGTTGGACCACGGAGACTTCTCTTGAGCATTTTCAATCACTCAATTGGTGGATTTTTGCATTAATGATGCTCCATGAACCTTTTAACATACTTGTCAAACCTGAAAATGTTCAAATCGTGAGATTTTCCAAAGCAAGGTGAAATGTCATGGATTCTAACCTCAAATCAATACATTTTTTTTCTGCATTCTGGAGATGTGAGTGAATAAATCTACTTCTAATTACAAGAGAATAATCTCAACTGTTTCCACATTTTATTTGACACCTGCTGTGGTGAAATGTTAACCTCTTATATTAGCGTAGGTATTTTGAGGATCATTCTCGCTCACATTCCTCAAACACTGAACAATAGACAGACTAAATAACATGAAAACAAACAGTCCACTCTGCGTTCCCAGCAGTTGGCAAAGTTGAAAACCACAGAGGTCAAATATTTGCTGTTTTCTTGGCCAGTGTTTTCCCTCTAATCTGCTGTAGCTAATGGATGAAAGTGATTGCGTGCCTCATCACTATACACAAACTTAATATCTTATTGATTCCTCCACCCGCTTCTGCTGAGCAAAGAAAATGCTAATTAGCAACAGGCTATGCACCTTTCCTTCTCCTTAATTCCAATTTAGCCTCGCAGCAGTGTGTGTGTGTGTGTGTGTGTGTGTGTGTGTGTGCTTCTGTGTGTGTGCATGGTGTGTCAGTTTGAGTGGTTAGGGGTCGTAAACAAACAAAAAAAAGCGTTGTTCCATTTAAGTACTCTCCCTCTGATTTTATTTCGCTTTTCTCTCCCTCTGCCCTTCACAGAGACAAATGGCTTTGCCATTCAGGAGTCTCCGTGGAGCGGGGCGGGCCGTTTGTTGTAAATGTGAGTGCTTGCGGTTTGGCCGGCCGCTGGGTGCTCGGTGGCTGTGAAATTCCATCACTTAGAAATTCTACTTTGGCCTCGACCCCAGGCCACCACAACAGCTCCTGATACAAGAACACACACACACACACACACACACACACACACACACACACACACACACACACACACACACACACACACACACACACACACACACACACACACACACACACACACACACATATTACAGTGCAAAGCTGCAATCACGAAAGAAAAAAACAAAACATGGACTGACATACACACAGCCTTTCTCCCTACAGTAAAACCAAGAACCCAGAAAGTTGAGAGCCAAACCAGAGGCAGCTGCCAAGGTCCCGACTGTCGGGGAATTCAACCATCGTGGCCATGCTACATTTAGTCTCAGTGCTAGTTCATCAAAACAATCTCTTACAGCAGGCTCCTGGAGCTTACAATGGACTCACTGTTTATACCACATAGTTGTGTCAGTGTGTGTGTGTGTGTGTGTGTGTGTGTGTGTGTGTGTTGAGGGGACTATATCTCCTCAGGGCTCTCACAAATGCTCCCAGAGTAGTTGTTGTGTTTATGTGTCTGTATCTCTGCATCCCTCTGTATCTGGCTGTGCTCAGCCAAGCATTGTAACACAAAATTAAGTCCTGCTATTCCATAGGCACCCCAACGCCCGGAGGGATCCGGTACCATACCAACGACCGTAGCTCGGCTGTATGTAAGGCAAAATCATGGCTCGGGTGTGGGTGACATATAACATGAAGGTTGGGGTCAAGTTATGGTTGAGCCCGGCGCTGCAGCAGCATCTCCCGACCTCAAGGTGTCAGTAGAGATCAGCTGGCGGGGGGCTGTCATGAGGCGGAGATGGATGAAGAGAGAGAAAGCAAAAAAGAAGTAACATAGAAAATAAAGGCAAACGATTTGACTGAAAGGTAGCGAAGTCAACATAAATGATCCAACTCTTAGCTGGAACTCCCTTTTCTGTCTTTGCACACAGTTCTTAGAAATTGTAGTTGGAGGGAAGAGCAGCCCAGAACAGAGTTTCAACAACAAATTCCTTGCATGCTGAGCTGACTGTCAAACCAACACATTAGGGTTCAATTCATCATCTTCATTTGTCTTTATTTTTGAGATGTGCGACAGTTTTGCTCATTACGGATGTTGGAATGATTAGGTTTGCATTATTCTGTATGTGTGTATATCGGGGGTGCAACTAATGATTATTTTAATTATTGATTATACTTTTGATTGGTAGATTAATTATTTAGTGTATAAAATTATTGAAAATAGTCAAATATGCACAGCTTAATTTCCCAGAGCCCATTGTGATGCCTTGAAATTGCTTGTTCAGTTCAACTAACAGTCCGGAACCCATATATTATATTTACATTGATATAGAACAGAAAAAAAGAAGCTGGAATGAGCCCAATCAATATTATTGCTTGATAACTGACCAGAACAATAAATCAATGAATAGTTGTAGAATAAGTTTATGTCTATCAACTAATCAACTGATCAGCAAACTGTTTTAGCACATAGTCATTACATTGAATGTGTGTGTTTGTTTGTGCAAACGGAAAAACAAGTACACGGTTCCTATGTAGACGATCGACAGTGCTAGGTGAACATTTTGAATATAGCTTATTCATGGTGGTGCACTTACCACTGACATATGGCCCAAAATGTTTACAATACACTACATGTTTATCTTCTCTCCCTCTTTGTGTCCATATTGCACTAATAGAGCAGACACGCTTGTAAACAGGATGTTAGTATCTTGCTGCCCTATTTTTCTATTTTCATGCAAACACATTCTGTTTAACTTTGCAACATGATCTTTTTTTTGCTACCTATAACGTTTGCATATGCTTGGCATCCCAGAAATGTGTGTGACTTTAATATGCTGCCATGCTGTGACAACATCACTAACTCCTGAGAGGCCGTGTCTCTAACCTTCACCTCACCACAGTCCTCCTGTCACTGCAGCTATAAGAGCACATGACACAAATATATAAAAGTACAAGAATTAGGAGGAGAAGGAGAAACAGAGTGAGAGAGGGCTCCAGTAAGAGGACTGGGGGCAGAGCAGGGGAGGGGTACGTGACAATGAGTGAGTGAAAGCGGCAGAGGCAAAATTTATGCCCACACTTCCAAATCAAAGTGCTCCCTCAGCATATTCCTCACCTGCCAAAGTCACGCACTGCACTGTACGGCACATTACTGCTCATTCTCTCGCAGCTTGCCGAGAGGGGAGGAAAAAAATTAAAGGATGTCAAACTACGATCAGCTCTGATAAATATGTAAATTACTGGAGAGAAGAAAAGTGCTTGTGAAAAACAACATAAGTCTAATGGATTCTGAAGGTCAGTCATGATTGTGCTGGTCAGCTCTTTCTGTGACAGCAAGTCTCAGGAACTTGGGGTTTGATTCCATAAGTTGTGACATGATGTAATTAACTGAGATCGTCTTCATCGTTCTTCTGCAGCAGGAACAAAGGGAAGCCCTGTCAAGACCTTCTCGGAGCATCATGGCATATATTTAAATACATTTACCCACTTTAAAAGGAAATGTGATTCAAGGAGCAAGAGGCAGATTTTGCTTTTTCAAAAAAAACCATACACTGTATATTCCATCAATATATAGAAATATAGAATATCTAAACTCTTTGACCCACTATGGGGAGAGACAATCTGCTCCAGTGTGCACTGCGACCACAATACACAGTGATACGATAAAAAACAACGTCACAGTGGCCACAGCTTTATAACACATTATTCCACAAGTCTCAAACCAAGGCCTCCTCCCTCCTCTCTCTGCTCTGTGGGTTTTACACTGTAATAAATTAGCCTCACTTTGGCGAGATGGCAACAAGACACGCTTGGCGTCCTGCTCAGTGCGTCATATCGAGGATGGGCGTGAGCTGTAAATTGTCACTGGCGTTGAATTTATACAGAGCCTTGGGACGAGATGCAGCACCGTGTACTGCCCAGCTGAGTGAGCCCCAACAAGCATCAAAGCCCCGCACCTCTTCACAACCCCCTCCGCTCCACCCGCTGACACCACCCTCCGCCACCTCAAGGACAAACAGAGAAAGAGAGAGAGGAAGAAAGAAAGGAGAAAAAGAAAGAATGATCGGGGTGGGGATATGCGCTGAAGTGTGGAGTGCCCAGGAATTGCCCAGGTCCCTGCCTTACATGTTAGTATGTGTGTGTGTGTGTGTGTGTTTGTTTGTGTCTGTAGGAGCTGGACAGCCTGTGGCGTCTCTCAGATTTATTCTGCTCATCGTATTGTGGGGAGACAGGGGCATTGCCAAGGCCTCCTAACACATTCATAAAGCATTCCCTGTCACTTCACACACCACACATTACACAGCTAAACTGTGAGGTGAGGAGGGGAGAGAGAGAGAGAGAAAGAGAGAGAGAGAGAGAGAAAGATGGAGAGAGAACGAGGAGACAAACATTGCTAATCGTCATAACATGGGGCCAAGGTGTTTTCTCTGAACTGACAAAGAAGTAGAGCTACAGAGGAGAGGATGTTTACACAGACAGGTGGATGGACAGAGACTCAGGGGATGATTGATAGAAAGACAGAGGACAGCGAGGGGGGAGACAGAAAGACAAGCCGTGAGACAGAGGTGAAAAGTAAACAAAGAGAAGCAGAAGATCAACAGAACAACACATGAAACTTTACTGAGCTCTTTCAAAATCCCCCCAACTTAAAAAAAAAATCTCTTTTCTTCTTTGGTTCTCACCACAGCCATTACATTCAACTGCAACTCCTATTTGATCTCATATCAAGTCACTGTTCAATTATACGTTTTGTACGAGAAGCCCTTAACATATTGGACAAATAATCTGGTCGGGAAATATACTGAATACTAAAAAAATGTTGTTGACTTAAAAGTAATACAAATTAAAAGGTATTGAGTGAAAAATGATTCTGCCCATGAAATATCCACCATTTATAAGTTAGTAATTGTTTATCTTTTCAATTGTGGAACGTAAACTCCCCCAGGAGATTTGGACAATAAAACCCTGCAAAAGTAAAAATACAACGCTCCTCATAGAAGCAACAGCCCCGGTAATGTAGCTGTACACAGCAAAACCTACAACCTACACCTACAGTGTAAACCTACAACCTGCTATGGAAAAATGTACTTATATGTACTGCAATTATAATTATAGTTATGCTAAAAAAACTATTTTGAATAGGACAGATGGACAGAAGAGAAATAGACAAATGAGACAAGAGACAGAGAGGATAGAGAGGCACACTGGGTGACTCCACTCTGATGTATCTGTTGGGTTAAGTCACCTCTAGCACCTCTCTACACCTCCGTCCCGTCATCTCCACTCATCTCTGTACCCGCCTCCCTCCTTCACTTCCTTTCTGTCTCCTTGGCCATCGTAGCCATCTACAGTAGGATGTGTGTGTAGCTGAAGAGAGAAATCAAAAGACGTGGTGGTCAGAGGTGTGTGTGTGTGTGTGTGTGTGTGTGTGTGTGTGTGTGTGTGTGTGTGTGTGTGTGTGTGAGGGAGAGACAGAGCAGGCTTTGGGAGGGGATTACAATGGCCGTGTTGAGACACTCAGATTGGCATCACATCCAGACACAAAGGGGAGGGATAGAGAGAAAAGAAAATTGGGAGAGTCATAAAGGGGATGAAGGGTAGCGAGAGAAATAAAGAGAGAGAGAGAGATGAAAAAAGAGACAGAGAAGGCCTTGAGCAGAGGAAACCCTTGAGATGACAGCATGTAAATACGCCAACGGCGAGCCTCTAAAGTGGAGATGAAGAGGCGGCAGGATAAAAAGCTCTGAGCGCTGTGTGATTATGGATCAATTTGCTGCAATCAAGCCCCCTTATGGCCGGTCCCTGTGAAATAGAGAGATTTTTGCTCCTCAAGGGCAGCGGTGATGACAGTGGAGGTCACAGACGATGGGAGTGGCAGAGTGTCAGAGGGAGACATGCTGACGGAGTAGGGGAGACGGTCTGTTCCGAAACAAGGTGTCAGCCATGCCATCAGAGTTCAAGCCTGAGCTCAGGGCCTTTCTAATTATGTTAATGAGAGGTGCAGGTGAGATGCGGGCCTTTGGCCACCATTGACCAGAGAGCGGTCTGATACCGCTGTGAGCTCTGGTCCTGTTCGGGTCACTGATGAGTAGTCAAGTGGATGCACCATGACAATAACGATCTAAACCGGGGCTATTCAATTACAAAGTCAATTGGGACCGTTTTTAAAACCAGGAAATAGATGGGCCAGACATTTTCAGCAGCCTATCGTTTTTTTTAGCTTTTGGTAATTACAGTTTTTTAACTAATGCAAAAGAATGTTTTAAAAAAAAAAAAAATAGCAATGTTTATTGTTTCTCTCTTGAAATAAAAAATATCTTTGGTCATATATATATAACCAGGAACATCACAAAGTGCAGAAACAGAATCAATGCTATCAAAGCTATCAATGCACAGAACTATAATAATATAGAAATAACCAATAACACACTCTACCCTCCCCCCTACACACACACACACACACACACACACACACACATCAAAGCACCCTGCTACTTGTGACTGTCAATAGACAGATGTTTTGAAAAGCTACAAAGCGTGGTTGAAAGTGTGTAACATGAGAAAATGTTGATTTGTAAAACAGATATGATTGGCGGTGCCGCTTGGTGTCGCTTCCTGATCGGTACTGCACATGTGCAACTCCAATTGAATAGGCCTGATCTAAATGATGACAACCCTATTTCATACACTATTAAAAATACCAACACGATATTGAATCAGAGGTCAGAAGCGTTCTTTGTTGCAGCTGTAACCACACCCAGCAGTGATGTCACAGTGTACTGACACACCCTGGAGTACATTTCCCCGTCACTGCAGCAAGGAGAGAAGTCAAAACACTGATGTCAGTAAAAACAGGATTTTCAGTGGGTATTAAGCATCACTTTAATATATAAGTACAACAGAACTGGTTAAACAGCCTGGTGCGTAGAAAAAAGTCTAAATGCTGTGTGTTTATCATGCTACTTTAAGCGAACCATATTAAGACATCAATGTTTAATTATCACCAGGAAGCTTTGCTGCCATTCACTGAGTTAAAGGTTGTAACAGCCAAGGTTAAATGAACAGTTTGTCAGTTTGTCAACTCCACCTTGATAGACAAAGTCATTGGAGGATTTTGAGAGAAATATATTTGTATAACACATTCTTATATATATATATATATATATATATATATATATTTTTTTTAAATGAATTACATTTTACTTCATTTTCAAACCAGTACTCTAAATGCTGAGGTATAAAACAAATGTAGTTGCAGGTGAGAAAAGGTTGAGAAATTCAGTCTTTTGTGTGTATGTGAGC
Source organism: Pholis gunnellus (assembly GCF_910591455.1). NCBI lineage: Eukaryota > Metazoa > Chordata > Actinopteri > Perciformes > Pholidae > Pholis > Pholis gunnellus. The sequence goes on from NC_136530.1 coordinate 8,066,823, forward strand.
CTTTATCCGATGTCAGGGTCAACAACAACTTAAAGCTTTTCTTCATGCCTTTCAGAAGCGAGCCCATATCTCTTACAGTCACACACTGTTCTATGGAGCCCTGTAACTGTAGAGAACGAGTGTGATAGACAGTTGGCACAGAGGGCGAGAGAGAGATTCACTGAGAGAAAGACAAAGAGGGAGCTCTGTCAAGTATCAAAAGCAATAGGCCCTTTTAGCGATATGATACGGACGTCTGGCGCAAAGTCAGAGGCGGGGACTGCTCAGGGTTTCAAGGCATTGGTCACAGTCGTTTCTGAAACCCTGACTTCTCCTCTCTTGCCTTTCGGAAAATGATGACAGGAGGAGAGGAACATTAAAAGGAGGGATGGCTGGTCTGTGAGCGGCATGATACAGAATCAGAGGCAGCCAGTAATAGCCTTTTTTGAAGAATGTGCCACTGAACTTTAAGGGCTGTCTTGCTTGAAAGGACAAGTTACAAATAGGAAGAAAGGAGAAAGAGAAATGATTTCCAAGGGATATACCCCCCACTGCGCTGCCCTATTGCCACACCACAGTGGAGGAGTGTGCTTGCGTGTGTGTGTGTGTGTGTGTTTGGAAAATGCAACATCCTACGGGAAAAAACAGCTGCACGTGCACGAGCAGACATCCTTGCACTTGAGCACTATATGGACAAAGAAGACAGCTTGTTCTCGAATGGCGTTCGAACCGCTGTTGCTTTTCAGAGAGAAGCCGTAAGTGAAGCCCATCTGACAAGCAGGGTCAGGCGGACGTACAGACAGAACTGATGTGTAGTTCTTTATTACTCCGTCTCTTCCTGCCTATCAATAATTTCTGAGCCACAACAATAAAGTCAGACTGAGGTAAACAACCATAGAGTGCATCTCAGCTTTAATAACCACGTCACACCTCCCAGCTATGTCTTTCAGTCCATTTTTCTTCCTTTCTATTCTGTTCGATTCTACTTATTTTCTTGTCTCTCATCTCTTCTTTTTTTTTTCTCCTCACATCTCTGCGGCAACTCAAACTTACTGTAGATCAGTCTGCAGCTCATGCTCACCAATGCGATACACGTATATGTTTGTGCATGGAAGGGCTAACTGTGCGTGGTGTGTGTGTGTGTGTGTGTGTTTGTGGTCATGTGTGCATTGCGGGCATCAGCTCGGCGGCAATGTCATTCAGCAGTTTAGTAACAGGCCATTACCTTGTTAATACCAGCCTAATGGGCAGTCTGCTATTTTAAACCACAGTCTTGTTTGTGCCATTAACAACCACTTAGTGCTCCGCTCAAATCAACAGGCCACTGGGACACACCAAAAACAATAACAAAACAACAAAGACAATGTGGTAATAAGCCCCGTGTCTCTATTAACACCAGGAACTTAAAGAGCCAAACACCTTTTGATTTACTTTCTTTTCCTGATTACACAAAACAACAAGAGCACAACCAGTAGACTGAGCAATAGTCATTATTTCAAGTCTAGCTTTTATTATTTTGATTTTTAGATTTTTTTGCTGCAAGATCCTACTAGCTGTTCTCTAAATCCATTTTTTGTTATTTTGAGCTGGTATTTAAGGCTCCAGACTAACTTTTCTCACTACCACTCCGGATCCGTCCTGAAAAATAATTATGAAAGGTCCACGCTCCAAATTCCGTGTAAACCGTCGAAAAATACTAAATGTTTTCCTTTTACTTTGTTATTTTCATCGATACTTCTTATTTAAATTAAACACACAATTCAAATGTTTAAGAAATAAATTATTGTATTTTCATTTAAATATTTGCTTTAATTTAAAAAATCCTGCAATTTTAATTATGTATTATAAGTTGCTTAGACCTATTGTTAGGAAGTTAAATAATTTCTTGCTGTGAAAACATCTCCTTCAAACAACTGTATTTATTCAAATTTCTCACCAAAAACTAGATTTTACAAGATTACATTTGGACATATCATGATAACAAATTACAATTGAACTTCGCCAAAACTAATTTGTACTGAATAATTAGGGCCTGAACACATCATAATGTAACTCAATGCAACCTCTGTTGACATTAGCTGTTAGCGCTGCACACCGGCCACTAGCTATTCCTAACCACAACTCCTGCATGGCCAGTGAACGAGGTGATACGTTGGACTACCAACACACGCAGTCGTTGCTATTTAAGTACCGTAACAACTTCCCTGTCCAGTACTTATGTGCAGCATCTCTTTGCCTGTAACTTCCCTGTGTTGACATCAGGAAGTCATTGCGCTGGACTGTTGATCGCCAATAAATAATTACAGCACGTTGTAAAATGACAATTTACAAATGTTATATATCTGTTTGTGTACTGATTAAACAAACAAGAAGACAATGTGCTATTTGTAAACTTTAGAGATGCTGGTAGCTTTTTTTTAAACTTTGGACTGCTTTCAAAAACATTTAAAGTCCCTTGTCACACACACCTACACACACACACACAAAACCGAGAGAAAGGTGAATATGGTTCTGTTGCTGCTGTTTGCTCCAAAGAGCAGTCTAGTCTTTATCTTCTCCCATTGTGTGTCCCATTTTAAGAGATGCACTCTGTTCTCCTTAGCTGGCTGGACTGCTCTTACTTCAGAAAAAGGACTGTGTGACATGCACTCAGCAGCGCTGTTTCAAACAGTGTGCTGTCCAGGGGAATTATTGTCTATTGTTACAGCTACAGGAACTGAGGAGTGGCCAAGCTAGGTTGCCTGGTGCTGCCAGCTCAAAGGTAAACCAAAATATGGGTGATGAAAAACAAGTTTACTCAGTGTGGGAGTGGGACCAACCCTACAATGTATCAATAAAATTATATATTATATCAGTGGTCCACAACCAACCCTACCCTACCGGTCCGTGGGTAAATTGGTACCGGGCCGCACAGAAAGAATAAATAACTTATATTATTACCATTTTATTGATTATCAGAGTCCGATAGACATTTTATTTAGAAAAATGACCGGATTCTCTCACAATTACATCCGCCTGTGTCTCTTGACACATGTCAAGACGCTTGTCTCGGTCACGTGATACGTTACCTCAAATTACCCAATTAAGCCCACAAGCTAGCGAAAATGAGTAACAAACAAATGTCTTTGGAGAGCTTCTTTGCACTGATTCAGTGTTATGCTGAGTTGTGTTTTTTATGCATTTTATATTTGTTTTCATGCCGGTCGTATTATTTTATTTCGTTGTGTTTATCCGCCACATCTTGAAGGCCGGTCCGTGAAAAATATTGTCTTACATGAAACCGGTCCATGGCGCAAAAAAGGTTGGGGACCGCTGTACTATATGACAAACGCATTTCAATTATTCAAACAAATACAGCAAACATGACTACATATAGCCTGCAGGTCTTTCCAATCTCGGACTGAGTCAGCTAATAGGACCACAAGCCGCACGGCTGACTGAGCTAACTAGCTACTGCCATCTACAATTAGCAGTGGTTAGCGGTTACTTTAGCAACAAGTAACGCTATCTGTCCATCACTCCGTAAATCACCTTGGTGCTGTATTCCCTGTCGTCAGACTGGCCTTAAAACATTTAATGACATCTTAATGAAAATTCATTAAACATTAATGAAGACTCCTTCATGTCCATGACAGGTGTAATGTCATGGTTATGACGGTGTCATATTTGGGCATTATGACAAAGGCCCAACCGGTATTGGCTGTTTGAAGCTGATTAACAATATTTGAATATTAAAAACCTGATAATGACGTATCAGATAATAGTCTTTTCTCAAACACATAATGTAAACACACTTTTGAGAAGGATTTCAAAAAATGATGTGAACGTAATATTTACTGAGTGGGACTAAACTTGTCAGCACCCACTCCGGTGGACAAACTGTGTAATGGCAACAATGTTTTGAAATGACCTTAAACTTACTGATATTTCTGCATTTCACGATACCCACTAGTCTATACATGAATGACATTCAGCAAATATCAGCTAATATGTATCTGATATGGTAGCCCCTGCCATCAGTGTATGAATGGGTGAATGACATGTAGTGTTAAAGCCCATTTAAGTCCATTTATCATTGACCATATGTCAGCTCTAGTCTTAATGATCAAGCTAGACAAAGTCCAAGAGGGATACAACACGTGTAGAGACTTGTAGATATCCATTGAACTTTACTCCTTCCATTCAGTCAAGGCTGAACAAATATATTCAGACATTTTAAGTGCAAATGCAAAAAGCTTCCACCATTAACAGGGGAATCCAAGCTACAGGAAACAATAGACCAAAGAACAATAAAAACACCATGATTGTACAATAAAAACTCATTTCTGATCCCAAACTGAAGTTAATTCATATTGATGGCAAATTCTACATTCCAGCACAAGTTGATACTGTATGAAGGCATCTGCAAATGAAACATAAGAGATTTCATTATACCCACATCAACAGTTGTATTTTTGTTTCTGTGATTAAAAAAGGTAAAAAGTGTAGAAGTCATCCATCTCCCTAATCTCTCTGTGAGTTAACTTGAAAGGATTTGAATGCAGCGTAACACCTGCTGTTAATACAGCGCTCTGATAAAGCTGACATCAAATGTCTCAGATAACATCACTGCTTATCTCTGGATATTAAATGACTTCTGGAATATCTAAGTTTTTTTTTAGGATTGTTGTATAACTGCTAAAAGAAAAAAAAAAAAAGCCAGATGTAGGGAAGCTGGAGAGTGGGAGAAGACAGCATGTAGATTTAAATAGAACCAGAAAATCTCATCACTCAACTATACGAATATAACTATACTATACTAAAGCATTCATCCAAACATAAACATAAACATAAACATGTGTATTTGTGGGCAATGAGAATAAACTATATTGAAATGGTAATGGAGCTCATGACTCCTGTTTGTCTCTTTCTCCTCCCACTCCTGATTGGCCGCGCCTGATGCAACAACTGCACGCTGGTTGGTTTAGGATTAATGTGGTTGCCATGACAACATGCCGGCCGTAGAGCAGTGTTGGAATGGATGAGTGTGTGTGTGTGTGTGTGTGTGTGTGTGTGTGTATACTTTGTTTGAAGTGGCAGGCCTTTTCAACAGCTTTGATCAGGGAAATGTTTGTAGTGGGGGCAAACCTGGAGAACAAACAGGACTTCAGAGAGATTAGCGATCTGTGGGACACACACACACACACACACACACACACACACACACACACACACACACACACACACACAAACAAACACATAGGCTGTCTGGAAGTCAGCTTTCTGAATAAAATCAGCCACATAGCTCCTCGGCTGAAAATTACACTCTTTGTATCTTTCTCACGTGACGAAGCAAAGACAACGGGGAGGAGGGCGTTAGCCATATCTGCTGGTTGACATTCCTCTGTTCTTTCCCTCTCCTTCACACCCTCTAAGCTGATGTTTTTGAAGAAACAGACCGAGAACAAGTGATCTAGAGTACAATGTGTGAATGTGTGTGCTTATGCCAACCCTGCAGGGCCAGCGTAAATCCATCAGCGCTGAGGAGAGGCCAGGTGAGTTCTTCAGCAGCCAAGATGTGACATATGGCCCCCACGCTCCTCCATCATGCTATACTGAGCGGTAGCATGTGTGTCTGTACGTCAGCGGACTCTATGTGTGTGTGTGTGTGTGTGTATTAGAAGAAGAAGAAAATGTGTGAGCCAGGAGCTGTGATTCAGACAAATACACTTCACCGCCCGGTGCCGCTCCCAGCCCCAACCCAGACGGACAGCACTGTAGCTATTCTCAGAGCCACAAGCACATCACTCAGTCCCCAAGGTAGGAAGATAAGTCATCCGCTGAGGTCGCAGGAGGTGTTATGTCTCTCACTGCAAGTAGTTCAGAGTTTGAAGAATGGAGGTACAAGCCCGAAACAAATGGCAATGTGCCTCTCATCTCAGTTCTAGCAATCGGACAGAGTGAGTCATGTTCCCAACTCCCAAACGAACACAGGACATCGAAATGACAAAACATGTGTCAACATTGTGACACATAAATAAAAGAATCTCTCTCCGATAGAGAAAATGTATTGTAAAGCATTCATTAATGATTCAAAATTGCAGTTCTATAGATGATAATGGAGCATTTATTTTAAAATGGCACTGACAGGTTTGATGGATCTTTATCAATGCTGTGGTCGGAAATGCTTTTTTAAATTATTTCTTTTAATTGTTAAGAATTTTTTTGGTTTACTCCTTACAATAAATAGCAGATGCATTTTATTGTCCTTTTCCTTATCCAAATGATTTCTGTAATGGTAAAATATATTCTAGTATATTGGGATGTTTTGGAAGATGGGTGTTCTACTGAGGGGAAGGTACGAGATGCAGATAAACACTGCATTCCTACAGAGGTGAATCAGGTCATAAAACCTAGGTCCTGTTTTCCAGTGTTGATGTTTACATGAACACTAAAAGGAGAAACAGGGAACCATTGTTTCCTGTTTCTGCATGAACTGACCCCCAGTTGATCGCACCTGGAGATAACAGATAAGGAGCAGAAACAAATCAACCCATGTCCAGAGACCCTATACTCCCTTTTTACGAGGTCACTAAAGGCGTGACCTTTTGTATGCATAAAACATGATGTGCCTTGTATTTCTTTGACAGTGGTTTGCACAGTTCACTGAGATACGTGTCTGTGTGCCCACTCTCCTGCTTGCAAGCATTAAATTGACACAATACTTTGAGCATTTATCAGACTCTGTCTATTTAATCAACTCTTATCCCGCATCTACAAAGAAATATTCCACAACATTTCAAGACATACAAGTAAAATAAATAGCAACTGTTGAACTGATTTAAACCAAATACTATTTCAGCATGCTAACCATAATCACAATGCTAACACCAACAAAGTTATTACAATACATCCCCGGAGGAGGCATGAATGTCTGTACCAAATTGCATGGCAGTCCATTCAATAGTTGTTGAAATATTTAAGTGTGAACCTCAAGGTAAGAGAAATGTCAGGGGTCCAAAGTGGTGGACAGCCAATGCAATCCATAGAGCCATGATGCTAACACCGTTGAAATTAACTTAAAACTGAAAAATTCACTTTGCACAAAGAATAGTGACAAAGCCACTCTGAGCCCATTAACAGTGCTTTTCTTAACCCTAAAGAGTTTAGTTTTGTATATTATTAACAACAAAACAAGTTACAAGTGCCACTAGTAATGTAGCCCATTTAGATGTTCTTTCTGAGGGTCCTTTCCCTGTTATGGAAGGAGGCTGGGGGAGGCCGAGATGCAGGGAAGCGAGGCGGCCTGATCACACCCCGAGAAAGCCCTGAAGGAGCAGATTAGAAAACAGTGATACAATATTCATTGATGATGGTGCGTGCCAGGCAGAGCAGGGTTGTCCGGGGTTTGTCTCCCCAAGGAAAGGCTGTCAGGAGCTGAGAGAGACAGGCGGGATGAGTCCCTGACCTCGTCTGTCAGCTGGTGGCGGAGAGGAGGGCTGGGAAAGGAGACCCCCAGTCCCGCTGACACTCAGATCAACACTCTGCCAGTCTACGGCAAGCCTGCTGGGACACATCCTCGACAACCAGACAGACAGAGTGACACAGTCAGCCAGACATAATGAATGTGATCTAAATGGTAAAACATAAAAATAATAACATTAAAATGATGCGGGGCCTGTAGTATCAAACAATGTGCTGCAAGGAGAAGTTATGTAATCTCACTAATTAATTATTATTTTGAACATTTCACCCACAACACTGACGACTGAGCAGAGAAGTGTCAAGAGAGAAGAAGATGATGATGCACTAGAACTAGAAAAGACACGTTGGGAAAACAAGTCCATGTTTATGTCACCTTTTGCGTTATGTTACCTTTTACTAATTAAAAAGAAATACATTCTATAAAAGTGAGTTTCAACAGATGATTTGAAAGAGGATCGCACGGATGTTCGCACAAGCAAGGCTGTATTAAAGTACCATGGCTCCCGGGGATACGACATTTTCAAGGCTTTTCATTGCCCATAGAGAAGCATATACGATAAAGCGACAATTACATTTAAATTTGTCTTTAATCTAGAAGGACAACCAGACATTCTTTACATATGGACCTTATGCCTTGGCTCCTACAGGCTTAGAGGGTTAAAGTACTGCTAAAGTGGGGGACACAGATAGGTAGCATGTAAAATAATTAAGAAGGAGTGATACTGAACATAGTCATGAATTGATCAGACTAGTTGGTGGCGTGGTGAAGCCAGATTAAACACATCCACACCTCTGTCAGCGATTGGGACTATGTGCCGTTATAACGCCGGGCTTTTGACACCACTTTCGAGGTGTGGCCGTTTGGAATAAATACAGGCTCTCAACATGAGGTACAAACTAGTTCTGTTCCCTTAGACAGAGGGTGATCAGCTGGCCTGGGTAACCTCTGATGATGGGAGGATGGCATCAGAGTCCCAGATAACAGGTGAGGTCCCAGATCAGAAACAAGCTTTGCTGGTGCAGTGGTGACACATGCAGATGCAAAGGGTTTAGTAGAAGAGATACGTTTCAAAACTGGTGTTGAAAACATAACAGACACAGAAATGGTGTTTTTCATGGTGTGAAAATGGGATCGTGGTGGCAGTGGTTGAGGAAAGGGAGTGAACAAGGCAACACGAGCATATGGGCAAGAGCCATGTGTCATCTAGGGACACACAAACACTGGACACATGTCAGCTTCAATTAACCCTCTACCATCTGTCTGTCTCTTTATCTCTCACTTTCCCTTCCGCTACCAGGATCTCAACTAGGTCATGCGGTGCAGTACATCACTGTAGGGTGTGATATAAAACTACATATATACCTGCACAAAGGCAAGAAACTTTATTTTTTTTACCCTTGTGTCGCACCAAATGCAAAGTCCTATTTCTTTTCGTTCTCTATTCGCTTAAGCCATCCCCTGTCAAAGCAGATCTACTGTATTAAATTCTCAATGCTATGGACTTCAATAATTCAGGCTAGCCAGCAGTGTGTTATGCTGACAGTGTCATGGAGTTCCCTGACATACTGTTGAGTGTCCCTCCAGAGAGCGTGTCGAAGTTTCCCTGCTCTGCAGTCAGCGTCAAACTCACCACTGCTGCCAAAAGGTTAAAAACAGCCAATGAATGTAGAGCAGGAGACTTATGATGGTATTTGTAGCAACATATAATCTTCTGAAGCCACCCAGCACGTACAGCACTGTCATCAGCAACATAACACCAACAGACAACACGCTCCCACTCCCAACTCGTCAACTACCGACGTTTGGTGAGTGGCCCTACACAAACTTTGGGCGCTCTAGCTACCCTTCTAGTGTCAGTTTTGGAGATTTCAGGGACGGCATGTCAGTTTCCGCTCGTTACATGCATACAGTGTCTTTGCAAAATAAACGTCTAACGTAGGTTTAATTTAGGTTTACTTGGTTAGGCTTACGAAAAGGTTGTGTTTTGAGTTAACATAAGTAGTTATTTACGCAAAATAAACATGCTTGTAATGTAATTTATGTACCTACGTTACTTACAGTAAGTACGTAAGCTACATAAACGTAAGGTAAGGTCAGCATTGACGTGGTTTCACACGGGACACGGATAGCGGTCTCCTGAGTGAAAGTCCTAGTTTGTTTGATCAAACCATATAGTCCCCAATCTCCTCCCTGCGCAGACCTTTTTAATCTTTATACTACTTCAGTTGCTCTGGTTCTCTAATACTGAGGTGGATGGGTTTACATTGAAAGCCCTGTGCATCTCATACAGATGCTAAAGGGTGCCTCCATGCTTCGGTATCAGACACTGAGAGAGGGAGTTGGGAGTGAGAACAGGTTGGAAAGATAAAGATAGACATAAGGACAAGTAAGAGACAGACACAGATGGAACACAAGTTAAACGCACATTTATTTTCTGTGTATCACAACCCCTTTTTGTCTATTTAACAATAATTAAATTCCCCACCAGGTTACGGTAGCATCAGTGGCACAGTTCCTCCCATCCTGAAGCGGAGGGTTGTTGATGTGTGTGCCAGAGACAAAGTGAAACGTCACGCCGTAACGCTATTTCCTTGAGTCTGACAAATGAGGCCCTGGCTGCGCTCTGGTGTTGGCACTTCCCTATGAAAGGATGCATCAATCCAATTGGCTCTCCCACCCAGCCTGTCACACAGCTGCACATTTTCCCTCCACTCGTGGCATGCACACGCTCACACACACACACACACATACCTACGAAAAAACGTATAAACAGGAATTACATGTCACAGCCACGCCACCTCACGGAGTGCCTATCCTTCGTTCCTCACCTCTCACCTCTTTTCTCATCCACCCCCAACACCTTGTGTCGGATCCCTTCCCCTCGTTCTCCCTCTGCCTGTCCTCCCCTCTTCCTTCCCCTCCCCAATCTGAGATCAACACCTAGCTGTGTGCAGGTGCAAGGCTGCTGGCAAACTGTCAGCTTGAGTCTCCTTTACTTAAACACACACACACACACACACACACACTCACAGCTTGGCTCCAACACAGGCGCTTCCCACTCTGTGAATTGGTCTCCACATAGCAAGCTAGATCACACTCTCACTATCAACACATAAAGGAAGACTAACAGCGAGTGTGCTAAAGGTTGGAAAACACTGACTGGGGACACAGAAGGAAAATAACACAGCAGAATTCTTTTTTTTTTTAAATGGGCTAAGGATCTCTTTGGGCAAAACATTACAAAGCCTTCATTTAACACGCTCATGTCCTTCAGTCACACAGATACGCTCATCCGTGTGCTGTTCAGTGATCTGAAAGACGTAGAACTCAACATCAAACAGGACAAGCAGGTCTAAAGCGTCTATCATTCTGTGATCCTTCAACATCCATATAGGTGTGACATCTGCATCAACATTAATAACTTCTATTTAAATGATATTATGATTTGTTTTATAAAGGATCAACAACAATTATACAGCAGACTTATTGGTTCAGATGATGTCCCCACACTGGGTGGCAAATTATATTTAACTGAGTGAAATGGATCTTATGAAGCAAATGTTGATACATTAGAATAGAATGACAATAATCTATTGTACTACATTCAGATTGATGTTTCATAGCAACACTTTTTCAAAACACTAGTTTGAGGATTCATGGAGGTATCCTGATGGATTCGCTTTTGTTCTCCTTCCGTCGTTGTTCAAAATGTTTTTACATTTTTTAATCTCGCTCAGAACCAAAAAAGACTGGAGGAGATTAATGTTATGCTATTATAAAACAATACATTTTTCTTCATACCCAAACAGAACAGAAACCCACACTGCAAAATACTCCCTTTAAATCAATTCTGGGTGTGTCACATGTTGGCTTCAGGCACGTATGGATCCCTCACAGTGTGGTGCAGAAGAAAGCACACAGGCACATAATAAGAATGACCCTTTGCTGTGATTGTGAGAATAGACTTCACAGATAAGATTTATTAAGATTAATATCAACGTTACTGATTGAAAATTAAACCACCAAAGATTAAAGATTTGCTGATATAGTGTAAATGTACTGGCTGGGGAGGTAATTGGGTGTAATAAATGAGTCTGTCGTGTAGCATCAACACACACACACGCAAACCTATTCACACACACACACACACACACACACACACACATACATGGACCGCGTGGTGACCTCTCGAGCTGTGAACATAAGAGTTGGTGTCAGTCTGCATGGCCCAGGGTCATCTGACAGCTCTGAACAAGACTCTCATTAACACCAGGCCATTAAAAGCCCCTGCTGGCAGGGTGTGCATGTGTGTGTGTGTGTGTGTGTGTGTGTGTGTGTGTGTGTGTGTGTGTCTTAGCCATTGACTTGGGGTCCGGGTTGACATTGAGGAGGGTAGACAAGGTTCAGTTTGGTCTTCAGCCATGAATTCCATTGAATTTCAGGACTATATACAGCACAGAATAGTGACATATAGGTAGTTAAAAGCATTCGTTATGTCAAAGACGTCTGTGTAGTGTGTTGCAGAGATATCTACTGAAATGGCCTTGTTGCAAAACAGCTACCACTTGCACCTCGAGAGGCGATAGTGAGTCACTGTAGCGTCCAGTCTGCCCTCAGTCCAACATGAGACAAAGAAGTAGAGCTGCCCCGAGGGCTCGTCAATCAGATTGAAGTTAAGTGGTCCGTGTATGTTTTGATGGTTTGTTTATTGGATTAAATCCAAAGTGGCAGAGATGAGAAAACAACTTGTAGCCTATTTTCATGTCGTCCTCCCCGCCACCATGAGACTACATCGCCAGGAGGAGGGTGGACAGACCTTCAGTTTGAGAAGACGCAATGAAAATATGGATGTTTTTATTGTTTCTTCCACTTTGGATGAAAACCAATAAACAAGCCGAAGATGAAGATCACATGAAGATTTATCAGACAGCAGTGTTATTTTGACCGGCTCAGAGTTTCGGCAGTTTGGATGAATTTTGCGTATTCTTGTTGTTAATAGTTGTCTTTTTTTTCTTTTTAAATAACTGATGACTGTAAATTTAGATTGTATGGACCCAGTAGTAGTGAAGAAATGCTGCCCCCTATTTGTTTGGCACATGTGGTTTGATCTTACAAGTAGCACCTTTAATCTGTGGCACAATGTATTGCAACACAGTGAAACACTGTATATCTCGATTGGACAGCAGCACTTCGCTGCATCTCTCTGCAGGTAAACAGTTAATCTAAATCTCACTGCAGAAACAAATACATTCAGAGCACAGAGAGGATGAAACTTCTTGCTATTTTTTCATCACATTGATAACACTTTTTGCCATGAGGATGGCGTTGTCCTTTTAAAGTGTGCACTTACTGAGAAGGGTGAAGTGGGAATCTAAGTATGAAGATTGTGTTGAAGCTGAAGATGTGCAGAAAATAAGGTTAATCCTTGACTGAATTTAAATGTCCACTTTTGCTTGAAAAAAACGGTTAACAAGTGAAGGCTGTGTTTATTGGAGAAAAAGCAGCCACTGCACCTAAACAACTGCTTTGACACTCCCAGAGTTATGTTTGAGGCCAATACAAAAACAAATCCTCCGTTGATTCATGTCTTCCTTTGATTAAGAAAAAAATGTGTTATTTTAAAACGTGATGTTGTAGCTCATTAGCTCTCCATCAAGAGATAATAAAAGACATTTGTTGAATCTCGTGCCACATTGTTGGGTTCTGATGTATTTAATGCTGAGTGAATTACGGCAAAAACATCCACTTGGAAAATGTGGTGGTTAATGGTAACTGTGACACCACAAAACATGTTTTTTGGCCACAAATCAGGAGTTCATATGCTAATTATGACAATATGATAATAAAGTGATGACAGTTGCGACAGGTAGCCTAGATGTAAATCGCAACCTGACTGGTGGGTTGCCGAAAGCATTGAACTGGGAGGCGTTAATTCTAACACTCTCACATTTTTCACTGTAAAATCTACAGACATTTTTTACAGTGTATGTTTGTCTCTGTTGGCTTTAATTGTCTTGAGTAAACAGGGCGCCATGCAAAAGAGAGAGAACTGTTCTCAACAAAAACAACAACTACAACTTCCATTACCTTTCATGATAACAGTTAGTTTGCTTATTTCTTTTAAACACGGGGATATTTGATTCTTGAATATGACCGATGCACAGAAACAACACATTGGAAAATGTTACCATGATTTTAAACCCAAATCCACTGTTCAGTCCTTTCCTTGTTTGTAACGAAACATATTGTATTATTTTGAAGTCCAGACAAAGTTGAGGACTTTAATTATTCGAGCATGAAGCTCTTAGTGCTGAATAAGGTAGAACATATTCTATACGGGTGTTCAATTGGCATTCATTACATTCATTGACAAAACAGAATAATCTGCTGGATTTACTGTAAAATGGAAATCCATTTGTTTTAATGTTGTTTTCCTTCAATTTGTGGCACACAACAAACTGAGAGGGAGGTTAGAGAGTTTGCAAAGTGGTATACTTCTTCTATTGCAATTACTGACATGCATGCATTGCCATTTGTATGTGCGTGAGCATGTATGTGTGAGGAGACAGAGACGGAGTACACATTAATTATTTGTGTGTGTGTGTGTGTGTGTGTGTATTGGAGAGTGCATGTGGCAGTGCTGCCAGGCTTTGCTGGAAATGGTATAATTTATCACACCTAATTAATTATACTCCAACACGGCGAAGAGTTATCGTTGTCGCTCAATCGGCTCCCCACTCTGCCTCCTTCCGTCAGGCGTCAGGAGGAAAGACCCAGATAAACTCCCAGAGCCTGAAACACCACAGCTTTTTTGAAGTCTGGCTCTCTTCTCGGGCTGATTCGCCATGCCTGTTTAGCCAGCTTCACATTACCATTTAAATAAAGAGTCTGGCTAAATGACCACTGGTAGAACATAAAAAGAGAAATTAAATTGTTTTTCTGTCTCACGGCTGTTTATTCTTTTTCTCTTTCTAGCTCAAGCTCCTCGTCATTTTTAATACGTTTAATCCGGGGGAATGGTTGATACAAATGTGCCGAAGAATCCAAATGCAAAATGAACTTCTTCATCTTTGATTTCAAGGTAAATCTAATCTCTTTAATGGGTACCAATGACTCACAAAGCTAAGCAGACTTGAAACAACTCAGGTATGTTCATTTCATGAGGAGAATTGATTATGATAAAACTAAAACAACAAACAAGAAAATGGCGTGAACAACCACTGGGCATAAAGTTTGTTTCAAAACAGACCATGATTAAAAGGCAGAATGTCAAACTATAGCTTCTGACAAATAAAAAGGCCCCTGGGGCCTAAAGTGTGTAGAAGTTATCTTGAGCTACAGCATGAGCTGCAGTGTTTCTAGTGCCATTAGGTTTCAGAGTGTGTATTCAGTGAGGTATTTGTGAGAAGAAACACTAATATAAAATAGTTGATATTCAGAGCATGTTGTTAAATATGAAGTAATATAAATATTTTTCAGGTGAAAGCCTTATAACACATTTTTAGTTCTGAACTCGGTGCGCTGGTTGTAAATGATCAGCTGCTGCTGCTTCACAATGCATGAAATATAAACTCATCACCTTCCTATCATCCTGATAGGACAGGCTACATGTAATTTATGTCTCAAGAGTCTTTGTATTATGAAGTAAATCATATTTACCCTTTGAGAGGGGAAAAAAACAAAAACATGATCATGTAAACACTGACATACAGTGTCAGACTTCGAGAGCCCCTGGTCTAAATCATATGACTTGGAAAGTAATTTCAAAGTGATGATGTGTAGAGTGATGTAGTTTTCCCACCAGACTATTTTTATGGATTTATAGATGTTGACATAAATATCGTTAGATCTGCGTGAGTGAAAGCACACTGCAGACGCCTCACACCCCGTCGACGAGGTGACCAGATTGTATCGGACACGGGTTGATTGCCCTTGAAATCCAGCAAAATTGCTTAGCTTGTAACAAGCTTTATTTACTACATTAAATTATCATTAAAATGCTATTAGAGCGATTAGTTGATTTCCGTTTGAAACAACACATCTATGGCGACAGAGAAGCGCTGAGGGGGGCGAGACGGAACGAAGGGAAACGGGTGAGGACAGAGGAGAAAGGACAGAAGTTACAAGAGGAAGAGAGCGAGCGGCAAGACGAGAGGAGGCGTGAGGAGAGGTGAGTCAGGAAGGGGGACAGCAGTGGGAGATGAATTTTAAGCAGCTGTAGTGATTAAGGTGGTGGTGCAGAGTGGCACTGTGACAGTGACATTGGCTGCCATGGTGATTCACTGGAACCTGCTTCATTTGGGCCATAATTAGCTTAAATGTTCAGAGAATCAAAAATTCATCATCACTTTGAATCTTGTTAATTGGGAGAGCAGTCTGCATTAATAGAGGCCATTTGGAAGCTCTGTGCTTAAGTATGCATGTGTGTGTGTGTGTGCGTGTGCATACACAGGTACGTACGTGTGCATGTGCGTGTGTAAGAGAGCTTTTGCATCTGCTTCCTGGAGGGACTATAACGGATTCCAAACTTTACCAGTTTTTTTTATCATTGAACAAGCCAAATAAGCTTCTTATAGATGATAAGGACATCTGAATGACTGCTGGCGGCGGGGAGAAATGTAACAGCTACAGTCAAGACTTACCAGCATATCTTATCATTCGTTAACTGACAATGCAGGGACATGCAGCTGGATGAGTATGGCTGGATAAAAAAAGAAAGTAAGGTATGTAAGGAGCATAGGCAGAAAAGCCAATGTGAGTTCCTCGTCCATGGCTCAGGAGGCCAAAGGCAGAATTAACCAGACTCATTGTCTGTCAACCCTGCGGTCACTTTTCAGATTAACATAGCAGCAGAGATGGTAGTAAGTACAGGGAAAGATACTGTATGATACAACATCACTACTGGCAACAGAGATAATGTAACTTCCTGCGTATTTTGCATACAGATGTGTGCTCCACGGTGTAAATGAATGCTGTGCAGATCATGTGCTTAATGTGGAGAACAAAAACAAATCTCTGAGAAATTACACAATAAAGTGCTCCACGTACACCAGCAGTAGGAGTGAGATTCAATTAGAACAGTGGGCGCTCGAGTCTTTTGATTGTTCCTTTCTAATTATTTAGAGTTACGAGCAAGCTTTCCGTGCCTTTAAGGGAGAAATATTGCAGGGTGAGCAAAAGTGTGTGTGGATCAAGTTGAGACAAAGTATTATTGTGTCAGTCGGTGGGGGACAAACTACACAGAACATCCCCCAAGACAGACTAACCAACAACCCTGTGGATGTTAATTAACCTCTTTGTGATTTAGCATTTCATGCTGAAAATCCTGTGTTCTTGACTGATATATAATGCATGCTAAACTCCTGTGCACTAATAAACTAATTTGTTATATTAAGAAACAGAGCGTGCATCTAGTTTCTCTCACAGGGCGAGAGAGGTTAACCGTTGCAGCTGCAAGCAGTAGGAAATGAAGAGTAATGTCCATTAATTCCCCTGCAGTGGGACCGGAGTCGGATCACCGTGGCAGCATACAGAAGAGGGACTGAAAAGCCTGCAATCAAGACCCGAGCGTTGAGTTCAGACTTTCAGTTCGGGGGTCAGTGTGCCGTTTAGTTTAGTTCAGCCTGGGTGGCTGTGTTATATGGAGTGTGTTTCATATTCAGTAATAAAACATGCAACCGCGTCCTTCCTCTAAACCCTCTATGTGTGTGTGTGTGTGTGTGTGTGCTCCTGGAAACATCAAACCTTGTTATGCTGTGGCAACACATGCACCCAGTGCACCCTCTCTGAACTTCCCCTTCCAGGAGGCAACAAAAGCTGTTATATCTTCACATTCAAAACAATAACAATGTCATAAAGCAAAGGCATTACTGCCACCTATTATGCGGCGCCGCTGTGTGCACCGAGTCTGCGTGGAAAGCGAAAAGGTGGACAAGATGAATCAGAGAGTCTTTCCGAGAAGCTCAATAAAAAGCGCTGAAATGACCGTATTCATTAGGTTGTGTGTGTGTGACATAAATACGATACGTCTCCCTCTGTGCTGCAGTGTGTGAGGAGGACACAGTGTGTTTATGCGACAGACAGCGAAGGCTGCAGAGCTCAGCCCAGTCTGGACCGGCTCAGCACAGCCCAGCCCAGCTCGACCCAGCCGGCACTAATCCATCATCACCACCACTGAATCATCGCGCTGCCAATAAAGCCAAGCGGCAATACATTACAGGCATGTGGCAGGCTTTAGCGATAATGACATTGAGAAGTCCCCTTGGGCTAAAGTCTGGGCGCATGACACAATTGCTTACAGAGGCAATAATATATGGAAATGCATCAGTGTGCCAGACAGGGGAGAGGGATGGGGAGATGAGGGAACGAGCAGAGCTCAGTCTAAGGAAGGAGGGAGGAAATGGCCCTCACTGTGACCACTTCCTATGAGATCCCAATGTGGACTCAAGCAAATCCAGCATTCAATGTCGGGGCTCATTTCAGATACCAGCCTCTCCAAACAAGCCATCTTACAAGCAATCTCGTATGTCAACACTCCATATTCGGTCTTATCTTCAGCTGAGTTGATATTGCAATATGGTTTGGTTGGACATGGGACATGTTAGATACAGCGCTGCC
The DNA here is from genome assembly GCF_910591455.1 of Pholis gunnellus. Lineage (NCBI taxonomy): Eukaryota > Metazoa > Chordata > Actinopteri > Perciformes > Pholidae > Pholis > Pholis gunnellus. The sequence goes on from NC_136530.1 coordinate 8,084,884, forward strand.
AATCATCGGCGTGCCGCGTGGCACAGAGAGCAGGCCAGCAGCGCGGCGAGTGAATGAACAAACACAGTACAGTGAACTCTGCCATCCTGTTATCTTGCGGCTTGACATTGAGAACAATCTGCCTGTTAATCCCCTCACCTTCTCTGCAGATGCACACGCATGTCGTCCAAAACAAACCAAACTTGGAAATCAGATGTATTGTGAGGTAAGTGGGGGGGGAGGGGGGGGACTGATCTTCATGGTGACAGAAGTTAACTACAGAGCCTATACGAGGATGGAAAGCTGGTGAGGAATAACACCAGAGCTCATCTGCCTCAGTCTGTCTGTCTTCACGGTGTCAGACTCCTGGGCGAGATGTTTAAAAAAAAGTAAATTGTTACCATTGTACGGAAAACTCAAAACTTAATTGTAATCTTTGCATTTAAATTAAAAGTTAACCGGGTAGCTGTGTGCAGAGAAATTTGCATTAGCCTCGGGGTCATGAAGGGTTTCTGACACCCATTCAGCGCACATGGCCATCAATTTGAAAATAAAAGCTCTCTTGACTTGAGTTAAGTGGTATTCCAGTGTAAGAAATAACACTTTAAAGGCTCGAGGTAGATTTTGTGCTCCAAGCTATTGACCAGATTTAACACCGATTTGGTGATTTAAAAAAATACAGATTGAGGTGAAAATACAATGAGTGGAAATGAAGTTACTACTCAGAGCCCCCTGCAACTTCAGGAAATGTGTGTTTTTTTTTTAACGCCGAACGGTAAAACAAGTCCACACAGATTTGGCAACAAAAGCGGCAGATAATTTGATGAGAACATTTCCCTCCGTCTCGGTTTGTCCTGAAACTCCTTTGATGTAGGTGGTGAAAAAGCAATAGACATTTTGAGAAACACTGTATTTGCTGTCTTGCAGAGAGTTATATGAGAAGATTGAGACCTCTCCGTTTGATGTTGAGCTAGATTCAGAAGCCAGTTAGCCTAGCTTAGCACAACGACTGGAAAAACAGCCAGACTAGCCCCCCCAGGAAGTTACAGCTTCCACACATTGCTCTCGGAAAGACGGCTAATCAGTCAGTACTGAATACATTCAGTATTTTCCACATTGAAAAGTTATTACAAATGAAGAAACAGAAAGGTTTAGTGTGGTTTTAACTTGAGCCTTCAGTTTCCAACACGAGACTCATCTTGAACAGTTTGTTTCTTGGAGAACAGATCGCGAGGCAGGAAAAGACAAAAAAAAAAGACAACAAGAGGTTTGTGCTGATAGAATAAAAGTCTTGATTTATTTCTGTTTATCTATACATTAAACAGGTGTTCCTGAATGCAGCAAGAGAAAACACAGAACAGGATGCTAAGCGTCAAAGATTTGCTCGCATAGCAGAGGTGTGGCCGGTTTAGCAAAGACATGTACACTCTCTATCGCATATACTTACAACATTTTCTGTAAATGTAGGGTTGCCTCTGGGAGGCTGAAGTAGGGCGAGGGAGTGTTTACTGCAATAGTCTTGAAATTCTTTTCACATTATGACACCATCTGGAAAAAACTCCATACAGTAATAACCCTGTCTTTCCCCAATGATCATTGAAATGCAGTTACAACTACAGACAGGTATATACCCAAGCAGCCCTGTATAGCTCAGTTTAATTCAACTCCATGAGTATGAACGTGTAGTAATAGATCAGTACGGATTTGTCATGTCGCCATTGTCCCCTTTGATTCAGTCTCAAGGCTGCGCTGACACATTCAAAGGTTTGAACACTCCCATCTTATCTCTCTCCCTGGTTGGTGATGTGGTACCAGGTGATTACAACTCTGCATAGGAATTCAACTACACGCAAAACTCCCTGGACCAGAACAAAGCTAAAAAATTGAACCGTTGCGAAAACAGTCCAATGAATGGCTTAAGTGCTTCCATTAAAACCAACCGCTGTGTGTTTGAACATACACCGATCACAGTAGAGAGGAGTTCCCCAGCACATTATATGTTCACAGACGTGGTGAGAGTAAAAAAAAAAACAACTAAACAAATAAACAAACAAACATTTACATAGCGACAGGTAGAGCAAACTACCCCAGAACAACACTGTGGAGCAGAAAAGATTCCATTGGTGTCAGTGTACAGGGTAAAAGACAATAAAATGCCCTTTTTGTATGATTAGGCAAACTTAACAGTGCTTTATGCGACTTCGGCTCATCGTAAGTCAATCACAAAATGTTACACTAATTTCCTTTTTAACACCAGAAATTACATTTGAATTGATTAAATATCAGTTAGGGTCAAAGAGATACAACTGGGGAAGATTAAAGTGGTACCTCGATAAAATCAATTATTCCAAAACTGTCCATGAAGATTGTCTGTCTCATTTCTTTTGGGTGACACATTTCATTTTAAACCAGACGGGGCGATAGTTTGGATGGATCTTACTTTTCCACCATTAATTCAACTTCCAATGGAATCTGGCTTCTGTCAAATAAATCTAACTTTGACTCACACAGAAGATGGTTTTGCTGAGGACCTCTTCCACCGTAACATATGCTGCCCAGTCCAGGCCATTTTCTTTTATGACAATCTGGCATGCAACCAGTGAACAGTGGAATCCTTTAAATTTATCGGTCATCTGAGTGTGATCTAGTAATTATGTCCAATGTATTGTGAAACCTGATCTAACCAGTAAAAATACATATTTCTGAAAATACACTGCAACAATGTAATATTGGTAGACAACAGGTGCTAGAAGCAGATGCATCCATTGGAAATCAGCAAGTTCTGAGGTACTTGTGAAACTCACAGCTGAGGATATAATCACTATCTACAATATTTGGATGGATAGCATATAGTTGATACAGTAATAGCAGGAGTTATTCGGTTTGTGAAACATTTTGGCTTAAAATTTGATTAGCTGAGGGAATAGTAGCGGTTGACACACCTGAATAAAACATAGCTGTATGAGGATAAAAACATAGAAAAACAGCACCATTTGAGGTCCGATAGACAGATCAGTTCTTGAACTGTTTGCTGGTAGCACCGTCAACCAGTAAAAATCTCAGAATGCAATACAGAGACGCAACACAACCACTGACCAACTGCACGACATAGCAAAGAGCGAAGATATATATTCAGAGACGACCCCTCACGCAGATACCCCTTTGCAGCAGCATCTTTAAGCAGGTAATAAAACTGATTTCTCCTAAGAATGATATTGTGTACTGAGGTGTTTTACAAGTTTTATATGCTGTACATGTTGAGAGTAACCAGGTATACCTTTTCCTATAGATTTCTGTTTTTTGTTTTTTTTTAATATACACACATAGTTTACAGTCACTGACAAACAAACACCAGAGTAACAATGAGGTAGGACGGTGAAGTCAGATGAAGTAGAACCGGTTTGTGGATTGTATACAAAGTTACGGATACCTTAAGAAAAATATAGGCCCAACAATGTGTTCTTCCCGTTTGTTTTTTTCTTCTCATTCGATATAAGTTTGACATTGTATCTGAGGCTCAAACCGTAATATGTTTTGTGAACACTTAGTTGTGAAAACTGCTAGATGGAGCCATTTATCTTGTTCCAACACAGTGAAGTTAGAACTGATCGCTTTCCCCGAATCGAAACTGTCAAAAAGCAACATAAAGCTCCCAGACTTCTGAAGCTTTGACAGGTGTTCACAACGTAAGTCAAAAAACCAAACCACGAGGACAGGATTTGCTATTATCTCGATAGATGTGCATCTTTAAATCCAGTCCATAGAAACAACAGGAGAGTAAGAAACTAGAGGTGGCACAGGTAGAGGATCACAGAGCCGGCGAGGTTACATTTCCTCCCTGACACTAGAGAGTGACGAGAGTACAGGAAGGTCTGGTGTTACGTCACAAAACTAGCCTTTATCGTCCATTGACGGCTCTGACAGGTTATGTCCTGGTGTATGTTACTAATATGCTGCAAAAACCCAAACTGCTCTTCTGCGAGTGACTTGGTACATTGGAGATTGGCCTTTCCATTACAGATTAAGCCTAATCTGGGTTAAAAACATACAGTTCTTCCATACAGCTTTCATCCACGAAAGATGGTTTTAGTTAAAGGATTAGGCTTAATCGCGCTCCAGGAAACCAGCATTTGAAAAGAAGTTTCAGATGATGTAATAACTCTATTAATGCGGCATCTTAAAGCATTATTTAACCACACCCCCTTTTGGCATCAAACAACAAAGAAACAAACACAAACACAACACGACAAAGTGTCAGAATTTCAGCATGGTTGCTTTGCACAGCAGAACTCTTTTCTTTCTTTTAAACCGCATGTATTTTAAATACATGCTAGCACACAAACACCTCACATGTTGCTTTGTACAGGGATAAACAAACTGAAAAAGGGATATTTTTTAGGAACCCCAAAAAATAAAATAATAACATGTCACCATATTGGTGTCTTAAGATTCACTAGGCTCTATTACCTTGGCATGGGCCATCTTTTGTGCAAACCTCGCTGATTCCTCAGTCAGCATCCCCCTTCTTTAGCTTGATCTCAGCATTCAATACTTTGGCTTACAATTACCATTCGTTTGTAAAAAATACACAATTATCTCTATACAAGTCATTTTCTATGCATAGCCAGCATCTTCACACATTAAGTTAAAGCACATATTCCAGTCAGTTTGCACATTTCATAGGTAAATATCTTTAGCTTGACGAATCACGATTTGGGCCATTTCACCATAGAGTGACTTGTGAAACACAGCCCGACTAAATCTTCAAAGAATCAAATACTCTAGTAGTACTAGCTCAGAGTAGTAGTTGGGGGTATTAAATCCATTAAGCTCGTTTTGAAACATTGGTATGTCAGGGGCATACCTGACTGGCAAAACAATACGATGTCCTATAACTCATTCTTGCCATAGAAAACAATAAACCCAAATGTTCTAAGGTGCTTCATGATAATACAATGATTGTTAACTTTTATCTATATTGACGTTTAAAAAAAAAAAAAAAAGGACAAATACCACATACATTTCTTTAAGATCGAAGAAATTGCCCAGAAGTTTAAAGTGCATTCAATGTAAATGGTTTGTGTTGATCTAACTACTGCATCTCAATTGAGCACAATGTTTTAACGATGCAAAGGATCATCTTACTGTGGTAGATCACTAGAAAGTAGATCCGAAGTGAGGCTCATTAAATAGCGAATGTTGTGAATGTAGCTTAATGTAGGGGCTCTGTTAAGGGAAGCCGAGTCTCACTTTGGCTAAAGGAAGATATTTTTTCATTTGTTAGTAGATTGTACTGATCTACATTTGGATACAACATCAAGCTTAAAGCCAACAGTTCATATGACAAATATGTAAGTGTAAAAAGAAACACAAGAAATTGTCAGGTGACATGGAATTACAACATCAATTAGATTAACCAAAACGTGATCAGACCCTTTACAACTGTAACATGTAACATGACTAGAAACTGAAATATTCATGTTTGGTTGAAAAAATTAAAAAAAAGGATGTTTTATGTACACTAAAATATCTCCAAAACATAAAGTAGCTTAACAAAAGGCTTCAAAAAACTTTTTGAAAGAACAAAAAAAAACAAAGACAGACAAAATGATACAGACAGAAATAAACCAACCGACAAACGAGAATCTAGAGTATGAAGAGGAGAGAGGCTTGATGGGCAGTTCTGCAGCAGATTCACAGTTAGCCACAGCTAGGTCACAGTTGAGATTTCAATCTGCAGCATTTAGTTCCAGCCTGCAGACAGCCACACAAACCATTTTGGATCAAAACAATAAAACAACTGAAGAGAACAAAAAAAAAAAAAAAACACAAGAAAAAAAGCGGACATTTTCAAAGTTCTGATGGCATAGCTCAGAGGAAACTGTCACTGGAGCGACCTTACTTTGTTCCCCAGTGGCGTGGCTTAAAAAAAAAAAAGAGGGGGGGGTTATTATGGGGTTCAGCAGGCCCAGATGACTTCAAACAGCACAATCGTGTTTCAGACAGCTTTACCCACAGCTAACACTGCTTCCACATGCAGATGACCTCAACCGCGCAGAGCTGTGCCCTGATTCTCTTCCTCGCATTGTCTCGTGCAGCGCAAGCATCTCTTAAGCAGCCCGGCTCAGATCAACTCAATGGGTGTGAATCACGCAGAAAATATAGTACCAAGCCACCTCTCACATTCTCACAGCAAAGTGCAGGTGAAGCTTCATCGCTTCTGCTTACTATACATATACAATCACAGCTTACTAGAAAACCCAGGGGCATACCAGCTCCTGGTGATTGCCAAATCCATTTAAGGCCTTTCTAGGCATCAACATGCCTGTACCACTAAAAACGCATTAAAACAGTCAAATTGTCTGAAAGTGACTTGTTTGATTAAGAGTAACACGAATGCTCACAACTGAAAAGGTCAACGTAAAAAAAACTAAACAAAAATAGCACTCTATAGCCTCGACATTAGAGTTCCCATTACTTCCCATTTTACCTCTGTTAGCTTTGGTCTTTTTAATGAAATAGTTGAGATCGACCTTAAGTTAAGGGGGGGGGGGGCGCACACACTTCTAACTAATCTCTCGAAGCAACAGAATCTCTGCTGCAAAGTGCAATATGGCTATTACCAATCACGACTTGTGCATTCGAGACCTTGCCGTCTCATCTTATGCAGTAAGTACCAGAGCTGTTGTTGAGTAGTCACCAAAATATCAAACTGTTCACACGGCTAAGATCTAACGCGAGCTAGCATCATTATACTATACTTTATCTAGGGAAATAACCTCTTACTTTTTAAAAGTGTAAGGACTAAAAACTATGTTCTGACACAGAACAATAAATCAATTTCTTTTACAATTACATCATATCCTTTCTTTGACACAAATGCACACACGTCAGTAAACCATGTCTCTGTACCAATTCCACTGTAAAGCTTATAAAAACACTCATACCAGCTCATATCAAACTAGTTCACACACATTTCTCACCGGTGGGTAAAGCTGTCTGTCAGCCAATGGGAAAACTGGGCACTGAGTAGCTCTACAGGGAGCTGGGAGGGGGTCTATTTGTTTAACCAATCCAATGTATCTCTTGAAACTGTGACAAACATCCCCCAACCACCCATATCTAATCCCCTCAATATCCTGCCGACCATGGGGAGGGGAGGGGGGAGGGAGGGGGGGGGGGGCAGAAGGCGCTGGCGTGACAACGGTTGATTACTACATGCCATCGTAGCTGAAGTTCTCCATCTTCACTGTCTGTCTGATGAGCAACTTGGATTCCCGCCGCTCCTCGTTCTTGATGGACTTGTTGATGTCCATTATCTTTTCACAAATGTATTTGTTCACTTTGGACAATCTCTGCGTAATCTCTGCACTGTCGGCTGTCTCTTGAGACACTCTGTCGTAGAGACACTCTGCGGAAGGGAGCCAGTGTGAGCAGTCAGACTACATCAGATTAAAAATGGCTGATCTTATCTTTGTCTAGATTCTAATGAACATAATTCAATGATGAAAGAAAATCCTCACTCTGTCACAGTCTTGATTTTACAAGTTTAAGTTATCTTACCTCTGACAATTTTCAGTTTGCTGGGCGACAGCGGAGGTTTGGGCAACGCATCTTTCTTCTTTTTGGTGGCCACTCCAGTGACGCTGCGGTTCTTGAGGGTTTCTGTGCCCCAGATCATTACAGCCAGGTTCTTTGTGAACTTGGAGTCTCCCTGGGTCCGCTGCAGCTGGTGCCACTTCTCCTCCTCCACCCAGATTCCTCCACCGAGGTGCACCTGCAGAGAGGACAGAGCGCACCACATTTAAACATGTGCATCTACAGTCTCTGGTATGTGTTGTCATCTGCACAGTGCCAGAGTGTCTAATGCATTGTGGCTTTTATCGGTTCAGTTTAAAAACAACAGAGCTAGCACGTGAGCACCATGCTCTACTCCGCACGGGCCGGTGTCATCTACTCGACACTTACCGATTGAAGATCCGTCTGCCTCATCCATGGGCACAATAGGTCCTTTTTTATTTTTTAAATAAACAAATGCTATTGCAGTTACCCAACTGTTTCATAAGCTTACAAAGTTGTCAACAAAAAAGAGCTTTACTAAAAGGTCTTCAATAAAATCAATGTCCAACATAATGAAGAAACAAACCTTTGTTCCATAGAAAAATTAAAGTGGACAGAACATGAAGCTTGTCCCTGATGATTCATGTTGCTTCAGGAGCAGCAGTTACAGTGTCATTGTTTATAGATCACCTTTGGAGTAGGGATGGCAATTTCATCAAATCGTATCGATGTTTAAACGTTTACGCAACAAGGGAGGGCATGAGAGGTGACGGAGACAAAAGAACAGTTGGTACCTGGAATAAAAATAACTTCTTGTCATATTTGCTTCTTCTGTCTCTTTACTCGTTTGAAACAAACGGTCGCCTCTCTGTGTCGTCTCACACACGCACCTAAAACCACACCCGAAGCTGCCAGTGGCTCCTCACAGGATGCCGATTGGTCCACGCTCTAGCTTACCGGTCACAAACGCATTACTAGAAGCCTGAGAAGATTTTGGTGCGATATGTGATCCAGCATCTCTCGCGTTATCTCGTAACATCACGAGAATCTTCGCTCTTTTTGGTACCATACTTAGAGGCATGTGATTTTACTGGAAAACAACACATTTGCCGTGTATTGTTAAACCCAGTAATATATTTTATCCTGCGACGTCAACGCTGAACACCGACTTGCCCGATACATTTGTGTTAGGGTGCTGTGGGGTTCGAATCTTCAACGCGACACGTTGGTGTAAAACCTAAATGAATGAGGTAGATCACAGTGTGTCATGGCGGGACACATCTTGGCCGGGACCCATTGAGACCAAATTACAAATCCCATGAAGCACCACTTTCTCCAACCCAGGATACATAAATAAGCTGAGGCCACTGGCTTGCGTGTAGCCTGGATTACCTCCACGATAAACTTAGCCCGTAGCTCTCTACACACTTCCACTGGACGTTGCATAAGCCTGCGCCAAACACTCCAAGCCGATTGCCAGGCGAGGCAGACTGCCCTGGGTTTCTAGGTGAGCTAAATTAGCAGGGGGCATATGTGACTCTCCCGTCTCTCCTCTCTTATCACTGGTAAGTCTTTAGGCTAGCATCCAAAAGGCTTTTCCCTGTGCAGCTAATGTGCTTTAGGCCCACGGCCAGCAGACAAGCTTTTTACTGCCCTTAAGTTAGTCAAGATTGTTTTCATCCTCCCTCCCATTGCTCTCGTTTATCTCTCTCCCTTCACCCATCCATCTCTCCTCCTTCTTTTGTGTACCCCCCCCCTCTCACTAGGGCTAACCTGTCAGTCACTTTAAATTCCTCTCGTGCAAATAATTAATATGGGGTCCCTCATGTGGGAGACTTCTAATTTGCAAGTGTTCTTCACGCTTGAAGTGGCTGCAGGCCCCAGAGCTTGTAGTACCAATTCCCCCCCTGTCATGAGAGACAGGACGCTGTTTGAGTTACAGCGGTGGGGGGGAGGGGGGGGGGTTAAGAACCCTAACAGGCTAATAAACACTGATGATGCTGGCTGGGCTTGCAGGAACAATAATAATCTCCTCAACCTTGTTTACCTGCTAGGGTAGGGTAGGGTAGGCTGATCAACTATGACGCCGTGTTCCCAGGTCCATGGGTGTTAAGAGGAAATACAGCAATTCCTACAGAATCAGGCTACTTCCCACGGTCACCCCCAGGCAGAGAGCCAGGCATACAGGAGAGGGGACTGAAGGATTCAGGATTACTGGGATAATCTTTAAAGTCCTTATCTGTATTGTAACATTTGACTATATCAATTACAGGTTTATTCAAATATATAAGTGGAGAGGTGGACACAGAAAGGAAACATTCTAAATGGATCACTATTGAAATCAAAAGCCTGTTTTACTGCTGACTGACTCAACATTACAAACTAGCTTCTAACAGCCTGTCAGACTTATTTGTTGCATGTTGGACAATGTTAAATGTTTGTCCATCGGTTGTTGAGCGATGGCATCTTTCAGTCCTCTGTTTTGAAATTCAGAGCTGGGGGGAACCCTTTTGTTTACATTTGGATGAGTGATTTTGCATTCAAGAATAAATGTCAAAATACAAGAAAAAATAGAGATGATGGAAATGAAAACCAGAGACAACAGCACATGGAAGGTTGGGATCAGATAAATAGGCATGTGACGAGACAAGACAGCCACAGGTAGTCAGGAAACGCTAACTAAACCAGAAACCATCCACCAGCCGCGACGACAACTAGTGCCATGTGCGTAAAGTGGGGAAGAGGCCACTACGGCGCCTTTGCTCGACCTACGCCCATCTTCAAACTTGCCCTTTATATTGATCTTAATTACACACCTGTAAAGTGCACGGTTGTGATGCTATTGCATTGTCAAAATCTGTCCACAGACAGACAGATACTACTACAGCAGGTGTCTCCAGGGCCACATTTTGCCATTATGACACACAGACTCACGAGGTGAAAACAATAACAAGCCACATGCTGTTGTGGCTGGTAATAAAAAATGTCCCAGAGTCCAGTGAGACTTACCTTCCCATCGTTGCAGGTGTATACTGTTCTGGGGGAGGGGGAGTAGCTGGAACTGGTGTTGGCTTCTTCTCTGCACGTCTCCTGGGCCTCAACAATGGGTTCAACCACTTCAGCCTTGATTGTCTGAGTGCCGTTGTCATGCATAGGCTCTACAGACACAGAGGAAACATTTAACATTGTGGAGACACCAGCAACAAATCTACGTCTATCAGCACTGCAAGATGAGGTTAGGTCAAACGCCGTTCATCAACTGCAAGTAAAGTTGTAGAGTCGAGGGTGACACTAAAATCAGAACAGAGGTCTAGTAGCATGTGACAGAGTTTCCTGGTCTTTACCGCTGGTACAGCGCCCACCTGCTTTTTCTGTTTGCTTCCCGCCTTGAGTGAGCTTCCTTGTGCCTTGTGACAGGGCGGTTATTTTAGCCCAGTAACTAAGCTGGCTTGGTGGCTGGCCATGCTGCGCTCCAATGTAGCTGATGAGTTTTAATATCCGTCAGTGCACTCCATCCCCTGCCCAGCAGCACCCCAGGGTGCTCTAATCTTTAGCCTCTCCATTAGATGGTCCCGCCAGGCGCCCCTGTCCAGATCTACATGGGAGCGGAGCTTAACACCAGCCTCTGGAAAAGCTTGGGTTTGGACACTACTGCACAATGCAATGACACCACTTTTAAATCACACTTAAAGTGCCTTTTCTCAACTTCCTGTATTGGACTTACTACTTTACCATTGCTGGATAATAATGGCATTGTTGTATTATGTGTGTCTTTTAAACTGTAACACCTATCTGTTATTTTTTAAATAACTGCCACTTTCATCTATATATGTATTAGTATGTTCACTCTCATCATAAGTCCACTCTGTCAACCTAAAAAGCAAGTGATACTAAAGCTCCCTAACTCAAAGTTGATCTACTTCAGTTCTATTTATAACTTTATCAGTGTATCTTGATTTCAGAAGAATAAACCGATTTTTAACAGCAGTCCTAAATGCTCATGTACATCTAGACTAAAAAGACAAAGTCTAAAACTGAATTGTAGTTATACGACTATATATGTACTCATTTTTCAATATCACAATTCTTTAAATGACTGAAGGTCAAAGGTTACTAGTAAACTTTGAGGCATACACGTCATTGATTTGCGTGTTGGGCTGTGCATGCTCCTTGTCTCTCACCGCTGCCCAGTCGCATGAGAAGTACGTCTTGCAGCCTCCTGTTGAAGTCCCTAAGTTCTTTGACTTCTGTCAGCAAGCTGCCATATTCCTTCAGCTTCTTGGCCTGCTGCACCAGCTGCCTGCGGGTTCTCTCCAGCTCCTGCTGCAGCCTCCTCATCTCCTCCTCCTGTTGCCTGTAGCTATGCACCAGCTCCTCGTACAGGACTCTAGGAACCACTGCCGGAACTACCCCAGACACACAATCCGTGTCCACCTCCAAATGCTGTTGTTGTTGTTGCTGCTGGTGATGATGATGCTGATGCTCTGCCTCCATATCTTCATCTTCGTCATCTGCATCCTCTCCCTCCTCAGCCAGCCGGTCCTCATCCAGGTCCTCATCGCCCTCCACACAGGAGCTGGCTGCATTTCTCTCCAGGCGAGCCACTACTGCTGCCAGGCTCTTGGAGGAGTTGGAAAGGGGGCGTCCATGGTCCTGAGACAGGGCCTGAAGAAAGCAATAACTGTCAATTTAGGGAACAAATAGGCCAGTGAAATGAAATTTGACCTTTAATAACTCGAAAGTTTAACATATGAACACAATTTTTCACAGAATTTCCCAAATCTCCCGGCATCATTGACAAATTGCACTTCATATGTGACAAATAGTGGTTCCATTCAACAATTTGACGGCCAAACAGAGAGAAGAATCACACATCAATCTAAAGAGGACATGACAGACTGCAAACACTCTGTTTGGACTGTGCAGATCTCAATAGGAACTGGGAGAACAGGAGTCACTGAGTTCTTTGATGAGCCGCTCAGAGGATTTGTCCGCGAAAGGGCAGCTGTCCAGAGTGCTGAATTTGTGTTAATCCAGCATATGGTAAAAATAGCGTGGGGGATTTTGGGTGTCAGCCAAGTTTATGGAAATGTAACATTGTATCATCAATAGATATATTTAAATACAAGACTATTTATGTGTCGGGATCAACACGATACATGTCACACATGCATTCACACTTCCAATGCTTTTTTTTCTATGGGCAAAAATATTTAGGGTCCACACGGACACGACAAAAGATTGTCAATATAAGTAATTTAAGTGGTATATGTTGCTAGTGCATTTTTGTGACTCGTTATTGATTATTGCACCCACAAACATGGCTGATTATATTTACTTATTTTAGATGATACACTAATTTCTATTAATAGATAAGCCTAATGTCAGCAGGATCAAGGGGCAGTGTGACTCAATGTCATGATACTGGTATCATTGTACAAACTCCAAAATAACACAACTAGACTAATCTAGGTGAGCCTACCTTTTTATGCCTGAGTGGCATTCTCTCCTCTCCAAAATGGTTTTCGATAGAGTTTCCTGAATTCTTGATGGACATCTTGGGAATTTTCATCTTCTTTTGCATTATACTGTCTTCAAATTCCTCTACTGTATCTGTGAAGTGCAGAAATAGAAGCAGGAAGAAACTCATAAAAGTTTCCAAAAAGTTGGATGGATTTTCATGAAACGTTAAAGTACCTGCAGAATTATTTCATCCATTTGTCCAACTCGAGCAGAGGGCGTTTTGTCTCTCCATTCTGCTAGATCAAACTAACTTTAGCACTCTTAGAATAACATATTTGTAGGGTGTTGCGATACAAAACGTCCTGGCTACAAAGCGCTTCAAGATAACTGCTGCCGTGAAGGTGTTAGTTAGATCGTACCGCAGCCCAGACAGCTCAGATTCGGGGATTAGTGATGTAGCTAGTTAAAGATCGGGGCATAGAAAACGTCCGTGAGCAAACATCACCGTAGCTGGAGCTAGCGTTGAGCAAATCGTTTCACTTCAGCACATGATGCGCCGTCATGAAACAGCCATGACGTTGACATGTTACTGACAGACGTTGTCTCCATTAATATCCGAGACGATGACCGCAGCACCGCATCCTCTCTGTGGCACAAACCAACAGCTAAGCCCAGCTAACAAGCTAACCGCAACCCACCAAAGCGCTAATGCTAGCGGCTCGCCTACACTTACAAACCTCTACACAAATCGATAATGGGTCAACCGCGGGCTGTCACATGTGTGTATCATGCACTGACAGCGCTGCGTCTGCACGCAGCTAACGAGCGCGTCAGTGCTAACATGCTAACGCGGAACGAACACACGTCAAGCTAGCAAGCGTTAGCTTTCCGTGTTGTAAACAACCGTTGTGACTGGCTAACGTTGCATGCCACGTATTTAGCGAAACAAGCAGTACTGCTCTGTCGAAACAAGAGAGACAACTCTTGGAAAACGATCACACTGAGTGTAACAAATCTGTAAAGCATTGACGACAAGGTAATGACTATCTCCCAAACTTATCTTAGCATATCTGACTAGCTTATCTAGCTAGCCGAGGACGTTGTTGTGGCTATCAGTGTCAGATTCCAGCTGATCACGTCTTGACAGATCGGACAAAACCACTTGCTTTGACACCTTGACACGTCTCCGCACATGAACGTTACTCGGACAGACAGGAAAAACATCTTTGAAAAATACAAACGCTGATGTGTTAAGAGGGCAACTTACCTGCAAGGGCAAGGATCTGTGCTTCGCACGGCTGGCCTGCGCTGCCATTCTCTTCAGTTCTGTGAACCAGATACACCTTCTGATTATCAAAATCTGTTTTGTGCAGAGGTCTGAAATCTTCGACATTTAAAACGGGCAACGCGTAGCACATATCGTCTTCAAAGAATCTAACAAAAGCATACATTATTTTACTTCTCTTTGGTCCTGCACTTTGGATATGGTTGACAGTTTTTCCTCACAAAGTATTAAAAAAAATATATACACATAGGGGGGTTGGGTATGGTGTCTGCGCTCGGCTAGTCTTGCCTGGTCCACATCACCAGGGTTGATCATCAAGGCATAAGTAATAGACGTGACAGTAACTTTGCTGTTCAGAGATGCTCAGATACACAAGTATTCAACTGTTTTCATATATCTGCGTCATAAACATTTGAACAACAATCCTCCCTTGCACCTGTAGTGTGAATATAATATTAAAAAGGCTTCATATTTCTCTCAAATTTGAACTATTTGCAAAGAACAAGATTTACAAAATACCAACTTTAACATATGATATGATATCTCAAGTATTGTTTCAGGTGATTCAGCAGGATATTTCAAATATCCAGGGTCATTACCTTTCTCAAATTAGACACCGATTACCTCTCACCCAGTCTCATAAGAAAACAGTTTCAGGGAACTGCAGTGAGAAAAGCCACCAAGATGATTACCTGCCTGGTCAGATTTCATTGGTCTCTGTGCGCTTTCATGTGTTTCCTGGTGTACACCTTTCATCTGCTCCTTGTATCACAACAGAAAGATTTAAGGCCGGCTGACAGAAATGAACTCTTTGTTATTGTTAGACAGCCAGGTGGTTATAAACACAGGATGGATTTCTCTCAGTTGTTACTCTAATGGAGAGCACCACAGTCGATAAATGACACTAACAATTTCGTTCTGCCTCGGCTGCTGTAATTGAAAAGTAACTGATGCAGAACTATACGGAGCATTTTTTCTTCTCTGATATTTCGTTTCATAGTTTCAGGCATTTAGTTAGTTATGATTAGGCCTGTTTCAAATGCCAGCTTCCCCAAGATGTTTGTTCACTGTGCTGTATGACCGGTTCCAGAGTCTGTTAGATGTATACAAGAGAATTTAAAAAACAAACAAACAAAGTGATCACAGTAACTCCCAGAAGAGTATAACCGTCATTTTATGTCAGTTATTGGAGCAGTATTTTGGGCTGTTTTGTTCGTTACATCTTCCAAGCGATGAGTTTGATTTGGGAGACTAGTTCGCTTCATTTTTCTGTGAAGAAGCATTACGTTGAACTATCAAAACATTCTTATACATTTACAGGAGCAAAATTGTGCAACAAGTTTTATAAATGGTATTATTTCAGTTTTTAAGGCTGTGCCATGGTTATTTCCTAAACACCGTTGCACTGACACTTTGACAGAGCCCCACAAACTACAACAGGAAGGAGAGTGATGGACAAGAGATTTGAGCAGCTTCTCAACAAGTCTAACTAACAAAGGATTACTGCTAATCTAAGCTTCTGTTTCGATGGCTCTCCTCTGCTCACGGCTGGGCTTGTCAACGTAAGGCTGCTCGGTTTTTGGAGCTTTCTGTCTTTGAAGTGGCCAGTGTTTAAACCACGATGTTACTCCGGCAAGTTCAAATCAAAAACTCCCTTTATGTTGGTTTTATGTAGGTGCACCAAAGAGTGGAGTCTGCCTGGAGACACAATAAATGTTAAGCTCAACTAAATTTATTTTTCTTTATATTACAGACATTTCTGAATGTGAGAATGTACCCCCCCCTCTGAACACTTTGTAAACTCACCACAGTCCCTTATTTCCATTTATTTACCACCTGTATTGTCGCCATGTGAATACCGATAGCACAATTTAATACTTCGGAACTCTTTATAAGGTACTGTACATCCCGTCAGCTTCTGTGAGAACTACTTTCATGCACCGAAAGTCTCGCAACTTAACCCACGTGCTCCCCTTTCCTCACTGTAATTATCTCATGCTACGTTGCTCCGCTGCACCGCTGAGCGCTCTTGTTCGGCTTCATACAGGTCACAGGGCTCCATTGAACGCACTGTTTTGTGCACCTTTTTTGTGTAACATATAGAATGTGTACAATTTTATATACACTATGCACTGTCATTTGTCACTGCAGCGTCTATGCCAGTATACACACAATATGGTATTATCATATGTTCTTGATAATCTCTCTCTCTCACACATTAAAGGACTATAAACATGTAAATAGAGAGGAGTTGGTTGCCACTTTCAGTTGAGTAAGAAATGACCTTTCCACATCCAAAACGCTATTAATTCCTAACACTTTAAATATCAGTTAAATGCTGTGTGTCCATTGTTGTTTGTTGACTTTTAATTTATAAATCCAATCAGCTCTTTTTTTAAGTAGTTACTGAAGCATACAAACTTCAAACTAAACTATCGGCATGCTGATGAGCTGAAGATACAGTGATTGATTCAAGTTGAAGTTGAACTGCAGATTATATTTCAGCTATGGTTTTTCTCCATGGGGCCAGTTGATCGGGTAAAGAGAAGAGTCAGGACAGAAGCCAGACATCATGTCCTGCCTATTAGCTCCACACTGCCAGGCTCATCTATCTTTATTGGTCATCCATTAGCTTGTATTAAAGGGAGACACGGGATAATAGCAGTAATGATGCTGATGATGGAATTAGACTGCGGGTATACACACGTCATCATTGCAGTGTTGCGCCTGGAATCATAAAGAGTTCCCACCGACAAACGGACAGATGGACGACCGGATTCAATAAACGACCACTTTATTCCTCCGATAAGTGCGACGGACAATTATAGTGAGAGAAGGAGAACAAGACGACATCTTGCAATTGACATGCTTGGGGGTGTGTACGTCGCCTCAACGGCACGTAGACAGTCAATCTACAGGCAGCACCTGTGCCAATCTGCAGGACGGACAGATGCTGGTACAGGTGTGTGCGTGATGATGGCTGGCAGGGGTCGGGCGCCAGCCTGAGCAGCATCACACAGACAACAGACCCAGCAAAATGACGATGCCAGGCATTAGACAGCTGGGACGGAGGGATCATTAAGGCAACTTTCTGGAAAGATGCTCCAAGATCAGGAAAGCACCGAGCAAAATGAAGATATGGGTGTCTGGCTCCAAGACGACGGATTCAGAGGAGCGTAAACGTCTTTTATGGGCAACGTGCCACCGCGATCAATCACAAGTGTTTACAGTCCGGGGTAAAACCGCTTTCCTATTTCGGTTGGAGGCACGTCACCAGTCGTTCTCTTATTATGCCTCTTAATTAGCTCCGCATGAATTACTAATCAACCATGAAGAAGGCATTCACCAATTTAAAAAGTGATAGCCCATGAAATGAACAGCACAGTCTCATACAAGCACATCAGCTACTAATGCCGCAGGGCCCGAAAACAGACCTTTGACTGAAAGAGAGAGACAGAACGAAGAACATGGAGCACACACACACACACACACACACACACTGAGGCAAACCTTATTGTGACTAAATCCCTCATTAAGTTTTTAGAGTGGTATCAGCACCGGCCCTGCCACCATGCTGTGTACACTCAGTGATCCACCCACGAGACATTGATCTTCTTCATAAGGAACATAATGGCCACCAGAAATACTGATCATATTTCAGCACCAGTCAATTCAGTTCATTAGGGCCGCTCTACCTCCAACTGCGGCCCTGTATTGATCTTGCCCCTGTCACCAGACTGTTATTCTCCGCTAACTAGATCGGGAACTCACAAAACTGCAATTTATACAGTGGCAACAGCAAGTCCAACAACAGATACGGGGAACAAACAAGCAAAAAATACATAAAAGACCAAATATTGCCCCATCTGTGTCGCAGCAGCGCGGACCGTCCGCCTCTGCGCCCTTTTTAAGTCGGCATCAAATGTCACACACCACACAAGGAATCCTAAAAGTATCAAAGCTCTCCCTGGGTTTCACAGACATTTTATTTTATGCCTCTAATACCTTTTCCGCCGTCTCTTCCTCTAATCTCCACTTATCTGGCAGCCAGGTGAGCTGCTGCACATGGCTGGTGGGCAAGCTTTGGTCTGTGGGAATACAGCTCATCCTAATGGTATTTCTCCCCCTTTTCCTCCTCTTCCCTTTGCTTCTCGTGCCCGTTCCTCCCGGGTGGCTGTCAGAGAGAGACGGAGGCAGCCAGAGAACTTCTCATTGCTGCTGTAGCTGACAGCAGGGAGCCACTGGGATTGTTCGAGCGACCACAGCCGCCCGTCATGCGGAGGGGCAGCCAGGCTCACAGGTGCACAGCATCTGACAGATAATAGCAGATAAAGCCCAGGCCGCCCAGCAGCTCGCTCCCCGCTAGGGGATGGGGGACCCATGGTGGTGGGGTGATGGATCAGATGTGGGGGGGAGGCCAGCCTTACACAGACCCACCTCACACACACACACTAGTCAAGGACAAACAAGGTCACAGATCTCAAAGAATCCTCCACAGAATCCTTCCTGCAGCACACTGTAAGATTGGTTCTGAGCTTAATACATTACCACAGAGTGTGCTGCTGCGTCTGAAAGAAGCACATCAAAACTCAGCAGTATTCCATTGTGCGCTGCTCTTTTATTAATCTTGTTTTAATTTCTATTGAAAGAGCTGCAAGTCCCCAACGTACAATAAAATCTGTTCTTGCCACAGAGCTTTTTTTTCTCCCCTTGTACCCTCAATCTATTTCATGTTTTTAATCGTATCCAAATTTCCATCTTAGCGAGCAATATCTAAACTCTCCGGTGAGCGAAACGCAAACACATTTTCATCCGTTTGAGCTCAAATAATGCTGACCCAAACCTATTGAAATCGGTGGTAAATCCGTGGCATCTCCCGTGTGATGTGAGAAACACAGTCTAGCTCTCTGTCAATGCTGAGACACATTTAGCTCTGTGGCGGAGAAAACAGTCAAGACAAATTTGGCAATCAGGTGCAGCATGGCCTGAGACACATCGCCTGACAACACTCCACACCTTTGTTGTCACTGAGCTGCCGCCTCTGAGAGACAAGTACACAGCATTCTAAGGTGACATTTGTCCTGTTCCACAAATAAAGGGACTACGTCTGCAGAGGTTTGACAATATTTGTCGTTACCTATGAATCCATAATTATCCTCCAGGGCTGAAGACCATACTCTGTTTTGGACAAATATTTCTCAATCTAATATCACTTCGAACATGTGCACTGTTGGAAACAATTAGCAATTCATTAAATATTTCCGTTGAATGTCTGCTCTAACTGGCTTGTTGACTGTGATTGGCCTGTGGAAATCTGTATCAGTCCTTGGTCTCCAATAGAAGTCAGTGCAAAGTCACACACACACACACACACACACACGCACACACACACAGCACAGCAGGGTGGCATAATGACTTCACTGAATTTAATGGACTTGGGTTCAAGCGTCTGCTGTGTTGAAGTTTCCTGCAGAAAGACCGAGGCTGCTGTTCTATATGAACCTGACGGCTGATCCGCGAGTGAAAGCAGGGCAATTAAAAGTAGAATTTCCCTACGGAAATCAATAATGTATAAAATGTGTATTTATACATACAGTCCTCTACATACACACTCATTGGGCATACATGCTCCACACGTAGATCTGACAGAAGGACCGAGGCACAGACTGAAGAGAGGCTGATAACGACCTTGACCATGGCAGCAGTGAGTATCTCCTGGCAACGTACACCTGCAGAATATTTTCATACTTCATAGACGGGTTATCATATTAACAATTCATCGTAGCGGTAAAGCCCTATACTATTAGTAACAGGTACCGCCCCGATGCGCCGATATATAGCATCCTGCATGCCCAGAAGCAAAGAGAATGCAATAAGTTGTGAATAACATAGTGGTTGTTTAGAAAGACCACACACACACACACACACACACACACACACACACACACACACACACACACACACACACACACACACACACACACACACACACACACACACACACACACACACACACACACACACACACACACACACACACACACACACAGAGTCCAAAAACTCAATCCAGCAGCCATAACACAGAGACAGAGTGGCATCAACCTCTATTATCTAGTCCCTATGCTGCTAACACAAAAGGCTCCCTGGAACAAAAATCCAATCAGCCCTCTCTAGGAGGATTTGCTCCACAGCAGTGCTCAGCAACACTGGTGGCTCTGCTGGTGACAAAGAAATAATCTCAGAGCCCACAGCCTGTTTACTGCCTTCATCACATCGCCCTTTTAGAAAGTGGACAGACAAAGTCTGTGTTTCTCTGTTGTCATTTACTGTCCTCTGAGTTTAGCACTCTCTCTCCATCTCTCCCCCCTTTCCTGCACGCAAAAACACGAAAGACACGGTTGACTGTGTGTACAGTGCGTGAAATTACCTTATTTGCGACACAGGGAATATTTACTCGAAGAATTAGCAATATATGCATGACGTCAAAAAAAACAACATTCAGGCATTTAGGCTAGAGGAAGGTTTTAAACAATTGTTTAATAATGGCAAATATTTTGGAAATATTTTCAATATTGTGCTGACCCTTCCTTCTGGTCCCTATCGCTCACAGTCCTCCATTCTTCGTCTGGTAAATTATCACACTCGTTCTCCATTTATTAGCATGCTGCTGCTGATTTAGCTCCGCTGCTGAGAAGCCTTTAACAAAATCAACTGGAAAATACTCAATATGAAGCGGCCAACGCACCGCTCTCCCTTCCCCCTCTCCATCCTTCATCTCCTTCTCTGTTTGTTTTATGTGAGTTTTTTTTTTTTAACCACATCAAAATGGAGGCAAAGTAATGAAGAGGAGGGAGATAAAATATGCAAATGCACAGAGAAAGGATATAATTAGGGCAATAATAGGAAGTGTTGTTTTCACAGCTGCTCATTTACACAAAAGCCTGCCTTTTTTTTCTCCATATAAATAATGTTCTTCGCTGTTTCTTCTCTCTCTTCTTCCCTCCCTCAAGGTGCAAAGTCTTGTGCTCCACTAAAAACAAATCTCTGCAGCTCCCCAGCCCGAAGCCAGTCAACCACTCAGTGATCGAGCCACCCAGAGATTTCTATCAGCTCAGGTATGTACCACATGCCTGGGTGGCGAGCAGGAGGCTGTACACAGGTTGTTTCAAACATTTCTTGGAGTTCGGTTAGGAATAAAGTGCAAGAGGCGCATACTTACTTTAAAGTACAATATATGATATTCAGAGCATTAATAAAGCATCAAACAACTATTTGCTGTTTAAAGATATAGTGGAGTAACTCTCCATCTGTGTGTGTTGTAGTCAGAGCTTCTCTGTGCTTTGTTCACATTGCCGGGCCGGCCGTGTGTGGCTTTTAGTGCACGTTAGTGCTCACAGCCGTTCGCTTGATGGTAAAATGAGGGCTTAATGAATGAGTGTACGTTTCAGTGCAACACAAAAGGGGTATCGGTCCGGCCGATAAAGATCGGCTGATGAAAGTCTGTACATTGGACAAGAAAGAAACTGGTACACACGAGGGGTTAACTTTCCTTTTTTTCTGCAAGCATAAGGAAAGAAAGATTAATGTTCTGACACAAACGTGTTTTCTTCAAAGTCAAATGGGAATGGTACCACCTCAAAGAGTTGAAATATTCTCCCTGTGTTTCATGAAGCAAGCATTAGAAGTGGGAGGGAAACTCCTACCACAGCACTATGACAGAACTCCATGGGTATAATTTGCAAGAGGACCAAGAAAAGGACATGGTATTCAAAACAACAACAGCACCACAACAAAGACATAAACACATGATATATCACTATATTGTTTGGATGGCTGCCCAGAGACTTTCATCTGGAGAAATGGAAGCTATTAAATGGCTGAGAGAAGGCCAGGCTGGTGCATTGTGTAAATTAGAGAAAACTCTGTTGGCCCCACGTTCACACTGCAGACAATTCACTTCGAAGTAATCCCCGTTTTTTTAACCCCTGACACGTACTATGCAAATAGAAAAGGCACCGTTAATGCTGGTACTTCCTGGAGAATGCAAGGCTCATGGGAGTCGAACATTTAATTCTCCCTGCACATACAGAAAAACAAGCAAACACATTTGTTTAGTTTAAATTTTAGATATATTTTTTAATGTATTTGATCTGAGGTTGGTGCTTGTCTTTTTTTAGTCAACCATAATAAGTTTGGGCAGATAACAAACTTGTTGCTGATGGCTAAGCTTTCTGCAATAACAGCCAAACTCATTTCCACGGCTCCCTGATTTCCAAATGGTGTGTTTGTTTCATTAACTGTTGCTCCTCCTGGCAATTTGAGCAACTGTAAGTGTCATCCTGGTAAAAAACTTAATTCCCATGCCTACAGTACTGGTGAAAGTGTGAAACAGATCAGACATGTCGCTGTATGCCAATCATCAGTTGAAGCAGAATGTAAGAAGATAAAGTACTAACTTGACGTCCACATCATGACCGTTCATCTAGACACAACACGGGAGGGATTCCTTCAAATGAATGTCATCACTAACTAGTAGAACTGGGTATATCAGCTACTGTGGTGTGTAAAGTAAATACACTTCTGACAGTAAAGATACATACTGTACCAACTACCACCACGTTGTCAGTTTCGTTGTAATGTGTTCAATTGAAGACCATACAATTTAGCTGTGCTTTTATTGTTTTGTGTATTCAATGTATCCGCTGAATACCACTGGACTCCTGAAAACCAAAAGATGTATCCATTTCTTTAAAATATGCATTGGGATTTGAATTTAGCAACATGAACTTATGTTTTTCTTGCTTTTTTTATATAGCCTGACTAGGGGGTTTTCAATAGACAAACTAAGGCTGAAATAATTATGATTGTGACCATCAGCTCCCTACTTAATACATTTGTTCATATTGTGCATATACTCATGCACTCACGTGCTAAATTTACATATTTCCACATGTAGAATGAAAGATTCACACACAGCATTTGATTGTGAGCAGCAAGCTGTGCAAAATGTGACCTCTACCCTCTAATGTACAGTGGTTTTGTCAGGAGACAGCAGAGCAGGAAACACAAAGACCGTATAAAGAGAGGCTCTAATGAAGAGCAATTCTTTTCTGTTCTGACAGAAACAGCAGGGAAATCCAGATACAATAAGAGAAGTGATAGAGTGAAAGAGACCAAAGTGAGAGAAGAGATCTGAGAGCTGCCTATTATCTTCACGCCGCTTCATCGCTTTAGTTTAGAGACACACACCCGCTGCACGCATCTGTGCACAAACCCAAAAGTGTGTTCACAAGTAACCACACACACACACACACACACACACACACACACACACACACACACACACACACACACACACACACACACACACACACACACACACACACACACACACACACACACACACACACGTGCACACAACCATTCTCTGAAATCTGCCCAGATCTCATGAATATGATTGACCTTTTTTTCCGCTGTAATGCTGAGAGCGCATGAAGGGGAAAGGAGAAACTAAACAGAGGCAAGCAGAGTTAATTTAGAACAACACATTATTGGGTGCTGACTGCAGATATGGAAAAGGACAATCTAATCGATAAACCAAAGGAATGACAATGGCCTCTCCAATCAATGTCTGCACCCCGTTTTCTCACTGTGAAAACACAAAGCCTTCCATGCAGGTGTTTTTGTTGTTTTTGTTTTGTGCTGTTTTGTGCTGCACCTGTGTGTGTGTGTGAGTGTGTGTGTGTGCGTGTACATGCTCGTGTGCATGTGTGTGTGTGTGTGTGTGTACCTGGCTGCTGCTGTGGTGGAACAGTTGCCAGGACTAATCATTATTTAGTTGTGGCGGGGCTGGAAAGGTCAGCAGTCTGAAATGTCAGGCTGTGTTCAACAGGAGCCAGATGCAGCCGTGCGCTGCTCAAGTGTCCAATTAAAGAGGGCCGAGTGAGGTTTGAGTGGGTCTGTGTGTGTGTGTGTGTGTGTGTGGGAGTGAGTGTGAATGTGTGTGTGTGAAATGCGAAAGAGGGAGCAAAGGGATGCCGTGCGCTTTTTGTTCTCCACTACGCGCGCGCATCAGAGCTTTATGTAAAGTACATATGCACTCGATTAGATGTGTGTGAACACATGTGTAAGTGTGACTCATTTCTCAGGGTGGCTAATGAACGCCATTAGAGACAGAGGCCAACAGAGCAGCAGGGGCAGAATCCTCATCGAATCTCTTTCCCTCAGACACACACACACACACACACAGCACGTTACGAAGCCACTTGAGCCTATTAGTGTGTTCACACCCTGTGATTCCTCCTGCTGTCAATGCTATGAAGACGAGACGAAGAGAGGTGAAGGATGGATAGAGAAAGGAGGGCATATCACAGCACAAGGCAGAAACAAAGGGCAACATGATAATATAAAATCGCAAATAAATACAGGTAGGTAATGAGAGATGCTAAGTCAAATGGACAGAGGGAGACGCGCCAACAGCAGAAGGAAAGTTAGTGGGAGGATGACAAGGAGAAAGTGAGCGAGGGAGCGGAAACATCTGCAGGGAGGAGAGGATGTCCTGCCTGTGTTTCCCTATCAGAGTCATTCATCTGAAAGTCTCACCTGCTCTTCATACAGCCATCATAATAACCTTCACCGTGTTTCAGTGTGTGTGTGTGTGTGTGTGTGTGTGTGTCTACTCACCCACCGTGAATAATAATAAGCAGCAGGGCAGGATAAAATATGTCTGCCTAGTTAAGAATATAATGGACTACCCTTCAAGGCCACGCGTAACAACAGCCTGAATAATGACCTGCAATAATTTACACAGCACACTGAGCTCTATACTGGTCAGAGGAAGAAACCTTTCAGTGAGAAATAATTGAAAGCTATTTCAGTCGATGTAGGGTCCCTCCATGGGTGCAGACTAAACCCCAAAGGAGGGTAGTTGGACTGGAATATATTGTGAGCTCATCCCAAAGAGGGAGATGCAACGTAACAACAAAAAGATGTATTAAGATTACCGAAATGGGATGTCATAGTGACTGTAACGGTTTCATTTTAACAAGGCATTTTATTATCACCTGAGTAAAAATCTCTGTAGCAAAAGAAAAGACTTTACTCACTATTTATCAGGTTGTCGTGCCATTTCACATGATTTAAAGTTAGTAGAAGGAGCTTTTAAACTTGTCAAAATACTGATGCCTCTATATGACCTACATAAGCAAACAAGATCGCAGTGACAATATGGGCTATTTCTATCTAGTTCCACCAGAAACTCCTTCTGCTCAGGCAGCAACCAACCTGCCTTCCCTGCCGCCTTCAACCTGCTGTCTGAGCTACGGCACCACGCTGCCGGGCTGGGCCTGCTGGAGGGTATAGGGAGGCACGGGAGAACCAGAACTTTGCGGTGCGTCTGACCCTGCTGCAGTAAAATGAGAGGTTTTCAAAAGGTGCTCGCAAACACTACTGCTTTTGTCCCCTGGGACCGCCAAAATCAACACAAAAAGTAAGTGAGACCATGGAGCGCTTTAGTTTGTTGCTGCATACTGGCTAACCGACAAATTAAAATGAACCTTGGTGAGTGCAGCAGCTTTGCAAAGCATTCAGATCCCTTTACTGTTTGTGTTGCATTTCATTTAAGTTTAATTGTTTTTTTTGCCATCAATTAAGCCACTCTCACGAGGCCCTCCAGAGACCTCTCAGGCAGCAGGAGCTTAAATGGAAGTCACACTTCCTGTGACTGTGAACTTGACAAGTACAGCGGTGGAAAAGAAAGAGTCACACATGATGATGTAACCTGCAGTCTCTATAAAGTCCTTCAAATCATTAACAATCATTTAAATGATGTGTTTTAGATATGACATATAGAGCGTGATTCTAAAACTCAGTGGCCTATTTTTTATTGCCTGGAATTTATTCAGAACTTTATTTTGGTTGATAGTTTGTAAGAAATATTTCCCTTTAGTTTCCAGTGTGAGTATCAGAAGCAAAGAGCAATGACAGCCCAGCGAGTGGTGCAGTATTCACCCAAACAGGTAGGGAGTGTTTTTATGAGAATGGCTAGAAAAGAGTTTGCTCTGAGTAGATCACATTTGGCAGCCCATCTGGAGTTTCCCCAACCTTAAAAGCATGAGGAGAAATACCCTCAGCTCGAATGGGACCAAAACAAACAAACAAGTAAACCACGTTCAGATGCCTCAAACATGAAACAGGGCGACTGCAGCATGTTGCTGCTGGGCAGACAAAAGAAATTGGAGGACATGAATTTGTGACAGTCCATCAGGAACACAACCAGTAAATGAACACTTTCTGAGGTCAGTTTCATTCAAATGAGTTGTTGTGTACATGCACACACGTTAGCATATCATTCTATATGACGATCTAATCCCTCCTTCATGTCTTTGTCTCACTTGACCACACTTCCAAAGCTTTTTATGTCTCACCGTCAAACTGTCCAGGGGAGAGTCTTTGCCTCTGCTCAGGGCCTAAGAAACAGCTGCAATGTAAACTTGCTAAATTAACCCGGTCTCCATGAGCATCACATAGGCATTATTCTAATCAAAGCATATTAGATCATCCAGATATTTTAGGCATATGGGTCTCTGTGTCCTCATCGCCATCCCCATCTGTTTCTCCTCCCCCGTTTTATGAATTTCTCCTTTCTCCACAGCACGAGGCTGGCATAGATTTCTAACAGTGCAACTTCTTTTGTGACATGTTTCCAGTCAAACTTGGAGCACCATATGGACCGTCTTCTGACTGTAGCAGCAGAGGTGCATATTGGATATTCAATATATAAATAATACATGTGAGAGACTTATAGACCTGTATTTATGTGGGTTTAAAGTGTCTGTAGAGCATGAAGCATGTCAGTTGTGTTCAAGCTTGCGCTTCAGGGTTTTCCACAGCACAAGCACCATGTTATCTGCGCTGGTCCTACAACATGTGCAGTAATGTTAGTGGAGCAAAGCAACATCCAGAAAACAGCTTGTAACCCGTTTAGCATTTAGAAGTATAGGTTAGAGGGAAATACACGGTGTGCTCTACTGGCATGTTTCTGTCTACTCCATAGCATGCCACATGGAAAACATGGAAAGAACAATGATGCTGGGCTTTCAATGGGAGGAGCATCACAGTGCAGTTTTATATCAGTGGCGGAGTGGTGTTGAAGTAGAGAGCTGGACTGTGGGCGAAAGTGAAGTCATAAGATCTCAGGGACTTACCAGTGTTGGTGATGGTTAACAGGTCGAGACGCCGTTGTTGCTGAAAAAAAAGAGTACAGCACTTCAATTCACCTTCAGATTATTTCTGGAAGTTATTTATTTAGGACAATTTAAGATGTCCTGTTCGACTACTGGCTGACAGCTGTAAACGCAGACAACTCCTTACACTTTATTTTGCAATATCCTATTGAATTAGAGACACAGTGTCATCATGTTTACAAAATAGTTTCTGAGCTACTTCTTCCAAATAACTTAACAAAGGTGTACTTCTGTTCGGGTAAGTCTAAGTCTAGTTTAACATTCAATGTCTAGAATCTACAAGCTTGTACAACTACACGTTCAAAGTGGTTTCCTCACTCGCGCACATGTAAGTGTGACCTCATGGGTTTTATTGGAGTATGTTTGAAAGTGTGCGCAATTTTACACTTGATGTCTCCAGCAGCTGAGAAGGAGTCTAGAGGAGGCGCTATGGCTGGCCGCCCCTCTCTTTAACCTGCTAGCTCCCAACACACACACACACACACACACACACACACACACACACACACACACACACACTTGACTGTTGAGCACTGCAGTAATCAACACCTCAGCCCTCCTCATCTACCAGTCCCTCAGGAGAGAAGATCTTCACATCCTAGGAAAGGATGAAGGGTTTCTGTGTGTGTGCGTGTGTGTGTGTGTGAGTGTGTGTGTGTGAGACACAGTATGGCTAGGTCACAGTCAAAGCAAGCTTTTTGGACCAGACCCCATTAATATTCAAACTCCATACTAACCAGTTGCTGAGAGGGATAAGCAAAGAGACTCTCACATACTCCTTCTCTCACATACAGTGATGCCTGGAGTGGGACTTTCTGATAGGTTACCAAACACTTATTTAATATGTAGCAGATGCTCTTACTCAGAGTGACTTCAAATATACAATACGAGTGGAAAGGGCACAGCCATGGAATAACTTCAATTACCAGTTCCCCAACAATGTAGCAATATCAAAGAATAGAGAAGTAGTGCTCTGACATGTTTTTCTCTCATTAAGAGACATATTCAGTTATTTATAGGTTATGTTAGGGTTTGGTGTGTGTTGTCTGCTAAATTTGAGTTCTTCCTGTATGTAATGTCAAAGCGTCAACAGATGTAAATATTGACTTACTTGAGCTAACTCATGTGCAATTACTTTTAATCATGCGCCGTCCCCGCAAAAATAAATAGTACATTTAATTTCATTAAAATTAAGGGAGTACTTCAGTAATTTAGTATTGTATATCCATAAAATCTAAGGGACTTGTGTTTGACAGATTTAAGAAAAAAAAAAGAAAAAACGCCAAAGTGAAAGCAGCCAAGGTATCCTGTAATTCAGTCCCTAGTATGCGTCAAGCTAAAGAAACACTGGATCCTTGGCCTCAGTAAATTGACTTTGACTGTGGAATGCCCCTTTAAAATTATATTATAGAAAATAATGCATGATTTATAAGTAATAGAAGTAATGTATTGACATGTTCTTGCAGGTACAATTGCTTTTTAAATTAATATATATATATTTTGTATGTATTTAAATGTTTCACTGAGTAGAATTCAGACTGGAAAGTGAGCAAAGAACTCAAATTAAAGCTGTTGAGACGGACAAACTGAAGACATTTTTCTAAAGTTGCAAAATGCGGCGGCGATACCACTCAATGCAGAAAGGGTGGTGTCAGAGGCTCTTTGGAGAGCTGAGTCTTCTGTCAAGTACCAAAAATGGGCGAATGATACTTGTGACCGAGGGAAGGTCACTTCAGCATAGGGGAGGCAGAAAAGAGAAGACGCTTCTCGAGTACAACAATGTTAGAATTAGTTAGATAAGAAGGTTTATTGGTTTGTATTGCCACGAGTTAAGCATATATACTCGTGCAGTATCTGCACCCGTAAAGATATGGCTCTAGCGCCTTGTGTGTGGTGATGGAGGAGGAGGTGTGGATGCTGAGGTGGGTGACCATGTAAGCAGTAGAGGTCACTGTGACAACATGAGACAGAGCAACAAGAGCACAAGCTGAGATCATAGGGTCCTCCGCTACACGCTCACTCACACACACAGATGTACACTCACATGGCTCCACCCTCAACCTCCAACTCTCTCACACACACACACACACACACACACACACACACACACACACACACACACACACACACACACACACACACACACACACACACACACACACACACACACACACACACACATCTACTACCACCTGTAGAGGCCGCTGACTCTCAGTTAGATATGGAGCCGCAGAAGGAATCAATATAAGAGAAACATTTACACCACTTCTCTCACTTCTCACTGCTGCTGTACAGAGGATGCCTTGATTAGAATGACTACTGTTGGCCACTAGTACACCCTCAACTACACTGGAAAATACTGCACCACACATGTTTCTTCAGCGTAGAAACCCTACAGGTGAATTAAAATGTCTTTGGCAAAATCAACTCTGTCTGTACATCAGTTAACTAACTTAGTTACTAATTAGTAGACGTCTTTTTTTGTTTTTATTGTTGTTAGTTTTTTGCATGTCTTGTCTCTTGTGAATTATACTGTACACTACATACATGAACTCAAATAAAAATGTACTACAACAGTACTAAATGATAGTTTATAGTATCAAAAACAAATGCAGATCTGTCCTGTCCAAACCTTCTGGAAATGGATGAGGTTGATCACTTGGATTGTGTAGCACCCTCTACTGGCTCTTCAGTTCTCTGCAAGTGAATCTAGAGTGGACCTACTAAAGCATCATGTGAAAAATAATTTCTTACTTCATATTGTTGTATGAATATAAAAGACCGTAGATGTATGGAATCAAGAAGACACTCACATATGTGCACACAACATGCCAAGGAACTTCTAAACTAGACGTCATTTCAAAATCGTCTTTATACAAACAAACACACACGCACACACACACACACACACACACACACACACACACACACACACACACACACACACACACACACACACACACACAATCTGTAACCAGCAGATGAAAAGTGTGAGCGCCTTTCAGTACTTATACACAGATAATTACAACACACAACCACTGCTCTCTCTTCCTGCTGCTTTTGTTAGTCCTTTACATGGATAAGGTGCTTAGTGTTGCTTAGGAGGGAGGGAGAGAGACACACACACACACACACACACACACACACACACACACACACACACACACACACACACACACACACACAACGAGTGAGAGTGGGGGGATCTGACACCAAGAGAATTACATTAGCAGAAGCATTTCAAGGCAGAAAATAGGATTGAATTAATCTTTATCAAACACAGCCAAGAGCTGAGGGATCACACCCCGGTTGAAGCCAACCCGGCCGGCCACTGCCCTCTCACTTACCATAATGACTAAAGACCCACTGTAACAGTAAACCCACAACAAAGTATTTACTATTGATGAAATGCTTGACTGGTTTACTACCAAGTTGGTGGGGTTCAGTATCTTTTGGTATTTGAGTGTCACAAAGTTATAATTCTTCATGGCTGACATGCAGCCTAACAGATTCTAATTGGACTGACCTGACGCAGTAGGCCACACAGGTACACAGATGTTTACCACAGGTGAATCTAGGCTGGACCTGCCAGTTGAAGTGTTATAGGTCAGAAAACAAGGAAGCAGTTGGGAGCCAGAGGTGACGGCCACTCCAGCTGTCACGGTAGTCTGGCCAGCTAGCGTGGACTCTGGGGCTCTGTGGCCGGCAGCACAGTAAACAATACTACAGACCAACAGACTGGAGTCCCTCATTATCTTAGAATGGCTACAATGTTACATGAGAACATCATCTAGTTTTATTTGTCTCGGCATGATATCTGAGCAGGAAGCCAGTGCTTCTATTCTTGGATGTTTTATGAGTGCAGATCTTTACAAGTTTCATCCTTATATCCTTGCAAAGACTTCAAACTAATGTAAAATTGATATTCTGACTAAAAGACAAACTGCTCAGTGTATAGAAATGTCTTTAGCAGATTATCTTGTTTTTAGTCTTTATTAGTGTGTCTTGAATTGAAAAACATTTTTCTTATATAATAAATAGTTTTCTAATATGACTCTGACAACCCCCACCCCCCTAAATAAATCTATAATGTTCTAATCACTACACATACGGTCATTAGCGATGCCACCATCCTGATCTGGGTGGGAAGGGAAGAGGAAGAAGAAGGCGAGGGGGTCAAATGGAGTGACAGCAATGGAAAAGCCATTAATGCACTAAACCCCTATTTTATGACTAAATTAAATATTCATGCACGATCTACCCAAAACCCATTTGCCAACATTTCCTCCAGAATTTACTTTTCATATTTGCTGATTGTTATCACAGGGGGAAAAAAAGAGAGTGGGGAAGTAGAATGAGAGGAAAAGAGGCAGAGCCATCGAAGGGGGGGGGGGGGGGGGGGGGGGGACACACTAAAATCCCAGCAATCATTTTGTTGCTCATTTCAAATTAATTTAAAGCCAATACGGCTAAATTACACCATCCAACTACTTGAACAGGTTTCAGGTTGGGTTTTTTATTTAAAGAAAACATTTGATTAGCTTGAACATATATTATGTGGGATGGTTTATTTCGAGACAATGCAATGTAATAAAATTATGATTATTATTATTAGTAATAGTAGTACTAGGTACTGTAAATTAATGGTAAATCTCTGTGTGTTCTTCACTACATGTTCTTCATGTGATCCATTGTTAATATGAAAATAATGATTACAGCTTATTTAAGGAATGAAAATGATTTAATACGAGTATGTTGGGTTACTGGCCTTTTGTTTAAATGCAACGTTGACGTTACAGCTTGCTAAGTACATTAATTATTGCCGTGTGCTGTGATCCTAGTGTTACCCTTCTGCTCTCTTGATGAGGTCACGTACAGGAAACAAGCATCTGCATCCAGTCCCACTGCTGTCTCCTGTGAACCATAAACACACTCACACACACACACACAAACACCCCCCTATCATATATCCAGGGTCAGGGCAAGGGTTGATGCTTGATGGGGTGGTGAGCGAGAGAATCGTTGTAAACAGCCTGACTCATCTTCCATCTTCCTCTGGTCCTCTCAACTCGGCTGTCCACCTCATCTGACACTTAATCTGAGTCACCAGTTTCACTTCTGTGTATTCTCACAGAGCTAACCCCCCCCCCCCTCCAACACACACACACACACACACACACAATGCCTGGATGTGTAGCACTGTCTGTGTGTCTTACTGCATCTTAGTCATCGTCCCTTGGTAACAAAGAGGGGCGGTGAGGTAAGCATGAGCTAATGGGATGAGCTCTTTAAGGGTACGTTTGGGTGTGGCTGTCTAGCCCACTAAGAACGGTTACATCATAATGTGAGAGGAACACAGGTGTTCAAAATGCATAAATGCTAAAATCAGAAAATGTAAAACCGTAGTTAACGATCGAGAAATGAATGGATTACACCTGTAGATAAGAAAAAATGTAGCAGATAAAAATGCTCAAGAAGTATCAAGAACCACTGAGAGTAAAAACATCACCATTACTCCGTTTCGGTAGAAAAATGGCTACTCGCCAGCAGAAACATGATCGTGTCTCCACTTGCACGACAGTGTCAGGAAATGTGTGCTGTGGCCCTGAGAGGAGGAGAGAGAAGATGGGTGCAGAGGGGATGGAGAGCAGGCTTTGTTGCGTGACCAGGAGCCCTTGGTTAAAAATACAACAAACCAAATAAAAGATTTATTCCTTCTGAGAGCGGAGAGCAGCTTCCTCTTGAGCGGAGGGAGAGGACAGCCGCGGCCACCTGCACAGGGCACGCGGTCCTCCCTGCTGCTGCCGTTATTGCTCTCCCTCTAACAGCGCAGTAATCTGATAATGTGCACGACAGCAGCCATGCACAGATAATGCATGTAGTTGATACTGACACATGAACATGAGCGCCTGCAGTCATACATACACATACTGTAGGCATATGGCCATACAGACACACGTACCGGAGTCACTTCATGGCCATGCCACCGACTTTTCTCAGAGCAATTTAAAAACATGATTCAATTTCATCTTGATTTCATTAAATATTCATGAAGACCAATTAAAAAAGCAGCGTTTCCTCCAGCTTTCTATCATACGCAGTCTGTCAGGTCGCCTGCTTTTTGAACACGGACCCCATGGGTCGAGGCTGCATGACCATGGCGCCCCACTTGTCTCTTTTCCAATACTCAAACTTCCACTTTGAAGGCAATAACTTGCTGGCAAAAAGCGTCCCAGCTCAGTGTTGTCAACCCGATGATAACAAAATGTTCCCTTAGAGCATGCTCTGAGGCTAGGGTGGCCAGTGGCCTCACTAAAATAGGTGTGTTATCAATGTTAGACTGACAGTGTGCAAGTTTGACAAGTGCATTACTGCCTGTGACAGACAACTCGAAAAGCCTTTCTGGGTACAAGGCACACAATGTCAGGCAGTGTACGGTGGACATAGACTGGGCCAGTGTGCTGAATTTGTTCTTCAACAATTAGTTTGGTTCCAGAGCCACCAGCATGTGTAGAATTAGCCGTCTGCTGGGTCAATGGACATCACACCAGATGCCTATGCATCTCTTTGAGGCTCACCATGCTGAGCCTGGCTGGCCTCTGTGGACCATGTGGGCCACGGAGGGAGTTTCCCTTCAGCTACCAGGTCTGGCTTCATACGAGGGGCCATGTCACCCTGGACAACATTCAATACATTCAAGAGGAGTTGTCCAGCATAGAACCACGAACCACTGAAAATGTGAGAAGCAATAATAAACTTATTTGGTCACATAGCATCAATTATTGGGACAGTTTGTGGATTTGGCTGAAAATAGCTGCCAATTAAATCAACTGCAACTGTCCAACTGTTCACAGTCTGTAGAGTTCTAGTTTTACCATATGCTTTGCACATATTGTGTGTGTGTGTGTGTGTGTGTGTGTGTGTGTGTGTGTGTGTGTGACTTTGCCCGAAAGACGCAAACAAACGCATGTGTGCCAAAATGGGTAACCTAAGAGCCCCTGCTGAGCCAAGAGTTTCCTCTGTGACCTGGCAAAGAATCGATGACAGCATCTTGACACTGGGGACCAATCAATGACTTGAGGACACTGATAGCATACTTGATAGCTCAACACACAATTGTACTCATATACGCACACACACACACACACACACGCAGAGAAGGACTCTGTTCTATCATCATTTCCCCATTGGGCTGTGATTGACCCCTGCCTGATGGAGTGCAGGTCTAGTGACCTGGTATTTACCAGCGAACGCCGAATCAATGCACTCTCAGCGGCAGACCCACAGTCAGGACAACCCCACAGCACTACTGAGCAGAGATCAAGGCCTAGTTGTTCCAGCATTACTGGGGGAGAGCATAACTCAACATTTCTTTGGACAAGATTACTTTTAATAACCATTCTACAAAGCGGTAGTATTTTCTTGAGGATTGCTGTTTTCTCCTAAAAGGTATACTGTATTGTTAATGTGAAAAGTAATTCGTGAAATAATGTCTCATCATCATCGATTGGCTGTGGAATAACTGTGTGCATGAATACAAGTCTACTACTGGTCTTGCATCAGTAAAAAAAGAAATAGAGGCTACGGTGTCCTTCATCAACAAGTTTAGGAGAGCAGCTGTTCTATTTTATACTGTAGGTGGTCTCTTCTGCTGTGTGTTAAAACTTGTTTTATCTTTAGGAAGCACTCCAATGCCGGTAGTATATTGGAAAATCCACCTT
This sequence comes from Pholis gunnellus, assembly GCF_910591455.1. NCBI lineage: Eukaryota > Metazoa > Chordata > Actinopteri > Perciformes > Pholidae > Pholis > Pholis gunnellus. The sequence continues at coordinate 8,120,136 of NC_136530.1, forward strand.
GGTTTTATAGTCTTATATTTCCATCATTTTCTGTTTGGGGTCTTCAATCAACTGCCAGAGCTGGGAAATGGAACTGAGATTCTTCCATATGGGACTCCTTTCTGTGATGTCAACAAACCTTTAAAGTTTTGCGACTGAAACTTGTGCTCCCGCTCAACAGTGAATATTGACTCGCCAATCACCCTGTCTTCAGACCAACCCGATTGGAGTATCAATAGACAAGATGTAAGGTTGAAAAGTTCACCCATCTCTCCTCGGGGCCTAATTGGAGCTGAAGGTCAGGAGACGTGTATGTTCCTATTGGTTTATTGCCATTATGGATCCAACAAGAGTGGTGAATGCGTATGTGTGTGTGAAAGCCGTGGAACAATTCTCCTTCCTCGCGCCTTGCCACCTTTTTTCCATTTCAGAACCTGTTATTTTTCTTTTTTTTTATGATATCCCCCAAAACAAATTCAAATGCCTGTTATCTTCAAGTAACCAGACTGTGAGAGACATATTAGAAAAGAAATGAAACAGAATGTTGTGTGACTAAAGCATTTTCTCCAGCATAACTTTTCCATTTAGCTGAGTTCAATCAGGTATCGGGATGGAGTGCTGAATAGTTCTTTAAAGCTGAATCAGGCTGGACTGCTGTGTTTCTGGTAATTAAGCGGGACAATAATTAGCTGCTAGTGGAGGAGGGAAAGGGAGGGGAAAACGAGTTTTCGTGAGATGCACTGAAACACAAATGCGGCAAACAATAACAACACACACATATACAATTAAACGGCAAGATGTGAGAGATGTGTGTGTGCCTCTTCCCCATGTCAAAACAGCCAACACCCTCTCCAGATGTTGATGTGTGGACCAGATGGATGCACTGTGTGCTGTCTGATAACTTCTAATCACAGCTCATCGGATGGGAGTGGAACGGAGAGAAAAACAGGGGAGATGGTAAGCACGGAGGACATACTGGGATATGAGATGACAAAATGAGAAGAAATGGAGCGGGACGGTGTTTAAAGGACACTCAGTTGAAGAGGACAAACTCACATGAGGAAACTCACGAGCAGCACTGAGCCTGTCGTTGGAGGGGGGATAGAAAGTTATGGGGCACAGTATGTCTCCCTCCCTCTCTCTCTCTCTCCCTCTCTGTCAAGAAAGGGTCAGCTTGCTGCCAGTGCCTTGTGACTTGGAACCTAAAAATCAATTTAACATGGGAGCAAAACAAAGCTGCATTGACCATCACAGGTGCCTGGCTTACAGCCAGTTCCATTAGCTGTGTGAGTGTGAGTGTGTGTGTGTGTGTGTGAACTGGACTGGTCAAGAGGTTGAGTGGTGCTGTTGTGGAGCATGTCTGGTCTACTTCTGTATAACCCGTCTGTGTCGGGATACAGCAAGACAGGGATAGCAGCCAGAATGAGATCTATTACGTGGCATTGCCTTTCTGCCGATTGCTGGAAACCTTGAGGCCTGTGTGTTTCCCAAGGCGGCCAAACAACCGAGCTATCAGTTTCGTTCATACATGAAAAGCAGGCAGTTGGACGCAGGCAGTTGAAGATGCTGGCTACAATTCCAACTGTTTCCCAGTCAGCATTCCCAAGTATACACTGGAAATCACACTTAATGAAACCATCAGGACATGCTGAGTTTCCAGTCGTCTGCAAAGAGTACCAGTCGTCTGCCGTATTTTGGCCAAAAATCTCAACACTCTCAACTCCTTGGCTGCACATTGAGAGTGTGGTTATGAAAATTACACAATTGAAGACATGGCACGGCATTGATAGAGCCCAGCTGGTCCACTTTTCTACGATCAGGATGGAATCCATGTCACTCTTCCGTGTGGAGAAAGAGGAGAAGGAAGCCATGAGTCTTCGTGATCTTAAGCCAAATCTCATCCCCCTGCCTTTGTGGAACTTGTGGGGAAAATTGCGTCAGTTGGCCGTCCTTACCACACAAAAAAAGACTCTCAAGACTCAAAAATGCATGTAAAGTATGTACGTAAAAGGTGTTTGTCTACTATGACAGCATCCATATTGTTAATGGCTTGTGGTGGCTCCCTGTGAAAAAGGATGCATCAACACCAAACTCAACCCAGCCTCTCTCACCTCCTTCCTGCCAGGCCTATAGTTTCCCCTCCTTTGGAGTTCCAGATCTGATACTACCCGAGCCTCTCGCTCAAGGTCTCCCCTCCTCTCAGAAGTCTCTTTTCCTCTCCCGAGATAAAACAAACAAGAAAACAGTCGTTTGACGCATCTGTAATCACCTTAGCTATATCCGCTGGAACTGAGGGCTTTTAATTTGCTGTGCTTTTAATTTGTTTTCACAGCAGTTTCGAGCAAATTGAATTTGTTAATTAAAGCAGCAAAATGAAATGCTGAGCATTATTGACGAGATGCTAATTGGGTTAGTGTGGAAATTGGAAGTGGGGGTGAAGTAGGGTGTGTGGGGGATAACAAGGGGGTTGAGGAGGGGAGAGTAGGGCGTTTTGGGGTATCAATAGTCAGGACAAATCACATAACGGAACAGCGAAAGAAAGGCTACAAGCCAAGTAGTCCCCATGGTGGCTGCATAATGGTCTGTGTGTGTCTGTGTGCCCGCACATTACATCTCCCCAGGCCTTTTTTTTGGCAGTCATACCCAAACACAGATAGACAGCTGTACTTCCTCCTGAATTCTTTTAACACAAATAATCACAAACTTACGTATGTATAACATATATTCACATACATTTCCCTCTATCTATACTCTGTGTGCTCAGGCTGCAGGCTGGTAAGTGTTCGTATGAGCCTTCACGACAGTCAATGCCATCCATCTCCCTGAAGGGTGCCTGATTCATTTTTAAACAAAAGTCATTTTCTCTTAGTTGTTAAGCATCTCTCATGTTTGGTTATGTGGTTAGTCTGTTTTGCTTGGCATACATTGCATCCCACTTGCCCATAGATACAGTATGTAGTAAATCGACTTGGCATGTGAAAGAAACTTTAAAACTCCCCGTCCCCCAGTCTAGCATTAAACATCACTCCCTTAACCAGCTCATTGACCCCTCAGAGCTCTGCTGAGCTGTTCAGTACTAAGATCGCTCTGTCTCCCTCCGGGCACGTTGGCCCAATGCACTACTAATGAGAAGAATTCACTCATTTGGCTTAAGATCCACACGGGTGAAGGAGAGAGGTGTCGGGTTGGGATGAAGAAAGGAAAGGGGGGAGGAAGGGATGAAATATAGAGAGAGATGACAACAACAACAAAATAAGATTAAAAAAGAGATGAAGGCTGTATGAGAGAGGAGTGTTGTTTGGAAACAAAGTAGGAGAGACGGGGAAACGACAGGAGAGGAAGAGGAGCAGTGCGCTGGGTGAGACGCTGAGCAGTGGTTGAATTAGGGAGGTGATTATAGTGCTAATTACAGGCTGAGTCGCTTCATTGATAAGGTCCCAGACAACACTTACTCTCTGTAATGTTGGACACACTCAAATGCACACACATACTAAAAGGGTGGGGTTCGGGAATGTGGAAGAATACATCATGGCATCCATGAAAGGTGTTATAGTGTTGTAATAAGCCTCTACACCTTCCTCTTCCTACTTATTTAATCAACATACAGTTCCAGATCCCAGCTATAAATTCAAGTCAAATACTTTACATACAAAACAAACTAAAATATAAAATGCAATGCTATATGTGTGTCTCTTATTTCCTGCTTAAGTCATGCATACTCAGTCATGTGTAATTCAACTTATGAGGTGTAAATGAAATTGCAAACCAGATGTTTTTTACACATCTTGCATAACTGACAACACCAATGCTGTCTGATTCTCCACTGTATGTTTTGGAGTGCCATTAACACACTTAAGTATTTTTTTTGTGGTTGTGTTTGTGCTGATATTAGATTCTTAACCAATTGATTTCATCAACCGCAGCCCACCCGATCCTCAGGCTACGACTCTGTCCTTGACCACAGTGACAAACCGATTGAACACACGGCAGAGCATTTCTACAAGGTCCCCATTTCTACCAATTCTATCACACAATACCCCCATTTGGAGAGGGTGCATTTGAATGCTATTCATGGTTCCTGTTACCAAATGTCCTCATCTAAGAGAGTGCACTCAGCAATACGAATCAACCTGAAAGGGATTGAATTGTTGGGCGCCACTGTATTTTATGCTGCCAGTAAATATATCTATCTTGTTCATAACAATTTGCGGCTCTGTGTTTTGTAATCATAAAAAGGATAAGTTTGGGGGAGATATGAGAGCCGTTCTTTTGAGAGTGCTGATTACAGCAGGCGCCATCTGCGTGGAGCACACAGCTGCCGGCCTCATCAGAATACCTAATATTCCAATGGAGGGGCTCTAAGTACCTGGCAAACCCAAGTAGATAGATAACAAAGAGCCTATTAAATAACGGACAAAGTGGCCTGTGAAGGCAGGGGTGGGGGATGTGGGAATGTGTGGTGGGAATTAGTCTTTTAGCTCCACACACACTCTGAGATGAGATAGCCCCGAGTTCTAATTAAAATTCTCATTCCCATCTCAGGTTGTAATTTTGATCTGAGGAAGAGTAGAAAGTTTGATATCTTGCAGACATCTCTCTCTCTCTCTCTCTCTCCCTCTCTCTCTCTCTCTATCTGCATTTCTTTCTCCTCAGTCTTGATCAAAATCAATGTTATCTGCTCAACCTGGTCACTCTTTCCTGCCCTTAGTGGCCCTCAAAGTCATGTTGGAGCCATCCAATTTACAGAAAAGAAAACCTTTGCGAGAGAGTAATAAAGATTTAAAAAACGTGAAATGTGAAACGTTGACACTCGCACACACATTTCCTGTGACTTCCCAGTCAGAAAAGGATTTTCCTCTGAGCTCACTTGTCCTTTTCTTCTCTGGCTATCGAAGGGAGATCTTAACTGCAGACACACAGCAAAATATTAAGAAAAGATAAAGTACAGGCAGAGGGCAGGGTCTCTGCAGACACCGCCACACACTTCTAGTGGGTCATAAGTGATGAGAAAGGAATTGTTTTTGTATCAGTCTACATGTTGCATATTGTACTTTTAACAAATCTTGTGGGGATGGACATGTAGTGTGCCTTCCGGTCAACTGATTTTTGCTAATAAAGACATTAACTTGATAAAATACTGTGCAAGACACTTACAAAATATTATGATCTTACATATACAGATCCAAACAGGATGCACACACACACACACACACACACATCTGACAGGAAAATATTTGACAAGACATTAAAAGAGCAAATCATGAAGCTTGTGCTGCCAATTTGTCAAGAAAACATGTTGTTTTCTTAGACCCTGTTGCAATGTCCTGCAAACCAATATCACAGCTGGGTATGTTTAAAACTAGCTCTGCGACAATTAATAAATGAATCCAGTCTGACCGCGCAGACAGACAGAAGTACTGGAAGAAGAGAGGACATAATTACATGCATGCTACCAAATTGCAGCTTGTTTTGTCATGTTTACTGTTGTGCGTTACATTTCTACTCTCCATAATAGTCACTCTCCAAGCGCTCTCTCTCTCTCTCTCTCTCTTGCTTTCCCCCTTTTCTCTGTCCTTTTTTCCAGCTCATTACTCCTAAACAATTATATTTTGGTAGAAAGCCTCTCAGTCGCAGCCTGCTGCTGGCTAAAATGAAAACAGTCAGTGCGGAGGCAAGACGATGGATCACAGTGTCAACGCCAAAGTTATCATCACCTTGCTTGATTTATATTTCTTCAGTGCCTTTTTTCAGTGCACTTTGCAAACACACACACACAGAGACACACACTGACACTGACACACACACACACACACACACACACACACACACACACACACACACACACACACACACACACACAGAGAGACACAGACAGAGAAAGTTTTCTCAGATGAGCAGGCTGCCTGGGGTGGTGTTAGGGGGCTAACTGAGTGGCCATCATTCTGATAGAGCGCCTTCATCGAGGCTGTAAAATTAAACAGCCAATTTCACCTGGTAATTGGATAGTGAAATATTCCTGGTCAAACTCCCCGCCGTGAGACAGTAGCATAATGCAGTGAACGGAGTGAAAACATAGGGCAGATCATCACATTTAACTGTCACAATGGTGTAAAATCGCAACCTTTCTATGACACCATATTAAGTCTACATCGACTTGTAGATTGACTTTCAGACTACAAACCCTCGGAGCTGTGGGGATTGAAAACAGCGGAACCATGGTTGAGCTGAAACAGCTACAGTGGTGTTGGTATTCACAGCCGCACGTGTTAAATGATCCATATCTCAGGGTCAGACATTAAGAATTCTTTCAGTTGGCCTCTCCCAGGCAGAAGCAGAGGCTTTAATTGCCATAAATACACTCTAATTAACAGACTGGAGTTCCTGTGATGTTTTCCACCCTGCCCACACATTAGTGCAAAAATAGCATTTACAGTATGCCGTAGTATTTGTTAATTACCAGCGTTTGAGAGAGGGAATAAGGGGGCTATACACCAGTGGATGGCAGCACCTCAGGGGTTAAGCTTCCTCTTTCTCACCATACTATGTTTGCTAATATAGGCTATACGGAGACGCGACCCTTGGGTGGTATGAACTCTGCGTTGAGCTGTTGCGAGGATCAAACAGTGAAATGAGCCGTGATGATGGGCCTGGTGATACATGCTGCTGTCTCCGAGCCCCGGCCACAGAGGGTTTCCTGCACCAACCCGCTCCTCCCTCCCCTCACTTTCCTCACCCTTAACCTCAGGCTCTGCTGTTTGAACTTGACTTCAGAGGACCTTTACATTTTTCAAAGAAAATATTCAGTGGACCAAATGCTGCTGGTTAATTTGTCCTTTTCTATTTTTTTTAAAAAACTTTTTAACATATTTTGCATGCCTAAACACTACCAAACCAAACCGTAGCTGTGGCAGATCAGAAAACAGTATTCATTTGTGACATTTTTGTACGGCATAGATGAGCAATGGTGGCACCAGATCCAGAATAAGCTCATATGGGTCGTCAGACATGTTGCTATAAAAACCACAGCTGGCAATGGAACATCATTTTAGTTCAGAACACTGAAGTCGAGCATGCTTTTAACTGATCAGCCTCTTCATTGGCTGATATTCGGCTGATATAAGTTTACTAGCAACGTCCGATCATATTCATGCAGGTGTTCATCGTGACCGTGACACTTCTTTTACTCTGCTGCTACACTCAGTCTGCTGATGCAGTTTCCTTCACCGTCCTAAAGTTCACTTGATGTCCTAAAGTTTTTAGTCTTGGTACTTAATAATTGAACTAGCTCATGTATATCTTTGGTTAAGGGGCAATGTGTAACATCTGGCCAGAATGTTAAGTCAAAACATTCAGAAAATGAACTAACAGTATGCTCAGAATGAGATGATACTGTCCTCCCCACCACCGGGGGGCTGCTTTCGGAGATGAACCTTCAGTTTGTAGTTGGCTCGAATTCAGCAAGTACCGGGGCACCAGCACCGGGGGTCTGAACTCACTGTTAGGTCCAGCAGGCCACCAGCCCTCTGTGACTCCTGAGGGTTTGTGCTCAGTACACAGACCGCTCCTGTTTAGCAGCACAGTAAACACAAAGGTGGCTAATGTAAACTGGGCCGACGCCACACGTGAAACCTATGAGATAGCAGTGTGTTATCGTGACCGGCTCTCAGAGATTCAGCAGTTTGGTCGAATTTTGCATATTCAGAATCCTTGTTCCTTACTGAATAATTACTTTAAATGTTTAATTTCTTAATGTACAGAAAGTGTCTGACTGAATTCATACGTTGCATTGAGAAATACTCACTGTACAACCAAAATAAGGCTATTTTTACAGGCAAAGTTGGACACATGAATATGCTTTACTGGAAGAGAGGAAAAGACATTTCTTTGAGTATTGCAGACCTTGTTTGGCACACCGCACATGCATGGCAGTACACACTAAGTACTATGAGAAAAACACCAGCCAATAACAATTCAGGCCGTTTAACTTGTGCATCAACAGTCTAGTCAGCCAGCCAGCCAAGCAGTCAGTATCAGGGACGAGACAAGGCCATAATCTAATTCCGGTTTTTACACGGCGTCATGCCTTTACCTTTGACAGCGTGATTGATGTGTATGTAAATGTGTTTTGAGGAGGGCTGTGAGCAGCTAGTTAAAGCAGACATTTAGGGCTGCCCTGTCAAAGATGAATGAAGGGAAGGAGAGAGAGAAGAAGAAGAAGAAGAAGAGGGGGGGGGGGGGAGAAGGAATCCAAAATAAAGACAACTATTGATCCATGAATGAAGATGGACACTGGTGGAGCCCTAGACAAGGCGTTGTGTACCTCTCGAGCGTCATTCTGAATTCATAGGGAGCCAGTTTGACAGCTCCACAATGGCATACTACAGGGAGTCTCTATCGGACACACACCAAGCAGGAAAAGGTTACTGCCTTTTCAAGTGCCCTCGCTATTGTCCTCGCTCAACCCTGGTCCTTCTATTACCTTCGCCATTCCTTAAGTCAACAGAGAAAAAGCACTGAACATTGAGGTCAGATGGGAGATTTTCCTCAAGACACTGCCAGTGTGTGTGTGTGTGTGTGTGTGTGTGTGTTGTATGTCTCAATGTACACGTGTGTGTTCCTGTGAGCGTGGGTGTGCTGGCGTGGTTTCTCTTTCAAGGCTCCCACACGTCTCCGTGAGGCTGTCATGTGGGCACTAAAGTTTAACAACTTCAGGGGAACCCGTTTCCACAGCAACCAAGGAAGGAGGAGGAAAAAGGGAAGGAGGGAAGAAGTCTCATCTCCTCACTCATGCACTCATCCACTGCCATTTGAAGCCATCAGTCACTGGAGTCAAGTCTTCCCTTTGGAACTTAGCATGCAGGCACTGGCCTGTGTTACTGACGCTAGTGATCTGTCTGGATATTGTCCATTTGTTATCCTCAGCAGTGCGGTGAATGCACTCATTTGATATCCTTCAAGGTGGACAATTTGGCTGAAGTAAACTTCAAGTGATTTGAGTTGTCTGACAAAAGTGCGATCCCTGCCACCGCAAATCTTTGAAGCAGAGAGATGAGGGGAATGTAGACATCTTTTTAATTAGATCACATTAGATGGAACTGATTTGATTCGATGAAAGTGAAATTGGGCCGTATAGGAGCAGCAGGTTGTAACAGGATACAGCTACAGAAGAAAGTGATACCACAACCAAAATGAGATTGTATAAATTGACTTAAACCGACAACGTACTAATATATGAATGAAAAAATAAGTGCTCGCAGAAAACACGCAGCCATAAGCCCTCAACCCCTCGGGGACTAAACTGACGTCACCTGGTGAATACCCGAGCCTGAGAGGCTGCAGCGGCTTGAAATATGAATGGGAAAGCACTTTTGCAGCGGCATTTCACATCACTGGCAAAACTTGATCTACAATTGGGGTTTTTTATTTTACTGCCTGATCTGAAAGTCTTCTAGGCGTTTGCCGTAAGAGCAAGAGGCAATTGACAAAAACAAAAACTGTTGTAAAAATACCATCATTGAGCAAAATGTAAATATTTGCACTGCTTTATCTCGCCTTCAGACAGCCCTGTCCGACAGGGAACTCAACTAACAGTGAAACTTATCTATGCTCTCTTCACTCCGTTGACCAAAAAAAAAGTTTAGGTAACTTTTCCTTTCAGTTCAGTTCCATGTCAGAAGAAATTCTAAATATAGCGTACACTTAAACGGGTATAGATTTCTTTAGGTTGGGGATTTTATTTCGGTGGCTAATGTGTGTTTTGCTGATGTGTCTGTCCACAGCAGTACATTGCTCTTGTGTCAGTACTGCTGACTGTTTCTCCAAAACAGTGGCACCGCCCTAAACCCTTCACGGACTATGCAGGAATGCGCCTCCAAGTCTATGAGTCTGTGAGTGTGGACACTGTGACGAGCCTCAGAAAACACCACTGTGAACTCCATTAGGAGTTAGCTCGGCCCTAATGAAAAGTGCCTTAATGGTCCTAATGGTTTGTGATTTCTTTTGACCTGATTAGCATCATGAGCGTTAATTATTAAGACGAATATCTGTATTGGAATGAGCTTTAGTTTCTCAGGTATTCTTTTACAAGCCTGTCTGCATATTTGTCTGTCTGCCTGCCACTCCACTGAAGGTATATGGAAGCGTTGCTAACTCATTACAGCACACACACACACACACACACACAGAGGACTTTTTCATTAGAGAGATTCAAATTCTGTCTTCCACAAAAGAATTGAAGAGGCAAACTTGAAAAGAGAAGGCACACGTATATGACATATCTCAAAAGTAAGCAGCAAACAAATGGAAAAAGAAGACATTTTTCTTTGAGACTGCTGTTGATTTTCTTTCTCCCTCGCTATCAATAGGAACTCCTGCATGAAAATGGGGGAATGGATTGATGAGAAACAGAATACTCATTTCCTGCAAAGTGTTTCCACAGCCATCAGATGGCATCAAACAATGAGACATAAAAAGATGGAGAGGGAGAGAGAGGAAATGTACAAGGGGGGAGAAATTGTGAGAGAAAGTATAAAAGAAAAAAGAAACCCGTCATACCTCCTCCATGCCCCCCTGTGCCCTATGGACCCTGCACCCTGCTCTGATGTGACTCTGATGAAAAGCAGGCCGCAATCCCTTTCAATTTGGCCAGTGTGCCCCAGTCCTGTTAAAGGCAATCGACTGGCTGAACAGAGGCACTATATCACAATATGCAGGTGCAGACGAGCCCGGCAGAGGAGAGAGGAGAGACATGGCGCCTTAGGAGAGAGAAAGGGACTCTGGCATCCATCTCTCTCACACTTAGGCTGACGCTCAACCATGTGGGAGACGTGCACACACGCACACACACACACACACACACACGCACGCACTCACACACAAAGGCTAGGACCGGGCAGCAGTGGTAGAGCAAGAAAACGAGAGGTGAGAGAGAATAGAAAAGTGGAGGAAAAATGGGATCTGTCACTTCCTTCCTTTTTTCTCTCACTTCTGGAAAAAAAAAAAAAAGGAAAGAAAAAGAAAATATATTTTGTGCGACATGGTAGTGGGACAATGAAGAGAAGGAAAAGTAGAAACTGTCTAGAATGAGAGCAGGTGTTTGTTTTTGTGGTAGGTAAATGCCTGCGTGGCTAGGGCTTTTAGTTATCAGGTGTCTCCAGGCCCCACCAGGAGAGCCGAGCTGCTGGCCCGAGTCAGAGCTGAGCCTGAGGTAGGGCGAAGAGTCAGGGCCCTTGCCTATGGTTGGGTGAGAGGCCAATAGACTGGAGAGAGCAGCAAATGCCTGAAGAGGGTTGGAAAACTGATTTATTCTTTAAATATTCCGCTTATTGACATTCCCTACCATTTCCCGCCCGGAGTGTAATTAAGCATCTCGTGCTCAAGTGCTCCAGCCAAGCAATGTAGCCAGCATACTGTACGAGGCCGCATATCAATCTCAGCTCTTCTAGGCACCATAGAGGACATCAGTGAGTGCTGTCTATTGAGAGTGAGGACTTCTGATAAACACTTGGCATCCTGTAAGAGCATAAAGCATTCATACCCTGTCACCCTCTTCAGGGGGATGCTGAAGAAATGGAAGCTAAGAGCTCAAGTCAAGGATTTGATGTCATGAAGTCTGCTTTACAGAATTCCTGTCACATGCAGTTGTTGGATGGTAAGGTCTATAACTGTAGGCAGGGATAAATCTGCAGCAGGTCTGCAATCATACTGTTTAACCATGCGCTGTCAGTCAGCCAGCTTATCACTAAACATATTGGCTTGGATCAATTCTCTGTATCTTGGATTCAAAAGTAATTTAACCCTGCAGAAATCCCAATATTTATATACATGCTACATCCAAATGAGCTTGCAGCCACACATGATTGCGTGCACAGACTGGGTCGTATACAACAGCCCGAATGCACCCACTTGGAGAGCAACTTAAAGGTTGAAATCTTTACTGCATTTAAACAGGTTTCACGGAAATTTCACAGTGCTTTGAATAGGTGATGCAGAAATAAAGTAGGCGTTAAGAACAGTGTCCCCTACATTTTTTTTTACAGTTTACCATTTTCCGTCGTAGCAAATTATTGTGTTTATGCTGATTGCAGGTAGCAGTGCTCAGGGAACTCCCTCCCTCTCTCTCACATAAAACTGGTTGGTTTCCACTCCATTTCAACTCGGCACACAAACGGCACATCCGGCTCTGTATAAATACCACAAGTACCATTACCCTCATAAACAATGCAGACTAATAAAAACACATTTTACATGTCTCCTTTTCACTGGATGGAAATGTCTCTGCCAACACTTGAAGACTGTGAAAAGATGAAATTAAAGTTTATCATCTCATCTTTACCACCTGCTGCTATTTGATTATCATGTTCATATGCCACCCGCACTCTTTTTAAATGGGTCTCCCTACCCTTGGTGTTACATAACAAGCGGCATATTGCCGTGGCCACATGGATCGCAGCCTCTCTCTCTTGCTGTGAACACCATTAACATAATATGGGGTTATGTCCTGTGATGTGGGATACAACTGACCTAGGTAGCTGATCCTTGCACGCTCGTTTCTGCTGTGGATGTGTGTCCTTACTTGGTACTGCCTGACACGCGATAGCAAACTTCACAACCTTAAACTGAAGGTCGCTCTTTAAAGGATAAAGACAACTCAAGAACTCCTGAGTTGTCGAAAGCCTCAATCTGCGGGACACACGAAAAAGAGCATAATGCACAAGTAGGCTACATATGTGTGCGCTCACACACACACACACACACATGAAAACAGACGCGTGCACCTGATGAGAACAGGCCAAACTTTATTCCTTACAAGTAACTTTTGACAAGTTCTCCTCCACATCCTGGAGTTGTATTCAGACGTGCTTAGGGTGTGCTGGAGAGCAGTCATGTAGAAAGAGAATGCTGTTACTGGAGTTATTAACAGGCTCCTGTGTTTCCCTCCTCTCAGCTGAGCTATTCAGAGCATAGCGTCCTCGTCTGCCACAAACACATGCCGACAGACAGACGCAGCAGACGGACACACCGTGCAGCCCTTCTACGCGCTGCGCAGTAATATGTTTTTTGCCCATTTACAACAAATTAAGTTTCCCTCAAAGTGAATTTCAAGCTCGGCTGCCTTTGGAGGGCGAGCAACTCTCTTTTCATTAATTTTCATTCTTTTCCCTCCAAATAAATGATCTACTGTACAGCCCGCTCTGCGTTACTCTCCTCTACTTGTCTTTTCCTCTCTCTTGTTTTCTCCCCTCTTTACCTTCTTTTTCCTGCTTGCCGGGCAATGGAAAGCAATTACGCTGTCAGAAAGGAGTATTCTGATTTATTAAAAAGCCTTGAATGCTATCTGTTTTGTTCCCTCTTTGTGTCCCCCTGGGTCCCGAGTCCTGACACCCAAATGAGTGCTCCATCCTCAGCGTCACCTAAGAAGTAAATATCCATTGGCAGAGGAGGGCAGATGGACGGCTGCTGCGAAGGATGGGAGCAGATTTGCCTCTGAAGCCAAAGAGGTGGGAGACAAAGAGAGGCAGAGAGGGAGAGAGATGTGACTGCTGACTGCTGCACTGGCTCAGTTTAAAATGACATTACTCTTTTATTTCATAAACCAGGTCCTCAACTATCCACCATTCACAGAACTCCGGTTCACAGCACCGTAGGCCCGTCGACATCGGCCGCTCGGAGAACTTTTCATTTGCTCACTTCCTATTCACTGAGAGGCAGGAGAGACGAGAGAAGGTGAGAAACAGAGGGGGAGTGAAAAGAGACAGAGCGCTAAGCCATTAAGGTGTGAATACGTTCCAATTTCCAAAATAAATATTATCTCTGTCTGAGTAACCCAAAATCTGTGTGCTTTTGTGCCAACATTATAATAAGGATCAACAAGGGGGTCAGCGCTGCGTGAACATCACACCATCAAATTCGGCGAGCTTCACCTGTGATACTATAATCTATTTACCTCCCATATTTCCACGACACACAGTTGACCTGCACTGTGTAAAACTGTAAAGTTGAACACGCCACCGGCACAGACACCCACATCCGCACTGGCGCCCTTTCACAGTAGGGAGCGCATTAACAGCCATGCTAATGCGCTCCCCACCACCTCCTGATTCTCAACACCTCTACCTCATTACCGCGTTCTTGATCGCCAGAGACATGGGAGAGACGCAGGGGTGGGGGTGCGTAATAAAGCATCTAGTATCCTGGGGGAACCATTGGTTGGAGATAAGAGGCCATGCAGGACTGTAACGTAAGGATATAGATCATAAACCTGCTTATCCTCTGTTCCCTCCGGACCCGCCTTCTAAAGTTAGCTGTCTGGGGCCAAAGGACAGTCACGTCGCGACCTTTTTCTCAGATTCCTGCGCCAGACTACAGATGCTGCCGCGTTGGGCTGATAGAATAAGGGTCACTCACTAATGAAGCGAAATACAGAGCAGCATGAAAACAAGAATTGTTGCCAAGAAACATGCAATGATACAATGATGACCTTTTCAATCTGTGAGGAATTTCTGACGCTGACGTGCCGTAGGCAGTGATTAACATATTATTAGACGATAAAGAGTCTGGCTCTTTCATCCAGATACCTGTTAGCTGCTGCCAAGGAAAATACAAAACTTCCTGAGGCCAGCAGAGAACAATTTATGACAAACGCAGAAGACAGGGAAACAACATGGCAAAGGGGTAAAGCAAGGACCCAGAAAGTTAACAACAAACAGGAGACAAACACAAAGAAAAACTTCATCAGAAGTTGTGGAAGTAAGAAATATAGAGTGAAAATTAAATTTCCACCCGCTGATATAGCTGTATTCCTTAAGTTGCCTTGTCTTTTTCTTTTGCATTTTCCTTTTTAAAAATGTTTTTTTCCCCACTTCTTTGATGTTCAGGCCACAGCTAATGCATTCATGAACAGTCTGCCACTAAAGGGAAAAAACCCTCTGTTATCTTGAGCTGTTTACCTCGCCGCTTGGGGAAGAGCGGTTTACTTACTTGAGTGGGGCCAGCTTGCTTGACTGGTGAAGTGCTCGTGTCTGTCTTGAATATATGCTAACAAAACTACAAAAAAAACGATCTATGTTTGGGGGAATATATAGCTAACATTGTTAATCGTCTGCCTAGCCCCATCTGTTTGTGGTGATGTAGTGAAAAATATTGACATTATATTTTTGCTTCCCAATAAACTGTATGATTGAAAGCATTTTTTGTCCTGCCAGTAAACAAAAGCCAGTCTTTCACTATTTAAATACAAAGTGGGTGTTCTGGAAGTGGCCAGCTCTCATGCGGTTTCACTTTGCAGTGTCACCTCATCCACATGACGAAGTGCTGATTGGCTATTCAGGTGTTGGCCTTTAAAGGCAGTCAGTGGTTGGAGGGCTCTCTACACTGCAAACCATTCACAGAATAGCTCCAGAGTCAAGAACTCAGCTCTCAGCCGCTTTCAACAAAAGTTGGCATTAATTAGTTACTGTAATTAAAACTGGCACTTGTCCAGATTGCATGCTGTCACATTACTTGATGACAATGTCTGATGTGAAAAAGAACAAATCTTCTTTGCTAAGAACATTTGAATGGTGTCAATTTCTCAGTCCTGCACAAAAGTGAAAATTTCCTGTGACAAAGTTGTGCTGCTCTGTATGTATTATATATATATATTCTTATAAGTTAAAGCTAGGATGGGTAGTGTATTTTAGAGACCTTATATTTAATATTAAAAAGGAAATATTTCTGGTATCTGTGGATGTCGACACTGGGCCGGGTGTTTCAGATGGATTATTTCAAAATCTAGCTTACTTTAGCTGGTTTCTGAGATGTTGCTAACCCTAGCTTTAAACTTTTCACACATGACAAAATGTGATGATGAAACGCCCATGACACTCAAACTGTAATTGTGATTCCGGTGTTCATAAAGGACGGTGTAGCACACTCCCTTTAAAATTTCTTTTGCCATTTTCTTATTACAAAAGAAAACGTTTTAAGCCAAATTTGACTCCTCATACCTCATTTTGTACCTGATTTTACCCCTGTGCCTGACAAAGAGCAAGAAATGCCATATTGTAGTTTTTTTAATGTAATAAGTTTTATATTGTAAAGCGTCTTTGGGAGTCTAAAATCATAATAGTCTCATTAACCTGAGAAAAGGAATAAGCCTTGCATGTGTGTTTCCTATGTTTTCTGTTCCTCCATCAGTTTGCCTAGCTCCTCCAATGTGGCTGCTGACCTTCTCCTCTCTCCACGGCTGGAGTGGCTATTGATTGGATCTTGGCACATAGTGTACAAACATAGAGATAAGGAGAGAGAGAGAGAGAGAGAGAGAGAGAGAGAGAGGCAGCCAGGCAGATATAGCTGCAGTGCCCACTCCACTCCCCTCCTCTTGGTTTAAAAAAAAAAAGAGGAAAAAAAAAACAGAAAAACCCTGTTCTTCGAGACTCCACTCCCACTGAGCAGACATGGTACCTGAACACTGATAGCAGACAGGATTAGGTCTAAAATTCAATCACAACAGTCTAAGTAATGTTAAGTCACTGCAGCTGACAGTGACCACTGACTCTCTTCAACACAGTACAAGTGATCTCTCATAATCTGGCTTTGATTTGGGGGATTTCAGAAAAAAGAAAGAAGAACTGAGTGGATGTGACATCTCTGCGCCGTGAATCCGAGATCAATAGTTGTACTTGATGTGAACAGAGTCACAGTATATTAGCGGGCAAGGATTCAGGCCTCTTAAGTTGCATGCAGGCAAAGTCTCAGACAACCTTAAGGCTGGCGTGTGGCCTGTCCACTCTCCCACCCTGAAGTCTCCCGTTTACACTTTCTCTCCATCTGGTCTACAGGCAGAGGCTGTGCGGTGTCAGAGGTGACTAATAGTGTCATAGACCTGCCCTCCCCAGCGGGGCCAGCAGAAGGAAAACTCAAACTGCTGCCTCCGCAACTCCCGGGCAGACACTGCCCACTGGTGAGAAAAAAAAAATTGCTTTGTCAACAGGCAAGGTAGGAAAATAAGATGCTTCAATTCTAGATGGCCCGGGGTACACTTGAAACCATACAGAAATAAGGAAGTAGTTTAAAAGGAGGAAGGAAGTAGGCATCTTTTCAAAAAAGCTTGTTGGTATTGTAGCGGGTCAAACACGTGTTCTCTTTCTCTGTGTCTTTGTGGCGATGGACGCCTTAGGGGGAGAAATAGAGCGAGAGTTTTTACTCAGATACTGTCAGGATGGTCTACAAAAGGAAATGTTCAGACAGACAGGGACCAGAAGAGCAGACGAAGGGGCATGAACCCTGCAGAGCAGGAAGAGGAAGAATCCAAACCCCTCTCCTCTGGGGAATAAGAGAAATTCTGCTGGTATTTGTCTTTGTGGATGATGTGTGTGTGTGTGTGTGTGTGTGTGTGTGTGAGAGTGAGAGTGAGTGTGTGTCAACAAACAATTGTGTGTGTGTGTGTGTGTGTCTAAATGTCTAAGGACCTGTGTGTTTAGGCATTGTGGTTAATCACCACCAGCTATTAATGAAATAATCCATTTACACACGACCACAATTAACTCCAATCATCATGTCATCCAAGGTTATGACAATATTTCTCAACACTTATATCTAATGAACATTGTGCGTCGTCTATACACCAGATATCGTCTAATTCTTTGCCAGAAAGTGTTTAAGCGTATTTCTTAAAAATATCTATAACTAACAAGTATTCCTTTAAATAATTGTTTTTGCCTGAGGGCCTCAGGCTCTGCCGGTTTTTAAGGGCACAGTACTTCAGAGATATAGTATGGGTTCAAAGGTAATGAGTGAAAATTAAACATCTGTATTAAGTTGGTTGCCAATGTCAAGTAATATTTTGTCTTTTCTTGGTCTTTGTTAGTAGTCTGGCTGCTGCGTTCTGTACAATTTGGAGATTGTGAGTTATGTTCTAATTTATGCCAGTTAGGAGACCAATGCTAATCCAAACGTGATGAAATGAAAGCATGAAGGATTGACTCAGTGTCTCTGAAGCTTTTGTCTGTATTCCTTAGATGACAAAAACAAGATTGGACGACCGTGCCACATTATTCTTATTTAAAAATCAAGGTTGGCATCCAACAACACACCTAGGTTAGAACCAATCATTGCTCTTGTATCTCGTTCTATTTTGATGTATGGAATGTGAGATGCCATCATGTCAGCGGTGAAAAAACTAACACCCACGCTGTGAAAATTGTAAAGTCTCCATTGGAAGGGGAAAACAAGTTAAAGTGAAGAATCTGAGATCTGAAAATGATATTCAGATCCTCCTGGCTTGCCCTTTTCATTTATCCCAGAACTGTTACATCTCACTCCCTGTTCCTGTCCTTCGACCTGCCTCTCTCAATTAAGCTGACTTCTAACAAAGCAACTCAGCTGAATTCAGTCTGGTTAAATGTTATTTTCACTCTGCTCTGAACATTGGTTCGAGTGAGATAATAAAAACATAACTGCCTTATTAATTAGTAAACACGTCCTCGCTCATAATAATGAAGAGAGCTGGAGGTAAAAACTAAAAAGAGCCGACCTTTTTTTTTTAACTGTATCTAAGTCGCCCAGTGCAGGCTGGATAGCAGTGATGTTGTACAGAGGAATACATTACAGAAAACAAATTAGTCAGCAAGATAGAAGAATGCCACAGCAAATGGCCCTGGCTCTTATTTCCATCCTTATGAGATAACTGTCCCATTAGAAGGTTAAAGCTATTGTGGTTACCCTGCAAAGACTCTGCCTTCGAAACGGCAGCAATCCGTCTTTAAACTTTGATGCAGCCAGAAAGCTTTCCTCATCCCTTCTCATCCCTTCCCCTCTGACCTGTGTGTGTGTGTGTGTGTGTCTGTGTGTGTAGAGTTACATATGTGTCTGAGATAGAGAAGGGGGAGAAGGTACCAACAAGGGATTAGACAAGAGAAAGAGATATGAGAGGGTGGGGCTGGGCTGTCTGCCACCCAGGCCCAGAGAACATAAAGAGAAAAATACGGCCATAAAACCTCTCTATGACTATGAATACTAATTCTGACTCTGTGAGCCAAACCAACCGAGTCTGTCCTCTCTCTACTCCCCTCTGTCTCGCTCGGAGAAATGATGTGGCTTAAAACTAAAGCAAGGATACTGTTCTGCACATGCAGGCAGAACTGTAAAGCTTCGTATTTACTATGTGTTATACATGACACAGCTGTACAGATGCAGAGGGAAGATTAGTTAGGAGCAGAAAAACATAGATACCAAATAACTACATTTAGGCAGAGTTAAAGGCCTCCACAAACAGAGTGTACGCTAGCCTTTCATATTAGATTACATGTTCTAGGCTAAAATGATCAGAACAGTACAAGCATGCAGGCTCTCATGTGGCTCAAAGGTGTACTGCAGATATACATTTTAAACTAAATAAAATTCAGCAAATTTACTAGGCGACCTACTCTTTCTGTTGAGCCATGCTACTCACACCAAGCATGCATCACTTGATTAGATCACGGCTGCTTGCGGCATAAAAGGGCCAAGTATTGACTTTCATCCATATAAAAACAACATAACGTGATGATCCCTCTTAGTGCACAGTTTGGTTTGCTGCGTTGGAAATAGAAACACCAGTTCTTCTTCTTCTGTTGTATTTCTGACAGACCCAATTGGTCGTGTCATTTCCAACAGAATTTTGGGGACCTGTAGTGAAACGCACTTGCTGTTACAACCACTAACCACGAAATGAACCAACGCTGAGATCTTAAGTATTATACGTTAAAAAAAACATGAATCTTGACATTCTATTTTCAATATTGAATTTGCACTGAAGCTGGTTTTGAAATATGATCAACATTGGAATAGTGTTATTAATCCTGCAGGTCACTAGATTTTTTAGATTCCTGTTTTAAAATAAAAATGTTACCACACCGTCAGCCGTTTCATGCCATGGTTTTTAAATTTGGGGAATTTTATGGTCAGGTGCTCTTCACAAATACCTGTGCTTTCATGGTGCCCCCCTTGCAGCAAGCTTTTCTCTGAAAAATGTCGGAGGACAGAAGAAAAAGTCGTAATCTCTCAAGCATTTCTAATGAGTTTTTCTCCTACAATTATTTGATAAGAGCAGACAAGACTGGAGGCAAGCGTGTATGATACACTAGCTCCTACTGCCGAGGTGAGAGCTCTGCTGATTACACGCAGAGCCATTTACACACTCACACAAACATGCACACACACACACACACACAGCCAACGGCTTACAGTCCGTCATCTCAGAGTGCAACAATCCTAATAATAACACGAGAGGCTGAAGTTATGACCGGCAGGCACACGTAAGTTACCAATCTGGGTCTCCTTATCCTGAACACACACACACACACACACACACACTACAACCCTTCCACCCTTTATCTTCACCATTCGACTTCCCTGCTCCAGCCATAACCACTACCACCCCTCCACACACGCTTTCTCCTCCACCTGCTCAAAGCGCTTCCCACCTCCCAACTCACCACACTGAGTCCCAGTTGCTCCCTCTGCAGGTAGGGCAGGTTCCTGCGCTCCAGGCTGGCCAGGTAGTGCTGCAGTCTGGAGTAGGTGTAGGGGTAGCAGTAGGCAAAGTGGTATACGTCGTCCTCTCGGTCAAAACAGAAGGCAAAGGACATGACATAGTTGCGCCGGTGGTCAGGACAGCGGTAGTAGTACACGTTTTTGGCGGGAAGCCTCTGCCTGCGACAGAGAAAGACAAAGACGTTATGGAGAAATTAGGGGAGGTAGATTACACGACAGGTCTTTTAATTTAAGGACATGAGGTCTCTTCAGGTGAAGATGTGAGGAACACTGAAAGCACAGCACTTTTGCAAGAGAAGGAAATAAGTGCAGAACGTGTAACGATAGACAAGGAAACTGAGTCATGAGTTACACATAGAGGGATGAGAAATCACAACGCAGAAGTTGCATCAGCTCGTCAGTTCGTCGTCTCCAACAAATGTTGAGTTCAGCTGGCAAAGATGTGCAAGAACTGAGGGAAGTAGAGATATCATTTGTTAATGAAGCTGCTGAGGAGGTCTGACAGGTTTTTAGCTTATGAGGATTCAATGCGAAAACAAACAAACATAGAATAATTTTATTTTAAATTGTTTTGATTAGTTTATAGTAGTGCAGTGCCTGTTTTCAGCATGCCTGTTGGAACCGCATGAAGAGGCTGATTGCTTCAGCCTCTTCTGGGCGCAGGAAAGAAAGATGGATGGAATAATACTTCAGGCTAACCCAGCAACGGGAGACCAGAGACTGTTGTGACCACGTCTTTACAGAGAGCTGGCTCCATCATGGCATCCCAGATCAAGCTGGTAGCAGAGTGCAGGACTCCGGTGGGACGAGAGGAGGCAGACTCTCTGTTTACATCAATGCTGCTTGGTGCTCAAATGTCAAAGCTGACGGACGGTGATTCCCCGATGTCAAATTTCTGTCTGACCAGAGAATTCACCGGTGTTTCTGTTGCTGCTGTTTACACTATGCAAATTCACAAATGGCACCACAGGAATGCACTACTTTTTTAGTTTTGTCACGTTTTTCTTGTGTAGCATAAATGGACTACAACTGCGTTTCGCTGTGCAACCCTGTGTTACAGAATGACAATAAATGATCATTGAACAATTATTATTTAATGCAAAGCCAGGAAGAACAAATATAAACTGATAAGATTGAGAATGAAAATGAACAGCAAAACAACAAAACTAAATTGCAGAGAATAATAAATTGTCAACTAACTTCAAAAGTATATTGACTGAATGAATTAGATTAGTTTTTTTTAAATTTTATTAGACTTTTTATGCATTGCCATTCAATACTGAAAGGCACAACCACGGTAAAAAGCAACACAAATGACAGATAAGACCAAAGATCACACATACAAATCGATAATCAACTCGTGGGCCAATTTATAGGTTTTCCATACGTTGATCTCCAGATGCAGGAGAGCTCACCTTTTCAAGGGCAACTGGATCATTGTGCATCACAGTTTGTGTCTGTGAGCATCAAAATGTTTCAGCTTTCCACTTTAAAAGGCAGCAGCTCCCACGTTAGTGTGATATTTTAATTATGATGACAATGACACTATTGTACTATGCGTGGCGTGTTTCATGTTTAATTTAGAATTGCAGTCTGAGTGAAAAGCAGAAAATGTGTCTTCAGTTGTAGTGTAAGTGTTTGAGCAATTTAGAACAATTAAAGTGAGTGAAGAACGGGTAAGCACCTAATCTGTGTACGGCATGTTTCTGGTTTTGTTGAGCGTTGTACGGTGTTTGTAATGCACCGCGTGGTTTGTGTTGTGTCTGTGTCTTCTCTGTTGTGTGCTGTAGTTGTGTACTTTGCTGAATTGTGTGTTGCAGGTTGCATGCTGGGCCCAGGGTGAAATAAAGCTGACTGATCCCTGCACCTCACGGGCGATCGATGGGGTGCGGGACAGTACTGCTGCAGTCTACAGAACTTCTCTGCTTACTCAACATGTTTTCTTTTCACACTCCTCACCCGTCTATCTTTGTCTTCCTCTCCTCCCTCGTTTAGCCCTCACCACTGAGACATGGTCAGAGGGAGGTTGGATGCATGCAAGTGACTGCATTTGCCTTCTTTCTCTCCTCCGCTTCCTCTACTTTTCTCCAGATCTCTCCCGCCTTGTCCCGTCACTCACTGACTCTACCTCGACAGTTTACGCGAAGAAGACCAAGCATGGGGAACAACAGTGCTGCCGTCGGAGCTTTGGCAGACGCTCTGAGGGAGGAGGATAAAAGGAGGAGGAAGGAAGATGAGGGCGAAGAGGACGATGAGTGACTGGTGTGTTTCGGGCGTGTTGGGAGCACGGGAGAAAGGTGGAATAAGGAGATAAGGAGGAGATGAGAGTGCAGGGCGATGGCAGATCTGGGCCTGATAGAGATATACGGGAAGGGGTGGCGGCTAGCAGCGTAGCGGCTGTGTGATGACGGGGCTGGTTGGTGAGCTAGCGTCACTGGCAACAGATCAGATGAAGATGCTATCGGGGCTGTGATAGGAACAGGACCTGATAATCAACAAACAGGACAGACTGCTCTGCGCCAACTCTGACAGAGTGAACTTCTCTCTCTGAGTCACCTCTGCTTAAGGGGAGGACAGGAAGGAGACACATAAGAGTTTTATGTGTTTGCTCAGACGCCTAATGCATCAGGTGTGGCGACGGAGCCGCACAGAAATGCATAGTGAACACACTCGCGTGCATTTTCAAACACTTGAAGATGTCCCTGCTGGTACCTAGTAAAACAAAAAGCTAAATCACTCTGCCGCTCTCAGACAGAGGGGACGAAGGGAGAGAAAGGCATGTGCTGATTATTCCTTCAGAGGAGGCAGAGGAGGAGAGAGGAGAATGTATCTGCATGTGGCTATCTCAGCAGAATACTAATGCAGCCAGTGGCTAGCTATACCACACCCAGCCTTCCCACTGGAGCCAGATTACCAGCCTTGTCTTACAGCCTGTAAAGCTGGACAAAGAAACAGAAGAAACAAAAAAAAAAATGTAATCTTGGGAAAAAAAAAAAGAGCGCACATTTTGGAACATGAAAATGATTCATAGAAGACCACATGGGTTTGAAGTGGAGCACTGTGAGTAAAACTGACCGACAAGGACCAAATAAAACACGACACATTCATGTACACAACACCGAACACACACACACACTGGTGCATTACTATGGTGACAGCCCTCCAAGGTGCGGGTTAATTAAAATAAGATGACACCTCACCTCTTTACATATCTCCCTGTTTGACTCTGCCCATCCATGCAATCCCACTTCTCTCTGTTTCTCCTTCCCCTCCTCTCTGCTGGGCAGTGTGTGACCTTGCCAGAGACTGGAAAAGTCCTGGCTATTGATTTTAATTACTGCCGCTTGTCCCGTCACAGTATTGTAGTTATACGCCAATAAAAATAGCTCTGTGGCGTTTCATGGAAAGACACAGCCTGGAAGGCCTGAACTACAGGCTAAGGAAGAGGCTGTGTCTGCTATACCGTCATGCACACAAATATGAAAAATGCACATAATCTTCAGCACAAGCACATTAATGCACACGGCCCCTTTGGTTTTTATCTAAGCGTTAGCTGCTCCTGCTCGGCAGCTGGCAATTTGTTTTATCTAAATGGTACCTCCCCGTGCCCATCTCTTGACGTGGTACAGTGCCGTCGCTCCCAACGGAATTATCATCGCGTGGGATGAGGGAAGAAAATAGAGAAGCTTCCCCCAGATGATAACACACTCACACATGGTTTTACAATTCAGTGATTACAGAGACACAGAAACATACACACCAACAGGAATATGCAAAGAGCCGCGTACTGAAACGAAGAGGCAAACTCAAACCGTGTGTGAGCTACATCAAGGTCATTCCTTTGACAGCGAGCTGTGGGACAAGTTAACTGCCAGAGCGTCTCATCACAGCCTAACAGAATAAAGAGAAGGACGCAGAGCAAAGAGAGATAGAGAGACTGAAACACTAGACAAAGGCAGGGAATGGCTGACAAATAGAGAAAGAGACAAGCAAAGCGACAAAGTCGGAGAGAAAGGGACACAGAAAAGAGAGAGAGAGAGAGAGACAAGGGGAGAAAGAAAAGGGAGAGGGTTTCACAGAGCTAGCAGGCAGCCTTTAGCGAGGTGTCACTTTGCTCCTGAACCATTGGTAGCTACAAACTCCCGCTCTGATTTTGATGGCACCGCCGTCTCTCTGAAGTTTTGAGATGAAGGTTTATAAATTGGTAGCTTTCATACGGGCGACATCTTGTCCATATTTTTAAATTAATCAAGCGTAGAGGACACGCCAATCATTGCAGCTCTGAGCACTCTCACAGACAAAGGCAAAAAACATACAGGAGAAAGCTCACCAGACCTGGACGCACACACACACACACACACACACACACTCATCTACTCCCTTTTATTTTCTATCTCACTGTTGTCTCCTTTGGCTTGTCAAACCTTCATCCTGTCAACTGTTACGAAGGTTAAATGTCTTCCAATATGCCCGAACAACTGTCAAGCTCCAGAGATCCCCACCAGCTCATTTAAGGCAAATGGTTAGTCCGTTTGACAAACATTTAATAACATATTTATTTACTCCCTCTGTGTTACTACGCCGATAATTGAAGAGGCAATAATTCTTGGCACTCTAAACTGATGCCAGATGTTAGATGGACTGATTGTTTTTTAAAATACGGCCCGTGTTCTTGTTTTGCATACTAAGTCAAGCAGAAAACAGCCCCAAAATCATTTGAGGAGTGTCAAACGTGTGGCTATGTATATTCATGTGTGAGGAAATGTGCATTTGTGTGTGTGTGGCGGTATATATTCTTGAAGCATCCATCGATCGTTTTTGGATGCAAATCAAGTTGCAACAAAGATTTCTGGGGACACTGTTACTAGGCAACCCGTGCTTGCTTTGTAATTTGGTGGGCTTGCTGTATACCGTATGTGGTGGTAGAATATATTCATTAGGCTTTACGAGAACGCGTCCTTAGGTTGGTGCTGACTTACACGACCGGTGAAGAAAGAGCATCAGATGTGCAGGAGGAAGTCATAGATTCTGATTTGACCTGTGCTGAAGAACATTCACCGTTTTCATCGGGTTAAATAAAAACTTTCTGCAGCAGTGTGTGTGCGTGTGTGTGTGTGAGCATGAAGTCTAGAAGATGCACATCACGACCAGGGCTGATGACGCGAAATAGCCTGGATTGATGCCGCTGGTGGTCGGTTCTTCTGGCTAGCAGCAGTAAGGTTTTTGCAGGAAGCAATAACACTCGTGAATTATGGACTTTCTTGTAACAAGAGAGCTGAGAGTCGCACACCTGTGGAGACAACAGGCCGTTAGCGGCCTCCTAAGGTCTGAAGCAGCTCTCTGATGAGGCTGAAACATGACAGAATAAGACACTCTCACATGAAAACACCCAGGAGGTGCACTCTCATCAGGTGGCCTTTTACGCTGCTTCCTGTTCGAGGTTTTGTAAAAAGCCGTTTCATCTCGACTCTTCCGTGTTTGCTCTGATATTCACATTTCTAGGTGAATGTCAGAGCAAACCCTAAGACGAGGTTCAGCAGCTTTTAGATGGAAATGAAATTCAAGGTGAGTTGGTTGAATCGTGTCGGTCAATATCAGATCACACCCATAGCGGATGCAGCGCCATGCAGTGGACATAAAAATGAGTTATTTCCATAAATTTCATAAATCTTGGGACACTCATCTAAATACAACACAGTTGCTGTTTATAGGGCTAACCCAGGTTAGCCTGCTGATATGTTTAATACAGAAGGAGTGGCTGTGTGTGGGTGAGGCTGTCCGTCCTTGTGAGAAAAACATCTCTTCCAGTAATTCATCTCTTTTTCATGTCACTGTCTCCTCATATCTTGTACTTCTCAGTCTGATTTACTGTCTCGTTGAGAAAAACGTCTTCTACTTCGTGCCTGCAATTCAATTTTTTTTAATTTCTCCCATTTAAAAAATAAATGGATTACTCTCAGGACTCTTTGACTCTGACCCAAGACCCTCACAATTCTTTGTCTTGTTGGTGGTCCGGACGCACCAGAGTATAAAGAATTCTTATGATGTAAATGTCTGCAATGTAAATGTGACTGTGTGCTCCAGCCATCGCCTCTAACTCAAACTCCTAATCTGTTCCACTCTAAATCTGCAGGAGATGTACAGCACTCATACATTCACATGGGACACTTTTATCACCCCTGAGGGGCACACAGAGATGAGAACAGTGGAGGATTTACTGTAGCTGCTCTAACGTACCCTGAGATAGCGGCAAAGAGGGAAATATATAAAGAATATACTTTTTTCTCTCCCATTATGAAGTCTCCAGAATAGTTTTTATTTTGCAATTTTAGGCCTTGTACCTGATAATTTCCTGAGAATCTGATTTAAGAAGCTCTTCGGAGTGTTTCAATCACAACTGCTGTTTCAATAATACATTTATTGACGATTTATAATTTAAAGTGACAGTGCCTGGATGGACCAGTAGAGGGCCACACGTTTGGGTGAGAGTTGACCTCTCCAGAGGTAAAAGTAGAGAACTCACAAAGAGAGAGAGAGAGAGCGCGCTGCGCATTTGAAATAAATAATCAACACAAATACTGCAGTGCAAAACAACATGTGTGTTCTTTCCAATAGGCACACAACACAAACAGAACTGTGACTCCTGAGGGGAGAAACTGCTGAATAAAACAGCTTGGTTGTAAAAACAGAAAAAAAGTTGAGCACACACATGTATCTGATAATAAAAGGCTACATAATATTGTACAATTCATAATTATATGGAATAAATATATAAGTTAATTGAATACCCGTTTCAAAGGAGAGACGAAGACAAACTGGCAGTTTGGTTTGATGGAAACCTTTACGAAACACTGTAACAGACTATACGCTTCTCCGAACCAATCAATCCTCAACTGCAGTTAAATAAAGTTCAAACATGCCCCGTGTATATCCCAAAGGGGTCTCGGCTAGATTGAGCATGCTGGGCCTGCTAGTAGCTAGCTCCCCCACGTCTTGTGGGGCAGCAGGGCAATTAGCAGAAAGCAGATGATCACCGAGGCCTCGCCACTGTGGCGCCACTGGTCCCCTATGGGGGCATCGGGGCAGGTGCACATTCGTCTGGAATAATGGGGGGTACAGAAGAAAGCACACAGACACACACTCATCGAATAAAATGATGATGTCAGTGTTAAGCCCCTAGTGAGCCGTGGTGGTGTGTAAGCTGGTGGGAGTGAGAGGAGATGACCGGGATTGCGTGTGTGTGTGTGTGTGTGTGTGTGTGTTTCTATGTGAGTTTGAGAGAGGAGAGCGAAGAGACCGTCCGTCTATAATTGTGTGATGCAGCATTTCCCAGAGTGCAACATTATACACCCATCACATTATCTGTTTGTCTACAAGTGTGTGTGTGTGTGTGTGCGTGTGTGTGTCTATGAGTGTGGACCGAATAGACAGACTGGCGCCAGACTAAGTCATAATAACAATGTTCCAGACCAGACATATGCACAGACAAAGACAAAAGCTACTACACACACACACACACACAATCACACACATACACACACACACAGACACCACTACCAAGATCTATGATGTGCATATGTTTGCAAAGTATGGGTAGTGATCATGTGATCATATAGTGGATGTAACTCTATTTGTAAGAGTCCAGTCCATTAGTCCATTAGTGATGTTCTCTATACCACAGCAGAGGGAATGACCCGGCCTGATCAAGCCCACTGACTCTTTGTTCATTTTCTTCCACTTTTTTATCTTCAAAGTGAAACATACTAGATTCAGAGCATTAATATAGCGGCACACAACAATTAGCTACGTACACATATAGCGGAGTAATGCTGTCCAACTGTGTGTGTGTTGTAATTTCGAGCATCCCCGCGCTTTGTTGTCATAGCCGAGCCAGTCGCACATGTTTTTCGTGCATTTGAGCGTGTCACACCGGATCGCTTCGCACTGCGCTCACAGAAGCGCAGCAGCCCCCCCTTCTGGTTCCCCATCAGCTAAACACGGTTAGCTCTGTCAGCACTAGTTTGCCCTGTTATTGCTGTTAGCACTGAAAGTTTTGAGCTCCGTCCCAACCGTCGCCATGTTGAGAGCCATGTAGAGTCAATAGAAATGCTCCCAATCCCATATATATATCACCTTTAAATGAATTCTAATGTGATACATGACTAAACTTAAAGTTAATCTTTAATTTCAGTTTTTGTTTCAATCTGAAATATGTCACAGGCTACAACCACTGTGGCTAATTACACAATGATTTGTTTAAGCAAATGAAGTCATCACTGTAGAGTCGACTGAGAAATGTGACATGGATGAAAAATACACTCTGATCTCATTGTGTCTGACTCGCACACTGAATAAAGTCGGTAACAATGGATGAGTGATCTAAGATCAAGCATCAGCATCACTGCTGCTGTATCCTCTTCATGTGTGTGTGTGTGTGTGAGAGGAATATAGGGTCACACAGAGCGATGAGATCATTCTCTCTGGAAATGTAGTCAGTGGAAGCAATGCAACACACATGATACATTCTGAAATCACTTTTTATTAAATTCCACATAGAGATGAGCTCACCTCCTGTAGTCCATTACACTGATCAGATCAATTTGCTGCTGTGGAAAAAGCTGCTTAAATAATGCAATGATGAGAAAAATAAATAATTAATTATCCTTTAGTCACAACCAGTGTTGCGGATTTTGCAATAATGGTTTATTTAACCAACTTAGGCTTGTTCAAAGGTCCTGTCATGATATTATGATACAACATATTTTATACTTTAGAACTTTAGAGTTCCTGGACTCATTCACAGACCATTGCAGCAGTGATGATCAGAGGTTTCACCCTTTCTACAGTGAATACTTTCAGAAAAGAATCTGCAGCAAACATGAAACGATCGGTGACATAGGTAACTCCCAGAGAATATATTTATAGAACACATTTTTGTTTGCTCAAATTAATTATATATTTGTGTGATAATAATTTATCTTAAAATGAAGACATTTTCTTCAATGTTTAATCTAATGATAATGGTATCAGGTGATAATGTCAATTCAAGTTTTAGGTGATGTACACAGCAACAAGTTTGTTTCACTTCATGAATGAGTGGTTATCAAAATGACACCATGACTGACACATTTTTTGGTAGCCGGCCTGGCACAAGAGGTCACTTTGAGGCCACAGAACTGACGCCGCACCACAGACGCTTATTGAGTGATCAGCATGCAAACCCCATGTTGTGACTGTCACAACATCAGTAGAATTGTACTCTCTATCTCTCTCCCTCCTCCTTCCCTCCATGCCTCAGTATCCCCCTCTCCCTCTCCGTCCTCCCTGAGGGCCCTGCTGGCCTTGGCACAAAGATGCCAGCCTGTCTGCTCGCATTTCCCTTGGCACAGCGGTGGCAGCTGGGGGCATGGCTGCCCTGTCTGCCTCCATACTCCCTGGTATATCACACATACGCACACACACTCATACAGAAACACACTCCACGTTCACAGCTTGCAGCCAGACTGGTGTCACTATGTGCGTGCCAGGGGTAGCAGCACCCACAGGAGCGGAGTGCTGGGGGGAGGGAGGGAGGGAGGGAGGGAGGGAGGAGAAGGAACCGGGTGGGGTGGGTGGATGGGCGCTCGGGCTCTCAGACAGCCAGATGCTGCCAATTAACTTCTCCGGCCGCCACGGGGCTGTAAGGGGAAGAGTCTGGCACCTGTACCATCCAACTCACCACCAAACACACACACACACACACACACACACTCTTTACACACATATACTTTCTTGCGGCTGATGGTAGTCACGGCTTGTGTTGGGGATGAGGGCCACATGTTGCGTTTAAGGTTGGGAGACAAACACACACCTGGATCCCTGTAACTATACTGAACTTTCCTGACCTTTGCCTAAATTCTCTACTCTTCATCAGTATCACAAGGTGCGTCAATGCACAAGGTGACATGCGCCATGTGAATATGACCCTTCGACAAAAGCCTTTCCCCTCTCACTCGCTGCATATACAAGTGTGTGATTGTCAGTGTGCGAGTGCTGTCGGGCTGCGTTGTTGCTTATGCTAGACAGAAGGAATTACAGGCTATTACAGAAGAGAGCCTGTGGCTGCAGCAGCCAGAGCTGCACTGCCCTTAGAGGCCTATGGCTCTCAAAAAGGCAGCCTATTATTCCCACTACAGCACACAGCTGCCTGCTGAACGTCAAAGATATAAATGTAGAAAACAAGCAGGAATCTGCACTATGATATAGCGCTTGTATTTTATAGTTTCATTTGAAAACAGAATAATACCCATTGAGAAGAATAAATAAGCAAACCAGGCGTGCCATTTGCCTGCAGGATAGGAGACTGCCATTCACACTTGACACATTATTATTTGATATTCTGTAAGCCCATAAACATATATGGAGAGGATAAAACATGAACACCTTGCAGGCTGAGGATATGTGGGTTTTTTTTATCGTCCACAAATCACGTGCAAAGACCAAAAACAACTACGGATAGATCCTACTAACCAGTATTGCCTGTGTAGCTGAAGTCTGATATATTGTTATATTTTTCCCCTGTGCCAAAGCCCTCCATTGTTGTCCAACAGCTATTCAACCCATCAATGAGCCACACCACTCGGCTGGACATGTTCCCTCACTATAAACATGCACACTGTAGTTTATTTTGAGTCAATCCCACATAGGCCAATATGCTGCCTTAAATTCTCACTATAGATCACCAAATGTGTATTACTCCGCAGCCTAAAATAGTCCCCAACAAATGCACTATTTACTCCCGTTTGAGTAACGGTGGTAAAAAAACTACGGTGCCCAGCTGTTTATGAAGTATTGACATACAAACTTACTTATACTCACAAAGTATTACATACTAAGAGACACTAGTTCACTGCTATTTTTGGTCTTTTCATGGGATTTGTTGAAAATATAGATCGTTATACAGTTGTAGTATTTATTGCAACACTGTATGGTATTAGATTCTATCACCACTGCTGTACATTTCAACCTTGTATGTTGTCATGCCAAATATGAAATGGCTGTCCGGGTTAGGAAGCTGCTTTTAACTGACCTATTATGCCAAAATCAAAAGGAGGCTCAAATATGTTTCTCAAGACAATATCAAAACAGAAATGTTCCTCTGTGGCAGCAACATCAGTTAAGAGTGAATATTAGTCAACGTGCGGCGGAAAACAGGCAACTTCTGCTTGTCAGCTTTGATTTGAATGAAGACAGGATGACTATAGAACCATTATATCTGAGTAGAATGCGTCACAGATAGCTCTGCGATGTTCTATCATAACATTTAATCTGCAGAGAACAGGATATGGTGATTATTGAATGAGGAGCATATGTGTCTGCACACTCAAAAAAATCATTTTCTCTCCCAAACTTTACTCTACAAAACTCAATATCTGTGGCGTGGATACACAAATAAAAACAACTCTTGAGACACAAAAGTGAGAAAGAAAGCGTCTGACTGCTCCTGGGAGGAGGATGGATGTGTAGCAGAGCGCAAGATATGTCAATCTTTTTGTCAATATGAGGTTCACAATCTGACAGAAGATAAATATGTTGTTCATAAAAGTATTTCTGCTAACTTGTGAAAGTAGTCGATCATGCAAACTGTACCTTTGTGTTCTTCACAAATTAAAAACAACAACAACAATGGCCTCATCCTTCACAGCATATTCTCTCTCTCTCTCTCTCTCTCACACACACACACACACACACACACACAGACACACACACACACACACGGGGCCCTGTCCGTCAGTAGATGCTGTCCCTCGCTGTACTGAGTGACAGATGACTTGTCACAGAGCTAAACGGGAGAATATTTTACTGCAGATTGAAAGAGGAGGAAAATGCGAGATGGGGAATAGAGAGAAAAAAGGGGAGAAATTGCTCCATTACACCAGAGAGGTAAATCATTCGATGTGCTGGAGATCACAGAATGGCACTTACATTTACACACATGTTCACGCTGGCACATGTATGGACAAGATTCTCCCTGTCTCTGTCTTTGTTGCTGCACTCTCTCTCTCTCTCTCCCTGTTTCACACATACGCTAGTACTCACATAAATATGCACACACACACACACACACACACACACACACACACACACACACACACCCCCACACACACACACACACACAACACAGATCATCAGAATCCAAGCATGAGAAAAGCTGTGAGGCTGGATCAATGTTGGGCTCTAGTGATTAGCCTTAATTGAGGAAAAAGAGCTATGGGAACAAAGAAACATTATGACCTTTTCCCTATCTGCACACGCCGCGCGCTAATAAGACACATTCACATTATATCATACTGACCAGAATCGCCTAACTACATCAAAAGCACCTTCTCATGGGAACAGTATGCAAATGGAAGGCACAGAGAGAAAAACAAACCCCGCGGATAATTGACTATGCTCGCCATGTTTTTGTGCGTGAATGTCAATTTTCACTCTCCTGTCGAGAGCATGCTGATTATTCTATCAGACAAAAAGATTGGCAGTGTTTCACATGCTGGTGTTGTGGAATGGCCTGTCTCGCTTTCTGTCTCTCAGACGCTCTTATTCCTCTCTCTTCCTACATCCTCTCTCTCTCTCTCCCTTTGTACATGTCGGTTTGTGACTGAGTCAAATACCACTTGTCAGGACAGCGCTGTTTGGACTGATAT
Source organism: Pholis gunnellus (assembly GCF_910591455.1). Classification (NCBI taxonomy): domain Eukaryota; kingdom Metazoa; phylum Chordata; class Actinopteri; order Perciformes; family Pholidae; genus Pholis; species Pholis gunnellus. The sequence goes on from NC_136530.1 coordinate 8,153,312, forward strand.
GAGATAAGAACAGACCAACTAGACGGAAAACGTATTCCTCACTGCTGCTGGACTGGGGAATAAGACTGTGAAGTCCAAGTAGTCCACGAACCACTGGCCATAATACTACTGAGGCCTTTATTGTTGAGTGAAAGAACGTCTATAGACACCGACTGGGTGGACATTTACACGATTGTTTAGCTCCTCGTATTGGTGCTTGCAACACTGTCAAGGGGGCGCGCACGTTCGGAGCGAGTGGCCATTTGCAACGTCTGCTCATTCGGAGGGGGCCGCTTGCTGGGCTACTAAAAGTGCTGCATAGCGTTGGGCTGTAATGTTAGCGCAGCCCTGAGGCCCCCGCCCATTTTGCTACAAGTCCCGCCAAGTCTGAAGTAGGTTGGATGAACGATACTGGAGATATGCAAAGGACACACAGACTTCCTGTATAGATTGTTAGAGCACAACATGTCTTTGAATATACATGGCTAATGTTATTCGCATTCATGTAATAAATGTCGTTTTTTAAACTCATGAGAAAGCTTCATTCTGTTGCAGTATTGTACTGATGTACTCAGAACATTCCCCTGGGTGCCCTCAGTGTCATCTAAAACATCTTTCCCAATGAATCGTCGATGGAGCACTTCCTCACTGCATACGTGATGACATCAACAGTTTGAGTTTTGCCACTCTTTTTTGGATTTGGGAGAGAGTTGTTATTCCCACCGCTAATAATGCTATTTGTGCTGCTTGCATTGCCCACACCCTTCACACTGTAGTGCATCGCTACATCACAGTCGGGTGCGACAAACGGGCTCGTGTCATAGAGGTGAGTGCGGCAATGTTTTTCTTTCATACAGATTTAATGTGGAGTTTTCAAAGTCTTTTAAGTACCACAAAGCTGTAAATTGTTTCCGCTGTAAATTGTTTCCGCTGTAACGGGCGCAACTAAACCAAGAGAGAAGTGCCAATCAAGCACACGCCCACACAGTCCCGAGAAGAGCTCTATCCGTGTTCACATAATGGAGGAGCAGCTGGAACTGGCCTCTCTTCAAAAGACACTGCACCTTTTTTATAGCAGCTTGGATTCATTTAAAAGCTTGATCGTTGTAATTCCGAAGGTTGGTGGTTTTTCTCATCCTTATAACGATAACTAAAGATACTCATGCAGACACAGCTTAACTCCTCTGGGAAAACATTTCAGTCTATTGATGAAATCGTATTGCAGCTCTTTGACAATGCACAAAATGTAACAGTAAAATGTGACGAGAATATCGGCTTGCACCGTCGCGTAATACTTTTGTTACACAACGGCCTGCAGATTTGAACCACTCTGAGAGCCTTTAGAGAGACTTGTAATGTGAAATTTGGTCAAATATTGTCAAGAAATTGGCAAATAAACATGATTACAATAAACACCGAGGCTGTATAACTATGTTTACTTGACAACAACAGAAAAGGGCAATGCTCCAGTGTTCCTGCAAAGGATTATCACTGAACAAAACATTCGATTTATACAAATAGTGTTGCTGTAGCCCCGACTGACATTAATGCATGAATGAATTTGTTATATGTGAAAACACAATGTACCCAACTATAGGCCTTAAATGACCTCTAAGACATCTCTGCCTGGTGTATGTGCACTCACTATTTCTCATGCTAAGTTAAGTCTGTTGTAACTTATGCACACATGTATTCGGTTGTATATTGGGCTGCGAGAACTGTCAAGATGTGTCTAAGCACGCAGCAGTACAGTGGCAGAACAGATCCAGTGTAGACACTGAAGGAGGACTACAGCTGTGGTGTTATGCTGCTGACATGCTACTTTCAGTACACGGCCGATCAAGACAAAGAGTTGTGCAGTGCTCTGCACTTACTATATGTGTGTAAAGTAACAGAGGAGGTGAAAAAAGGGAGACAGGGGAAAAGTAGTTGTTGGCCGCCTACCTTTCATTTCCTTTCAAGGGCAAAAGGAGCAAACTTCCTTCAAAACAACAACTGCAAAAACCTAGTTTTCTGTCTTCTTTTTATAAGATGTAGAAGAACATGACATATTATGGTATGGCCAAGTTGAAGAAGGGATGGCTGTAAAAAATAAAACAGCAAGCAAGAGGTAGGTTTAGATTGAAATGTTTGAAGTAAAATAAAGTTTCATTTTGTTAATTAAGCAGTTGTGTGATCATTTAGATCACTTTAGTCGACCTTTTCACCAACATACATAGAAATGCCCTGTACTTAGGTAAAACCATAAATAAATAAACCAACTAGTGTTTAACCACAACAGTCATTGTAGGCGCATTTCAGTTCGAACCTATTGAAAGTGGCAGCTTATTAAGTGAATACTCTTTGAAGATGAGATTTCTCAGAAATTGGTTCTTGCTTTAATCAAACGGGTGCCTCTGAGAAATGGTAAGGGTTAATGGGAATACGGTCCATCTCCCACACACACACACACACACACACACACACACACACACACACACACACACACACACACACACACACACATCTAACAAGACTAAAACTTACGTTTGTTACGTTTCTTCCCCAGTTTTCATTTTGCTCTCACTCCTACACACTGAAACACACCCACACACAATCACACACACACACACAAAGCGATTATCACCAAAGGTGCGTATGCCGGCTTGTAGCTGTTCCCACAGGGAAAATGGCTGTACGGCCTCTCCACTCTCATTTTTCATTGTCTGCTTATGATGCCCCATGTGTGCACACCGACTTTCATTTAACCCCTCACAACACAAATACAAACACACACTCACATGCATGTATGATGCCGACCCCCCCCCCCCCTTCCATTTCTGTCTCCATCTCTTTCTCTCTCACACCTGCACGCAAACGGCTTCTCGCTGCACTTCTGTTTTTATTGCAGCGGCTAAAAGGAAGCTGTATAGGCGTGTCCCCCACATGCTGCAGCCACACAGTGAGCTGATTTTTTTTTGCAACCAGTGCTCTTTGTCAGAGATACATGGCTCCAGGAAAAGTATTATAACATCCAGGGCTGGGGTCAGCCGAGTTGATATATTCAAATAATATATCAAATGGGCATGTTGGAGTATTTCATTCTTTATTTCCATTTTGTTATTGTTTTATTTTGCAAAACCACCCCAAGGTGAAAGAAACATTTGTACTTTTTAAATCCCCTGCAGAAGAGCACCCATGAGGCTGGTGGGGATTCATGGTCTCATGCTCAAGGACAATACAGCACAGTGAACACCTGACAACATAAGGGAGGGGGGGGGGGGGGTCTAAGCTTTCCAGCTGAAGGTCTCCTTACTCACTGGACCACACTGCTGTTCCAAAATATGCTGCACATCCATCCAACTACATCACGAAGGTATCGGACTGTTTGTGCTGAAAAAGACACATTTCTGTTTAAAACTCCGTCATGTCTTTTTTTATATATGTACGTAGTAGTCGAATGTTTACCTCGTTCAGCTTGTTTTTGCTGTATGTCTTTTTCTGTGTATGTACACTGACAGCAATGAAAAACCGGAGTCAAATTTCCTGTGTGTGAACACATATCTGGCCAATAAAGCTGATTCTGATTTGCTCTGTGACATGTAGGCCACTAATAGCTTTTGGTCATTGCTGTTATGGATTTTCTGTGCTAAACTAGTTAGAAGTGAAATGCTTTAAAGTTGACAAAGACATACAGTTACAACGAATAAAAATGGGAATAACAGGGAATCTTGAACAGCTGGATGTGACATTTAAATGTCTGCACAGCAAAAAAAAGATGATGCCCTACGAATAAACTGTTCCGAAGAGCGGATTAGTGCGGTCAAAGTAAGCAGCTTTCTCCTGCAGAAGAGCTGTGGAGACACATCTCTCCGAATGTCCTGTGCATGTTAACTTAAAAACATGTTTTACTGAAACATGTTCACTGAAAAGCCTTCCGGGGACAAAGGACTGTATTACGCTGCTATTTACAGTAAAGGGGTTAAAGACAGACTAATGGCAAACTAGTTTTGTCTTTACCAAGATCAGTATTATCGTGCAATAATACACACACACACACACACACACACATTTTCTCTTCGCTTCTCCCTTTAGAGAAAAAAAAAAATATAAAACATACGACAATATCAATCATACAGTTCAGTGGTACTGCTAACAAAGGAAAGATAGACGAAGAAAAAAGTTACAACATTGCAAAACGTTTTTAAAAAACACGCCCCGATCCCCCTCTGGGGTCTAAAACAACTTTAAATCTTATCCTGTCTGGACTTTTCCTCTTGTAGAAGCTCTCATATCTCCACATTTTATACAATCATTAAATGATTTTCAGATTCCCTTCACAAAAACACGATTTGTTTTTTCAAGGTATGTATTGCTCTCTACATTAATATCCTTGATCCAAGCACCACTTGTAGGTGCGACCGTTTTCTTCCAGTTATCATTCGCTTTGACTGCAATAGAGCAAAATAAATACATTCATATTCTTTGGTTTTCAACTTGAGATCTGTTGGATACAAGTGTAGCAATATCATCTCAGAGTCTAATGGAACATTCACGGACAAAATGATCCTGATTTTGTTGATCATCTCCCTCCAGAATGTCTTGATTGTGTCACACTCCCCAACAGCGAACAGCGGTCCTTGAGCATCATTATATTTAAAACAAGTGTCAGGAATATACTCTGTTATATTTATTCATTTTGACAGGGAGCCTACTCACAGGCTTTGTTCTAAATTATTATTTGAAATGTCCTCTTTTAAAATCTGCCCTCCATACCATCCGTCATGTTTGGATACTGAGGTCTCATTAGATCGAGATCCGAGCCGGTTGTATATTAGGATGAAGGATGAAAGTGCAGGACTTACTAATGACTGTTTCTGCATGAAAAAGATACAACTCCTCAACTGCAGGAATTTAAAGAAATGCTGGTCATGTTATAAGAGAGATTTCCTTAAAGGTCATTGCGATATTAGTTTTTATAAAAGTCAAATATCCAACTTGCTTGGTTTAGTAAAACATTGTCCCAAATTGGACCAAAATATGAAAAGGCGTTGTATATATTCATATATCTATTTACTAATATCATGCGTTAAGCATATTAAGCACTATAGGGTGTACTCATAGATACAAATGCAAAGGTATCTGAACGGAGCGTGACTCTATATCCATCCACGACGGAGTATCTTCAATGTAACACCATAGTTCTCAACTGTGCTGCCAAATAGCATCAATAAAGATTTCAACCTTCCTGTAGCAAATACAGATACAACAGAGTCATGCGAACTCTAGGGTGCTTCTTGGTCCACATACATTCTGTAATCGGTGATGTAATTCTCACAAACATTTCTTCAGGTGATGCTAAAGGGATATTTTCAAATAAATAAATGAATTTATGTAATATGTTCATCTTTACTTAGTTTATTCCCCTACTCAAAGAAATAGGCAAAACCTTCCATCTTTCTAAAGATTCAAATGCAGAGTCCATCATAAGTTCATAATTTATTGCTGCTATTGTTTCGTGGTAATATTTTGATAAACAAATAAGTAATAATTTGTTGGGAGCTTAAAAGTAGATAAAAGTCAGAATCTTAATGCTTATTTTTGTTATGCAACATAAGTGATGATTTTTATATCAACAGGCAAATCAGATCTCAGAGTATGGAGGTATTTTAGGATTCTGTGCTCTCTGTATTTTTTAGATTCTCATATTTAGTATTTGTTTGACCTGGTTTTAGAAGCAGAATAATCAAAGTGTCATAAGGCAGAAAAGAAGTAATTTACAATACATGTTTGTATTGGTTTATTGCATGTTGTAGTATATATTGTTTTTAGGCAGACATATTTTAGAGCTTATTCTGCTTTTTGACTCGTACAATCAAACATTAATCACGAATCCCCGGCACCTGCACAAGACTTTCTTGGAGTGATGGAGAATTGACAGAGCCAATCCCTGGTGAGCAGGGTGGCAATGGAGCCCAAAGGCGTGGCCGCAAGAGAGGATTTTTACAGGTATAGTGGAGCTGCACAGGGGAAGCACCGGAAGGACGAAGCAGAGGAACCAGAGGAACCAGAGGATGGGAGCGAGAGTTCAACAAGATGGCGAACAGAAAGTCCAAAGTGTTACAACGCGACACAGGGGCAGTGACAGAAAGAGTCGCCATTTTGGGTTAAGGTGATCGCGACAGTGAGGGAGGATAGAATCTGCAAAGAGAGTCTATCTTTACAAATACATGTATATATTTCTTTATTTTTTGTATTGTATAAGTGTACATGGCAAATAAAATGTTCCATGTATTGTTATGAATATTTAAAGCCCCAGGACAATACAATACTGCACTTAATTATACAATAATTAATCAAGTAGAAATTAAAAATAAAATCCCATATCCGTTTAAGTTTAGTATTTTGTGCCTGCGGCAAAGTCTGAACTTATACTACACCTGCTCTGCTGCCCTTTTCCTGCCATCATGATGTGAATACGTTAACATGTACTGGTGTGTTTGTATGTGTGTGTGTGTGTGTGTGCCTGCGTGTGTGTGCTGATTGATGCCTTCCAGGGCAGTTGCGTGATTGAAACACCTCCTCACCATAAAGCTGTCGTGCGTGTGATGGAGTTGCAGGGTCATTTTATGCATCACACCTGTCCCCTTCCTCCCCACGCTGACACCCAATCAAATAGGAAAATGGGCATATATGTTTTCCTGGCCTTGAGTGGAGGGTTGGATTTGTGTGTGTGTGTGTTTGTGTGTGTGTGTGTGTGTGTGCGAGTGTGCAGGAGGGAGATGCAAGTTCACGTGTGAGTAGGACACAGAAAGAAAGATTAAGAGAGGGACGGGTATCAGACAAATACAGAGCAGAGATGTTGGACTATTTAGCCCTTAAATATTCTGTTATGTACAAAATAAAAAATGAATTTATGGTCTTTTCTCTCAGCATTTTAGATCACACAACCCCCCGAAAGAACACAAACACACACACAGCAGTGAAAAGTAACTAAGTACATTAACTAAAGTATTGCATTTAAATGCAATTTTGAGGTACTTGTGCTTAATTTGAGTATCTTTATTTTATGCTAAAGCTGCTCATTCACTGCTTTCATTGTACAGCTATAGTAGCTACGTACTTCTCAGATTAAAATCTACTGTCAAAAACACAAATCATAGAGTATATTTTATGTATAGAGTAGTTTTTTTAGATGTAGTCTTTTGTAACTTATATCCACATGTGTGCATGTATGTATATGGCTGAGTTGGGGTGCTTTGACTTGACATAAATTAGCTCATTATATAAAATCGTCCCAAAAAAAAGCAATAGTGTCCTGACTCAACTAGTGACGCAATCACAACCATTCAGTCACACTCACACTTGCATCACCGTGACAGGACATTTGACTGCTTATCGTATGATATTACACTGTACTGTAAGAAAGAGAACACCTGTGTGCTGCAGGAACATTTGGGAAACCAGCCCCAGTTCTAAAAATAGCCCTTAAAATAATGACCCTGGCTGGTTGCCGTAGTCTAAGGCTGGCAAGACAAACGACATCCATTCCCGCTCGGTGCATTTAATCAGCTTGTGATAATTAACGCCACACTCCATTGGCCAAACAAATATCTTTGTCAAGGTGCCTGTTGCTGTACAAGTTCTTCTCCTGTTCTCACAGACAAGATAACAAGCAGCCTTTAATTGCCTTATTTTGTGTTGTAGTAGTATTATAGACTTTTACCCTGCGCTGTTGGCGGCTGTAGTCACACCTCTTGTTTTCCTCGCTCCCCCCCCCCCCCCCCCCCCCCCCCCCCTCCCTCTTTCCCTCCTTCCCAACCAGTATATAAAATATTCCATCATGTTTGGCTGGTGGGCAGTGGTAGCGGCATCAGACTTTAATAAAGTGAACAACCTTGTGGGATTGCAGAGGGGATAGATTAAGTTTGCCTTCCCTACTGGCTGAAGCAGCATCCTCTGTGGGGTTTCTTATCTGGGGCTTTACTTAATTACCTGCTTTAATTCTAACATTCTCTAAAATGACCCCTCACCACGATGAGACAAGCTGTTTTAATTAAACAAATGAATACTTCGCTTATCGGGTGGGATCAGAGCTCTCGTTTGTCACAGTAACAGTTAAGGATGCTGCCGATGATCGCGTTATCTGGGACTTGGCCTGGGTTTCACCACACGCAGAGGAAGGAGCAGCCGATGCTATCTGGTTACTGTATGTGGCACTGTAGAGATATGGTAGATTACAAACAGGCCCATTAAATACAGCAGACATGTCCACTTAGTCACATCGTAATCTGATGAGCTTCATAATGTAGCTGTACGTCCCTTGTTTTGTTGGTAAAAAGGTTTGTAGCCCGAGGCAGGAAAGTCTGAGGGAGGAGGGGAGAAACTAAAACTTCTAAAAATGAACACGAGCAAAAAGGAAACGTACAACAAACCAAAAGAAAACCAAAAATAGTCCAGCCGCTATTCCCAAAGTCGCTGACACTGGCCGGCTTGTTTATGGTAGTTATATAACAATATTTTAGAGTGTGCAGAGGGTTCCTGTGCAGCGCTGCCTGACCAAATTTAATGGGAGAAGTGTCAGAGAAGCCATTACACCAGCAGGGGCAGGCACAGCCCTATTACATATGGCTGCTGGCTGCTAATGTGTATTAGCAGGAGACAGAGGTAGCAAGGTGAAGATAAGTGATTTTGCAGTAACTGGCTAAGTAGGACAAAGGAGGGAGGGAGTGTGTTAGGGAGGGTGAGACAAAGAAAGGAGACCAGGGATGGACACTACTAAGACCAGAGTGAAAACTGTTTTGGGGTTACCTATTTGCAGTGTAGAGGTGCAAAGACGTGCATGTGTAAAAAAAACAAAAAAACGGTGCAACGTTATCGAGACCCGACTGTGAAACCTTGAGGTCACAAGTAGAGTCTCCGTGCTCTACTCTGCCCATCAACAGCTCTCTGTAATGTCACCGTGTTCTTGAGCAGGGCATTAACTCGCACTGTAGCTGCTTGTTCAATGTCGAAGTTTAAGAAAAGCAATCCGAATCTTATAAATCAAAACCAGACTGCCGGAGCATCTCAAAACACCCACCACTAAAACAAGGTGACAGCCGGTATTTTCTGTTGGTTAATAATTTAGTGAGGATTGAAGGCTGCTCTTGGCAAGAAAGAGTGAATTTGCTGTGTTTGTGTCTGTCAGCAGCAAAATTCCAAACACTGTATTTTGTCGACTAGAAGGGGGCACCTTGCCCAGCCGAGGAATCCCAAATGCACTGAAAAATATGGAGCGGCGCGCTTCACTGCCAAACACATTAGCTGGTGTTCTTTATTTAAGCCTTTGTCAAACTATCTGCGGTACTTCACTCACACAACGCCTCTTCTCAAGTGCTCACTGGCCAAGTTTTGCCACTCGACACCGGTCGTGGAAGGGTGTGCTGGTATTGAAGGAGTGAGGAGGCTCCTCAGCTTGGTCTTTGACAGCCCCCTTGAACTCTGTGGGCCCGGTGATAAAGTGGCTTGATGAGTGGGCAATCTCTGTCTGCCAGCTGCTGGCCTGGCCAGGGGAGCTATAGGAAGGTGCCAAACCCGGTGAAGACCCAGTGCAAAGAAAAACACACACATGCACAGACAGAGGTGAGAGAGGTGAAAACATATAGCTATTTGGACATGTACAACCATATGTTTGTTTGGCTCACGTATTCACTGGAGGTGTGGAAAGTTCACGATTCTGCATTGATGCAGAGACAGAAAATAATCAGGAGTTTGTTTTCATTTCAGCTCAGTGTGAGTCTTCACTGTCATTTACTGTCACATTAGTTTCTTTTCTCTCTCCTCTATTTTGATCTCTGTGTTTCACTGGTGGAGTTTTGCGCACATGTGCACACACCCACACACACACACACACACACTCCTTGTGCGCGGAGCTGAGAGACGGCACATGGTAGTCCAACTTGTTGCCCTCGCTACCAATATAAGCTGCTCTGTTTTCAACACGGTTGGGGTGGAGAAGCGTGCATGCAGGCTGTTTCAGCTGTGGTGTTTGTTCTGTTGGGAGATGCAGTGACTTACACCAAGGAAGAGCAGAAGAGATACGAGTGTGCCGGCCGCAAGGTGAATTCATGCAGAGTAAACTGCTGGAGGCATGTGTGAAACCCGAGTTTTTGTAGATTACAGCACACTTGTAAAGCAGAAGGAGTTGTGTTTTGTTTTGTTTTTGTAATATTACTTTTCTGAGGAGGCTCACACAGATACTGGTATTGAAAAGATGCAGCTTTCTAAATTATTCAAAGTCATTATATAAAATACTCTGTTGTGGCAAACATACATGTAGCTGGTATATAGATATCCAAGGTGCTGATTTACTGTATAGGAGCTTTAACACCGGCCTCCAGTCTTTTATCAGAGCGCAGGGAGACCTGAGGAAGTGACATCACATGTCCTTAAGGAGGAGGCGGAGAGGGAGACAGGGTTGGCCATTGAGTGTGTGGGATCATGTGTATGTGTTCAATATTTAAATCTCAGACCCGCATGAAAAAAATCATAACAAATTCAAACCCTGACCTGCCCACTGAATGCATCAAAAAACATTTCTATTTATATATTCATTCGTTTTTACAGCCGACTGAACAGACTGCATCACTGGGTCCCTATGCCTGGACTCTACAGACTCTCCATCTCTGTATCTCGTTCTCCACTACGAGCCTACAAGTGTGCTTCTAGCCCACGCATGCCCACAGATTACTGCCGTCAAGTCTAATTTAGCTTAGTTTTAGTTTGCACTCAAGAAAAAGTAAGCATTCAACCGCTAAACAAAAATATTTTGAAATGTTTTGAGTTGTGACAATCATTCTGTCTTCAACATATTTCTTGTATCGATATGGCAAAGATTTTTTTTTTAAATATATTTTTAGCCACGCTAATGAGATTTCTCTTTGGATTGCCGCTGTCTGTGGATCAGTCAACCCAACACTTGGACTGAAATATTTCAACCAATATTGGAGATTTTGTACAGATATTCACCGAAGTGAATGAATCCCATGCACTTTGGTGATCCCCCTGACTTTGTCTCTATCGCCACCATGAGGTTCCGCTCAGGATGAACCGTAATAACTGTGGTGATCCCTTAAATTTTCATCGAGCACCATCATTTCATTTGTCCAACACTTTCATTTATGGCCCGAAATCGCTGCAAAACTGAAGACATTCCCATCAACCTCAGCTGTACTTTGTGTTGACTGATAATAAGCAACTGATAGCATGCTAACAGGCTAAACTAAGATGGTGGACATGGTAAACATAACAAGAGCATCTTAGCGTCGTCATTGTGAACACGTTGCCGTGTTAGTTAGCATTTAGCTCAAAGATTCAGGATTTTTGTTTCCTGGGTAACATCGACATTATTAAAGGGTTTTGAAGACACATTTTCATCTTACTCACTGGCTGCCTAAACTGTCCATGTAACACTTCAGGTGTATTCATTCCACTTGCCAGCATACATATCAAGACACATCAATACTTCTTAATTCAACCACATAATAAACTAACTTTACTTTATTGACATCCTAATGAAGTAGAAAACACACGTAACTGGGAAAAATCATATCATCATCATCGGAAATAAATGAGAAATCCTTCACACAGCCCTTTGACAGACTGACTGACGACCAGAACAGCGAGATTCCTGTGCGATAACAGCGACATGACTCCTACTCTTTGCTCCGTGCATATTCAGATGTCATTAACTTTTGGATCTCAAATAGATTAGGGGTTTGTGTGTTGACATTCATGGCTTTCAAACCGAGCAAGGGGCTTTCTGGCTGATTGCGCCGACATGTCAGCTGATAATTCAGGAAGTAGAAAACACATGAGTAGATTGGACGGCATTGTTCACCAGATGACAAGATCTGTCTTCCTCTCCGCCTCCTTAATTATCTTCCTCGGTTATAATTACACGTGTGAAGGTCCTGAGGACAATCACTGTTGTGTTGCACTGTCTGCTGGCTGAAGTTTGATGAGATAGGCAGGAGATACTGCGGAGACTGACACTGGCTGTAAAAGAAGGTTAATATCTGCCGTTTGAAAATCACAGGCATTAATTATAAGAATGATGCTAAATTAGCATAAATCAGTCTGTGTCATTACGTTTGATTAGCAGCACCGTACACATCTGCTGCTGCACCGACACATACTGTAAAATGACGCAACAACTTAACAGCGTAATGTGACTGAGTTAAAGTAAAATGTTGCAAAGTTGTCCTTTAGACGACAGTAATTGTTCCCTCAAAATCCACAATATCACCGCCCATAAACAGCTGACAGTTATGACACACCGGAGGCTTTCATTAAGAATAGTGATGACGGAGAACAGTGAGTGACCTGGGGGTCCTTAAGCAGCCTTGTAATTCTCTCTTAATGAAGCCGATGAATAAATGATTTGAGGCGCTGTGCATGAGGAGTCTGATCCCCCGTCAGCATGTCTCCGTGGGGTTAGAAGGAGCCTCGGAGGAGTCCGGCTCATTCCTCCTCCCCTCCGCCTCCTCTATCCTTTGACCCCCACTTGTTTTGCAGTCATCTCCTCCCCTCCATTCGTCCCTCTCACCTTCTACCCCCCCCCCCCCGACTGTCTATGATCCTAACCTCCTCTAAAACATCTTTTCCTAGACTGTGGGAGTTGGCAGATAGCGAAGGCCACCACCAGACTCTGACTGACTCATCCCTTCATAAACAACTGGTGGTTGTCGGCGTGCCGGCGCCCCTCCAGTTTTAGACACGCTCCTTTTGACAGGTCATTTTTTTTATGATGCTGATTGTTATTTTCCCTGTTATTGTTTTTCTTCCCCGTGACTTCAGATGGGGGGTAAAAGTGCAACTCTCTGAGATCAGGCAATCTTACTCTCTGGGACAGAAAACAAAGATGACAGTAATAAAAAGGAGAACCAATTGCTTTTTCATTTCATTTCCTCTGGGAAATCAGGCTGAGGGAGGAATAACGGGGCTATAATAATAAAGTTTAAGAAAAAAGGGGCCTATGGCTTTCCATTCCCTAAGCAAACCACAAGCAGTGGCCACTGTGGACAGTGCAGCTGCTCGGGGTCAAAGACGTTATTGGAGGGAAGGCAAGAGGATGTGAAGCAAACGTGAAAAAGTACAGTTCAGGGTATACAGGAACACCTAGTGCTAAGAAACACAGTATGCACACTAAACATGTTCCTAATTCATCTTTTTTTTTCCAAGGAGATGAAAGACATTTTTTACAGTTTTATGCGTATGTCAGGAAAACACAAAAAGAGACAGACGAGGACAGATCCAGCTGGGTATTCCCTTGTAGACCAGGCACAACATTTAGCTAAACTGAAACTGCTCTGAAAATCTGATGCTAGTAGTAGTTAACATAATTCTACTTAACCAGAGTGTTTTTTTTTTAACAGTGCATCATTCTATGCCGTGGCATCGTTATATTACAGTGGCACATAGTGCAGCTATCTCCGCATGACCATCCAAGTTAATGGGCCACAATAAAGACACCACTGTCTTCATTTTATGGCTCAGTCTTCTAATGGCCTACTTGGCTTTCTTGCCTGTTCTCTCAAAGGAGCCATCCAGGTCTCTTTAAGGCCTCTGATATTCTCAGCACACTCTTTCTTCCTGGCCGATGTCTCCCTCCATCCATTCCTCCGCGCTTCCTCATTCCTCTCTCTCTCCCATTCCCGACAGCTACAGGCAGCCTGCGGTAGCCCGGGGCCTTTTCCCGTGCCTTTAGTTTCATTAGCGGGCCCCAGATGCTTAGCTGCTTACAAAATTATGAAGGGCCAAAGCCAACCGCCTCCAGATGGGACCCATCTATATTCAGATGAGCTGTTTCCTCACATTCGGAGCAATCCCACCCTGATGTCCTACAGTGTCGTCAACAAACATGCTGACAAACACAAACACAAGCGAGTACAAACAGATGCACACATTCACAGTGGAAGCCATGTGCACATGTCATGCACACACCCGGGGCCACCCAGGCAAACACACACACACACACACACACACACACACACCTACACACACACACACACACACACACAGCCGGCTGGCCGGCTGGCTGGCATGGCTCTATCTGTATAGGAAAACAATAGCTTAATAGCCCCTGCGCTGCTGTTTTTGCTGTCAGCTTGAGCTTTTATCTTGTATTGTTTGGTGGACAGTGATGCAGGTTTTTTTTTTTAATAGCCATTTTACAAATGGACTAGTGACAGACGATTCAACGGCAGGCTCCCTCAGATGAGTTATATCAGGGGTTCTCAAACTTTTGTAGCTTAAGGCCCACTTTTTATTCTTCAAAAAACCTCACATGGCAAAGATGTACATATATATATATATGTATTATTAATTATAATAACACTTATTATTAATTTGTATATATTGTATTGATTACTTCCTCAGATACTTGCTTTTCACTCAGGTGTTTTTCTCTGATCACAAACATAAGCCAAAAATGATCTGATGGCAGTTATAGCCAACAAATATTGGCAAAACAATAATTACATTGTGCAAGCATAACGCAATAAGTGCATAACCGTGTGCCCCTGATGTATTGGTAGGATGTATATTTTATGTGGACAATCAACTAGCCTAGCAGTAAATGGAGAGAGAGTAAACACATAATTATTCCATCAAACCCGTCATATTTCAACCTTTTTCTTTCTCTCTTTCTCTTTCTTCTGTATCTTTTCCTGTTGTAACCTTAACTCTGCTGCAGTAATTAAATCACAGGCACACAGTTTTGAGACAGTCCAATCCCCGAACTTCACACTCCATTTCACCCAGATGACACCCGGATGCAATCGAGCAGCACAAAGAGGAGACCCATTTCAATACAATCATCCAAAAAAAAAAAAAAAAAAGGTGAAAGCAAAGATTTGAATGTGTTTGGACAAAGTAACTGAGGGAGATGCTCAAAAAGACAAAGGACTGTGTTGAGAGCTAATGGAGGTTGTGTTTGTGTGTGCGGGACTCCATCCATGTGGTTGCACACTCATACTGACGTGTATCTACACAGAGAGAGTTTGTTTTGCATCAATGAGTGCAGACGAAGATGAGAGGCGAACCCAATTAGGGGACAAAAAGGATTTCTTCAAGGATGAATTTTCAGAGAAGAAAACAGTTTGCGGGCCCGACAGCTGCAGATACTGGACATGCACGACACCACTGTTGACTTCAGCTTTCTCAGCTGACCACCTGAATTCATTACAGTGTCTCTCACACACACACACACGTATATATAGACTCATGTGTTGGGCAGAATGTAGATATCAAGTAGTCCTACAAAGTGTCCTAATGTGTCCCGTAAACACCTGATAGAAAGGCTTTGTGGAATCGCTGAGATACCCATAATCCTTTAGTTGGAGTCAGGGGGTCAGCTCATCATCGTGCTTAGCACACCCAATGAGCTTAAAACA
Organism: Pholis gunnellus; assembly: GCF_910591455.1. Lineage (NCBI taxonomy): Eukaryota > Metazoa > Chordata > Actinopteri > Perciformes > Pholidae > Pholis > Pholis gunnellus. The sequence goes on from NC_136530.1 coordinate 8,168,707, forward strand.
GGCTGTAGCCAAGCATCAACACAGAAAAAAACCCCTCACGGTATTCTGCACGGCCTACAGGCTTGGTTCCTATTCATGCAGTGTGACTGTAAATCCAGCGTGGGCCTGTGGAAATACTTTCGGAGGAGCCGCTGAAGAATTTGTCCCGTGTCTAACAACGAGAGCAGGCTGGCTGAACAAAGACGGGTGAAGGTGAGGTCTTCCGCCTACAACACTAAAAGGCAGGCGCTGACTTACATTACAGTAATCAGGGGACTGCTGGCTGCAGAAAAACTGCAACGCCTCACCTAGTTCATTATAAGATGACACAACCAATTTGTACCTCTGCCTGCTGCAATCTACCAAATCTCCCCTGACAAAAGCATTTAGATTAGAGCGCTTTCAGGGGGGGGGGGGGGCACTGACATGCGTACCCAGCCTGTAAAAGGGGAAATGAAGTGCCTTTTTAATTCTCCTCTAGGCAAACATAAAACTGTCCAGGTAAGTCATTTGTGGGTTGAATAGAGAGCCAGGAGCAAGTTGCCCTATCTGTCGCAATACCGCTCCCTTTTACTCCTTTTTTTTTGTATTCCTATACGCCTCTCTCTGCATGCAAAGGAACTCTCCACAAACACTTGCTATTGTGCACATTTGCAGCCGACACACTCACACAAGGCCCTTATCCTCATCTGGAAGATTATTAATCTATTTGTTACATTCTGTTCCATTATTTCTCCCACATAATCCCCTTTCACTTTCTTTGGCAGCATGCAAATGAGTTTCTGTGAACAAGGAAGCTGCATGTGCTGTTGATTGTTCTGATTGGCGCCTCTCGTTCTCTCTTCCTCTCGGTCTCCCTTTACCAGTTTGTCCTACCCAGAAGACTCCCAGATGGAATAGAAAAGTGGAAACAGAAGAGAGGTGCCATTTCATCTAACAAAATAGAGCTTTGTGATCACTTTCCTCTCTCAAGTCTTTAAAGACAACTGGAGTGAGGCGGAAAGGGAAGTCATTTCCCCCGGAACATGAACACCACTCTGCAATTTTCCTACAGAGTTGCCAAGTGACTTTCGCAGAGACAGTACATCAGGTATTCTCTTTCTCCTCCTGCAAATATTCACTCAGATTCATACATCACTCACATTTCCTCTCGGCGGTCGAACTGGTGACAGATAATTAGGTGTGTGTGTGTGTGTGTGTGTGCGTCTCTCCCTTTCTCCATGCGCTTGTTTTTTATTAAAAGATGTTGTCCGTCTCCCTTATCGCACAGACAATGTTGACGGAGAGGGAACATCATATATAACATTTTTTTAATCTAAGAATCTTATATGAAACCCATAGCCTTTCTGTCTGTCGAATGATTGCTACGGTTCCCACTTCCAAACGGGGTTGAGCGCGAGGAGGCAGCACAAAAACATAGTCTCTGTTTTAAATTAAAACACTACGCAGAGATACGGGCCGCGGGCACAGTAAAAGTGTAATGAAAATGACGTTACAGTAAAACATTGCAGTAAAGCTGTGAGATTGAGGAGCGTGGTCGTGAACAGACAGTAAAGCTTCTCTGGTCTCTTGAGGAAGACGGTGTAATGTGTAAAGCCCCGGCTGACAATCCATTTCTGTTCCCTTTAGCCTCAAGTCTAACAAGTACGACCACAGGGAGATGAGCAAACAGGGAAATGGGTGAGACACTCGAGTAAATATCACCGTGAATTGGTTGCAATATACGTCAACAACAACATAGGGAATTTATTCATTTCAATACATCGTGTTAATACTTAACACGCCACTCAGACGTCGTCTCAGACCACGGAGACTCTTGTTGTAGCAAATCCTTTATGTAACACATTCTTAGGACACTATATAGCTGTGATTAGTTTTGTTGCGTAACATCCGTGGGGATTCTCGTGTTTGAATACAGGATATTCCTACTGTGTCTGCGTGTGTCTGATTCAGTTCAGGGGGAGGTTGTGGTCGTAGTAAAAGCCAGGATGGGCGCCTCAAGTGTTCTCAAACAGCAAACTGGGGGTCGCTTGATGTTTTTATGAAGCGAGTCTGTTTGGAAATGAATCGTTAGTCTCGGTTTTATTGCTCAAATTACCCGAGCCGGTCCTTGTCCTGTTTGCCCTTAATTAACAAGCGTTCAATTCCCCTATTAATTAGCACCAGCTATTAGCTATTTTACATCACTCTTCATTTGTCGACAATTAAAAAGGTCTATTATTAAAAGGCACACCACGTGGTTAATTGGGCAAATGGCTCAGCAGCAGGAGAGGAGAGGCAAGAGGACGGCCAAGACACTCTGAACGTATAGGGAGGAGTCGGAGAGGTCTACTGGAGCTCTCACACAACCTTTACAGTCTGTCTACAGTCTCCAATTTGCTGCCTGACACTTTGTCCTCGAGAGAGGGACCGTCTCCCTCTCTACTGTCACACACTTGCTGCATTCGGACTCCCGCGGCACGGCTCAGCAGTACGGGCGTTAGAGGATGGAAGGTGTGTGTGTGTGTGTGTGTGGTGCTGGATAAGAGGTTTCTTTGTGCACTTCCATTCATACTGCAGGACCTGCAGCACTGAATGTGTAGAACATCAGTGGGTCTCGGGCATCCCCTCTGCTGCAGCATCGGTTTGATCCCTTTCTCATGTTGTTTTGTGTTTAAATGTTTCATCAGATTCAGAATCTCTTTATCATATAAATACAAAACACGTGATCAGACAAATGGGAGCACGACACTTTGTGATGTGTTTTGTTTTTGGTCTGTGCTTTTAAGTTCAGCAACACATTTAACTGGAGCTGAAGATCTGATAACATGGGAAATCCAAACATTATGGGATAACACTGAATAACCGAACAAAGAACACAATTCTAGGATAACAAGGCGCGCTATAGTCCCAGCAGAACCAAAAAAAATATTACAACTGGGAAGATAAGTAAAAATGTGAGAGGACGAACTGCGAGAAGAAGAGAGTTTGAAGGAGAGAAAAAAACACGGTAAAGACAGACAAAGGTGCGCAACGAGAGACATACAGGGCAGTGGAGGTATCCTCTCTCTTTAACTCACCCTGCCTCACCTCTCCTCACCCCTCGCTGTCTGCCAGGGCTTAACAAGTGGCAGGGGGATGCAGGCAGGCCGAAGCTGTGCTGATTGACAGAACAATTACTGCTAACACGCACCACGACGGAGAGGCAGACATCTCCAAATAGAATTTCACTATGTTGTTGCATCACATGCTTACAGGAAGGATTTCGGTAGAAAAGCAAAATTGCCCTGACTGACTGACTGACTGACTGACTGACTGACTGACTGACTGACTGACTGAGAGCTGAGCACGACAGCTTGAAAAGCACTCCCCTGTTTTTTGTTACCTTCCGTAAAAGAAGGCGGAAAAAAAGCATTTACCCTTGATCAAGGTTGGCTGGGTCTAACTTTAGAAGCAATGTTTGGCAAACCCATTTCCTCCAACTCTGACTGTTCATCTGTTAGCGCGGTTAGAGGTGTAGCTATTTTTATCCGCGCACCTACTGACTGACGAAGAAGTGGAAAGTTAATTAAAAGAGACACGACTCATCAGAACAGTTCCAGTAAATTATACATCACGGATCTAATAAGCTAGAAATGATGTAAAGGCGTGTGTTTTAGCGTGTGAGGTTAAAGTGACAATAATGTCAGAGTTAAATATAAATCATGTTTGTTTGAATTGTCTTATGTATAGAAGCTTACACACTATACACATGAAGTTAAAATGTCAATGAGAATGTTGCTGGAATTGAATTGTGGCCGTTTAGTTGCACAGATGAGAAGGTTTGTTGTTTTTTATTTGAAATCACGTAGGAGAGATGAAACGTTTACGAATGGATTAGCTGATCAACAGACACTTAATCAGCAAACGACAATTCAATTGTTCCATAATCAATAATCATCTCAGTCCCTTTTTCAAGCAAAAACAGCAAACTATCTCATGTTGGAAACATGCTGCTTTTCTCTATTGAATACAATTGCAAACTGAATATCTGAGTTTTTGACTGTTGGTCGGACAAAGCAGGATATTTGAAGATGTCACTTTGCACTCTGTGAACTTGTGATGGATATCATTTTAAATTGGCGCCCTAATGTGTCGTCTTGGAAAACATCTTCTGCTGTCATACTGCATGCCTCTCCTTCTCCTCCGCTCCACACGGGACTCTCTACGAAGCATCTGTCGGATGATGCAGTCAGTCTCATGCAGCCATCCTGGCCATTTCCACCCCCCCGGCATTCCGGCCTCCAACAGCTGCATTACACCACGCTCCCTGACTTTCTAATTAGCTTATCTCGAGGAAAATAAGGATACTGGGCAATTCTTTGCTCTAGCAGTCTAAAACTAGCAGGCCACAGGGAGCGTGGTTGGCACCTAGTGTCACCGAGGGGGCTGTTGTCTTCGTCAGATTGGTACAAGAAAATATGGTTTCCTCTCTTTCCTCATAAACACTCTCACTACTTTTCTCAATTTCTTGGAACTTTAAGTCAATTACAAATCGCAAAAAGCCAATTTAATTCCAAAGATGTAATATTGTTGGCGTTCAGGGTGAGCAATGAATCTTGCAACGAATGAAGGTTTGCTTTTATTCAGCAGCTTCTCAACTACACAGCGTAAGCTACAAGAGGCTGATCATTTTAAAGTCCAGAAAATGAAAAAGAAAGTGTTAATTTGCTATTCCTATAACGGCAAAGGATAATATTCATTCTGCGGGTGTTTGATGAACTTTGCGGTGCAAAGGGTAGTCCGTGCACTTCAGGAATAAAAACCCCTTATCTTAATCTGTCATACATTTCAAGAGCAATGTAGTCCTTTTTAATTAGTTTGTCCATCATTCGCTATTTATCAAGCAGGTAACCCGTAGCTGTGTTTGAATGCCACATGATACAGTAAATCCGGGCCTCTGTTTGCTCGGGTGTCTCCAGGCTTAAAGAGTGAACGGTGGAAGGAAAAGAGGGATGGAGGACGGGATGGAGGAAGAGATCCTTCCACCTGTAGCAGTGAACGTCCTGCAGGACTGTAATCTGCCAGTTGTCTCTCACAGTGACGCCCGGCTTAGCCGAGGCCAGCCAAGCCCTGCAGCCTCCGGCGCCAAACGATGCTGGGGCCCCAGGACATAAGGCACCTGCACGGGGAGATAAAGGCTTCAACTCCTGGGCTAATACTGACGATTCTTTTGATAAATACAGACGTGGGGGCGGCGGGAGGGGGAGGGGGTGAGTGGTGGGGGAAAAATCTTTGGGGGGAGAAATCTTTTCCCGCTACCTCTCTCTCGTTCTCTCCTCCCTGTCTACCTGTCTCAGTAATCTCTTTTTCTTGTACTTCTTTTTTTCTCTTCCTCCACACTCTCGCTGTCTGTTTCTCCGCAACTCCTCTCTCTCTCCGTTTCTATACCTCCCTCTCTCTGTACCTTCTTTATCCTGTCCTGTGTGAGTTTGGATCAGACAGGCGAAGCTCTCCACGCTCTGCCTTTTTATTTATTCCATATCTGTAACTGTCAAAAAGAAGATTGCTACTTTAGGAGCTGTCTGTGCTTTGTTGTGCTCTCGGAAAGTCAAATGGAGGAGGTTGTGTTAAAAGCATCTTGACCACTTTGTGGGGACACAAACAATGTCAGCTGCGGTCTTGGAAGCCCCAGACAGTTTAAAATGGTTCTATAAGTGCATGACACATGAGGCCTTTTGGATGGCACAATGCTGAGAGGAGCGGTTAAAACAGTATTAGCCTGGGGAGGTAATTGGAGTCGGGCCTCTGCTACGGTACCTCCTGCTGTGTCTGTCACTTAAATACCTATTTATGAGAGCTTATTGCAACATAAACATGGCCAGGGTTGCATGATTAGCGTATTACAAAAAGCTCTGAGACCTGAATGACCCGGCAAGGCTGCTGCTCAGATTAACACCTCAGACGCCAAATGAGGAGTCACGCCCACTCAGAAAGTGGGACGATAATTACATGGCACAAAATCCCAGTCACATTGCCAGTGCTTCAAACTATATTCCTGTTTCTATACTAAATGTATAGAAGCGAGAATGTGACTTTGCTTTAAAGAGTTGTCCACACTGTAACTGACAGAGGAACTCCACTCACATGAGAAATAACACCAATTTTGAAGCGAGCACTTGCCAGCTTCACTGCAATAAATATACGGTTTGCAGGATGAAACAATAGCAGTGGCTGGCACTTAAAAAAAAAAAGACATATCTCCACGAGCAAAAAACAGATAACTCTAAGTGCAAATTTGCAACTACACCACACAGAGTCAAAACAGAGCGGGCGAGCCAGCCAAGCCGAGCCGCATCATGTTGCACTGTGCTGTATCGTCGACAGCAGTTCATCTTTCCCGTCTACGGTGTCGTGCCCATTGTCTATTCCCATTAGCCTGTGACCGGCGTGCTACGGTGTGGTCGGTGCGGGTGCTAGGCTAGCAGACGCAGACGGCTCGGGGTGGCAGATGCCTGGCTTTTCCGCGGATGCCCTCCATCAACCGATGACAGATGTCAGGGCTCCTCTTGGACGGCAACACTTCATCACGCTACCCTGTTCCCCCTCCTCGCCCCGCTGGATTCACCAGCCTGCTTGGCAGTCCAACCCCACTGCACCAGCCCCGCTCCCTCCTGCCACACCTATCTATCCATTCACTCTCACACACACACACACACACACACACACTCGCTCGTACATCTCTGCATCCATCAGTCAAGCGTTATTACATCAGACAGCCGTCATACTGGCAACCAATGGATCACATGCTAATGTGCCCAGACGCATCCACTCTGGAAATCTAAAGTATCAGTCTTTGGTGTGTGTGTGTGTGTGTGTGTGTGTGTGTGTGTGTGTGTGTGTGTGTGTGTGTGTGTGTGTGTGTCTACTGTTGGGCAGAGAAGAAAAGTTTTTCAAAGTTACGGAAAGAGTTCCCTAAATTCTGTGTTTTATTTTACAGATGAAATAACATTTAAGTGCAGAGCATTCCCCTTTATAGAATAATGCTCGTAGAATTGTTGTGATTGCACACTTACCATTTGGGCCGGCTGGTAGACTTGACTACAGGAGACATTCCATCTCTGTACAGGCTCTTGGTCTTGGAGAAGTTGACCACATTGAAAATGACTCTCTGAAAGACAGTGAAGAACATTGAAGCCATATTAAAGCCACAAATTAATAACAGTCGCAGTGGTGTTTTTGACCACTGGTAGTACTTAGCTATATTTTTATGAGTTTGTCTGTTTTGTTTGCTTTTGTGCTGAGAAGGCTAAGAACATATATCTAATTATCTAAAAACATTTCATCTAAGTCACAATCACCAAACAAGTCTGGTTTCCAAACAATGCATCTTGAATATCTTGAAACTATACCTTTGAGCATTACAGAGTTATAATGACACACACCAACACCACCTAATGGGGAAATATAGCTCAAAATGAGTTTCCCCAGCTAATTTAAAGACCTCTTTTTATCTTGAAATGCCCAAATATTACATCTTATTTCATGATATCTTATCACTTTGTTCCTTTGGCAGATACGTATGAATTGGACAAGCAAAACACAGAAAGCTTGACTCATTCTTTACAATCATTTCCTTCTCATGTGACATAAGAGTGGCTGTAGAAGAAGAAGCTCAGAGAGAGGTAAAAACACCAACAACACACCAAATCACCACACATTAACATTACAGTGAGGAGATAAAGCAGCTTTAACGTCCCGCAGATGATCCCATGTTGCCGTAACAAAGTTCCCGATAAAAGGCAGCCGCTCCGAGGAGTGCCAGCCTCTAATCTGGGAGGACATTACGCTTCTCCCCCAGAGGGATGCTGCCTGGCCCTAAACATTAAGCTCTGCCTGGAGCTCAGAGGGCAGCCATGGTGTCTGGCTTTCCACCTCCTCTGGACCGAGGACTTTCTTTTTTTTTTTTGAGCTAAAATATTGTGGAACAGCCCTTCCTTTCCCCAACCTCCAGCATGCATGATAAGGATCAGGAGCAGCGGGGAAATGTGGAGAGAGAGAAATGAATAAATACACTTTTTAAAAAGTCAAATGAATGGCAATGGTAATACTGCGGTGAAGTAAATGAATCCTATTGATGGGGCATATCAAATTACCAACTTACTCCAGGTGGTGGAATTTAACTGGGTGCTACTGAAATCCTATTACAGACTCCCCTCCCTCGCCTCCCTCCTTTTCTTTCTCCTTTCCCTCCCCCTCATCCATTTCTCTCTTTTTCTCCTGCCTAGCATCAGAGGAATGGGGATTGCGGATTGTGGCAAGCTGATTCAGACTTAGGTAAAATGACATCTAACTGATGTTGAGACTGGCAGCAGGCTCCTGTAGCAGGGAGATAAGACCATTGCTGCTGGCATTTCAATTACACTTTACTGCCCCGCACATCTGTTGCGAGAGCTACTTTTCAGCCTTTTCCCCTCAGGCAAATACAGCCTTATTCTGACTCCGCTGGCTTCCTTTGACTGCACAGCCTCCTTCCTCATTCTTTATCCACAGCAAATTCAGATTGTCTTCCTCCTTAGCTCTACTCTACCCACTGTTTGTAATCTATTTTGTTCGGCCTGTTTAACTCAGAGGGAGCTGAGGCTGGACAGGAGACAGAGACACAGAAGAAGAAGAAGAAGAAGGCTGAATCGCAGGCAGAGCGATACGCAGTACAAGGGTGTGAGGCGGTAATGCAGAGAAAAGGTGCTGCTGCTTGTAATAACGTACAGCAGGGACAGACACAATGAGACAGAGGATCGCTACACAGCGGTGCTAAACAGGGGTGGCAGGGAGAAAGTTACTGAGAGGTAAAGAAAATAAACTCCACTGGCTCAGTGGACAGATGTGGAGGACACAGGCAGGTGGGCTGTTAGGTGGGAGGCAGGCACACGGCATTGTAGAAGTCCCAGTCTCCCTCTGTGCGTTTCTGATTTCATTGAAGCTAAATAGATTAAAGAGAATATTCTGGTTCAGGCTGTGACTAAACATCAGATCACAAAGTCAGTCTTTAACCTACAAGACAAGAGGAACTTTGAGAAGCTTGAAAGCAAAGATTTTACTAACAAGAACAGACCAGCAGGGAAGCTGTTTGCACCACTTTTAAGATACAGGATTGTTGTATGATTGTGTAGCGTAGTATCTAGTAACGGATTCATTCGGTGTCCCTGTTTCCAGCTTTCTATAGGTACTGTATTGGAACTGTTGATTGGTGTAACATCTTCTGCCTCATCTGCTTTTAAGCACCATACAAATATACACAAACACATTTCTAGTGTTTAGTCTCTCAGTGAGTTGTGGAGTCATTTTATGAAAGTAAATTCTATATTCGATAGCTGTTCGATAGCAGTTGGAGTAATACGCTGTGTTTACTCAGTGTGAGGACCAGTGCAATGTTGCTATTCGTTTTTGCATGAAATTGTACTTGCGTTTCCGTCGGCTAAGACCACAGCGTATCACAAATGCAAGCACAAAGATAAATGCTTGCAGCTTTGGTTGACAGATGCTTCAAAACCAGCAAAAAATCAAGTCCAGATTAAATGCACAACTTTAAATGTGGTTAGCAGAGGTTCTAGTTTAGAATACATTTATACCAAAATATCATCCACAGCTGTTTGGAGGATCTATGAGGTCCTTCATTTTCAGTAGAATAAATACATGTAGCCATCATAAGGCACCAGGATTGATATGAGCATCTGCAATTTCATATTTGAAGAATGTGAGGTCTACACAGCCATGTGAGCTGACAGACACGCCACAGAAAGGGATGCGATTTTTGTCTATAAACTAAATAAAAGAACAATGCTGTTGCTGTTCTGCATGTGGGTATCTCTCTCTCTCTCTCTCTCTCTCTCTCTCTCTCTCTCTCTCTCTCTCTCTCTCTCTCTCTCTCTCTCTCTCTCTCTCTCTCTCTCTCTCTCTCTCTCTCTCCTCTCTCTCTCTCTCTCTCTCTCTCTCTCTCTCTCTCACACACACACACACACACACACAAACAAACTCACACACACAGAATTTCATAGATTTAGAATCAAACAAACTGCTGTGGGGCCAATTCTCCAGATCGTTAAAACTTGTGCACAACCAGGACCAATTTAGAACACACGTGTGTATTTGTGTGTGATGCCCTGGATGATTTAATTAGGCTGGGAGCAGTTAGAAGAGATTAACATCCATGCTGTCTGAGCTGTCATGTCGACGGAGCGTGTCAAAGCCCTCCGCCGTCCCCGTCACTGCCGAATTACAGACTGGAACAGGTGTCTCTGCTGTGCCACAACACACACAAACACACACAGTGACAAAAGGCATCCTTAAATATTGCATACAAACTATTCTATTTTTTTTAAAATGAGTTGAAAACAGATGAACCTCTTTTGGCTGACCGAATCTTATAACATACAAAACTCAAATGAACCTTAATGGTGCAATAAGTATGATTTTCACTCTCTCACAGCAGCAAATAACTAAAATGTATCTGCAGAGATTTAATGAGGCAGCTCTTCAAAACCAATGACTCTAGAATTACTTCCTTGCAAAACTAACAAATATCCAAATTCACTCATGAAACCTAAAGTTAGGTTTTGTCTTTCCCATTGATATGTGCTGTACGTGAGGTGACTCATTTCTGACCCCTACCTCTTTGCTAACCTTTACACAGAGTAGCCGGCCAGCCACAGGGCTCGGCACTAAAATAGCCTCGCTGGTGCCTCTTCGGGATAGGATTGCATTTAGGACCAAACACTGTCTTTTGATCTCCATCGATCCAGCCTGTGGCCAGAAAGCATTGCTTCCTGGAAGAAAGCCGGATAAATTATTAAAGGCACCGTTCTAAATGTGTAGGCCAAGCGCTCCAAAGAGAGAATCCTTATGAGAGCGATGGCTGAGCAGACTTTATTATGTATGAGCTGAAAAATATCAATGTCTCCAGACTGTGAAAACTGTTACTGGGTACATTAAGTAATGAAACCACACTAATTAAACATGTGTAGGTTTTAACAGAAGTTATTGATGAACAATGTACAAGTAGAACTGAAGAGTTAGACTTTATCAGTGATTCAAAAATAAAAAATAATGATATATATAATACTATAGGTCTTTAACTGTTGTTTACCAGCATAATTAGTTGAACAAACCTAATATCATAACAGGCCTAATTTAATGGCAGGTAAATGCCTTTTTTAACAACTCCTGCTGAAATGTCAACATGAATATTGGTATTTTACGGTATAGAAGCCACAACTGAAATGACCTGTTATACAATTACATTACCCAGTATATTAAACACAATCTACAAGAGAATCAAATATATATGGGGTCACTGTGCATGACCGACAGCTCAGGTGTCCCATCATAGTTTTGGCAAGAATCTCCTGTGCTGAATGCTCTTATGTGCAAACAACAGAAACCGAAACCGCTCCAGAGACTATTTGTTGTTGCTGATCCCGGGCTCAGACCAGAGCAAAAATTTGATTTAAATTTTAAGTCTAGTAATAGTAATAGTTAATGACAGAAACATTCCCACAACACTGCAATTGAAATGCTGCCCAATGGTCTAAAAGGCAACGTAGCTGTGATGTATCAGGTGTCCTGCACTCATCACCAAACTGTGGTTCACTGAATCACCTCGGCTACACTGTGATTTCCTCACAGCTCAACACAAGCGAGCAGATCTGTGAGCCCTGTCCATAGCCATCAGAGACAGGCAGGCTGATAGCTGCTGGCAGCTCTGCCTGTTCCTCTCCTGTTGACTTTGATCAGTCTGATCACTGACGCACAGCGTGCCAACTACCACAGTACTGGGGACTACCTGACACCGCCAGGAGCACAATACACACACACACACACATACACCCAGAGTCCAACAGATGAGCAGAAACACACACACACACACACACACACCAATACAAATACTGTACTCCCATAATTAGCCGGCTGTTACGGGGAATGACACACACACACACAATTAATAGAGTGGTTAAACAGAGCATCAATTTGACACACATCACAGTGATTTACTGTATGATGGCTTTGACTCAGTTCCCAGCACAGACGTGCAAAACTAAACGCTAGTCTTCAAATTTTGTGCTCAAGATAATTCTTAATTCATCAGATTATCAAAACAATTGTTGCACTTTAAAATAAAATGGTCACCATCAAATGATACTGTCAAACAATCATTGATTCTCATATAGTAGGCAACGGGAATGAAACGTAAAACCATGAGAAGCAGATTTGTAATTTAAGGCACATGAAATTATGTAGAAATCATAAAGTGGTGAAGTGATGACTAATTATGTAGGATGGCTCCTCACCTGGGCAATGTAATGAGACATGTTTGCAAACACATGTTGCACTAATGTGGTGATCTGTCTAATAATAAGCAGCTAAAATAGGGCTGCAGCTTTATCAGCTATATCCCTAACCAAGAATTCGGTAAGAATCAGTTTTTAGTATTTATAATAGTATAATTAAGAGGAGAAGGGATAAAAACAATAAACAGCATACTATAAGCATATAACAAGACTGGGATTCAAGCCTTACTAATTTAATGTTTCAGTGGCGACTTGTGCCAGTAAGTATTGCTGTATGTCACAGCCGTTCAACTATACTGGCATAACAGTATGCATACAAGAATAGCATGACACTGTGTTTCACTGCCAGACATCACTTCCTGGCAGGTGCGAAATGGCACTGGCAGATACGGATCGACGTAGGCAGCTGTCACTTAGCAAATACCTCTGTGGTGTGGAAGATAGTGGGGCGGCCATTGCTGCTAGTTGGAAAACTACAGTTCGGTTTGTAATAACCCAGCCAGTAAGTTACAACATCCATCCCAGTCATCGGCAGCACTCGGGCATCAGGTATGGGGAAGCTATGAGAGGGTGGACGCTGGCTTAACCCAGTGTTCCCCACAGTCATTTTGTGAGACTGTCGTGGGTGGAATGCTCCTCCTTAAGACGATTTTGTGCATCTTAAAGTTAAATGCATCAATCTTGTGCACTGTGAGAGCAAAATGAAGAGGCTAGATCTATAAAAAAAAAAACAATGTGCTCTGGTAAACAATGTTATTCTCTAGTAAACAATTAAATCATAAACATCTTGGTTGTCCGCGTTTCAAAAAAGGTCAGGTGGATTGTCAGACCAGGCAGCAAGTCCACGACTTCAGGAAGTGGTGTGAACGGTTGCTGTAAAGCAACTTCCCCCTTTTTCTGTGATAAATTGGCGCAGCCTCTAAACAGCGGCGTCCATAATCACAGCTTACGAACCGATTTCCTGATTCAACTTTGACTCATCAGACTTAATTGCAACATCATGGGTGAACTTACTTTTAGAGTTCCCTGCAAATAAAGTGTTTTTTAATAATCAGGCAAAACTGTCATCTTGTTAGCAACATTGCTTGTTATCTGACTGTGTGTCTATCGGTGGACCTCGTTGGACCCATTATATTAACTGTTTTAATGTATTCAGAGACCTCTGCAACTACTTTGAACAAGTTGTGACAAACTGTTCTAAGGACTACTGTAGCAACAAGGGCACACTTTCAATGCTGCGTTGCCAGTGAGCTGTACAGGACAAAAGTCTTGCAAAAAATATGGGTTATAAATAAATAAAATGCCATCAGTTGTTTTTTCAGTTGTTTTTTTCTCACTGAAAAACAGGAAGCCTTTTCAGTGGGTTTGGGGCGGACTCCCCAGTGTGGCATTATGGTGAAGGCCTGCTCAAGCAGGGCAGCTCAGCTGTGGCTAAGCTCCTGAAAAGCCTGGTGACAGTGACGGAGGTCACAAGCCAGCAATAGGTGGGCATTACGGTATGACAGGGGAACACTGAGGGACTGACCGAGACCCTCCGGGACAGGACAGAGGTTGCGGTCTCATATGTGAAGGGTGGGACACGTGTGTGTGTGTGTGTGTGTGTGTGTGTGTGTGTGTGTGTGTGTGTGTGTGTGTGTGTGTGTGTGTGTGTGTGTGTTTGCATCTCAAGGAGATAAGGGTGCAGGAATGGCTCCTTCAGGAGCACATGCATGACCTTGCTGCTTTACATAACCTGACAGCCTGTTCGCAAAGTCGCACTCTGACAATGTCACCCAGTACAACTAAATGTCATCAATGTCACTTACACACACACACACACACACACGTTATTATTTCTGCTCTCTTTTACCTTCCCACCTTCTCTTTTTGCCTTCAGTTGTTGCTGACAGTTGAGGTCCCCAATGACCAATGTCAACTCAAGGTGCTGACACAAAGAAGACGAGGATGGGACCCTTTAAACACATTACAGCTTCACAAACACACAGATATACCCTGGCCCCCTCTGCTTCTCGCCCAAGACACACACACACACACACACACACCTGGAGGTAAACTGACAAAACAACACAGTAATATTCCTACAGTAGTTTTGGTTTGTTTGTACTTAGCCTGAGATGCCCCACGGAAAAGTGAGCTAATATGCGGGGGAAGTTGTGAGATACCTAGCTATTGATCCTGGGGGCCACAAGTCTCAGCAGCAGCCTTTTAAATGTCAGCTTTTAATTTCCTTCTCCCTTCTTCACTGAAAAAGATTTATTCAAAGCAGTGCTGTTCCAAGAGATATCAGATATCACGGTGACAGTCTTTTAAAGAGCTTTTGTTTGGTTTAGGCATTCATGGCTTTTTGTATCAGACTCTTTTATTCAGCCAGAGGAGGAGGAAGTTTCTGTATTGGGCACCGAGTTGAAAGGCAATCTCTCCCTTCCATTGTAAGGCGATGTACAACTGGAACTTCTTTAATTAGGGCTTCTCTCGCACTGAGTGACAGCAATGGCCAATACCCTCCAGACACCGATGGAGGTCACACACACACACAAGTACACACACACACACACTTACACACACAGAACCACATATGCACGGATACCTACACACACACACACACACACACACACACACAAATAAACACCGGAGTCGTAAAACATTAACCTTTTGTATTGTGGCAGACTATTTCACAGCTCACACAATAAACTAGCTGTGAAAGCCCAGAGATAAACATTAGTTCACCTCGACGTAAGTCTTTTGTTGCCTCCATTTAATTACCGAGCCACATACTGCACATGCTACAGAAACATGGTGGCACTATAATGAGATCACACATTCATGTTGTGCTGTGATAATGACCGTCTGTCTGTGCATGGGTTTTTTGTCTGCAGTGTGTGCTGTTTTTGTTGTTGTTGATATTTGTAGAATGTGTCATGATCAGCTGGCCACAAAAATGTCAGATGTATTTTGACTTTAGTATACGAATGGACGGGGTGTTTGGACGGCACCCCGGCAATAAGACGTTGTGTTCTCTGAGCATGCAATCCCCCTTTCATTACCAAGCTGCCCAAACCTACTTTGTCCAATATGTCCAAAATAGCACAGTATGTGTTCTTCTACTCTTTTTCACTTTTTAATTATTGTCACTTAGAAAAACAATAATAAAAAGGAAGGATGACGATGTCAGGATCAAGTTGTTTTGGCCCCAGTACAAATCTATTAACAGTTGGTATTTGCAGACACTGAGTTTAATCCAACACTTCTTGTTCACTTATTAAACAGCTGTGGCCTACTAAATCTGACACGCCTTATTTCTCGATATCTGTAAAATGGTTTAACTGGAAGAAGGCTACTCAACAAAAAGGCGAGTCACAATCAGCTAGAGTAACCATAATACTCTGTTGGAGAGTCATAAGTGCACTTACATTTGTACAATGGTGAAACAGGGTGGAGGTTCTCCCCTGACAAACAATCTTTGACGTGTAAGCTGCAACACTTTCTCGCTGACGCTGGTCAGTGGTCCTACGCTTTAGACTATGGGGCTCTAGGTACCCCTCTAGTGTTGTCTTGGGGTGTCGGGGACGACGTATTAGTTTCAGCTCTTTAAATGCAGTGTCTTTTCATAATAAACTTACGACGTAGGTTTACTTGGTTATTCTTGAAAAAGATGATGTTTTGGTTAAAATATGTTTGTTACCTAACTTACATAGTTAAGTATGTAAACTACATAACAAAGTAAGGTAGAATAAGTCACTTTGACTCGTTTTATACACGGAACAGGAACAGCGGCCTCCTCTGTGAAAGTCTGTGTTTGTTTGACCCTTTACCATCCAACTCAACCTTCTCTCTAAGTGGACTTTCTAGCTCTTTATACTCGGTCAGTTGCTCTGACGTATAGTGGAGATTACACTGGAGTGAGTTGAAAACCCGGTGCGTCTCATACAGATGCTAAAGGTTGCCTTTGCGCATATCCGACGCCCCGGGGGCCAACGCCACTGAACAAGCCTCGGTGTTTGACGAGTTGGGAGTGAGAACGGGTTTGTACAGACACCTGATAGCAGAGACACACAAACTCTACTACAGCCAAGTTTAATTCTGGCCTGTCATCAATTTACTCACACTCTGACATTAATTAGCGATGGCTGATATGACCTGGCAACAGTGATTTTGTTATTTTATCGACTGAAAACGAGTCAGCGAAGTTAAATTATAGAAATAATGATGCTTTACTTGCTACAGTAAAAGTGGATACTGTATAGCAAGAGCAGATTTTGGAAGGAAAACAAATGCGTTGCCAGTGAACCTTTTGCCAAAACATTTTCCCAAAATGTTGATTAAAAAACACAATCCAGGCAGCATCATGTTTCTTTCAAATTGTGTTGCTAATAAGTAGTAGATGAAAGTAATTTCGAGCAGACAGCGTTGGACAAACATGTTTTAAAAATTCATAGAAACATGATGCAGAAAGGAAAATGGCATGAAAACGCACATGATCACCACACCGTATACCAGGACAATGCAAGGCCATTATCATGGTAATTCACCGGAATGTGAATCAGTGAACGAAAAGATGAAGCACAAAAAGAAAAAAAAGAAAATAGTACACTATATCTGTATCGAAAAGAAAACAGAGACAGGTTGAGATTACGAGCCACATGTTCCTGCTGCTGCGACGAGAACAGAGCTCGTTCCAGCCAGTCCACCTCCGCTCTCTCAGCAGCAGCACTGCCGCTGGCACTCGGTGAGGGATGAACAGAGCGGCTGTAACAGCCAACTGCTGCACTTCTCTTCCCCTTTCTCTCCTTTCCTTTTCCCTCCACACCTTTTTACGCTCACCTTCTCTTTCCCCCTCGCCTTCTGCTTTAAACAGGAAACAGTTAATTTGCTCATTCTGCAGGCAGCATCTCTCTCTCTCTCCCTCTCCCTCCCTCTCTCTCCCTCTCTCTGGATTTGTGCTGTCAGGCCCCTCCAAAGCAGTGGGGTTGTCAGGAGTGATGGATGACTATCAACCTTCTGCTGTCTTCCACTACGCTCCTGGGAGATTTACAGGCTCGCTGACTACCAGGCATGAAAACCAATCTCTCTTTCTCATTCTTACCTCCCTTCCTCCACCCATGCCTGCCTCGCTCCTTCCATCTCACTCCCGCTATTTCAACATCTCCTCCGTTACCAAAAAAAGCTCTCATAATGGAGAGATGTGTGCAAAACAACATTGAAATTTGTGTGTGGAGAGAGGGAAGCTATTGCTCCTCTTGAGGGATATTGTGGATGTGTCAGAGTGGAATAGCGTCCTGAGAGTGATACGCCTGGTCTTTGACAGCCTATCTTGCCCATCTTCATCTTCATCGTCTCCGCTGCTTCCAGCTCCTTCACAGACTTGCAACACACGGGCATCCATCCATGTTCCTCTTGCTGGTGGTAATTATAGCATCGAAGAAAGGTGCTGGGCTAATTGCTGTCTCAAAATAATAATTGCTTTATTATCGCAACCATTTTTGGTAATGATCATTCAAAGGCATTATGTTAATGCAATTAAACGGTTTCATTATTATTCCTGCTTGTAATAATTGACGGTGTTTTCCATGGCCCAGCCAAATAAATCTGTGTTGCTGCAATGGGCAGACAACACGAGACAAAGCGTATACTTAACAATTATGTCAACTGCTTACAATGATCTATGTTGTCAACACAATGTTCGCTGACAAAAAGCAAAACCAATATTATGTTCACGTCATTTTAAGCCGAGTGATAGATACCACAAATATCATGACACCAGACCAGAGAATAAACATCCACTCCAGTGACGTTTCCTTGACCAAAGACCCAAATCAACGAAGACATCGTATCCCTAAAGGTCCAAATCCCATAAGCATTTCCTATAAGCACTACCTTTAAAAAACTATCTGGGGAGGAAACCCATATTTGCATTCATTTGCAAATTCGGGAAAGGAACCATGCTGGCTAGTGGAATAAATGTGAGCTTTAATATTCACACAGTGCTGACACCACCCTTCAAAGAGAAGGTAATAGACATAAATGACATGTAAATGTTATTTAGATTGCCATCTAATAGCATGCAAAGCCGCCCTGTGTCTTGCCTTATCAAATATTTGAATTAGGAGATGTGGCCCCACCTCGATCTTAGGCTGCTTATAATAATGATACCTGTGAGTATGTGCGTGTCACTCTGTGCCTGTATGTATGAGTGCGCATGCACACATGCATGCGTGTGATCTCGACTACATCAGGATCTCTGGTCCAATCTGTCAGCACAAGATGTAGTTCATGCAGTGTAACAGGTAAACACGTGTGCGATGCTTTCATTGACATTTGGTGGGCTCATTAAAATCAGATCACAGCTCAGGAGGACAGCTTGAGGAGGATTCGTGTTCTCTTCTCTGTGCTTAGACAACACGACGCGTTGGTTAGCTTTAGCTTATATGGGCCTTGTTAGCTTTGTACCTACCGGGTCTCTGCTCTGAGAGACAAGGCTGGATTGTCAGCGGATACAGAAACGGAGTACACAGCTTCAGGTGAATTACAGCCACTGGGCTTGGAGATGCCACTTTGATCCAGAGCTCGCCTGCCTGACATCATTAGGCATACGTGTGCATTTGGATTTACATGTGTTGTAAAACTTGCTAAAACATGAAAAAGGGTCACGACCAAGATGAGGAGCGAGGACAGCTGATGTGTTCACTCAAAACAAGACACGGTCAGAGTGTGCGGGGTCATGATAAGTCAAAGACTGGATTTTGCCACCAGCAGTTTCACGCCTGCACTCCAGTAATACAAGGCGTCAGAGTAAATATGTTATTTTTGTTTTCTTGCACAATCTGCATTAATTAGAAAACGCACTCCCCCTTGGTCAGGCGCCACACTACTGCCAGGAGCCACAGGGCGAAAAATGAGTCATTTTGAAATGAATAATGGATTTGTGTCTGCAGGGGGAACAGAGGATTCACAGAAGTAGATGGGAATATGTGTGTGTGTGTGTGTGTGTGTGTGTGTGTGTGTGTGTGTGTGTGTGTGTGTGTGTGTGTGTGTGTGTGTGTGTGTGCGTGTGAACCTTGCATTGAGTCTATAAATACGTCCATGCTGGTCATTTCACGCGGCCGACCCGGCACCATACTCCTCCAGATGCTCTCCTCTCCCTCTATCGTCCTCAGGACATTTGACAACCAGATGTGAATATGCAGATGTGTGAGCGGGACGGTGCAGCGAGAGGGGTGGAGCAGTGCAATCATAAATAAACGGGAGCTTTGGGGGGGTTTCCTGCCACACTAACTGCTGCCATTTGACCTCAGGCGGTCCGTGGAGGGCAAGGATGATAGATCTGCCCTTCTCCGTCCTACAGCTGTTCACACATCAACAGCAGAAGTTCCAATTAAAACGTTGAAGTGGCGGCATCTTTATCGCTACTGACACTCTCGAGGCCCATGTGTCACTTCAGGCCTGGATGAGCTGATGAAGGAGACTTGGTGAGAAGAGAGGAGGTAGGGAGGTTAATGAGAGTCCAGTACTACTGGCAGCCCATATCCTCAGTCTCTTCCCTCGGCTGCCACAGGCCCCCACTGTGACACACTCTGATACAACACATTCAGACTAATTTGAAGGCTCGCTGAAAACAGAGAACAAAACACGAGGTCAAAAGGGGATGAAGGCCGCGCGTGTGCGTGCGTGTGTTTTCACAGCAGCTACATGACAAGGTTGAAGGACACCGAGGCTCATCTCTGACAGCCGTGCTGTGTCAGCAGGAAGTGATGTCACGGGTCAGTGTTGGAAATGCGGAGCTGGGTCCACGAGGGCGCTAACCCTTCAGCCCCGCTGGAAAAACTGAATTCGGTATAAATGCTGTGAATGGCAAATGTCCCCGTAGAATATCAATCACTTTGTGCGCTCCACAACACACTCTCCCTCTGTTTCTTCTAATATTTCAGAAGACAAGAATGAGTACGATGTTGGAACAATGGCGAAGTTGCTACTGTTACATGTCCAATCTGTTTTAAGTAAATATGATGCACCTCATGGAACTTGAGAATTCACAAATTCACACATTCCTTGCTGCAAATTGTCAGTCAGTCATTATAAGAGTGCGAATCTATCTGTTTCTATGTATTATGATTATATTACCATAGAGACATATGAGTGGCATCAATCTTCTTATCTTGCCAAGACAGCGAACCTACAACGTTGAACTTTTCCTTTGATATTAGACTTTTTCAGGCATGTGTACGTCGAACAATTGAACTATAAAATAAACTCTACACTCTTTCCATTTCATGTTCAAAATGTAAAATCCAAAACTTCAAACACTAATGCAAAACACACACAAAAAAAATCACTTAATGTCTGCAAAGCTACATCTGCGGTGACTTTGGTTCCCTGTAAGTGACTCAGGTTGGGCTGAACTTTGGGGCTAGCATTACACGAAAGAAACTGCTGATGCTGCAACTCTGCAACTGGATTATATTGACAGTGCATGGTTTCAGGTGCTTTACACCAATGACACTGTGTGTCCTTGCTCCTGTTAGTATTTCGAGATCATTTACACCTAGACAGGTTTACAACTTGTTGCGAGTGGTAGAGCACAAATCAAAAAGCTGACATGACCATCATCGTGACAGGGGAACACAGAAGACGCTGGATTTGGATGATCCTAACGGACGCAGTTCAAATCCATGAATCATAGAGAAGGGAGTCAGTGTTTTGCTGTCTACACGACACACCTCTTCTTTTCCCTCCTTATTAAACTCTTTGTAAAACACCGAAATATTTTCCTGGCCTTCTCCAACCACCAGCCGCGTGACCACCAACGACCACCAACTGAAACTGTGGCAACGGTCTCCCAAGTCTTTGCATGCGTGTACCTTTCTGTGGGCTCTCTGTGATTGAAAGGCTGTAAAAAAGCAATCTTCTCCACCTCCAGCTCATCAACATGCACGGGTGCACACGCAACGCACACTAGCACACACATACTTACGTGCTTACGTCAAGGAGAGACCGTTCAAACATGGCACTGCATTTTATTTTAGCTGCTGTCTGTCTGGAAACAGCCTCTAGTGCTTCTTTGTCTGCAAATGATGAAAAAGGATCAAAATGGACAACACCGCTGCATCTGCCGCTTCGCTGCGCCGCAGACGAACACAAGGAGAAGATAAAGAAAGGAGAAGTAACAGGATGATGGCTCAGAGTCACAGGATGAACAATGACTTGAGCCTCCTAATGGTTCTGGGGAACAGCACTGTGGCTATTTCAAACAAGGAAATGTATCATCTCTCCGGGACACAGAGAGGGGGGGGGGGGGGAGAAAGACAAAAAAAAATGTGTCCAGTATCTATTGAATGCATGATGGATTTAATGCGTGGAGTAACCTTTGAAACATCACGCATAACAAAAAGTGATAGTTTTCCTTCACTTGACTGATTACAGTCTGATAAGCATGGAAAACACCACACCCATCATCGATTGGCAGCAAAACAGATCAATAAAGCACCACCATCACACATGCCAGACAGACTAACATAGATCCAAATAATAAGGCTTTGAAACCAACAAATACATTAAAAATAAGGTGTAGCCTGGTTAATCAGTCTCATCAGCTTGGTTTCATGAGTAAGAGCAAAGAAGGCTGGAGATGTCCTCACAAAAACTCCACAATAAAGCCAACCTCAAAGACAAAGACAGATTGTAAACAAAATAATTCAACAAGAACTGTATTGTGTAGGAGGGAGGGTTTTTGTTTTTTGTAGCTTCGGGTTACGGGGGACGACCAGAGAGCTAGGTTCACAATGTTCATTGTTGTCTAGTTGGAGGATGATGATCTATGTGTTTTTTTGTGTTTTTGTGTCCAGGATTGTTTGTTTGTGTGGTTGGCAGGTATATTGTGTGCTGTTCTGTTTGTGAGTGGCATGTCGCATGTAACCTGTGTAGCCTGAAAATAAAAAGATTGAAAGAAAGAACCGTATTCATGGTAGAGAACTCTGCCACAGAGAGAGACACTGTGTCCTAACAGCAAAAGTTACATTACAAACCACGTATCAGGTGTGCGCTCAAGATGAGACTGTAGACGGAACCACAAACAAGATGGGCGAGTAGTAGCCTACCTGCTACCGAAAATCACACATTTTATACTGTGATATTTACTGGACATGGCATGCAATATAGCCCACAGCAAGTAGGACACGTTCTTCCTCCAGCTCGCTGTTGCCTTATTTAGGTTTCTGAAGTGAAATGATAAGGCGTCATATAGATAACTCCTTATTTCATCTTCATAAATAAAGCCTTTCCTCGTCCATTGCGGCTCTTTCAAAAGCCAGTGACAGGAGTAAACACAAACGGGGCTTCAGACAAAAGTTCAGCTCGATCCGTATAGTTAACACAATGCTGCGCTGCTCGCGGCCAGTAAGGACACGGTGTCATGGTAATAATGCATTAAAATAGATATTTGAATAGTTCAATCCTGTGTCTTTCAGAAATGAACAAAATAATTACAGAAGATCACAAATAAAAGTATGTATTTTCAATAGCCTGAGGAAATAGTCTTACTTAAAAGTCTTACCCTTTAAAGTTTAGACATTATATATAGAACAGGTATATAATAATGAGCTGGAACTCCAGCTCTCTCATTGTGGTCACTAATACACTCCACCAGGCCTATTCATGTTATATGTGCTATTTCAGGCTGCTTGGGGGAAACTTCCTAAACAGAAACCTGTGGTGTAGAGCTACTTTCTGTTGACAGTTTTCTCTCAGTGTTCGTGAACAGCGCACCCTACGACACAGTCTAGTGCTACACTGATAAGATGGAGCGACGTTGTGGCAAAGACTCAGAATGCCGTTACAAAGGATTCAGCCCACAAATGTGTTGTGCTGAGGATTATGACACTAGGGAAGCAAACAAAGTCAATTTAATTCAACATATAACATTTGTGAACACGCTTGTTCCATGACACAGAATGAGAATGATAATGCAATTACCAAAAAAACAATTTCACAGTGCTTCAAACACATAATGCAATAGGCACGTACCCTTATTTGTAATTTGGGTAAACAAATATGTGATTTCTTAACCCACAAATAACTAATTTGACAGAAAATAAAAACGGAATAATCATGCATATATTCAGCAAAAACAATTGTGTCTATTGTTGTTTTAGAAAGGAATCCCTTACCAGCGGCTCATTTTAAATATCTATCTATTTATCACATCCTCGTGTGTAGAAAAATGGAGTATGGTAATTTGTTTTTCTTTGTAAGCTGAAGAAGTAAACCCTAAAGCCCTTCAGAGGCGACTCCCACCTTCAGCAGCATGCTGGTGTTTTCTGAATTTTAATCAATACAAACTAAAATACAACTGGATTATAGTCTGTTCTCATTGAAGTGCAAAGCGTGGAGCTACAATCATATACTAAAATAGGACATGATTGCAAACATGGAATCTGAGAAGCCTGATCAAATACTTTTCATAAACACAAATCCTGATGATGAAAAAGGTTCACATAACACTGATAATAATGGTTGCATGATGAATGACATTTCCCAATTCATAAACAACACAGCTTCAAACAAAATGTGACTTGTTTTTGTTGCCAGCTTCAGTGAGACATCAACGTAAACCTTTCCTATAGCCGAGTCGACTCGCTGCCCTGTCACTGGCTTTTGTTTCGGATTTGTAATTGGGGGGGGGAACATATCTGGAAAGGTCCGATTTCTTCTACATTCTCCATCATAATTGAGTTCCAAATAATCCGAGGCCGGAAATAGGCCATTCAGTTCAGACTGTCAAGCAATCATCTAAATAGTTTGCTCGATAGAGTGACTTCCAGCCGCTCCACTCGCACGATTCCCTGCCGCTGTTTTCCGGACTCAAGTCTTAAACGTGACAACTCAGCTCGTGAGCTCCCTTTGTGGGACAGAAATAATGACAACAAGCAACACCAGGATAACGCTGTTAATTGTCGCCAAATTGTATGTTGCAAAATAACAGATGTAGCGCACCTTAAATTCAGAGAAAAGAAAAAAGAAAACACAATTCACAGATCAGCTCATGCTTCGTTTTCCATAACAATCCAACCACTGCTGCGTGAGAACTCTGACAACGACAGACAAAGCCTTCAATGATGAATGAACACCACTCCTCTCAGCTACTGTACAGTATGTGACATGAATCACAGGCGGCTAAATTGAATGGACGACAATGAGTTTGTTGAAAGAAAGTTGTCCAAACTAGCAACAGTATCTCAGGGCAGCAGAGTTCAGAGTCAGTCAATTGAAGGACCTTGATTGGGTTTTTCATCGATCTGTTGATTGGGCTTTATACATTCACCAACTTAGAACCTGATTACTTCCAAAAATACTGAAGTCAAGCAGAACATTTGGTGTATCTGCTGGGGTCAGAGGCAAGCAGAAGTATTTCCGGTGAGGCTACGAGGCTATATGGGACACTCAGACAAGCTCTAAATCTCCGGGAATTGGTGTAAGTCACCTGGCCCACCTCTAAAGCTTTGGTAGGAATGGGATTCGGAGGGCCGAGGCCACGGGCTTCACCCCTCAGCCCCCGGGAAGAAAAGGTGGTCTGAAAAGAGCGGCGGCGAAATGGACCTCGGCTTGATTAAATGGTCACTGAGTCGGAAAGCAGCTCTGATGTGATCTGTGACCTCGCACTGCCCTGAAAAAAGAAATCTTTTTTTAAAGAAATGATTAAATGAAAGCACCTTCAAAAGGAGCCTTGAGGGACTGCAGTGAAGCGGACGGACTGGTGGGAGGGTGCAAGGTTCCCACTTAGCACAAACACTGAAGGAGGGGGAGATGGGTTTGGGAGAGGGCTCAGACCGAATAACCACCTGCTCTTCACTAGAAGAAAGAGAGCAGAAGAGAAGGAGCACGGGAGAGCAACACACATGAATGATCCAGTGCCAGCGAAGCTGTGTACTGGGTCTGTTAGTCGCTAGCCCAGGGCACGATAGCGCGCTTGAGAACCAGAGTGCGCTGGGCTCAGGCAACTTTGATTCCTCCACACTTTTCTCTCCCTCCTCTCAAAACATTTCGAGGGGAGGTTCAGAGGGCGTCTCAGGGGAGGGAACACATCTGAAATTGAATTAAAGAGAAGGGACCTTTGAGAACTGCTGGGAAATCCTCAAGAGAAAAACAGGGAGGTCTGTCTTCTAAGAGGCAAAACTCAGCCGGCTTGTGCGGCGCTAGATTAAGAGGCAGCAGCAAGCTCTGCCAATGACTGTGGTAGCTGCTTACATTTGAATAGAGGCAAGGGAAAAGATATAGGAGTATAATAATGTTATAATGGAGCAGCACCTTTTTTCTTATTTGACAAAACTCATAGCTATGCCAGTCTATACTTCGAACACTTAGCGCTGTGTAATTGGTGCATGCATTGGCACTACAGGGTCAATGTCAGAACTTCTTGAAATGGACCAGCGGGCTCTTTTTGACAGGAGATAAAACAGCTGTACAAAATACTCGAAGAAAAAAACAACTCTGTGTCGAAAAAAAAAAAACAACCTCTCAATATCACTAAAATGTGAAAACGCCCTTCAACTGATGTTCAAGTACACTATGCATTTAATCTCAAGTTTAAGGATTAGCTGGAGATTTACTGTAGAGCTTCAACTGTTTATTTAGCCACAACGTCCTCAAAATAAATCCCCCGTCCCCGTTCATTTTTCAATCTGTCCTCACTGTTAAATAAAACAGAAAGTGGAATGGGAAGACAAACGGAGTAACACTTTTTCCAGGATCAAAAACTGCAAACATATACAGAGTACGTCTGTTCATATTTTGTGCGACCAGACCTGCTCCCTCTCCTTACCTTGGTTTGTCGCCAACAGAGAGAGACGTGTCGGGAAGGCTTTCTCATTACTCCAGCAGCATTCATTTAATAATCGCACAGCGGTAAAAATCTCATTCCGCAAATGTTGTTATGGAGCTTAACACAATTCATATTAATATGTTAGCAGAGAAGAATGAAGAATTCAGCAGAAGAGGAATACAGAGACAGCCCGTAAAAACACAATTACATCAGACAAAAGTATTTGTTGTTTACATATGCCACACAGACCCTCTCCGCTTCTCTGCCCAGACCACCGTCAGCAACCGACTGAAGCAGCAACCAAATCACAAACTGTGTCCAGATGCAACAATACATACTAATGCTGTGAAATATACACTGTGGACTAATCTGTTTGGGAAATTATATGCAAGAAATAAGCATGCGCTGCCATTTGGAGTGACACATTATTCAACAATTAATTAGAGAACATGTTTTTCTAATCATCTAATACTGTAATCTCTACAGTCGCTGTGTATTTAAAACCCAGTTAGAATGTGTGTGTCGCACTGAGTTGCTCATTTAGTATTTCTCTTTCTCACCCACACACACACAATATCAACTTGATTGTTTCCACTTGTGGAGGGTACAAGGAACAGGAACGGCCGGTGATAACGCCTGTTTAAAGCCAAGTAAATCGTCCCGCTGCATTATTCTGCAGAGACAGACACTTCAGCAGAGCCACAGCATCCCAATCAGGGCTTGTGTAATCACACAGACATTTTTACAGCAATCAGACAGAGAGTAGAGGACGGGGAGGGGGAGGGGGGGGCTGCTGGGAGAAACCGCTGCCTCTGAACCAAAGATACTCAAATCATGTCTCCATAAAGCCTTGATTAAAACAAATTTGGGAAGTCAAACAGCCGTGCCACGACAAACCACAGCACTTTGAGTGGAGTAAAAGGGGGGGGGGAATCACAAGCCGAGATGTCAGGGTGTTTTGTCTGTGAAGGATTATCCTGAGGAATTCTCGGCTCTCACGATAATCCATCCTTATCACTTGTCACGTTCAAAGAGGTAGAAATTGGAATGGACTATGGGCCGGAGTTGGGTAAATGGAGAGCTTTATGACCAAGGAGAGGTGTGCAGGAGTCAAAGTGAAACAAAGTGAGCGTCAAGTGTCTCTCTCCCTGGCTGAGTGAGCTGTCTTCACAGAGCCTGAAACCTCCGAGGATATTTGTGCTGCTTTGTTTTGCGAATTAGCGTTGCTCTTTTGAGGCTTTTATTCACGGAAAAATATCAAAGCGATCACTAGAGCAATGATGATTATTTCCTTGTTGGAAAAATGTGAGACAAACAACGTGACTTTGGTGACTGTTTATTCCGTTTGTATCTATCTGGGGCCTGGTGTACGCCGGGTTTCGTCTGTGCAGGAGGAGTTTTCAAGATCGTCACCTTAGAAAGGTTATGAAAGAGCCAAATCGTCCCCCTGCCGAGGATTGGAGCGTTCACATTCAATTACTCTCCAGAGACCCGGACAGAGTCTGACCCGTCTTCATCATTATCAAAACTGTTTTGTGGCATGAATCTCAAACAGGCTAAATTGTCATTCTGGGCAACATTAAGACGGAAACTTAAGTTTTGTCTTTATGCTCTTAGGTGAGGGACTGTCTTTAGCTTATCCTACAATTCTCCTTCAGTCATTTAAGGAATAGTTCAACATTTAGCAAAATACGCTTTCTTGCTATGAGTTAGATGAGCGGATTGGTATCTCCCTCATGTCACTGTGTCAAGTATAGAGCTGGAGTCGGGGGGTGCTCAGCTTAGCTTAGCATACGAACAGGAAGCAGGAGGAAACTTACTTCCGAATATAGATTTACAGTACAGAAACCCTAAATACAACCTGAAATTGACCAAAATATCTCTCCCTCAAGACAAAGACTGTGTTATTTTTATGCAACTGGCCCCATCCTTGTGTAGGAGGTTACCATAGGGATATGATGTCTCCATGTGAGAGAGAATGCGATGAAAGTAGAGGAGGAGAAGTATGGAAGTAAAGGAAAGAGGGAAGGTGACTTTCTTGAAACAGTGGAGGGCTGACACAAGCAGTGCTAGGCTTAGCGAGGCCACTGAAGTCTCATGCCAACAGCATCCACATACAACTCCTTTAGCAGCACTTTGTGCCTGTCTGCCTGCCTGTTGGTCTGTCTGGAGCCTGTTCTGGGCCAGCTAGCAGCCAGATATCATTATCTCCTTGACTCAGGGCAGAGTAATCTGCCTGCCTGCTCCTGCTTTATTGAGTTGGATAAATATAATATGTGACTCACAGCCATTATCTGCTACCGAACAGCCCTATTTATCCAGCAGGCAGAGGCCTTGGCGCATTCGAACTGGCCTCTCTCTCTCTCTCTCTCTTTGATGGAACTACACTCAAGTGATGGAAGCCTTTGAACGGCCATTCATGGGATTTGAACCAGTGGAGAAATTAACAACATGAATTAAATCTTTCATGTAGACAAACTGTGAAGCTAACATTTTAAAACAGAGTTATTAATGCTATTAAAAAAGTAATGATAGTTCAGATAGAATACTGGGGCAAGTATAGTGCTTTAAATCCTGTACAGAGAGGCACTGCACATTAGAGACGTATGTGTCATTTCAGCAAATGCCCAATGACGACATTTGTTTACGTTCAAGTGACAAAGCCCTCCTCTGTCTGTCGGAAAAATAACAAAATGTTGGACTTTGACACGGGAGACAGCTGTTTGTTTCCCTTTACTTCCACCAACAGTCAGTGTTGGTTTTGTTTAACAATGACCATGATCATCAACCTCAACCAGCTACTGTAGCTGTTGTTCTAATCATGACGGAAAAAGTCACCTAACTTTAACAAACTACTTATTCTAAACCACCATATGATCTTTCCATTCCCTAAACAAGTTGTTTTCACACCTTAAACTAACCTAACTGTAAACATAGCTGTTTAAGACCAGAAAACCGTTATTTTTGCAAAGGAGAATTATTAAAATCTTCCCAGCTAATAGGGGTGTCAGAGTAATATGTGCCGTTTAGTGAGATCATTACATACAATTTAATTTATCACATACTGTATTTTACATTGCTCTTCCTCTCCGAAAAAATGATACAAGTCCCTGCATTTAAAGTTGTCTGTTTTTCCTGCCATATCATTGCTAAAGACAGTACTTTGCCTCCTGTCATAACATTAAATGCCGAGGGGCTGGAGGTTGCCGGAAAAGAGAGGGACAGAAAGAGAAGGAGAGGCGGAACAAGAGACGGAGGGAGAGAAAGGTGAGGGAGAGGCTACCCTCTCTTGTCTCAGTCTCTGAGGGGTTGACAGGTAGAGAAATAGATCACTGGTCCGTGACAGCTCAGTACGACCTCACGCTATCATGCAGTGTGCTGTCTGTGGAATGAGCTCCCTGATGCAAGTCGTAGCGGCCCGGCTACTTAACTGCAGATCCTCTGTTCTCTCCTGCTATACGCACATATGTTCTAGCCCTGACGTCTGTGCACCGTCCTTGACTGCTGTTAATGTTAATGAGAGGGTATTACGTGAAGAGTTATTTCAGCGGCTTAATTCACATGGAGGGCATTTGTGGAAAAAGATTGCTTGTTGGCCACGTGAAGGACTTGCTCGCCTTCTGCCCAATTTACGCCGGGACAGGCTCCAGTCCAGCTAACCCGTGTGTCCCTGAAGTGGAATAAGCGGGTCAAGACGACAAATGAACGGACTGAATAATTGTTTTAGATGAACATTGAGGGTATGGGGAGAAGACTGGAGGCCCTCGTTTGGCAGGATGCTGGTCTCAGCAGCCATGTCACTGCCAAATCAGTAAAACAGGGATTAACCACAGGCCACAAACTCTCTCTTCTCCTCTCCTGTCTCCACCGTCCTTTGTTCTCATCTCATATATTCTCCCCCATTTTATGTCCTTGTCTTTTCTCATTTCTCCTCCGGTGTCTCCTCTCTTTCTTTTCTCCTCTGTAATGCTCTTCACTCTTCCTCGTCTCCTCTTACCTACCCTCTCCTCACACAAAGTGACCTGCAGTAGCCACCACCTCGCATTTGTATGTTTAGATAATTAGCGGGGAAAGAAAATGTTTCGGAAATTTTACATTCTAAAGGATTTTTTACTCAGCATACACACTGAAGATGAGTTTTACTTTCTTTCACCCACAAAAAACAAAAAAACTCCACAAAGACAAAAGCTAATTGACTACGATCCTCCACTATTTTGAATTTGCAATTCTTAAGATTCACCCAGCCGCCATGGGTAGAAGTCAAATGAAAGAGAGAAAGAGCAGGAGAATGTGGATAAAAGACAGTGTCTCCTTTTTAAGTGTCCCCGCTTCCAATGCAATGCATTACAGGCATACAAAGCAAGCCATTACTGCTTAGCATTTGTTGAATCTTCGAGTGCCCAAATAGTGACAGGTCTATTCCTCTACTGTTAGTGAGAGAGGCAGGCAGAGCAGAGGACACCTAATTACCCAGTATTGTGAGGCACAATAAAACTCTTCATAAGCCTGGCGGCAGAACTAACTGTGAGTGTTTGTGTGCACGCTAGGCATGTGTGCACAGCCATGCCTGTATGTGTGTGTGTGTGTGTGGGCTCACATGTCTGTTGTTTCACTTTGACTGCGTGTGCTGTCTCAGTCTGTCCAGTGATGGAGGGGCCTGTCTGTGTGTCTGCGGAGCTGCAGCGCCAACAGACAGCGGCGAGAGTCGACTTGATGACTAATGTGTTCACTGAAGAAAAATTAATGATTTTTCCGGCCGGGGTTAATGGATATGTTAACACACAGGAACGATTTGTTTAACAGGAAATGACCGCAATCTATATTTGGTAATTTCTGTAGCACTGTCCCAAAATCCAATTCCAAATGAAAAGACACACACAGGGGTCATCTTCACACTTCACTTACACACAGTCATTTTATTATCACCTCCCATCCACAAAAAGATGTGTTGCTAAAAAAAAATGGCGCTGTTTCATTGGCAGTAATTATATTCATTTATGCATTTAATTTCACCTAATCCATAGATAACCTTCTTTTGAGCTCAAACAAATACCATAAATACACCACATCATGGGAGTGTTTACACACACACACACACACACACACACACACACACAAGTCATTTGGATAAGACTCTGTGTGAAATAAAAGGACTTAGTAGTAATCACAGTGGCGGCTGAGGGAGGAGGGCTGACAAGAGACGGATAGAGGAGGACACCAGGAACGAAGCAGTAGATAGGCCGATAAATTCTGCTCCTGGTGAAGTTAGCCATAAAACACGTGCACGTTTTTGCGTCCGAGGGCATAGCTTTCTGTCTGAAAATAATGCAGAAATAATTAGTGGAGCGGTGGAAAAAGAACCTCGTGACAGTCAGCCAACCGGGATCATAAATCAAACAGTCTGGGGAGGAAAAAAACACAAAGCTCAATGTGTGACAGTACGGTTACCGTATTCTCCCTAAAACAAAGCCAAGCTGCAATTATCAGCGCTGAGCCTGGATGAGTCAATGAAGTTCTATCGGTCAAAAGATAAGGTATAGATAGAAATCATTATTGTCGACCTGATTTGTATGCCTGCAGTGTATAATTTCACCAGTTGGTAGATGACACTGTACTTTAGCCTCAAGCAGGACGGATTCAAACAGTAGCAGCTTTTAAGTTGCCACAGGGGGAGCTATTGATGTTCCAATATTTATTCAATACTCATGATGTGTGTCTGTGAGAGAGCGTGTGGATGTGTGTGTGTGTGTGTGTGTGTGTGTGTGTGTGTGTGTGTGTGTGTGTGTGTGTGTGTGTGTGTGTGTGTGTGTGTTTGTGTCTTCAGCCAGGGATGTTTGCCAGAGGTTATTTGGCAAAAACTGGAATGCACATTTTCTTTTGGACAGTTTGACAGGAGCATGTCACCCTGTCTAGCCATATCAAATGAAAGATCTCCAACTCATTCACACATTTAAACTTTCTGCACCATATCAGCGTAATGACACAACTACAACTAAAATGGCAGTTCCCGATGCGAGGATAAAACGTGGAAGGTTAGTGGGGATAAATCCAAATCCTTATGCTTACGTTCACACCTGAGCCAGCAAGTAGTTCTGAAAACAATAACGGATATTAAAAATTGAAACTTTTAGGTTTAAAGTTCAGGGAGAAGCTATGTAAGGATGAAATCTTAACCCCGAAATTGTCTTGGCAGTGAGCAACTGTAGGCCTACTGTAGTAACTGAGAGACGTGGCTCCTGACACTGAGCATGCATGAGTGTAATGGCACACGGACAAAAATAAAGATATGTTAATCTGATGTTAGGACACCCGACAGAAGGGTATGATAATGATATGAGGAATGTATGGAGGAGGGACAGGTGCTTTGGTGCCCAGCATACAGCGCCACTTTGTGTTGCAGATGGGAAGTTAAGAAACAAAGACGCTCACTGGCCGGCTAACCTGCAAAATGGTGTGAGTATCTGAGATGGGTCCTGACTGTTGAAGAAATACAACGGGAATGTACGGAACTGAGGTCCTGGAGACTGCTTAACAAAGGGTCACGTTGCTTGCAGTCAGACTAATGAAACACACCACAGAAGCAGCGGCAGAGAGGATAAATGCCATGTTCTCCAAAGAACCATCCAATATGTTCTCCCAGCGGCAGTGCAGTAATACCAAGAGCTGAAATGCACAGTGCTGCGAGACAGACCCATCGCTCCAATGCTCAATGGCTAATGGCGCACACACACACGCTGAGCTGGACAGCGCCGTGTTCTGAGAGGATCCATCTGGGTTAAAGAAACATCATCACATGGACAACAGGCAATACAGACAAATCCAGGTGATGACAAATGACTGGACAATACTCATAACTTGTATAGCTAATACAATGACTTATAAAGAGAATGATTTAAAAACTTTAACGTCTCTTCAAGTGGAGCTCTTGGGTAAAGTCTGTGTGGGTGTTCTTGAAATATAAAACAACCCAAAATAACAATTATTGTGATGCAATTGATGTCCAAGACCTTGTACAGTGTCAATTCAAATATATATTCTCGGTATTATAAGAACAGTTGAGTATGCAGAGGATTCACACATCCATGCACTACTTTGAACCAAATAAGACTGAACATCAGCTCTTTGCACCTCCGTTTACTTGTGAGGGTTGTCTTGTCCTCTGTCTTTGACTCCATCAGAATCTTCCTCCGTTCACACCCCTACACTGACTTATTGCCTGCTGTAATAAAGGCGCTAGCTACTGATGTTGACTGACAGACGGCTAACGCAACCAGCTCTGTGCATGTGTCTGTGTCTGTGTGTGTGTGTGTGTGTGTGTGATACCCCAGGGCACAAACAACAACCTAAGGTGCAGGTTGTGCTAGCCAGACATCTGTTGTTAGTGGTGTGAGGTAAGTGAGTTTGACAGAGCTGAGATTGAACAGGAGGCATTCTGCCAGCCAGGTGAAGACAGAAGCTTCACCCTTACCAGAGACACAAACAAACACACACATACAGTATACTCACGCACACACACACACACATTACGATATAATCATCATACATTCATACAGTAGAGAGTGGCCAGGGCATATTTAAGACAAGGCATGCCCCCATGTGGCAGCAGCCCTGAGCTGGAAAACCACACTCTGTCTGTCACTCTACCCACTTTAATTTTCATCAGTGCAGACAAACAGTAGCGTATGATTGAGTATCCGTCCAGTGGGGGACGAGACAAAATGTGTGTCTGCATATTTGTTTCTCTCTCACTCTACAACGACTGTACCTCCTGTCTTTATTTAGCTCTCTAGATTTACTCATAAAATAAAGGAATTAGATGATAACGAAAATAAAAAAGATGACCTTTACAGTTTGGAAAAGTATAAATGTGTCATCACATTTTCACAGCAACTGCTATGAGGAACTGAAGCGTGTATGTAATTTATTAGCCACTTTATTCATGCCACAAAGGCTAGTTGAACATCACTAACAGAAAATCTGCATATCTAAGTTGCAGCTAAGACTTTAATTACTAATGAAATATGATGAAAATGAAAGACAATTTTCCTAATTGAATAATCCTCTCTTAATCTGACAATTACTGCAGCATTGAGCTGTTTCACAAAGTGTCTGGGGGTCTTTCAAGAGCTTTCACCTTTTCTTAGCGTTCAGTGAGTTACAAAGCCCAGCTGCAAACCACACAGACAATTTCACCTTTATTAGCCTGAGCAATGAAAGTAATCATTGAACAGAGCCCTCCTTTACACTGCAGTGTTTTATGGACATCTAAAAAGAAAAAAACAGATACCCAATGTGATAATTATTAAGAGACTTTTTCATTATTGTAAAAGCTGCATTAAAGGCTTCCAAAGATGCATGGAAACTCTCTCTCTCTCTCTGTGTGTGTGTGTGTGTGTGTGTGTGTGCCCTCTGGCCTACGCTTCAGGCAGGTCTGCTGAAACCCTCCCCCACATATCACTGGCCTATATCATCAGTCACAGCATTATACACCGTAAATCGTCTCCTCGTGCATACAGCGGCAGCAGGACCGATGCTTACTTTAGCAGAGTAAAGCACAGAACACGGTACCTTCTCTGTTTAAAGTCTACATAGAAAACGTGGGACTATTGCTTTTCCTGAGAACCAAAAATATTTTTTGCACGGCAGCCATTGCTATTATTACTATTATTATTATTAATATCACCAGTTCTGATTATTATACGTTGTATGAACCTGGTGTGCTGCTGCCATATTGGCCTAGTCTCTCATAACAAAAAAAAATGCACCTGCTGAAACCTAAAGCTTTTCATCTCTGATGAAAAAACAATCTGATCGGGAATCAGTTTCCCCCGTATTTCATACAGTAGAGGACAACGAGAGGCTGTTGGCTGTCGAGCAGAAAGTCAGTTGTGTTGAGCGGTCTGTGATGCGTTCCCTGTGTGGTGGCCACCGCTGCTATCTGCTGCGAGCCCGCAGCTACAGTGTGTTCCCTGTTTTATCACTCTCATCTAAATGAACCACACTCACAGCTGGAGAAAGGTGACCCGACTGCTAATCAACCACCAGAGCCACAGCGCACTGTGTGTGTGTGTGTGTGTGTGTGTGTGTGTGTCCCTGTGTGCGTATTTGTACTGCGGGACAGTTATCCACTCGGCCAGATGCTCATATGTTCTGTTGTATGCAGGTCCTTACAATCTGTCTCTGAGCTGATCTCAGAGAACATTCCACTCTAAAAGGGAAGGAAAATTCCAACACTCACTTTTCTGCCAGTCCTCTACTCCTTTTTTTTTTCTTTCTTTTTTCTCCTGCCTCTCTCCAACTGAGTATTAAATTCAGCAACTGAGAAGGTGACCTGCGTGCTCTGCCATAAAGAGCAGGGGAGTGGAGGAGTGTGGGGGGGAGGTGGGGGCTGAGTGGAGGCTGCTGGATCAGCAGAATCTGAGCGTTTAGAGACACACAGATGTGTATGTGCGTGCACCCGGCTTTTTCAGTCTCTCTTACACACTTACACACACACACACACACACACACACACCACGCCCTCCTCCTCAGTGGTGAGGCGTCTGGGGAGCCCAAGGGCGAGCGCTCGGCTGTCACCCTCCCCCACCTCCTCCTCCTCCTCCTCCTCCTCCTCCTCCTCCTGCTCCCCATCCCTCCCCCCCACCGTCGTGTGAGCCGCACCCCAGAGCCACCACACAGCAAGACACAGACCTGCTGCCACCTATCACTGCCACACTACAACACAACTCATACACACGTACGCAGGCACATGGACACGTGCGCTCTCTAAAACATACACTAACGCACCAACTCCACATTTCACACAAAGCACTTTGATTCGAACACGTAAATGTGCAAAAGCCCTCAGTCTCTCTCCCCCTCTCCTGCCTCCACTCTGTCAAATCTCTGCCTTCACACCAAACAGCTCCGTGGGGATTGGCAGGCAGGCGAGCAGAAAGGAAATAAATATGTTTCCTGACGACAGCACAGTTTTCTGACAGTATTCTGGCACTGGGCTGGGCTGCTGCGCTCAGACGGAGGCAGAGGGGAGCGTGAGCTGTAAGTGGATGTTTGTTCTAACAATCTTCTGCTCAGGCTGCTCACTGACTAGCCGGGACATTAATGTCTGTGCACCTATGAGGCCTTTTTTTTTTTCTTCCTGTCGTCCTCTGGCTACGGCTCCACTCACAACTCATTCATTACCATTACAAACATCTCCAGGCAGCACAGAAAAACTATGGGAGCCATGCATACATTACAATTTAAATCTATAAAATATTGCAGAGCTTGTAGAGACAAAGCATTGGGCTAATAAAAAAAAATGCAAATGAATGATAAGTACCTCCCATTTTGTTTGCATGTACACGTTTCATGCTAATTTATGTTAGGGAAACTATAGTACGGTATAGCTATAATCCTACATATATCCAGCATGCAGCTAAATTACATGAATCATGTATGCTGGGGCACCCTGGTGACCATGGGGTAAAGGCTCCAAACGTGAGCCCTAACGTGTCCTCACACATACAGATGATGCAGTCCGCACATATAGGGCTCTATTTAAACATAGCCTCGTCTAAGTGCATTTAGCGCATGTCCAATTTTGCTAGTTGAACGGCACATAATCTGGGGTTGTATTTATTCTCTTAAGTAGGTGTTTTCATCGGTGTGTTTTGGGTGTAACATTATATAAACCAATCACAGTCAAACCAAAGTCAGAACCTAGCCCATATTTAAATGATGGTTTCAGCAAATTGGTGTGAAAATGTTGTTTTTGAAAGGCTAAACACCAACAAATATGGATTGAAGCACAGTATTTTGTTTGATAAAAACATGTTGTAAATTTTGAAAAATGATGACATCTTTCAATTAGTTTTAACTGTTGGACAATACTCTGGAGTTCTTCCAAATGTTTGGACCACAGAACAATCCTACGCAGCCACCACTGGAATCTAATACACGTGAACCTGCCTATGTAGGCGCATCTTACTATCTGAACAATGTGCACTTTATTTTTTGTTGGTCAATGAAGCAACCGCTTTCCGCTGCCTCAAGATAGTAATGTGCCAACAATGGGCCGGTCTGCATGAAACTAGCAATGATGCGCTGTGCTGTGATGCTTTGCACTGGCTGTAAGATACAAGGTCCTAGTCTACACTGTCACAGAGAGGAGGACCCTCCAAGACAAGGGCAAATTACAACATTTCCTTTAGCTACGGACCCTGATGGCTATACCGGCGATGCAGAAAGAATCATTTGAGTTTAGTGAAACATTAAAATAGAGGCATGGCCCAGTCCACTGCTACGGCAATTTATCGGACTCGTAACACAGCTCCGCCTGCAGCCACAAAAGGCTTTACATAACTTTTTTTAATGTGTAGTACTCTCCAAGACCTGTAAACAGACTTTGTTGTGTACAGTGGTGACGTTCCCCTTCAATACTGATCAAAACAAACAAATTAAAGTTGGGCTCAACCTTACACGTCGGTGATCACTGAGGCAATCATCTTTATGAGTCTGATGAAAGTAAATGACTACATACTGTTATTCAGAATATGAATATACCACATTCATGCCAGACCAAACAGCTGGCTTTACACTGCACTACGTTGACGAATGAATGCCACTGCAACAGAAGATAATCTCTGTTCTTTAATGTTTACTTAGTCTTGTCTGTTCTTGCTGCTGCAGGACAGCGGAGAAGAGCAGTTTGACTGAGTCTGCTAATTTAGCCTAACAACAAACGCCTCGCAGAGACTGAAATGGGATGAACGATGGAGAGACAGAGACATGGAAAGAAGGGCGGAGATGGCAGATGGGTCACCGAACATTCGGGACGAGACGCCCGTATCAAGGCTGGTGTGTGTGTGTGTGTGTGTGTGTGTGTGTGTGTGTGTCATACAGGAAGGAAGCCCAAACAGCCGGTGCAGTTTGCCCATCTAATCAGATCACTGACAGAGAGAGAGAGAGAGAGAGAAAGTGAGAGAGACAAAGAGAGAGAGAGAGCCCTCTGAGGAACAGATGTAATTTCAGAGCACCAAAAAAACAGCTTAAAATGCTCCTGATCACATTAGCTCGCCATCACAAAATAGGATTTCTGCACTGCCACAGTGAATGCCCATTACAAATTACTTAGGCACTGCAGACCCGTAACTCAATAGGCAGAGAAGGGCGGGGAGGGCGGGGAGGGCAAACAGAGGGGCAAAGATGGCGGATCGATACTTATCAGTAATAATTATATCCTTCCTCCCACTTCTCCATCCTCCACCCCCCCCTCTGCTCCTCACCCTCCACCCTTAGTAAAGTAGAAACCTTACATTAATCATTGGGAGATTACTGTGCTCGATAAGATAATTAACATTATGGGGGGTACAGGAAGTCCTGATGATGTGAGGCAGTGGTCCAGCACTGAGGCTGCCAGGAATGTCCCAGGCTGGAAAGTGCTGAAGGAAGCACACGCAGGTACAGAGTAGGCTGAATTACAGTAGCAGCCTACTGAATGAAAAGGCCAGTTTGAGGGGAAAAGGGAAAAACACTGAAAAATGTGCATGCTGTCTATCAAGGGCAAATAAAAGCCCTGAGAAATTCATCATAGCAGTCTATTTGGACCGCAGAAATCAACATTATGCAAAGCGGATGGTAGCGCAGCGGGAACACGGGTGAAATGGAAAACAAATAAATCAACAGGGAGGAAAACAACATTGTTTGTCCTTTATCTGTACCTTTGTACCCTCTACCTTGTTCTTGATATTTCTATCGTTGCTGTTGTGACTAGCTTCAGGTTGTGAGTTCACTCGATCAGCCCATTGTGGTCGGGACTACACAAACGATTTGACTTCAAGATAATATAAGAGTAATTCAAGATCAAGAAATAGCTGCCTCAGGACTGAGGCACAAGCAGAGCACTGAGTGTACTGAAAGGCTATTGATGATACACTGGAGCCTCTACAACAGGTTTAGTATTTTCAGCCTTGCTTTAAATGTGATGCATCTATGTGCTGGTATTTCAGCAAGTAGTTATATCACTTGGTATGGAGTTTCACCAAAAACATTCTTTGACGTTATGTGGCCCAAAAACAACATAGCAAACAACTGTTCTGTATTTAAAGATATAGTGGAGTGATGTCTACCTGAGAAGAGAATGAAGTTGCTCTCCCTTTGTGTGTGTGTTGTAACCAGAGCTTCAGCCATCCTTTGCACTCTTAGCACCGTTAGCACCGTTAGCGGTCAGCCGCCGGCTCAGCCGTCGTCATGTTGAGAGCCCTATCTCGTATTTAGCACCTTTAAGTGAAACTTAAGTGAAAACTATTCTGATATGTTTGCAAAGATGTAAACTCCACATCACATATAGCAATCATAAAACAAACGTTTTAGGAATATTGAGGTAGATTCTTCAATGTTTGCCTAATCTCTCTTTGTCTCTCTCTAGTTGTATTGCAATATTACAGTAAGACAACAAGTAGACACTGGAGTACTTCAGCTAGATTGGAAGGAATATTCAGCTGGGGTCAGACAAAGAGTTCAAGATTCTTCCATGTGTCAATGAGAGAGGCAAGAGGGGGGATTGGCATGGAAGGAGCTGATAAGGAAGGGTAGAGAAAGAAAAAGAGCAGTATGAGGAGGGAGAATGTATCAAGCTCCAAGCTGCATTTCAGTCTGACAGCAGCTTCCCCCCCCCCCCCCCCCCCCCCCCTCCCCACCCTCCACTTGCTCTTGCACCACACACACACAAACCAACTCCGTTGCCCACACAACCACAAAAAAAGTGCGGCTCTCTGCAACATTAACACCGGACTTATTTGAGGTTAATTAGGAGAAGTGGTTTGGAACTAACTTGCTGGTGTTAAGCACTCTGGAGCAGCGAGTGTCTGCTGAATGGCCCAGAGGTTGGAATTTAAATCTTACTGAAGCCAAAACTGCCCCTCAGAGTTTTTCAGAATTGCTTTTAATGACATGCGCATGCACGGCTAAGGAGGTGATACTGGCAGGTCACCGGTTCAACCGCTGCGACTGGGCTGGGAAAAGATGTTTGAGAGAGGGAACGGAAAAAAAAAAGACCCTGCTCTCTCCTCTAACAACTGGTGTCAAGGTGCCCTTGAGCAAGGCTTTGTCTGAGCTGTCTGAATGTGTGAGGGGATAATCTCGGTATGAGGAGAGGAGAAATGTGAGGGGAGGAAGAGGCTAAACGCAGAAGATAGAGGAGAAGGACATGAAACATGAAGAGAGTGGACGGGGTGGAGAACATCGTTTGGGGAACGGAATGTAAAGTGGAATTAGAGAACGAGGAAAGACTCAAGAAGGAGTACGGCCGTGTATTGGGAGAAGGAGGAGCTCTCAGGGGTCCCCGGGTGGCTTCACTCCGCTCTTCTTAACAACCCCCTTATGGCCAAGTGGTCAGATAAGCAGCTAGTCGCTCCACAGGGCACAGCCAGGCCAGGAAGGCCATCGTTTTGACTGACAGCACACAGACAGAGTCCACCATTGATCTTCAAGTCAGATGAGGAACTTGGGCTCTCAAGGCTAAATGGTAGCGACAGGCAAGCCATCCATTATATATGATCGCTCCCTGTGGAGGATTAGCCTTCACATAACTTTGAAGATGAAAGAGGACATTGGCTAGAAGCACTTCTAATTGTTCTGTTTGATTGAGACAAAGACAGACAACGGAGAGAAGAACATTGCCATAAAACGACACTTGTCCAATTGTGGTTGGTATTAACAATAAATAATGACAAGGTAATGATGAATGAGCCCTTCAAACAACACTACTTGGACATTTACACACGCAAATATTGAGGGACTCACAAGCAATAGGTTCATTAGTCAGTGTGTTGTGTGGTAATAGCGTGGGACAGGTGATGGAGCAGGGTGTGATGATGCATCAACAACATCAGCCCTGGGTGGCGTCACCTGCAGAGGTAGCAGATGGCACACATGACTGGAGGGGAGCCATACACTCACACAAACACACCCTCACACACATGCAAGTGCACACACACACACACACACACACACACACACACAAACTGGCAAACTAGCAAATATTCACAAATTGCATCTGCAAAATTGGTATAAATAGGGAGTACTCTGTGAACATGTACATCAATGAGAGCACGTAGCATACATTCACAACACACAGAACAAATGTGATACCTTGTACTGATTCACACACACATATACACCATAAAAAGTTAACTTTCTGCCAGAATCTGCACTTTAATTGTTTTGTTTGCACTTTCAGGAGATGCATTTATCCTTGTGAAAGACGTAGGTGGTAATGGTCACCCCCACCCCCCTCCGCACCACAGTACCTCCTAAAGGAACTTTTTAATAGAGCTCTGTGCTGCCATGTAGCAGTCTCTCCTGCACTCAATTCTGGCTCGGACCAAGAATCTCATATGGTGGGAGTTGAAGTTTAAATAGGCTCCATTTCATACACAACATTAATGTCACCATAAAATTGATATAATATAAGTTATCAATAGGCTTGTTCACATGCACCATCATACCTAGAGAGAGACGCTACAGCAAAATCCAATATGTTCTCTTTTTTTGCACAAAGAATGACGGGTAATTGCTGAAAATCTTAATCAATTCTCCCAGCCTGCCTCTCTCTCCCTCCTGCTGGCTAAACGCTATCTCCAGCCATTCTTCCTCAGAACTAGTAATTTGATGCACTGTAATCACCGGAGTGATCAGAAGAAGGTAGGCCAGTGCTCAGTCAAATATCAGCTATCTCAATCACAGCAGCCACATTGCCTTGGGGAGAGCAGGAAAGGTGTGCCTGGAGGCTGGACGTGACATTTGGTTGGCTGTAATTTGCATAATCACTCTGATGGGGAGCCAATCACGGCAATTGTTCAAACAATACGCCTGATTAATGCTGTGGGAAAAGCCTCATTGTTGCAGGCAAGTTTCTGCGAGCTGCTGCATTTTCTGACTGTCCTTATTTCAAACACGCACACACACACACACACACACACACACAGGCACGCACGCACGCACACTATTTGTGAACTACTGTGGTGTTCTGAGCTTATCATGCACACAGTAAACATTTTTAATGTAGGTCATATAAAAGCTACCTCAGACACATTAATGTATTGATTATAGTTAAGTAAATGCAATGTTTAAATAAAAGCCAATTGTACATTTACCACGTGCAAAACACAAACATTTCGCCAAATAACAGCCACTACCGCAGAAGCCTCGACAATCCTGGTTTTGAAAAACATCAAACATTGTATGAATCCGTTAACGCTTAAAGATTGTGAACCTGAATAAAAAGAATAATTGTATAATAAGGATAACATTTGCCCACTAAAAAAAATAGCCCACTAAAAAGAAACAACAAACGAAAGCAACGCTAGATTGGTTTTACCTAACCTTTGACGGGTAAATGAGAACGCACGATCTTTGAACCGCAGTCATAATGATATAACGACCTTCACATTTCACATCAGAAATGTAGACTGCAGCAACTGGAGCTTAACCAACCGCTGCGCGGGAGAGAGCGAGAGAGGCAGTCAGCACTCGTGCAGAGCAGACCACTTCATTTCTCCGGCACCTTCCCTTTGATGTAAATAAAACATTATTTCAGATGTTCAATTAAGATAAGTACCCTTAATTTAAGACCTCAGTCAATGTGCTGCCATCATTATTCAGACCACAGAGCGCCTGGGCCCCCGGCTTCAGCTCAGGCATAGCACACAGTCACTCAGGGGCCTCGGCAAGCAGTAGAAGTCACAGTCAATTTCTCTGGAGCCCTCATTTGCTTAACAAGGGGGGAAGTCAGAGGAGAGGAGAGGAAAGAAGAGAGGATGTAGATATGACCAAAGTTACTTTGTAGACTGGAAGATACTACCGTGAGCACTAGCACTTGCAATTTGCCAAAATCCAGCCCCGTAAACAACTTCCAGGGCAGATATATTAAGTCCTTGACAGTGTAAAAAAGCTTCTGAGCTCTCATCTGATTGTGAGAGGACTTTGTTTGTACTTCGTTACAGCGCTGATACAAGATTAGATAAACAATGTGCTATCTGTACCCTGCATCTGTTTGACTCTGCAAAGTGCACTTTCCAATTCCACTGATGACCTTCACAGACAGCTGGTTGGCAGACACTAGAACTCAGAAGGAAGGACAAAACCTGTAGGAGAAGACACGCATTTATAAACTCATACTTGCATAAAGTTGTTCATCAGACATTATAACCTGATGTCAAAAAGACTTCAGACCGCACCAAGAAAAATTTGATACATAAAAACATCCGAGCAAGAGGAAATTCACCCCCTCACCTCGCTCTTCAAACAAAAGGGGCTGGAATGAATAAAAAAAAAAAGGTTAAACGGCAAGAATTATTCAACAGGGCTCTGGAGTAAACAGAAAATATATAATTAATGACAGACAGCAACACAAAGTAAGCACAGCCAAGCCACCAGAACGCATTTACGGACTCTCACTGCTCTGTTTCATCCAATAAATGTAGGAATAAGAGTGTCTGTTTCTCATTGAAATGCAGTATCCGTCAGTTTAATACCTCCCTGAAGGGTAACAGTGAGCTCTTGTACCCCCGGAGGCAGAACAAAAGTGAATGCTCTCAGGGGCTGTAGTGGATCTAAGAGCCATGGTCACCGGAACCAAAGTATCCTAAATATAGCTCTGCTCTGCTTCCCTGTGCATGGCTCTGCTCCATCATATTAGACTATA
Organism: Pholis gunnellus; assembly: GCF_910591455.1. Taxonomy (NCBI): domain Eukaryota; kingdom Metazoa; phylum Chordata; class Actinopteri; order Perciformes; family Pholidae; genus Pholis; species Pholis gunnellus. The sequence goes on from NC_136530.1 coordinate 8,212,487, forward strand.
CCGTCAGAGATATAAGGGCGGGCGGTGTCCTATTCTCCTGCCACCAGACGAACACACAGATAGGCGACCTTGAGCAGTGAAAACTGAAGAACAAGGGCTTGGGTTGCCCCTTATTTTGGTTCGAGTCCGATCGCGCGTGTAAGCTGTATGACACGCTCGTCTAGTTTCTTAAGTTGCTTTTCCAACTGTTTCAGCTTCCGCCATGTGGACAAATTAAAACAAATCACATCCACAGCAAGCTCGCACATGAGAGTGTACTATAGCGCCGCAGAAGAGGAACGCGCAAGACCTCGCACGTCTATTCCGAGCCAGAGCATCTCACTTTCTCTACTCCAGCTAGTGTTAATTAGCAACCTCATTAGCGAGGAGTCATGTGCACACACTCGTCTGCATTTATCTTCCACTAGTTCTCATTTTGTTGAGGAGGAAGACGAACAGAGTGGAGATGGTTTGGAGGGAAATAAATGAAAACAATCTCCTAAATGTTTAATCTCTCTCAGAATGGATGCTTGTTGGACTCCACGCGGCGCCGATCGTTTTCGTTTGGTACGAGGATGAAATTTGAATGGAACCTGCGTGGGGTGTCTCAACCACATCAGATACCAAACACTGGCTCCGTTTACATCGTTTTATGAAGGGAATCCTTCAAGTTCTTGAAACAAAACAACAAGAGAGGATGTTAGTGAGGGGGGAGGATGTGAAAGTGTTAGAGACAGAGAGAGAGAGACGGACGGAGAGAGAGAGAGGGAGAGAGAGAGAGAAAGAGGGGGCATTGACAGTGATAGAAACTGCCCTGGCCTCTCAACTGGTCTCCTGAGTGGCAGGGCCTGTGCCAGCCTGTCAGCCTGTCTGTCATCACCATTGCTTAGTATTCTCCTTAAGACCATCTGCCTGCTCATTATACACAGCCTCTTGTTCTGGACTGACATGTTTTCTTTACATCGATATTTTCATTGCAGCTCAAACGTCCGTCCGTCCACCCCCCCCCCCCCCCCCCCGAAGAGCGGGAGGGCAGTGAGCCTGCCCATGAGGCACACTTTGAGATGGAACAATATTTCATGAGAAACTTTATTTATCCCGGGCGATGCCGTGATACGATATGGACGGAGAAAATAAATGACCACGATGTCTTTTTATCTCTGTGATGAACAGAAAAAAAAAGAAGAAGAAGCCTGATACAGTAACAGCTCTACCTGCTACAGCCGCGGCCGTTCTTCTCATATCTCAATTGCTTTCACAACCAACTTTAATTTCCTCTAAATGACGACATCATCAGAAGCCAAGGTTAAAGGAACGAGCCAGTTTAATAACGATCTCAGCTGTGCTATCTTACCGGCTGGAGGATAAAGCAGCCAGCCAAAACAAGATCAAGGAGCGGTGCTATTAGTACTGCAGTGTCATTGGTGAGGTATACGGGAACTAAGAGAGATGCATGGCCAATAACAAAAGAAAAACACATTAACAACAAGCTATTACTGGGGAAGGATTACAATTGAAGAAAAACTCAAATTGTCTTCTGTTTTTGTTGCACAGGAAAAGGCAAGTTGAAATGGTAGGAGAATGCAGTTCAGTCATAAAAGCAGTGTCAGGCTTCTCCAACAGAATTTCAGCATTTGCACAAAAGGTCACCAACACAAGATGGATGTACTATTTTGAAGGCGCCTATACCTACCCGGATTGCCCAACCCCACTATACAAAAACCCACTCTCGACAAAAGTAGCCTGAGTAGAAATCCTCCTCCTATAATTGGGTGTGAACATTGTTTTCTGTAATAATACGCTGTCGGGTGGCGGTATTCCCACAGAGCATGTGCTTTCATGTCTCCTATTCCATGTTATCTGTCAACTTTTCAAAGAGAGGAGCGCTGTCAGACCCCCGTGCTCGCTGTGTCACTCTCATTATAAGCCTAAAAAACAGGACAGATATTCAATTTAGATAAGTCCCCAGACCATGCTTGCCTCGCCTACATGAGACAATGCTCTATTTCTCCCGACCATGCTCCACAGAACATGGATGCCGCATTGTCCCTCACTCCGACAGGGCTAAGCAGAGGAAATTTCCAATTACGGATCGAAAAGGACAGTGAGGAGAAAAGCGATAGAGAGAGTAAAGAATGAGAGCAAGAAAGTAAAAAAAAGACCTCGGAGGTACCATGACAAGGAGTCTTTCCTTTTATTGGGTCGCCGTTTAGTTCTCATATTTATCTAAACTCTGACGGAAAAGTTGATTTCCTTGGAGTGTCGGGCTACTCACAGAAGTAAAGGAGGGAAGTGTGGGAGCGCTAGAGAGACGAGAGAGTCGCACAGACAGAACAAGTGACAAAACAAAAGAGATTGACTGTCAGAAATGTTTTCCCTGTACCTCCTGTGGAGAAGCAAAAATAATTAGGCTGAAGGAAAACAGGGTTTCTCTGCTCGCGTACAGAAAACAATCAGAGATAGTCCAGCTATGGCAGACACACTAATAAAGAAACAATCAACCTTCATTACTTTCCATGTGCTGAACCCTTATGATCTCATGAGAATATTGTGATCACAACACAATTGAACTCAAAATGAGATAAACTGTCAATATGAATCATCTTTCAGTGTGATGAAAATCAGCTTTTTATGTCTGTACTTCCTGTGTTTATCATGATGATTTGGATCTGGTATTATATGTATGGTTTATAAGCTTAGGCATTTGCTTTACAACAAATGCATAGCATGATTATATCTCCGCGTATAGCTACAGTATAAGGTCCTGTAGCATCGTTCTGGTTTACAAAACCACGGATCATCTATCTGAATTTGTCTCCTGTGATAACAGCCTGCTCTCCAATGTGCAAACACGCACACAAAACATATCCAACCCCCCCCCCCCAAAAAAAAGAGCTGTTCGGCTCGCAGTAATGAAAAGGGAGTCGACTGCCTTCAGGTGCGTCTGTGCTGATGTGTGTTGGCAGGCGCTGCCTCTGCTGGTGTACAAAAACACAGAGAAATCTGCTCTGCTGTCCTGCCGCTCTCAACCATGGAGGACAGCGGAGGCTGACTGACAGGATTTGGAGCAAGCGTCTGGGAGTCACAGCCAAGACCCGGGCCACAGCAGCCTGCGTCTCTCTGAGCGAAAAAGGTGGCTCTTCACACTCCAGCAGGCCTAGATGAGCCACTGAATCTGTCAGCACCAGATGCACTGTTTGTGTAAATGTGCGTGTACATGCTCCTTCAAAGTGCTATTTTTTGGTCTGTGCCACTTCCGCAGTTGTAAAAGCCGCTGACATATTCCACATGCTTATTTCATGTAGATTTAGGGCCCACAACACAGGGCTGTCTTCTAATCTCAGCACGTAAATAGAGAAGCCATGTGGACAGGTGTTAGGAGCAGATCATATTACTCACTGACTCTTTGGGGTGCCTCGGAGCGCCGGAAAAGCCATGAATATTTCCTCAAGCTAATGGAGGTGCCAGCATTAATATTCACTGAGTGTGCTGTGATTTACAATGGGAAAGACCATCGCGATATTCATCAGGGGTGTTCACCGTTCCCCCGACCGGCAGGCAAGCCTCGGGCTTGCGTTTCAGCGCCTTGGACAGTTCAAAGGGCACACTGAGGCCAGGATGGGACCTGAATGTTAAAACCACCTAATCTACTGTGCAGCGTCGGCATGCATTAGCTGGCTTAACCCACCTGCTGTTATAAACCTCATGAACAGCGCCTCGCTATCGCTATGCAAGGCTCATGCGGCCCACTGACACGGAATATAGGGCACCAAACTGATTTGAGAGGCTCGTGAGGGACCTTTCATCAATATTCATGAAGGATTCCTGGGCTTCCCGACTGTATGGCAACGCCTGCGTTAATACTCATGAGGCTGGGGCTGTGATGGGCCGTGGGTGTGAGGAGCAGCAGCACAGGGAAGCCCCGACAGAGACGCTGGAGTTTCAGGACCACGGACAGTTCCGTGTGCTGCACTGTGTTACTACGGGCCTTAAAGGAAAACAAATCACAGTACGGATAAGACACATGGATGCCTTAAGAATGATGAAGCAACATTTCACCACAGCTAGTCACGGTTCAACTTTCTGCCATGCCCCTTCCAATGTAAATCAATAAGGCAGAGGCAAAACTGACTCTTCAAACTAAGCGCCCAATACATTATTTATTCCAGCGTCACTTTAAAGACGTCCCCTCACACTGAAATCTGTCCCAAATTTCTGTTATTTAACTTAACTTTTAAGCAGCCTAAAGCAGACAAACAAACAGTTTTGTATGCATCAGTGGGCCCTCATGTTTCCTCTGTGCAGAGGATGCATCAACAAACTTAGCATGTATGAACTGACTCACAATACAAGCTATGGCTTGTATTGTAATAAAACTGTTCAAACTAATGAGGGGGAAAGTCTTTGCAGCACTTGTGATGACTCCTGCTATTTATAGCGGCGTTCACGCACAGACGTGTTGCTTTGGAGAGACACCTTTGAACTTGAATTCTTTTGAAGAGATGCAACTCTTAGCATTCAGACAGGGAGGGGCAACGCTCTCACTGAAGCGGGAGAACCAAAGTTGCTAAAATAGGAGAGTTAGTTGCGCAGAACTAAACTTGGTTTCCTTTTATAACAAAAATTCTAACTTTTTCCTAATTAGAAAAAAAAATGCTACTTAGTGGTCGCAAACCAGAGAGCGGAGCACCGCTGAGTGCTTGTTAAATCAGGGGTGTCCATCATGCTTGAAATTGCCCTGTGAGGTTTATTGTTGCTTTTATATATATTTTTTAATTGAGCTAAAACTGACACTGTAATTACATACAGTAGGTTGCCAAAATGAAACCCTGTTTGAAAAATACACATATGACTGGCACATAGCTTAAATAAAGTGAATCCTGAAATATATAATACAACACAAGGTCAAATAAGGTAGAAACTAAAACAAGTTTCATACAGATGCACTTATAATGATCACAGCAGGTTTTTTATTACCAACACAAACAAAGGCTAAAAGCTATAAAATAAAAAAAGCAGTTAAAGTGCAGTACAGCAGCAACACAGGCTCAGCAGAGGGCCGATGTCTCGGCACATTGCAGAACACAGAGAGCTTTATAAAGGACATTAAAAGAGCAGCGTACAGCGTGCAAGCCAATAATATCAGGTCCGCTAACAAGTGGGCCAACTGGCCAACAAGCCAGCCAGAAGAGCAGAGACAAAAACTGAAGAGTGAGCCAATCAAGCATGAGGTCTGGGGCGGCTTCCTCCTATAAACATCATGTGACCTTACAACTTGACCGGGGCCAACTGTCAGTCAAGTATCACAAAGGTAAACAGCAAATATGTAGCAGTTACAAAATATTGATTCATCTAAATCTAAAAAAACAACAAACTTACACACAGCTGACTGCCCTGTGGTCAGGGCTCCTTCCTGTCCTGTTGACACACACACACACACACACACACACTGTGTACATGCCAACCACGCCGCTGTCCCACTCACTCACATACACACATTCATATGTAAACACCCAGAGACAGGCTGTTCCTCTCTGAGTGAGTGCAGCAGAGCGCAAGTTGCTTAATAACTGGCAATGATGGGCTGCTCGGTCCCAGTCGGAGACCAACCTGAAGCGCTCTGCCCAGGATGTCGACTCCACTCACATCAATTACCGCTCACTGCTAGCCCGCCTGCACCACAGCACTGACTGACAACTAGATAGCGCTCTCACGACTGAGGGCTATGGTGACTTTGGATCTAGGTTTGCGGCCGTCAGTGTCAAATGTCAACGTCAACTTGCTCCCACAAGTGTCAAGTAGCCACTCAGCTTCAGAGGCGACTCCCCAGACCCTGTTTACCGTGGGCGAGGTGAAAGGGGGGAAAAAAAACAGCTCTGAGGTTAGAAAGGGAGGCCGAACTTCGACAGGTGGCGGTTTCACCAAGAATGAAGTATGAGGAGAGGAGACAAGAGGAGAGGAGTGTCAGTTATTAATCCAGTGGGGTGCTATGCAAGCCTGGGTAAGTTACCAACTGAAGGATGCCAGAGACAAGCCAAATCAGTAGTGAATACAGCTAAGCTAGCAGCAGCTATCATAAGAAATCTTCTTCGACTTCAAACGTTAGCCAGTCGCAAGCCTCTAAAAAGAATAACAACGGACCTAGCATTAAGTGAATATCCCATCAAAACAGTTTAACCCACATGTGCAAATCAGCACTTATGTCAGCACTTTCACATTTCAATCACAACGGCACGAGAGCGACACAGTGCACGGACCGAAAGGCTTTGCCAAGTCACAAAGCTCACCTAAAGAAATTTGAGCTTTGCCAACCACGTGGAATTATTCTGAAGTAATACCAAAGCAAATACCCGCAATAAGCTGGAGCCAGGAGCAAGAAAAAACCCTGGCAGCCAATTCACGAGGCACCATGACTAATGCATCGCCCACTAGAAGATCTGTCAGACGGCAATAAACACCGTCACCACCCCCCACCCCACCCCACCCCACCCCATCCGTGGCTCCTCATTGCCTTATGCTACCTTCTGATTGGTGTGTGCATTGGTCTTTCTCGAGGGGGGCTAAGGCTCCATTGTGTTCTACCCTTGACTTTTCTTCAGTAAACCATTTTTATTATTGCTCATTGTATTTATAATGGTCTAACCGGAAGAGTCGGATGTTTAGCTGAGCTGTGGGAATGCTCAATCTCACAGTGAGCACACATCCTCTGTGCAAAAAAACCCACCAAAAACAGAAGAGACTTTGACTTTCACAATCATGGCCAACCCAAAATAAGTCCTCCTGCTTTTCTACTCTGTAACCCAGAATGATTCACTCTGATCTGTGAGTGTGACGTCTTGTCAGTGAAATCAACATCAGGTCAACCAGCTAGAGTGGACAGCTGTCAACTTTCTAATTTAGAGGGTGTCAGATGTCATTAACTTGAACATCTTATCCTATCATTGTTCAAAGATAAAGATAATAAAGAATCCCCTTAAGAAGCCAAAACTAGAGCTGCATCGATTCATCATTTGACCTTCAAAGCCGGGCGTTTTTTAGCTGATCAGCCAAAATCAGTGACCGACAGCAGTGTAAAATAGATTTTAAAGAAGGAATTATGAACTATTCAACTTCATAACACTATCTCTAAGTAGCTTATAATACATAATAAAACTACTAATGCCCCAAAAAAAGCTAAAAAGTGTGATTTAGTATTTTCTTAATTGATAAAGTGGTTGTTTTGCTCTTAATCAACTTAAGATTTCTTAAATCAATTAGTCACATTTTTAAGGCTTTTTCATGCTGGATGACTAATTACCAAGAAGTTGATATGAACACCTAAACACAAGATTTCAAGGAATCTGGAGGTCAGACTTTAAAAACAATTTGAAATAAGAATCGGCCCATAACTTTGGAATCGTTGCATCTCTCACCAAAACCTACAGTGAATTCGTCAGCACCATCGTCTATATCAAGTGTCTGTGTCGCCGCAGACTAATATAGCTTATACGTACATACAGATGCGTTGGGATACATGTTCCTTCATTACACAGAATATGAGTGCAGTTTATTCTGAAATAACTCATATAACATTTTGGATCTCTGTCGGGTAGATGTTAGGCAGACGCCACTGGGCATGCTCAGGGATACAGCTCCATGTTTACGCTGCTTCGCCGGTTTGACGAGAAACACAGCGTTGTGTTTGCTATATAGCACTGAAGTACGTTATTACACCTATTCAATGTAATTCCAAGGTCTGGATGAAGCCACTTCTTCTATTGTAAGCTTATGAAAGGGATTCCTGTGGGTTTGTAAATAATGATTAGAAACCAGAGGCCTTGGTCTGCATGTTCTGCTGCTATTGTTCTTGCAGACCCTCAATAAGACAGTTGAGCTCAGAAGGGATTTCCACAAGGTCCATGTTGATCACATCTGGCCCTGCTCTGGCACGGGCCCTTTATGATAGAGAGCAGGAGGGTCTCCCATCTCTCCAGACACTAATATACAAGACCTGCTCCTTTTGAAATTGACTGTGACCTCTGCCACACTTGCAATGGACTAGTGCTCTCCGCTGTATGGGATTTTTGATCTCTCTCCGCCGTTCTCTCTGCTCTCTTATCAGCTTTTTTCTGCTGGGATATTAAAGTGTGCACAGTGACACTGGCACACTCATCAACACTTACTGCTCACACATGCTCGCGCGCACACATACACACGTGCACTGGCAGGCACACTCAACTATAATAAACACAAGCTGTGCTCAGACTTGAAGTTGTAAAAAAAAAATTAAAAAAAATTGGGACAAGCATATTTGCGGAGTGTCAAAATGTAATAACTTCCTTATTTCTATTTAGTTTGTTTTCCTCATCAGCAAAATATTTTAATCTGCTCCAGAGTCCTACTGTTATAAAGCGCACCGGCTGCACTGCACTGCGCTCTCAAGACGGCAGACTCACATACGGCAGTTTGGGTTGCTTGGCAAGGAAAATATTAAAAGGTCTCACTTCCAGAGATGTACTGAAGTTCACTCACACATGAATACGCACATTCAGAGTGTGATTAATTATAGCGCACACACAAATGCCCACATGTGACAGTTCACATTAGAGCATATGGATTCACGCAGTGCACTCTCATTGGTGTCATATTCTATTCCAGGCCGTTGGTGTTTTTGTGTGTTCTCCTAAATGCCAGACATTATGCGTGTACGTGTGTGGGTTTTTCCTTTGTGTCAATATCTTTGCTGCGAAAAAGGTGTGTTTGTGCACAAGTGTGTGAGTGTGTGTGTGGTAAGGGGGGTAATAAATCATGATCTGAATGTGGAAATGGCCGGGTATGAAACCTCACGCTCCCGCTGCCACCTCAGGCAACTGCTGCCCTATACCAGCCAACAACCGTCACATTTCACATGCGCTCTAATCAACAGGGGAAAGTGCAAATGGATTAATATAGTCAGAAGGCTAATGCTCCAGATTACGGCGCACAGCAGTCTAATATGAAATGTATGTGTTGCTGCTGGGACATGATTGGAAAAGCTGCTGATAGATAGAATGTTCTATTAAAAAGTAGGCAATGCAATCAGATTTCACAGGCTGACACTGGCCTAAAATATGAAAACACCAGACATGGGGCAGCAGGTCTTTCTTTAACTGAGCCTACACTATGTTCAAATGTCACACAGCGGTTACAATCTAACTCAAACTCTCCAGCCGTCAAAGTTGTCCTGGGTTTGTGATTACAGCTGCTTTTATTCCTGCATTTGAGCGCCTTTTTCTATGGAAATGCAACATGCAAACAAAAGAAAAGTGCACTCTGTTGTGTACCTGTTCTGCCTCTCAGAGACATGCAGATGCTTTGTGTAAAGAGCTGAGCAGATTAGCACTTCATTACCGCGCTAGATTGTTTAACGAAGACACTCGGGGAACAGAGAGGCAGCTGGATTATGACCAAGCCATGTTTTCCATTTAGACAGGATTATTACTTCAGACGGCACACCTCGCATTGGGAATATGACTTAAAATTGAGGAACGCACCAATCAGCCAATCATCTCATGTAGCCTAACTCCCCTGTCTGATGAGGCCCGAACTGACAGAAAGCTTTGGCATCTGCCTCCAAGACGAAAGTTGAACAACTCCTCTGTACTTTTAGTGCATGGAGGATTAGACAATGAATGGTATGTGTGTTTGTCTATCTACTCTTTAAGAGCCAACAAACAGCTTTTCCTGATGTCGCTATTGTTGAGAGAGTGGGAGGAAAGAGGCAAGCAAGAAAAGTGGTTCTCCAAATTCACCATGGCACATCGCTCGTACTGAGCCCAGATGTGCTTTGTGATTTCATTCAAAAGGAAAATATATCTCAGAGGAACGACTGACTTTAGTAGAAGACTTTCTACATCAACTTCTTTGTTATGGTCTTGAAAGTTTTTTGTCTTGAGAGTTTACGAATACTTTTGGACCGTCTTAGACCATCTGAGTAACATGTATGAATCTGGAAAATAGGCGTAGCTCCCCTTAAAGAGTCGTAAAACGCCTAATTAAGAAAAACAAACTGACATCACATACATTTGCTCTGCTTACGTGCATTTTGGTTCTCATCCAGCGCACGCATATTCTCCTACCTACAGTAGATATGCAATGTAGTGGCAGCTCCGAACAATCTCTAAATCTCACTGCCGCTAATGTCTGCGCCTCGTCGAAGGTTGGATGAGTGCAACTCTCTGAAAAGGCCGTGTGAGCAAAAAGACATTGAGCAACAACGTGCCTCCCTGGATGCCCCATAAAGTGGCATTATTGTGTTCTGAGCAAAGGGAGGAAATGAGAATAGAGATGAGGTCCAACGGCAGTGACAGGAAATTAGTTCTGTTTGTCCTCCGAGGCACCAGGTACTTCATCAAACCTGTGTATGTGAGAGCTATACTGTACATGTTACAGGGCCTCTGAGCCCTCAGGAAGCGTGTGCATAACTATGAGGAGACAACCTGACATGACAGCAAAAAAGGCACGCAATTATCCTCTTCCTCACTGGGGCCCCATCATAGACACAACAGATCAGACAGATGCATGTGAACAGAGGCATGCATATCAATGGCCAAATAAATATGCATTCATTCGTGGACTCTTAACAATACAGACACTCTATTCAGACCTTCACTTAGACCGCTGTAACCAGAGTTATAAATGTTCTAACCTTCAACAGCTTTTCTTTATCAATGATTTTCTCGATGGAGTAACAGATCAATGTTGTAGAAAACACCCAACACTTGCTCACTCCAATGCTTTTCAGGAAAAGGCCCTATTTTTTATGTGTGTGGGTGTGTGTGTCCGTGTGTGATCCAGTATGTTTTTACTGTCCTTCCCATTCTGCTTTCATCCGCTGTGTCTCAAAGGACAGAAAAGGGAGAGGGAGACTGCAGTGTTTAAAGTGGGCCGTCAGTCGGTTTCCCTGGAGTTCCCCATCCTATAGGAATCTCATTATCAACAACCGCTGGCACATCAGAGACAAGGGATGCAAGTGTGTTTTGTGTGTGTGCGCACAAAAGGGTGTGTATATAGTGTGTTGATGCGAATAACTTAGAAAGACGACAAAAAGAAAGCAAGAGAGGAAGAAGGAAAGAGGATGTGCACTCAAGAGGCCATCATTTTGTAGAATCTCAAATACTAAAATGTCTGCAAGGAGCCATTTTACTCATAATGAACACTGCTCTGCCTCAACACGAGAATATAGCTCGATGTGTAGCCCAGGCGGTGACCTCGGGTCGGAGAAGTGAAGCCAATGTGGGAGTGTCTTAAACTTGCATTCTTTTAAATAGTCAACAGGGGGCGACTCCTGTGGTTACAAAAATAACTCCGATCGTATCAAAGTCTGTGAGAAAATGACCCTTCTTATCACTCATTATTATGTTCTATATCTATTGTAATTATGTTCCTATTTAGAGTAAAATAGATAGAGCAGGGTATGATTTAAGGCGTGGCTACCTGTTGATCGACAGTTTGCTACCAAGCAATGTCTGGGAGCTGTCCGTGTTTTCAAAGTTAATTTAACGCCTAAAAATATCTCATTCAGCGTTCGGTTGTACTCAGCTCCAGCCTCTGGTGTCTCTTCTGGTTGCAAAAAAAACAAAAAGGCGACGTCCGAAATGCTGAAGTCGAGGCGTCACAACCGCAGTCGACTAACCAATGGGTGACGTCACGGTGACTACGTCCACTTCTTATATGAAGCCTATGATGTAATCAACCCTTTGGTCTTCAATCCTATTGATGATCATGGGCTGTTGATCAAAGTGACACTCTGGGATATGCATATTTTCAACAATAATTGTTTTTGACATTATTTGTAATGTCGGTATGTTTTACTGTTACCTGTATTGGAAGTCAAAAGGGATTATTCTGTGGAAAGCCTCGTGATCCATACAACATCCTCTAAACGTTGAGGGTTTGACAGATCTACACTTCCAAGTTAAAGGTAAAGGCCTGTTCCTTGTGAGGAAACACCACAAACATATAGCTGACTAATGGTTAGAGCAGGCCTGAAGTACCTCATAATTCTGCTAACTCACAGGAGCGAGTAAGCATCCATACTTTCATACATTCCATACATGAGCTCGGTTTAGCAAGCAGAGTCTTTTTATTGCCTCTGTTATTTGTCTTGAGTTGATTAAAGTCAGCCTGCCTTTTGTTTCTCTGGGAAGTAAGTTAACAGAGAGAATGTCATCTGAAATATTTTGATACTTGAGAACAATAGACTATTTATTTTGCAACTTTGAAACCTTCGCCTCTGCCTTGTCTATTATTTCCCTATATCAAGACACTTCATTCTTTGATATATTATTTATTTCACCAGCAAATGGTCTCTGTATGAATAAAATTGACATTTATGGGGAGAAACTGCAGGTGAATAGGAACATTTTGACTAATCGATATCAACATGAAACTTGCAGAGTATTTTTGGTTTAAAAAGTTTTCTAAAGGTTAATGTTTAAATACGGCAACTGAAGCATTATCTAATGCTAACTGTTGGTGAATTTAGGAGATGCAAACAGAAGAAGTGTAGTAAAATAAACATGTAAATGTGTATTTTGGATATTTTCTTTCCACTAGTCTGAAAGAAGACATGTTATTGTGTCTCACCTTAATAACGACTGTTCTCTTACACCTGCATACCATGATAAGTGCAGAGGCTATCCAGCCACAGTCAGTAAGCAGTAACTAATACTACTTCTCTACGTGTTATTACTCCTGTTTTTCGTAATCTCATTATTAGACACCGACAGTCAACTTCAACTGCTTCCACAGACTGCTAGCGTTGCCACCCACTGGAAAGCTGGGCAGCTGGTTAGTTCCCCCCCATGCTGCCGCAGCGTTCCATGTGATGTTTCTTCTCAACCATAAAGGGATTATTGGACTTCCAGTCAATAGTAAGCAGATTAGACTGAGCTACGTGTGTTAGCAGACACCACACGAATAGACCAGCAGCTCTAATCCCACTAAATACACACTCTCCCTGGCACATGACAGAAATATAGAATGAAGATTGTTGATTTACAACACCGCACTGAAAACATGTTAAGTGGAATAAACAATGATATATATCGAGTTGTTGTTACACGTTGTATTTTTCAAATTTTACCACAAATAAGACGAACATGTAGCCGCTATATAGGTGCTTAAGTATGACTAAATGTTTTGGATGTTTATGTAATGTATCCGAACATAATTCTGCCACAATCACACGGCTTTATAGCAGTGAAATGAATAAATAGAGGCCGCACATTTAGGGACAATTATTCTGTGCCAGCCTGGTTTATTACTGCCTTTTCTAAACCATGCAAATCTGTACTGTCAGTGGATTTAAGTGTCTGAACACTTTGTCTGAGGTGTCATTGTATGTTTTAAGTCGTGCTGCTTCGCCTATATTACGAGCAACACAAGTCATTTCTCAGAAAATTACCCTTGATGGTTTCTACATTTGGTAAAACTCAAGATTGAAAAACACCTCAACAGCAATAGTTTTGGCTGTGGGCTTGATAAAAATGAATGCTGCTATAATTGGTTAATTTATTAAAATGACCCATACACCAACACAATTAAGCATGCCAACTCACAGCTACCTGCCACGCGCATTCGTACACATGTAGCCGCAGACAAGCCGACCGACGAAGAAGGTGCTTCTGAGCAATGTTAATTAAAAGGTTAAAAAGTAGCTAGACGTTTAATATGTAAGTTAATGGGTGAAAAATCCGATAAGCTCCGGTGTTAACATTAAAATGACCTTTTTGGGCTAATGGTGGAAAGAAGACATGGCCACCAGTGCTGGACAGGCTGGTGAAATCACCTCAACCAACCATCCCCCATTCGCAATTTCTAGCCCTTGTTGCAATTCCGATATTAGTCTGAAAGGTAAAGACAGCAGGCGTTTCCTACCCCTCTATCATAAACCCATTAGATATGATATATAAATATATCTTCTCCTCTGAGGTGCAGGTCTGCACAGATGGGGGAGCATTTTGACAGAAGTCAGCTTATCAGACGTGCCTTATCTCCCTCAGACGGTTTGTAAAGAGCAAAGACGCAAAGGAGAGAGAGAGAGAGAGAGAGAGAGGCACAGGGAAACAGAAAGAGAGAGAGAGAGAGAGTGAGGAACAGCCACAGGTCATAAAGCCACAGGACTGTTGGTCGTGTCAGATTCGCAGCCCTGCAAGGGTCATTCTGTCACCGAGCACACAGCTGGGGCACTCACCTTGATCAGGAGAACCAAAGTTGACTTACATGTTGTGCTGTCTCTTTCACCTGACCTCAAACTAGACACTAGTCGCACAACAAAACTTCCATTAATTGAAAATGAAGCTTCACTACTTCAGTGTAGTGAAGCTTCATTTATTGTAGAGTAACGTGTAGCTTAGCTTACTACACTTTCCAAGTAGTTTTTTGTGAACTTAACATATATTGTTACAAAAATAACATCTGCTATGCTTTGAAATCATCTACAATCCCCTCCTTCATTCATAACGTCTTTCAAGCAGAACACTCCTGCTCTTGCAGGTTTGGGATCGTTACGAAACGGTCAACTTTCAATGTTAATCACTTGCAACTGTTTTTGCACGCTCGTTACGCTGTAATACAGTAATAAAAATGCAACTTCGGTGTAACTTCATGGTGAAAAGTCCAAACTATCAAAACAAATGACCCTGATAGTACGAACGACTTCTAAAGTTGCTGACTCCAGCTGCTATATCGCAGCCATTTTTGGTTCATTAAGCTGGGAAGGTGAGACCTTGAGTTCAGGACTGGCACACTGATCTCAATAAGCAAGCTGCCAAAGGTCACTCTCATAAAGCCGCGGTGGGAGCTCATCCAGTGCAAGTAAAAGCAAAATGTCTTGCCGCCATTAGTAACTAAAAACACGAAGCCCCGAGAAACTTGCAAGGGAATAACAAAACTAGCCTTTAGCCGTCAACAAGCAACATTACCGAGGTACTACTGTTAACAGCAGGGACACAAACTACTGCAGGATTGGTACAAAATAATATGACCATGGCTCCGTCATTACAAGACTGAAGAAGTGCTGAGTGAAGGGATCTAGGCTGAATATCAACTAGCCTAAACTAATCATCATCAACTGCCGCTCGAGACAAGGTTAGGGACTCAGTTCGGCAGGTAACTAGTCAACTAAGGGCTGATTTATTTTCCGGTGGGCTGATTTATTTTGTGCTTATATCTGGAAAGGACCTTCCATCTGGCAGAGCACAAAATCATCAACACTGTAATTAAAATGCAATTACCACCTCTCTCCTCTTCCTGTTACACAGTAATCCCTGAGAAGTCTTTCCATCTGTGCCATACACACACGCTCTAACAAAAGCGCATGTACAGTTCCAATGCACACACACACGCGCACTCCGACACGTTTCTTTTTCCTCAATCCTCGGCGCACTTTCAACTCGCTGCCCCCGTCAGCACTCCACGACAACATAACACTGTCTTACAGCTTCCAAATCTGCTCTTCAACTCAGCTTACAGTGCAAAGCCAATCTGTGTGTCTGCACAAATCACCTTCTCATCCTTTTGCACATTCTCCTCCTTCTCACCATGGTTCCTTCAATCCTACATATCTTATTCAAAACCCCCGTTGTGCCAAAGAAAAGAAAAAAGAAAAGAAATGAGCAGGGGTGTTGTACTGGATTGTGAATTCTGTTACCCATCTGTAGTTAAGAGACTCGAACTGATAAAATAATACACATGTCTGTGTATCGAACACTTACTGAGTGCCAACCCAATTTTGTCACATTCTAAGCCTTGTTCACTTGTGTTTTTGAAACATTTGTGTACTATTTAAAGTCAGGCACCAAACTAAAATGTGTTGGGATCTGTACTAAAACTATCTTATCAAGACACTTCAAATGATAGTCATTGTGATACACTTTTTGAAGCATCACTTTACATTTCATTTTCTGCCATGAACTCATTTGTGATGATGTGAAGATCAAACGTTACTGCGATCAAACTTTTTAAAGTGTTCTTGCCGGTAAAAGAAAACTTTTTGAAGGAAACGATGAGAGAACAAGACAAATTGTGACAAAAACACATGAAACATGGTGTTCTTCCTGTATGTGTGTCAGTGTAAGTGTGGGTGTACGGGCACATATGCATGTGTGTGTGCGGGGAGGGGGGGGGGGGGGGGGATATTGAGCAGTCCCTCTAGATATAAAACCTTAATTACTTCTGACTAAAACTGTAATTAAAATACATCACAGCTGCAGTCTTACCTGTGTGTGTTTCATACATCTGTGCACATGTTGGTGCATGTGTTTGTGTGTGTGCCGCTGCATTGGGACCTCAGTGAGTGCCACAGATAAATCACCTCCACACGCAGCTCCCCAGCACAGGGACATGGGGAGTGCGGGGGGGGCGTGGAAGAGAGATTAGAGAGGGTCAAAGAGAGATGTGGTAAAGGAATAAAAGAGAGAAATATGGAGGGACGGACAGATAACCAAACTTACATTTCCAAAACCTGGACAGCTTGCAGACATAAAGTTAGAATACAAACAAAATTTCATTTTCGCAGAACATCAAAACTTAACAAAATTATCATCCTTTTATCTGTTTTTTTTCTGCTCACCAAACCTCATTGAGTGCTGCAGGCTTGACGTGTTTCTGAAGGCCAACCCTGGAAGTTAGCATCGCACTCGTTCCCTCGGCAAAAAAAGCCAATTGGAGCAATTGGAGTTTTCTATTAGATTTTGGATTATTGCAGAAAACAAGCTCTGTGGCAAACACAAGTTTATGATACTTACTTAAGATAATCCTCACAAATGAACACCACTGGTGATTTTTGAGGTGTGTATGCAATCCGCAGACGTATATAGCTAACGTTAGGCTATTAACGCACAACACCACAGTCGTATAGTCGAGTGTGAGTATAAAGAACGAGGCTGTGGAGGCAGACTAACTGTCGTGATGACGTTTTGTAGTTTGATTTAGCCATTTAATAGCAATCGCCTTATTAAAAACACGTAAAAGCTAAGATAGGTATTTACTGGCACATTTTATGTTGTAGAACATAATGTTACAATAGCTTAAGCTTGTGTTAACCACAGACTTTATTTAAGCATCTAACCATAAAAAAAAAAAAAACGGAAGAGGAAGCGCAAAAATACAAACTAATTTCCGAGTTTTAGGACTCACTCCTGCAGCACTCTTTTGAGGCCAAATCCAAATAAAACCAATAAAAATAAACCCAAGGTATACACTGTAACAAAGAGCAGACAGTTTCCATGTCTTTTCCTCTAACAGGGGCGGCAGTATGAGTCAGACGACGTATGCGCCATGCAGTCACGAACCACACTTTCATTGCTACAGCCTGTGTATGTGAAGGCATGGAGAGAGGCGAGGGAGAAGGAGGTGGGATGACAAATAGTGGGCAGCTGAAGCCATTGGGGTTAAACACAATTGTCGTTGCAGAAAGAGGACATTATTGGAAATGGCTTTGCCACCTTGGGCGTCCCTGTTGAATAGCTTTTTCCCCCTTCTCCCAGGCTAGCAATGACATCCCTCAGCTTCCCCTCCGCACACATGCACACACACACACACACACACACACACACACACACACACACACACGCACACACACTTTAGTGGAGGGGGATCTGCAATAACCCGTGGGAATTAAGTAGGTGTCAACACAGACACAGCTCAGTGAATCAGGGAGCACCAGGTGATGTAGTGAAAGGGTAAGGTGCTGGTCACCAATGCAGCACAATGAGTATGCATAACTATATAACGTCCGGTCATCGCCAGGAAGTCTGTTAAAAGACACCCGAGTAATCACCCTCCAGCAAGCCCCAGCCCACCTTATCAGTGCAACCCGAATAACAAGACAGGATATTTGTTTCCCCAAGTCCATTCGACACCTGGCTCCTGGGACATGCTCCCTCCCTGTTGCTGGTGAATGAGATAGCCGCTCACTGGGCTGTATAACCTTTACGAGCTTCCCTAAGACGGACAACACAATGTGCGCAATCTGAATCTGACTCACTCAAATAAAAGACACTTCTGAATAGAAAGAATGTTTGAGTGTTACACAGGCCAGATGTGTTGGCGACACAGCGTCGAGGCGCAGCAGCTGAGCTTCATGAGTGACTTAATTGAAACAAAATAATGAAACATTTTGCACTCATGCGACACCTGCTTTGATTCGACGCGACAGCACACAAAGCTTTTATCTGAGTGAACTGTGCAGGGAAGAGGAAGAAAAGGCTTTGATTTAGGGAGGGGGCAGACATATTGATTTTCCTGACATTGGGCTCTCCTTGGTATTAGAGGTGCTCTTTCCTCTCAACTTAGATTTCCTGCGTGCAGTCTAAGCTTATCTGTAAAGGTAAAATAATGGTAAGGAACCATCGGCTCCTATAATGGGCTCTAGCTTGCTATCAAGTTCTTATCAGGGTCCATGGAGAGTGCTGTAGAACGTATTGGAATGTCAAGAGCTCAATAGAACAATACAATACGCCTTAAACAAAGAGAACTGAATGGCGGGCTTTTTTTTTTTCTTTTTTTTTCTTCCTCACTAGCCCTGTATCCTTAATATCAGCTAATGGACCTTTTAAAAAAAATATATAAGACAATATAATTAACAATACTACAATTTAAAAACAGGAAGAAGGGATTAAAAAGGATTAAAATAAAATATCTGTAAAATAAAAGTCAGGGAGTTGGCTTATGGCTTATGATTCAGAACTTCTCAGACAGACAATTACTTTCTCAGTCAGCATTTCCATACACAACTCCACCCACAGCTCCAGCTTTCCTGGCCCAATCCATCCGAGTGAACCGCTGCGGTGATTGCTGCAGTCGCGGCATTAACCGTCTCTCTCCAGGCTACCATACCTCCATCAGGGTGGAGCTGTCCCTGGCGGGCTGCACCCACGAGGAAGAGAATCTCTGTGCGAGCCACAGTAGAACCATTTGTCAACACAGCTGAGGGCGTATGGAAGGGCTGTTTGTCAAATGCAGCGCTGTAGTGCGTCGCGCTCATCACAGAGCTGTCTGAGCAGGCTTTATTATTCAAATCTTTGTCACATGAAACTGAACTGCATTCGACAGTATGATTATTTCCTGTCGCGATAGTAATTGATAAGTAACTGTAGGGCTGTGCCGGTTTGAGGCGTTGCGTGTGGGCTTGTATGTATTTCAGACGATCAGATGGATAAAATCAAGCTGCAGATACTTTCCCCGGAGCTACTTTACCCCGGCAGGGCTCCTGCCCGGCAGTCTAAATCAAGACAGAGCTGTTGTCAACCATGTGTAGGGGACGGGGAGCGTGTTAGCTCCACCAGATTGAATTAAGCCGAATCCCCCAAAGATCCACATTCAGGCAGGATTCAGGTCAACGTTGAGATGACAAGCAGTGCTGTATTGATTTCTCCCGGTTCCCAATGATATTACTCTTCTTCTGCCGGTTAATTCAATTCCCTTACAGACAGTTCACAATTCAGTTCATAATTACGGTGATACCAAATTACAATGTATCTTGCCAAAGAGATTGGATTAGGGGCTTCAAGCTGCGCTGTTTGATTACATCAAATACCTATTGTTGGGTGGGACGTGACAAATTCGGGAGTGCCTGCTCACAGAGGCATAATGTGTCGAACCAACCAAGCCGGGGTAGTAATGTAACTACAACTGTTCTCACAAATTAGATTGATGTCATGAATAAATTAAGTGTCGCTCTCGCAGAGGGACAGTTTTTGCATTAAGACTCCTGCATAAGTTTTACAAACTCGATTTATTAATCAACCCCCCCCCCCCCAAAAAAATGTAATGTTCCTTTCTACATGGTTTTTTTTTACCCTCATGAGGCAGTATCATGTGTCATGTAGGTCCATTTCTGGCTTCCACCTGAAAGTCATGGCAAAGGGCAGATGGCTCTGTACTGACAAGGAGCTCAGCCTGCAGCATTGATTTGTTTACTAATAGCTGATGGAAACCCTAGAGCGCCTCTCCTCTTTACCACCAGCCATGGGGAGATGAATAATTAATGGTTTTCTAGCTCTTTTTTTAGCTATAAAAGGATTGCTAAAAGTCCATTCAGTAATGTAATACAAACACTTTTTAAAAAGCCTTTTCATGCCCGCCACAGCGCTGGATCTGGAAATCCTCTCCTTCTGCTTCTCTCCCGGTAGAAAGCTGACTTTGGGGTCGAGGAACGAGGAAGCTGTTAATGAAACCGGTGCGTTGATCTACTGTAAGTTTACATACGAACATATTGTCTGCCAGCTCAGTGGGTCTCTAAAAGCTGCCCTTTACCAAGGACATTTTACATATGTAAAATGATAACATACATATACAACATACAGCAGGGTTCCCCCTATAATTGAACAACTAGAGCCCACGCCAGGACAATGAAATAGTGGCAATTATCCACTCCAGTGTTTCCCCTACATTCATTCTGCAGCAACGCACCGCCACGAGTCCATGACCGGGGAAAGTGTCTGTGGTTCGTTCACGTGTCGTAATCATAGCAGGACAGTTGAGTTTCTGTCATTTAAACTGCTTAAGTCAGCTAAAGTGAAGATACTGTGCTGACGGATTCTGTGTTTTCTGTGTTAGATGAGCTAAACCGGAGAATATTTGCTTTAAACTGATGGATGATTCTGTTTTAAAGGCTACATTGCTCGTCAACAACCTGTCATATGGTAACCTCGTAAGAAACTTGGCCTTGTGTGCTCTGATTTATTTTGCAGGCAGTTGACACACCGGTCATAATTTACTCCTGGTGCTCTTCACCATTGTTTTGGAAGAATGAAATAACAGGAGTAACAAGCAAACCAGCTTTAAAAGTGACCTATTTTCCTTTGAAAGTAGTGCTGTGGGGTGGATGTGATAAAAGTGACTAACAAATATTTGGAAAAGTAACTGATAAATATTTAAAGAAACTTTTTAAGTGTTCAATTTGAAAATGGGCCCCAGGCCATCCGCCTGTACAGTACGTTAGCTGAGCAAACGGTACGGCAGTTTTGCAAACATTACATATTGGTGGTAACTCTCTCAGCATTATATGTAGTAATAAAAGCAACTGCACTTAGTAATGTTTGCCAAACATCACTTTGCTTACGCACACTAAAACAGACAACGGATGAGAAGATAATTCAATCTTCAGATAAACCCCAAAAAGCAGAGACAATGATCTTGAGCAGAAAACAGAACACTTTAATCTTCCCTCCCCCCCCCAAGGGCTAGAGAGTAAGAGAGACAGGCAGGGAGATAGAGACATTGATATAATTGAATGTGACTTATTCTCAGCGCCCACCCAGCCCCATGTCCATCTGTAGGCAGCCCTGGACCCACCACAAGCACCCACAACAGCCAAACTCTCTCCCCAAATCTCTCTCACTACACACACACACACACACACACACACACACACACACACAGAGAGAGAGAACATCTGGAGTGTGCACCAGTGGACCTAGCCTAGTGCCAACCTGCCTAATAGCCTATGGAGTCAATTATAAGAGGGGAGAAATGTTCTGGCTTAATCGCTAATGGTGCCATCTGGATAATGGCAGATTTCAGAGAGGAACTTTTGCTTCTTCCTCTTACCTGGTCATCTGGGGATGTCTCATCTGATCACTGGCCTGTTTTTTGGAGCAACGGTGGAAGAACCAAAGAGACGAAACATATTTTAATAATATTTTAATAAAGTTTCCTTTTTTTCAGAGCCCAACTAGCTCGCGACAGTGATGCGAGACTCTTTTGTCTCACATCACTGTGGTGTGTGTATTTACAGAAGGCACCATTTAATCTCTATTTCTATACAAAAACAACTCCTCAAATATTATATTGCTGTTTGTTTTTGTGTCTTGTGTAATTAACTGTCTGACCCGACATTTTGTCACAGCTCTTCGATGAGAACGTTCCGGCAGCTGTTCTTTTTAAAGAGCGTTGATCGAAAGAACAACTGAGGTGTTTTTCTTTCCCTTTGTTGTTAATAATCCCAACTTTCCAACAACTGTCTGTGTTGTGGCATTTTAACTCAACACAAAAACTCTATTGCCCGGAGCACATTGTAGCAGTATCAATTTCCCCTCTACAGCAGTTGATATTTTAACAAATGTGCTCCAGCAACAGCCAGTAGAGCTGAGGGCCAGAGAGGTGCAGGGTTATTTATCGAGACCTGGGGGGAATGATGGCGGGGGCAATGGGAAGCCAGGTATACGAAGGCAGGCGAGAGATGAGAGGCGCAGAGATTGTCCTAAAAACACAGGGGACTGGAGGGAGTCCAGAGGCAGACGGAAAAGGGAGGAGAGTGGGATGGTTGGGGAGCAGATAGATTGAAAAACACATTTACTTAGCGTCTGGCATAGCACCGCTCACAAATCCAGCTTGGCATGAAGGACAATTTGGAACCAAAACAGGCGGCCCTCTGAATAAAGGACATCGAATGGAATGAAATAGAGAATGAAAGAGAAGTAACTAGCTGTGGGGATATAACTGCAGTTTAGCTAATAGAATATTGATATTTCTTATTTTAACATTTGATGAATACAACACCCTGCTTCTGTAGCCTCCCGGCTTTGAGGTCGCTAATATGATATTTTAGGTTGGCTGCCACTCAACATTTAATTCAAAACCTGTAAGCGTGTGTGTGTGTGTGTGTGTGTGTGTGTGTGTGTGTGTGTGTGTGTGTGTGTGTGTGTGTGTGTGTGTGTGTGTGTGTGTGTAAACCACACTTCAGACTACAATTGAAGCATGGGGGATGAAATTCATTTGAAAATGCTCGTGTCCGTGGGTTTGTTGACACCACGAGTCAAAGAGCGTCATGCTACTTGCACATTTAAAAGCACGGCGCCATGATTACATCTATAGTTGGTAAAAATAACTTCATAGTTGTCATGTTTCCTCAAGCTGTCACTAAATCCTGACAGTAGCAGATGATAAAGATAATCTGTGAATAAATCAGGTCCCTCTGCCTCCTTTTAGTGCCGTTCGCAGGATTCCACTGTGCCCGAGGAAAAACAACCAATCAGAGTCGAGGAGTGTCTGAGGAGTGCAGCTGTCAATCAACTCCTGAAGCTCGTGAACGCTGATCAAACTGTAGAACTGGTCAGCGCTGATTAATTATGAATGAAGATTGTGTTGCCTCAAATGTTTCCAGAAACATATTTTAGTGTTCTGTTCAGCCGTAAAATGTAAACGCCTGCTCTGGCCGGTGGGCGGCGCTTTGGCTTTGGCTTGACTGTTTTCAACATGGCGGCAGGGTCACAAAAAGGAGGCAAAGGAACCTGATTTTTTTTTTTCACAGATTATCTGTCTCATGTACTACTGTCAGGATAACTGTCGGTTCACAAATATGACAAAGTTACCAACTGGAGCTTTAAGAAACATCATGTGCTTAACGGCACATTGTCAAAACAACTTAATGTTAGATTTCTTTTTCATTCAAAACAGCCATACATGTGGAGGGGTCTCTCGTGGAAATTGGAAACCTAATTTGGCCAGATGGAGGCAGCACACGAGCTCACATGCGTTATGATGACTGTGGTGATTTAGCATGGGAAACGACTGAACAAGCATGTTCACAAGTAGGGGGGCTTGAATGCGGCACATTGCTTTGTATCACACTGGCTTTTTTTTTAATGGCCTCACACACACCGCAAACAATAGGCACAATTTTATAAGTGCAACAGGAACACGGCTTCGGAAAACAACACGGCAGCACAAAATGACACAATGTGAAAAATCCATGCAACATGTTCTGCACCCAGCACAACCGACACGTAACACATGCCACCCCCTTAATTTAAAGCCCGACAGCGGCTGGAGAGCTGTGACTGCGAGGTGAAACAAATGTGCATTTGATTTGTTATTATTTGTAATGGAAGGGGTTAAAGAAATAAGCGTGGGAGCTAACGGCACTCTGACAAATGGAGAACAGGGTATATGAACCATGAAATGAACACTCTGGCAATTGGAAGGCAGGAGGCTTTCAGCACCATGGTCAGCAACAAAGTGCCTGCAACAGCTCACTGCATGAGCGATGGTATCCACAAGGCTAAAGAGTGCTGGGGAGAACAACAGAGGACAACAGGAAAGGCAGGGGATTGTGGGAAAGAAGGGAAGGTGATAAAAAGTAATAAAAAAAACAGGTGAAAAAAAGGAGGATTGGATGATTAAAAAAAAAAAAAAGATGCATTGTCGGTCGAGTGTCACGTTTTTCATTGGCCCGGTTTAAAAAGCAACAGGGAGAAGTACACAAGATCTATAACTTTATTACAACAAGGACACGCAGCGGCTGGACGGTTCATTTCAAGCCAGGATAGAAGAGAGAAGACGAGAGTAGAAATATTTTGTTGAGAATAAGGTCAATCCAAGCGATGTATCCTTTTTTTTTTTTCTTTCAGTCTGTAAAAAGTATAGCTGTCCTCGCAGCTGTCAGCTTGTCTGTCTGCAGGTTAGGTGTGCAGGAGTTTATCAGGCTGGAGCAGAAGGCAGAGCTCAGATAAAGTTAGAAGGAGAGAATAACCTCCACCACCTGGCTCCCCCACTGCTTGTGAATGTGGCTTTTTCTCATTAATTGTTGTTGTGTTGCGGTATACAGCCATTAAACAGTAAATAAGTCATTAACTATGCTGGCTGCCAGGGCGCCCTGGGCCAGGACCTGTATTTGTTGCAGTGAAATGGAAGTGGTGGGCCCTGCAGGCACAGGGGCCGAGGTTAATGCAGTTGGGTTGATGACGGACAGCCGGGGATCTACTGAGCCAGCAACACACAGTGTGAATATTTGTCAACAACAGATATGGAAAAATAGGAGCTCCTGACAATAATTTGAATGCATACATTTTTATATCTTTAAATATTGACAATAATGTTATTTGTGAGCACAGAGGTTATGAAGCTATACCCTCAGTGATTAATGCCTTTAAACCAATAGCAAAGCATTGTAAACGTGTACTGAGTCCATCTTTCCAACCAAGAAAAAGGTACGTTTTCAATCTTGATCATTAAACACCTGCAGTCAAAACAGGAGAGGACAAACCAGTGATTCACACAAATAGTCTCCAAAGACAAAAATGTAACCCAACAGGTTTCTACAGCTTTCTATTTTGTTTCCTCTTCATCAATGGTGGATTACAGTAATCACCGTTTGTGTTTATTTTCATTACTTTTGCTGTCCACTTGTAATTGTCCTTTGTGATTTCAATGTGACTTCCGTTTTCGTCTGGAAGCAAATCAGACTGTGAAAGAAAATAATAATTTCTGACTTAATACTTAATTAATTGAAGGTCATAACCACATTAACGTTTTAAAAGTGAAAAACCAGACGCAACTCATGTTGCCAGTTTACACCAAATAAAGTTGATCATACACACGCGACTCTAACCATCCACATTTTTCTGATATACATGAATGTTTTAAAGACCGGTTTTCTCAAAATGACCTTCCTGCTTTTTCAGAGAATCGCCGTTTCTAAAGAATTTAAATAAGCATTGTTAGTGTCAAAAGATTGAAAGAAAAGATGATGAAATAAAATGCAAGAGCTGAATTAATTACATTTTAGGAAGGTTTCGATTTTACATTTTCTTTACAGAATCCTTTTACATTGTTGCCAAAGAGCCCCAACACACAGAAAGTACAAGTCAATACAGAATATGCTGCAATAGAAACACAACAGAACTGAGTTATAACACCACAGAACTATTGTTATTACGGATACCAGTGGCTAAACATACCTCATTTTATTTCGGGGGGGAAATAACCTAAAGCCAGACCAGTGGGGGAGTTATTAAAACAATTGAGAACCATCTTCCATGTGCTAGCTAAAGGGTGATTATAGCTCATTTTGTATACATTTAAAGAAAACTGGGTAACTGGGTTTTATTCAGATTTAGTTGAACCATTTCGTATTATTTGACTTGGAGACTCAGCATTATCAGTGTCTTTTTGGAGCAGGGAACACTGAAACGTTTAGATGTATTGTGACGTTTAAGCCAGAGGAAAATCAGTTTAAACCATTATATGTGCTCTTAAACCATTAACTGTAACTACAAAGTTAGCCTTCAGCGTGATCCTGTTGCCTGTTAAGTTATTTTGGCCCACACACCTTCACAATTCTCAAAATCCAAACAAACGTCAACCAAACCTCGCAAGACCACAATGAGTAAAACTAAATTTGTAGGAAGGCTTTCCAAAGCTAGTGATCAACAATCTCTGCTGTTGCTGATAAAAAATGAGGAGTCAAAATAAACATGTCGTGCGTGTGGGCTGAGAAAAACAATCTCTAAAATCCACATGTTTTGGCAGAAAAAATATGGTGTCAAATCTAATAGACAAAAAAAAAAGGCAAGATGCCAAAATGAAAACATCCCATCACTCAGTATCAGTGAGCGATGGGGGCCTGTGTTATTCTAATAGGACTGTAATTAAAGCCTCCATCTCATCTCACTCTCATACTTGTACACGCTCTCTCAAAACACACACACGCGCAGGGAAGCACAAAAAAAGCTTTGTTCCTCCCACCAACCTCTAGTCCATCAAGGGGTGTGTGTGTGTGTGTTTGTATGGAGGAGGGGGGGGGGGGGGGGGTTATAAAATCATTCTTAATTACACATTTGTCACATGAAAAGCATTCTGCCTACTTTGTATGAGCTCAAGCAGTCTGATTAATTCAGCGATCCTCACATTCCAACTGCTCATTATACACAAAACTTCCACTCCTCTGTCTTTTTTTTTTTTATCTATGTCTTCCCCCATTTCATTTTTCCTCATTCCTTGACATTTTAGGCTTTTCATTTGAGTGTACTGATGTATGCTTGCCAGATCCAGTAGCCTCCAGTAGCAAGCTGTTCCTTGGGGATTCAGGGTTTGACAGCACACATAGGCTGTCATTGTTCTATGTCGGCTAGCGATGATAGGACAATTAAAGTGGAGGGAAACACACGGTTTCTTGATATTTATGTACGTCCTTCTTGCTATCATCTATACAGGCGTCCCCGTTCCATCGGAAAGAATCATCGACTCCATCGTGTTAAACTATATTCACATTGAGCTTTGGTGCTATGAGTGGGCTTACCCTCAAACAATATAGTGCTGTTCCTTGTTGTCCATTAGTACCTGGACCAGTTGAATGATCACAGCACAATGGCTGACATTGTAGTAGTAATAGTAGTAGTAGTGTTTTTATTCAGTCATCACACACAATACAATAAATAAAGACTATATACGATCATATAGAATATGACTGAAAAGGCATAGGCAGAAGCATAAGGCATACATGCCTATCCTGCATTCTTATTATGCAGTTAAAAAAAGAAAAGAAAAATATATTTCATTCATACTTGTAAGCCTCAAAAAATAGCTTTTTAAACAATCCTTTTGAAAACAAAAATGAGTTACACATTCTTACATTTATGTTATCATTGTTCCATAATTTAACCCCAACAATAGATTAGTATATATATAGTATACAACATTATTTTCTTGTTACAGCTATTCTCAACTCAGCAATTTTCATTTTCAGAAAGATCATTACGCTCAGCTTCTGCAGTTGATGAATAACAATCTTCATAACAATCACAAAAAGTGATTTAGAAATAAGATTTAGAGAAATGTTCCCAGCAAGCTACATTTAGGCTCCACAACATGACATGACCAAAATCAAATTAAAAAAAATAAAACGTTGTAAATTCTTGTTCTTACACTAGAAGCTGTGATGGATGCGGTGTCGTTCCTTGCCTTGATACATTTTCCAACATGCCCTGACCCGACCCCGACTATAAACACTGTCACTTATATTGATCCAGTTCTTACAGATTCCGTACCACAACCACCTTGGCTCGCTCTGGTGTTCCATTTAACCGTATGAACACTTTTCCATTCCTTGTCCACGTTGCTTGAATTTTGTTTTGCTTTCTGAGGCTAAGACCAGTCCTGGCTATTTCAGCATTTTTCTTTGTCAGGTGCTCATTCCCATACACTTCAGTACCCTGAAGTTTTTTGGACTGCCTCAACATTTCGGCACCCTTACACTTTCGATTTGCAACCTGCACAACAATCGTGGGTTTGTTAAAATAAATGATTTGTTTATCTTCTATTAAAGGTGCTTTATGGAAGATTGGGAGCATTTCTATTGCCTCTCAACGGCTCTCAACATGGCGACGACTGAGCAGCTAACGTTGCTAACAGCACTAACAGTGCAAACTACGGCATAAGTGCCGACAGAGCAAACAGTTGTTCCCTGAGAGGACATTTTGGGCAGAAAGCCCCGAAAGCAAACTTCTCTTATGTGCACGTTGTGCGACCATGTGTCGGCCATGACGGCGTTGTCAGCTGTAACCGGCGTATGAGTGCAGTGCTGAGAAGCGTCCGTGAGCTAGCGGGGCACGCTCACATGCACTCACATGCACTAACATGCATATGCAGCCGGCCTGTCAGAGGGAGAGCGACTTCATTCTCTGCTCAGGTAGACATTACTCTACTGTATCTTTACAAAGATCATATTTGTTTGCTGCTATATCAATGCCCAGAATTTATGAATAAATAAATGAATTACACAATGTGTCAGTAGGTGAAAGAAAACATTAAAAGGTTAAATTTAAAAAAGCTTAATTTGAAAATCTGAAAAATTATGTAAACAGCATAAACTGTGTGAAGATGATATGTCTGCATCCTACTCAAAGTGAGGAGAACACCCTTTGAGCCACATGTATTTTAAGAAAAACAAGAGATACAACCACAAGACCATATTGTCCACGCGCACTGCGATGTAAAAAAACATCCTATTCTCACTTTTGTTATGAAACAGTCTTCATCTGTTTGAGCTATTTCCATCTCTGATTCCTTTGTGAGCTTACAGGAAAGCACAGGTCCGCTGCATCCCTTGAGATGCTAAATCTCAACATCACAAAGACAAACAACATCTGTTTACTCTCAAAAACTCCAGCAGAGCTGCTGCCATGGTGGAGATATCACACATGTAGGCTAAACAAAGCAGCAAGGTGTCTCTATCTCACTGTGATCCCGAATCTGAATCTTGTTTTAGAGAGAATCCCTGTAAAGTTTACTTTGCTTAAATTGTCTGGGCATCTTTGACAGGGATAGTCTTCCGTTAGAGTGGAGCCAAGCTGAGCATTTAACACATTTAACAAATGGGGCTCTGTTTTCATACCAATGTTTTCATACCAACCACTTTTTGTTGAGCAAAAGTCAATTTTGTCCCACCTGCTTCTGTAATGTTTTGGCTTACCATGAAATTCCTTTTTGCTGAAAAGTGCAAGGAGCACTATACAGAGGAGCGTCAATACAAATCAGGCGTGGCGTGGCGTCAGATTTGGTGTCAAAAAGAACTACTCTGACTTTTAGAACTGCCTCGGGTATTCCCTCTTTTGTCGTATTCTGTTACCCACATGAAGCAACCAAACTTAACGATCACTTCTTCAATCTAGTTGATGCCTGCCTTCTGAATGGTCTTACCAATACACAAGTCTACATTGATATAAACAATGTAACATATTATACATGCAAAATAATCATGCAATTGTTATTTGACAAACTCTCTTTTAAATCTGGTTGACCGTAGTAAGATTTTGGTTGATCATATTTGTGCAGTTGTTTAAATGCAGAAGCTGCTACAAGTTGTATTTTCGAGGAAACGTTGCTGGTTAATTGCAGTTGAATGAATAAAATGCTTTTGTACTGACAAAAATAATAATTCTAAATGGAAGTAAATGGAATTCAAAACTCATCTCCAATGTTGAAAATTCTTCAGGATACTCTGCTACCGTGTGTGTGTGTGTGTGTGAGCTGGTGCACCCACCCATAGCAGGTTACCACCAGTGTGACATGAAACATTCATAGCAGATGTGACTAAAGGCATCACAGAGCGGGAAGCTGGATCCCCCAGGGGCTCTGACACACATACCTACATGCACACGCACACATACACACACGCGCACACACACACGCGCGCACACACACACACACACACACACACACGCGCGCACACACACACACACACACACACACACACACACACACACACACACACACACACACACACACACACACGCACACACGCTTGAGCCAACCAGCCTAAATAATCGGTTTTGTTTTATTGACATTCAGCTTCTGAATATATACCTGCAGGCACTAAAAATGGGCAGAACACACACACACACACACATTTGTGACCACAGTCTTGATTTATGGTAGTGCAGAGTGCTGACACAACCTACCCCAGGTTCTGCCAGGAGATAGAGCTCTGCGTGAGCCGCAACCCATCACACACACACACACACACACACACACACACACACACACACACACACACACACACACACACACACACACACACACACACACACACACACACACACACACACACACTGTACTGCCCAAGGCCAACACGTATCATACTATTTGAGTGTATTAGCGACAGAGCATGTGCACACTTGCCACTAGAGTAGCTATAAATGTTTCACTTCACAGCATGGTCTTTGGACCGGCATGCCACCAGCAGCTAGCCCCCCCGCCCATGTGTCGTTGACAGCGCATAGAGTAAATTAGCCCAACTGGCTTGACCTAACCACATGGGGTGTGAGCACAGTCTGAAAGTGTCTCCCTCCAAAAAAAATGCAACACCAAATCAACACTGAAACAACCCACAACAGCCAGCACTTCACCAATAGAATTAGAAGAGGAGGAGACGGTTTTTCTGTGGACATTCGTCTAGTACAAAAGAAAATGGCAATTGTTGTTAGTTGACATGGTGACAACACACGTCAGTGAGGCCGCCATGTGTTGTCGCAGCTCTCCAGGAACAGGGCGGACGCAGCTCTGGAGACATTCGGCTGACTGTTTCGCTAGGTAGCATTCTCCTCCTCCAGAGCGGTGGGGAGTAGGGCAGAGGGAACGTTAGACCTACACGCCTGTTGGCCACCATCACGCTGTTTGTATTGTTATAGTATGGTGGAATTAGCACACTAGCATGAAGCATTAAGTTGGTACATTTCATTAATTTGCTCTGGCTCTCTGCGCTTCCGGTGAGAATCACGAGAGGCCCCAGGATACAATATCATCACGATAGTTAAGTCACGATACGATCTTATGGTGGATTCAAACGCTTTATCAATACTTGGCGTCCGCATCAATACAATATTGCCATGCTAAATATCACAATGCTATGCTGTTTTGATTTTGCTTTATAGCGTTACTACTCCACTGCTAATTGTATTTGTTAATGCAAAATCTCATTTCAGTGAGTCTGCAACTTGCCATAAGTCGGTTTACTTGAACAGTCCCAATGGCATAGGTACATATAAAAATGGCCGCCACTCTGACCATCCTGCTACGTAGATTTGAACGGGAATGTCACATCTACTCATATTCAATTTATATGACTTCACCACTCTCTGATGTTTCGCTTATGGCTTCACATATTCACAAAAACAATAACCACAATAACAGCAAAACTAGTAGGATGACGTTTTAGACCATTTGAATAAAACATTCATAATTTATTTGCAACAGATATCTTTTGAGACAATACCCCCCCTGAACAGATTTCCATGCAGAGTCTGAGATGTACATCATACTATAGTTCACAATCGAAGACTGTATAATTTATGTAGTCATAGCCACAGTGATGTCACCACTTGGTTTGTGGAATACGGTTTCAAAGCCTTTAGTTTGGCATTTTGGCCGTGGCCAACTTGGTCTTTGGCTGTGGCCATCTTGGTTCTTTGCAACCAAGTACAAATTAATGCTAATAAGGCTCCTTTGAATTGTAGAATAGTCGACTTTTCTGCAATTGGAAGGAGCCATATTTAACTGCTAATCTGAGTGGCGGTAAAATGTGGTAATGAAGCAAAGGATCATTCCTACATAACGACATGGCAAATCATCAAAGAATATGCCTACATGTATTAATCAGAGCACTCACATAAGAATGTAACACTATCAGAGCATTATATATATTTTGAATTTATGAACAATTCTCTGAAATCAGCTGGGGGAGGCACGTAGAAACAGCTATTTAGTCTGTTCTACTCCTCTGGATGAAGTGCTTCCCGGTGGACACAGGCCCTAAGGAACTTCCATATTGGCCTCACTTTTCAGAACCAGAGGTTGCCTCCTGGGATGGAGTTGCTTCTGCTTTGGGTCCACCAATCCTGCTCTTCTGCTCTAATCTAATAAAATCAACCTCGAGGTGGGATGTGACCCCACAGTGTAAGATGGAGCAGGTCCATCGGACTAGTTCTGTTTCGCCGATATACATGTATGCACATTTCTGTGTGCTGCTCTGCATGTTGGGTAAGCCTGCAGAGCTGTTGGACCCTGTGCTCACGGAACTATGTAAAATACATCTATGATGCAATGCATCCCCAATATTGTGTGTGGTTAGTCCCAGCTCATACTGTACCTCTCCATTATGACTTTCAAACAATGCACAATTCATTTCAGATGAGGATGTAATTATCCTCTGTAGTGTGTGCAACATTATACAGTATACATACTAAACTAGTCTGTCTGTTGATTTTATTACATGAACACTAAGTAGAGCCAGCAGCATTGAAATCAAATCAGTTACACGGTTTTGTGTAGCCCTGGACGGGGGATGAAATGTTCAAGACTTTGGCAGAAAGGTCAGTTGTTGATGTTATTGCTGACTAGACAGCAACAGGGAATTTGATTGAGCCATGTTGTAAGATTTTTGAAGTATAGAAAGAAGCTCAGATAGAGGATCAGCCTGCAATCAGACAAAGATCATAGACAAAGTTAAAATGGTTTTCTAGTTAACTCGAACTACCCCACGATATCTACCCCAGAATATCATGTCTTATTAAAATTGTATTAGCACAGAAAAGAATCCTAAGAGCAGTGCACTGTGAACTCAAAATGAAAGCTGAAGCTCTGAACTCTTCATCGATGTGGTGTCACAGTCACCATACAGTATGTTGGAATGGTTCTAAGCCTCTGGCCTGAATGGTCTGTGATTCAGACGAATAATACCAGCCTGCCAGCAAAGGGGAAAGATAGATTGTATTCTCTATGTATTGAAGAAATGTATTAAGCACAGGCTATGGCAAAAACAGCTCATAAAACATTCTGTGAAGATTTAGAAGCAGAGTTAGCTATTTATCATTAGCAATAAATCGAAGAGAATTCACCATAATGGCTTTCTCACCAATTGCTTGGTCCCCGGAAGTGCTGCTTGCAGAGCTGTCAAGAAGCGCTTATCACTGGTTGACAGAGATGCTCACAAGTCATTTTTAGCAAGTCCAAGTCAAGTCTCAAGTCTTTGGTCATGAGTCCAAGTCAAGTCTCAAGTCTTTGGACATAAGTCCAAGTCAAGTTTTAAGTCTTTGGTCATTAGTCTAAGTCAAGTCTCAAGTCTTTGGTCATGAGTCAAAGTCAAGTCTCAAGTCTTTGGACATAAGTCCAAGTCAAGTTTTAAGTCTTTGGTCATTAGTCTAAGTCAAGTCTCAAGTCTTTGGTCATGAGTCAAAGTCAAGTCTCAAGTCTTTGGACATAAGTCCAAGTCAAGTTTTAAGTCTTTGGTCATTAGTCTAAGTCAAGTCTCAAGTCTTTGTTCATGAGTCAAAGTCAAGTCTCAAGTCTTTGGTCATGAGTCCAAGTCAAGTTTTAAGTCTTTGGTCATTAGTCTAAGTCAAGTCTCAAGTCTTTGGTCATGAGTCAAAGTCAAGTCTCAAGTCTTTGGTCATGAGTCAAAGTCAAGTCTCAAGTCTTTGGTCATAAGTCAAAGTCAAGTTTCAAGTCTTTGGACATAAGTCCAAGTCAAGTCTCAAGTCTTTGGTCATAAGTCAAAGTCAAGTTTCAAGTCTTTGGACATAAGTCCAAGTCAAGTCTCAAGTCTTTGGACATAAGTCTAAGTCAAGTTGCAAGTCTTTGGGCATAAGTCCAAGTCAAGTTTCAAGTCTTTGGACATAAGTCCAAGTCAAGTCTCAAGTCTTTGGACATAAGTCTAAGTCAAGTCTCAAGTCTTTGGTCATAAGTCAAAATCAAGTTTCAAGTCTTTGGGCATAAGTCCAAGTCAAGTCTCAAGTCTTTGGATTGAGCATTCTATCTTTTGCTGCATGTCATGTGGTCTGCTTAGAACACTGCATAGCTATATCTAAGGAATTCAAAGGCTGAGCAGCATTACCATCACTCCTTTATTCATGAGCAGACAGTATCAGTAAGTGTTGTCACGATACTGGAATTTATAACTTTGAAACAAAAATGTAAAATAGATAGAAAGAGACAA
Organism: Pholis gunnellus; assembly: GCF_910591455.1. NCBI lineage: Eukaryota > Metazoa > Chordata > Actinopteri > Perciformes > Pholidae > Pholis > Pholis gunnellus. The sequence goes on from NC_136530.1 coordinate 8,246,703, forward strand.
TGCACTACAACATTGCAGGCATTCTCATCAGATGGTGCATATTAGAATAGTAGCTCGTCAGCAGCCTCCCAAAACAATAAAACAGCAGTCGACAGACAACTTAGCCCATCAGCACACTGTTAAATTACAGCCATCAGCACCCCCTCCCCCCCTCTGGATCTAAACTCTCATCTCTAGCACCAGGAGAACAATCTGCAGAGTAATTAGCCTCTACCAACAGACAGTTACAGAGAGAAGGAGGACATTTGGCTTGATTAAATTATTAAACCACACAAACAAAAAACAAAAGCAGCATCAAAGAGGCACTGCGGCTCTCCTTCAAAGCTCCTCGCTGTTCCCTAAATACAGAATACAGAGAACGTGTTCTCCCAAGCCACTAGTTGGCATAATTAGCTAAATGTGTGCATTTGTGCATGAGTGTGTGTGTTTGTGTACAGTGTGATTGGACCCATTCCTCCGACTGCTATCTAAAATAACCAAGTGGTTAACGACAACATGATGCCAGGGAGGCCCCCCCCCCCCACCCCCCACCCCAACACCACCGTACACACACACAGTACTCGCGTCTACACACATACACATTAAACAATACTCTAATTACAACATTTATAACTCCCCCTTGCCTGCTGCATCTCTCCAACCCCCAACACACAAATCCGTGAATCTGGAATTGAATTTAGCCCAAGTTGAGGGCTGCGCTGGCATGAAAAGACTATTTGATTAGAACGGCAGTTGTTTCATTTGTGGTGCAGCAGATTGCAGAGCCTCTCTATCCGGTGTGCAATCTGTATTCATTACTCGGTGTAAAAGGATGATCCATGTCCTGACACCAGGCTCATCATTTCATGCAGATGCACAGCAGCTCCACAAGGCCCTTACCAAGCCACCATACCATGCCTCCCCCTGAAACCTCTGCTAAACTCTTCTCCTTCTCCCCTGCTCACCACCTTATCCCTCTTTCCTCGTTTCTTTTCCTCTCTTCCCAATGCTATAGCATCTTATCTTTGTTTCTCTGATGACGTTTTGGGCTCAAATGAGTAAAGCTGTGCCAAACGTACAACTGGTTGGCGGGTTAGATATTGACACATAAACGTAGTGTTGACATTAATCAACGTAAATCAGTGGTATTACATTAATAAACGCTAAAAACATTCGGAACACGATTACCTTCTTTGAATATTCCATTTAGCCGTAGCGGTTACAGGTAAAAGAAAAGATATTTTGTTCGTGTAACAACACCCTCTTTCTAAAGAGCCAAAGCCAAAGAACAGTTTACAGAACCTCACTCCGCTCATTTCTCTCTCTTCCCTCGTTCTTTTCTGTCTGCATTGATTGCCCCACCACCTTTCTTTTTATTCCATGCTGTGGCTTACAAACCCTGCTCTTTCTTTTCAAGGACTGCAAAGGCCTGCTGGCATCTTGCCACCACCAGCCTCAAAAAGGCAAAACTGTCAAAAGGAAACTGCAAGGCATTCTGAGCCCTTTATTTGAGCATGTGTGAATTGGTCTGCACAAGTCTAATCCTTCCCCCGTTTCCACGTGTGCATTATGCACCTGCAGCCACAAAAACAGCAAAGGTTCGCCAGCACTCTCTTCGCACACTTGACTGCTCTTTGCACTCTGCGCCTTGATTCGCGAAATTAGCGTCTAGAGTCCCCTTTGGCAGCATTTCACTCCGCCATGCTGCTGGGCTCCGAATGGATGGCCTACTGATGACTGTCCTGATGGGCGCACACACACACACCAAACCCTCTACAGATGTTGCCATGCCAGCCAGACGTGTCACAACTGCAAGCTGTTTCATGACTTTTCACACATATACAAAAACAGAAGTCCCAAACTTTCATAACTGTAGATGCTTGCACTTTTATATTTTGTCAAAAGAGTACTGTGAGATGATTGTTACAGATCAATAGGAAAACTGTAGTATTAGGCATGCATATTGTATTCTTAACCCTACAAGTACCAGGAAACTGTGAGCTCAGAGCTATACATGAGTCTCTGCGTAATAAAAAGTGTCTGCTTTATTTCCAAACATGCCCTTAAGCTCTGTGCCTCCTTTTTAAAGTGAATCAAGCTAAAAATAAAGCAATGAATTTTGATAAGGAACCTTGCGTCAGCAGCGATAACCCAGAGGAAACTCATTTTGCTATCAGGGAGACTATTTGAAAATTCACTCTGTGCTGTTGTCACATCCTTTTGTCCATGTCATTATGAAGTGATCTGGGGAGCATCAGCCTTGACAATAAGGAAGGATGCCTTAGTTCGTCTTAACAGAACAAGGTCACTTAAGATACCCTACGCTCCCTGACACAACTGTCTGATGTCTTGTATGTCTTTCAAAACCACACAAGTCTTTCCAGAACTTCCTTCTGGGGTTTGAAACTAGGATCCTAAACTTTCTGGGCCCGTGTGGTGTGTTTGTGAAGTGAAATAATCCCTTTGGCAGAGTCACACAGAAGCCACTGCCTCGCCTTTAGAGACTGTAGAGAGGGGAGGCTTAAAACATGAACTTCCAAAGAAGAAGACCACAAGCACACAGGATACATGCCTATCTACCTTGTGCCATATGCTGCAAAGGCAGACGGGGAAGAACAGCCAAAGGACTAAACATGACATGGCCAGCATGAGTCTTTTAGACGGACAGGGCAATGAGACAAGCAGCCCTGTTGACAAGCATGTAAGTGGGTTTGAGAGAGTGAGTATTCAGGAGCTTTTGCCTTGTGTATGTTGTTGACAGTATGGGTAGACCTGATAGAAGTGCAGGAGTCTAATACTAAAGCTATACAGCCTCCAATGTGGTCCTGCAATGGAAAAATTGCCACCAACCAGCTGTCTGCAGTGCACGCTCACGGGCACGCTACGCCAGCAATGATTAGCCCACATTCATCCAACGGTGCTCGCTAGAGACCCGCCCGTCCTCTCCTCCCTCTGTCACTGCTGAAGGACATCACAACACAGACATGACGGGGGAGAGAGAGACGCAAAAAGAACGAAAGGAAAGGCGGGACGAGGCAGAGGTGGAAGAGACAAGGGGGAGTGGAGAGTCCCGACACACTTCAGCAAACCTGAGAGGACCGGGAGGAGCGGGGTTGAAGTGCAATGCGTCGATCCACATAGACATGGGCCGAGACAGGCCGTCTACACCAAAACGTTGTCCAGAGCCGGCGAAGCAGTGCTCGGATAAGAACCTCTATTATGCAGCCTGGCATTGATGTTACACACATCACAACCAGCAGCTGACTTCCCAGAAGTGCCGCCAACAGGCTCTATTTAGGATGGGAGGGAAATGTATTGCTTACATGAATCAGTCATTTCTCGTAACTACACTCCTCCTCCTCCTCCTATACCCTCTCTTCCTGCTTCTGTCTCTTCTGGATGGAAAAAAAAAATCAATGTGCATCACATCCATTACCCTGCTCTCTCTCTCTCACTCTCCTTTACTTTATTTGTTTTTTTCCCCTGCTTTAGCACAAGATGTCAGCATATTAATGATGCATCTTTCAAACTGATAAGTAAATTGCACATTTAGAAAATGACACATTGTAGACGATGTTTGAAGGCCTTTTAAACCCAATTAGGCGTCATGACATGTGACATCAGATAGAATATTGAAATTATTTATAGAATTGGTTCTAGCCCAATCACATTCTGTTTCAAACAGAAGCTGCATAAAAGTAGGACTGGTTGATTAGCATCACCAAGACAAGATCCATAATGGCTCTGTGATAATTTGACCATTCTATTTTATGTTTCACTTTATGTGCCATCCGACTTATTCTCCTCGACAAATTGTAAAACATCTCTGACGATGAATTTAAATAGGCGAGCATTGTCTGAAACAGCAAAGTGATGACGGCTCTTTGGGGATTCTGGGTAACACATGGCCAATTCTGCTTCAGTTCGTCCTCTTTCCCTGATTATGGAGAGTAACCGCCCTGCTCTGTGCTGTGCTTTCCCCGGACAAGTGAGGCTTACAAATCACCCCTGCAGCATTTGGAAGAGCTGGAGGAGTTGAAGGCACTCGGCACGAGGTTTTACTGCCTGTCTTCTATGAATGTCTCCCTGAAGGCTCCTATGATAATAGCTCACAGCCGTGCCCTTCACGGGGGCTGACATCAAGCACACCCCTACAGCAGAATGGAACGGCATATCAACTTACCCAATGGGGTGTCATATCAACCCATCCACTGGTTTCTGGTCATAACATAGGCAGAAGTTGAAATGAAATAGTACTAGCTGTTAGGGGTTGGGCGATGTCTACCGATGTCCACAGTGATACATCATGAAGGACAATTATATTGTTGATCAAACTGTGATGATATGTTCAAATTCATTTATATGAATTAATAATATTCAGGTATCTCGCGCCCATGGACGGATTAAGAGACAATGGGCACAGGCATGCAAAAGGCCCCACTACCCGACCAAGACACACAGACTTTATAGTTAATTGTTTTGCTTCTTTTCATTGTTGTTCTGTCTATCTTTGTGGTCATTTTGTGTCTCTTTGTAGTCGTTACTCATCTCTCTGATGAGTAATTTTCATCTCTGCTGGTACAGTATTATCCCTCCTCTCCACTGTTTCACCTTCTTAACATGCTTTCTTTGCTGATGAAACCAAAGTCAACAATGCCAATCTCAGATATCTTTGATGCATCCAGATAGAAGTTCAAGACTCACACCTCTCCCGGCGAACTGGGAAACACAACAGGAAATACTATAAGTAGCAGTTGTTAGGTTGTGCAACAATTGCTTGTCAATGAATGAAATAGTCAGTGACAGTTGTGATGACTAATTGTTTGTCTAGCAGTTTTTTGAGGCTGTAGTTTTTACCTAAATGCTGATGTTGGCATACTGACATGTATATCATGTTCACCATTTCTGTTTAGCATGTTAGCATGCTAATATATGCTAATTGACAGTAAACACAAAGCAGAGGCTGTTGCTGTTTTTAGTTTTGTATGTGTTTTGTCATAAATGACAGTATTAAGATGTTGGTGCTCGAGGATCACCAAAATCATTACAATCAAAAAAAAAGTAATCATCCAGAAATGGTCTTTTAGGAATTTCTTTTTGTTTTCTTCTTTTTTACAGACCATAACAAAGTTGATAACTAATTTAAGTAAGTTATCGTATCACAGAAAATTAAGAGTAAAACAGACTTTTCATAACATTTGTGTCTCCTTATGGCCCAGTAGAGTCTCTAACCAATTACTCTGCAGAAGCATTTTTTTGCTTCTCCCAGAGAATATATGCTAAACCAAGCAAAACCTCATGGAGTGTCCCGGTCATTGCAACCAACGTAACCAGAATTGGTCTGAGCTTTTTGGGGTAAGTGAGTGGTTCTAAAAACACAAAAAAGAAAGGACATACAAAAAAGAGACATTCATCCATCCAGCCATCCATCATAACCGGTGCAACGGTGAAGCCAATTTCCACAAAGCTGCTAAGCTGATTGAGGCAGACCAAATCTGTTTCACCAGCTTACATTCCTTCAAAATGGCCATCTCACTTCCAATATCACGGGCTTTTACTGTTCCCCATTCCCCTGGCTCAGGCTGAGAGTTAGCAAGGCTTAGCTGGATGAAACACTCCAACAGCCCAGTTCTCCCCTGGAACCCACTGATATCTCTATAGCACAGCCTCTCCCTACATAGCTACACTTAGTTGGTTTATTTACTATTATTCTTTGTCTGTTGAATTTGTCTGTTGAATTTTTTGTTTCAAATCATAACAACATTACAACCATTAGGATGTAAACGAAAGACGTATGTGAATTCTGACGATTCTAAGCAAACAGACAATCTAATCACAGAGTCTATGTACACACACACACACACACACACACACACACACACACACACACCTTGGCAAAATGCACACGCAGCACTTAACCACAACACCTTCTACTGGAGTAGATTAAATTCACACAAGGCCTCTTTGAAGAAGGAAATTGGAGAGATAAGAAACAGATTTCAATGAAAGAAGCTTGCGAGGGGGCCTATAGAGAGAGGCCGTGGAAGTGCGCAAAGAATATGTTTGTTCACCTGTAAGCTTACTCTTGCATGTGCCACTGTGCAGAGCGTGATCATATACACGATACTTAGCAATCTATTGTCATTTATTGTCGTGTGTTCCCCTCCCCGCTTGCTGTCTCTCTCTCTGTCTCTCACACTTTCCCTGTCATTTTGCCACAACAGCAAATATCCTGTTGGCCCAGGCTGCAGACTGCTGGTGCTGGTCTATCTGGCCCTGGGATCGATCCGGCTCCAAGCCGAGGCCTCCCATTCATCTCAGAGCCATAAAATGTGATTAGTGCTGACTACAGCACTGCAGGGAGATGGTCTGATAGGCCTGATAGCCTCAGATAGGCTGGGTTGGACACTCTACAGGAAGACAGCAGCAACAGCATGCAGTGGATTCATCCTTGCCTTTTTTCTCTCCGTTTTGCTTTTTTCTCACTCTTATCTTCGTCAGCGTCTTTCCCCCTCCCCCTTTCTATCTTACTCTGTCCTTATGTTTGGCTTTCTTCCCACTCTCTCTAAACTGTATCTCTCATTTTTTTGGTTCGCTTCCTATCTAAGACTGACAAGATTTTATGCGCAGAGGTTACATTGCAGCACAAAACTTGTAGTAAATGCCAATTTCTTCTTATCCCGCAAAGTTATTATCAAATGGAATAACAAGCCTCCGTCCCTCTAAAGCCACACCCACTGAACCCACATACAGTGTATCTCTGTGGCATGTGACCACCTCTCTCGGCCAATCACGGAGCTCAGAGATGGCAAGTGGCAGAATCAAGCTTGAAGTGTAGGAAATAGCTGACTGCCTCAATTCCGAGGAACAACCTCTGTGGTGGTGTTATGAGCACACTGTTCTTATGCACTGAGATGTGTTAGAGGGCCTTCTGGGAGGTATAGTGACAATCTGTCTCTGAAAACAGATTTCTGCACATGAACGCAGAATCTGTAAGCAAATGGCCAAGACTTTGGTATCTGAGAAGTTCTGGCTTCCGTCTGTAGTAGTCCTAGTAGCATTGACCTATAAAGTAATAAACGTCTACTTTCTCTTTGAACAGATATCTGCATATGAATGCAGATATACAATCGGGTCAAAGACTCTCAACTCTAACTCCATTTTCGAGTCCACAAGTTGGACTGTAATCAGACTGTAAACAATGACCGATGTCCGTTAGCATAAAGACTGCTTTGTTTTTATAGTAAAGTAGTCTAACTGTGCTTCCTATCCAGAGGTGAAGTGGAAAAGATGTATTTATCAGTTTGATTTGTTTGAAGCAGCCAATAATGTATTTGTCAAACTTGCATAACAGCAGTTTTACTCATAACAAGCTTTTTTCAGGAAGAAGAGTCCTGGCACATTTCAGGACATTGGTGTAAGAAGTTGGTAGATATTGTATGATTGAGCCAATTTAGCACCCTTAAAGTAAAAGGCCATGTGTGTTATGGAAAGTAGGATGGAATTATGAGAGAAATCCTGCTTTATGATTAATGGTAACAGTATAGAAGACAGCATGCTGACCTGTGTCTCACGGACGTTCTCCACCGTGAAGTTGAACCAGACTCTGAAGCGGGGGTTGCAGGTGTCAGGGCGGATGAAGAGGTCAAACTCAAACTCACTGATGTAGTCCACCCGGCCGAGGTTTCCTGCAGAGGGAGTGAAACAGCTTACATTAGCTTTAGGCAGAACTCAGCAGACCACAACACAGAACCACAGTGGATCGTTTCTTCTGCATTCCTTAAAGTTCACAATCAGTAGACTCGAAACATTACAAACAGACAGACGGGCAATCACAAGACAAAATGATGCTATGGCACAGCCTCATTTCAAATTGAGGATCTGCTTTCAAAGACAGACGTATTAAATCGATAAGTATCTACTAATAGTGCTTCACTGTCATGGTGGTCTCCTGCATGGTTTATTACTGCATGTACAGCATCTGCACATTTAGCTACATTGGAAAGTATTTTCAAACCAAGTCAATGCCCACAGAGAGCAGTTACCAGGAGGAGCAGAAAGACCAACAGACGGGGCTTTTCCAGCCATCCATATCTGACACAGAATATACCATCCACAGCAAAAAGATCCAGATGATCAGCGGAAGGATAATTAATCCGATGGGAACTATTTCCTTGCTTCCAATTCTCATAGCTGTCTATAAGATGACTGGCTAGTAGATGATTACATGACAAGCTTTCTAAATATAGTCCCTGTCTCTATCTTCTGATTCATATGTGGGCACACATGTAGTGGAGACTCGTGTGGTGCATCACGCGTGAATTAATGATTGTCAAAGAAAAAAGACAGGGGGGGGGGGGGGGGGGGGGGGGTGAGAAGAGAGGGTGTTAGCCTTCATGTCGGAGATGCGCGGGGAAAAAATGACAAATTGACAGCTTATTTTCCCAGAATGCTGTGCTTAACCCAATACATGAGACCAGTCAATTCCAGGCAGCTGTTAAAGAGTTAAGTTCGCTGGCAAACATGGGCAGACCACAAGGCTCAACTCTACATCAGGGCGCTGTTTACCACCTGGTGGCAAGTAGTACCACAGCAGCAGCACGCACACACAGACACAGCTGATTACAGACAGATGGGCTAACTACCACACTGTCAAAGTAGATCCCTCTCCTTCTGCCATTGGACAGACCTAATCCACTACTCAGCTTGCAATACACACACACACACACACACACACACACACACACACACACACACACACACACACACACACACACACACACACACACACACACACACACACACACACACACACTCTGCTCTGTTCCACTGATGCTACCTACAGAAGTGCTATCATCCGTTTCTATAGGACTGCAGAAAACTACAAGGCGCTACGATATTCAAACAAGACCAGTATTTCTTGTTAACATTTGTATATTTAACACAGTGTGCAGCAGTAACACACAAGCAGCGAGAAATAAATTGCAAGAGGCTATTGTGCAACAATACGCTGATGACTGATCCTTATTTACATTTGAAGCCCATCCACCAACAGCCTCCGCAGCTAGCACTAATGGTGAGTGGCGTCTCATTCCAGCACACTGGAGCCTGGAAAAAATGTCTCTCTGCAGGCCGCTTCAAGTGTTTAAAGGGAGTGGCTGAGCTATGCTGAAATATTGTTGTACTTCATCTACTCAGTCATAGACTTTATTCAAGAACTCTGCATTCAGGAAGCATTTGCAGCACAAGATAGTCAGACAATAAAAGACAGAGAGAGAGGCAAGAAGTCCATATGTTGATAAATTACCTTTATTGTGCAGAAATGACATGTTAAGACTTACGCATGTCTGTCTTTCTGTCTGTATATGTGCGCATGTTCCTGCATGTAGGAAGATACATGTCGACACAACATTGTGAAAATAATTCTACAATAAAAGTGTGAAATCAACTGCATGACCTATTCGTTTATCTAGCTGCCTCTTACATGTGAGCAGGCACATTTCAATTTCCATTTCGCAGCGGACGGATTCTCGCGATATCACAAGATCCCGCGAGAATTGTGGATCATACGAATATCCATGTTGTCAGGCTTCAAGTAATGCGTTTGAAGCCAATGGCAACTGGGGGCGTGGTTTAGATGTGTGTGACGACACAGATTGACGACTCTTCAAAAATACAAATGTGTGAAAAACGTTGTGTAAATTATGTATTTATCACTTAGCGCATGTGGTATTTAAGCATGGGAAATATGGACTCTCTTATCTTCATTTCATTCTAAACTTACATGAGTAATCAAAATCACATGGTGAATTTTAAAGTATGTTAAACTCTATTATTTTGTGCATTCCAGATATAATATTTGTTTATTTATGATCACAGTGAACCGCCGTATCTTGACATGATAACTTTTGTGTGATGTCATCACTAAGCGAGAGATGATTGATTCGATGACTGAGGCGCCGACTGTCCAGCCCCATAGTTTGTTTTGCACGGTGATTAGCTGGCTAAGAAGTGGCAGGCAGGCAGGCAGGGACTAGCGTTTTGGCTGGTTTTGCAATGCAATCTTGAGCCATTGAATGCAGATAAAGCCAGGAGCAGGCGGAGGGTTGAACCAGACACAGCTGCAGCTAGCAAGCACGGACAAAGAAGAGGAGACAGACGGCAGAGCAGCACCTGTTCCACAAAGATGTGGATCAAATCGATCATCTCTCATACCGACATCACAGCCATTCAGGGCCGACGCTGCCAAATACAGCCTATTACACCGAGTTGATAATGGCTCCAAAGGTCACCCCTCCTATCAGAGTCTTATTCAATGATAAAAACACAACCACTCTCTGAGGGCGCTTTCATTATCTATATAGGGGCATGTGCTTTTGTAGATTTAAAGTGTAAATGCGCCTAAACCATTATCAGAATTCAATACATTGATTTGTGAGCCTCCACTGTGAAAACCATCCTCACATCATTATAGAATTTCACTACACAGTCAACTGGAAATAACCTGAAAATGACGCCAATCAATGCTTCTCCGTGATTGGTTCGGTTGCATTGCAGTGAGTGAAACTACTGTATGTCGTTAAGCCAGAAGAAGATTGGACAGGTTGTTACAAATGCTGTCACAGAAACAAAAACTGTGATGGTAATTTACTTTGTTTTCAATGCGTTCTCACAAATCAGGGGTTTCGCTATCATTGCGGATGATGATGATGGAAAGATTTTGCAAAACATCACAGTAATTATAAAAGATGCAGAAAGAATACGCTGCGAGCTGGATGCACGGCACAATCGAGTTTTATTCACACAATTAAGAATGAATTGGGCGTAAATGGGGCCAATATACTGTGTTTGTCTTCGTCACCTCACAGGAATTCATCCACAACAGAACTTTGTGGGGCAAGTGTGACAAAAGACTTCTAGACGGTACTTGTGACGCCCTCCGGCTGCCTGTGGTGGCACTCACTGAATCCTGAATGAAATACGGAGGTGTACAACCACCGTGTGTGTGTGTGTGTGTGTGTGTGTGTGTGTGTGTGTGTGCACGCAAAGTGAAGCTATATATTTGAATTCACAATAATCCCAAACTGAGAGGGAAAATAAATCAAAACAGCTTCATGGAGAATCTGTAGGAAGGTGAGCAAAGCTTAGCAAAAACCTTCTCACACCCTCGATTTATAGCAGGCTTCTTATTGTTACACAATTTGTCCCCTTTAAGGTTTGCAACTTATTTTGTATTACAAATTCCTACAGTACTCCAAAATCCCTATATACAAGCTATGAATCTCTACTATTACGTATACAACCCTGGTACCACTGTTACCGGCCGGTTTTCTGCAGAAGAGCCAAAAGATAGAGACCAAACTCAGTATCTGTGTGCTTATGAATACTGTAGCACGGGCAGCAATAGACAGCAGCCATGGGCGGCTGGGTTATTGAGCCTGATGCTGGAGGGCCTGACGTGAGAGATGGCTGCGGCTTCAACGTTAGGATTACATGTTCAGCCCGCGGAGCAGCGGGCATATGACACGCCATTGATCCCCGTTTTAATTTTATGGTGGCTACCTCCAGATTCTAACGCTTCGGTGGGCCCGTAGCTTGACCCTTTTAATCAATCCCACATAATTTAGTATTTAACTCGCGTAAACGGCCAACTGATTTTTGTGAAATGCCCTCTGAACTAGATAAAGCAAAGACAAGTTATGTTGAGTCTGTGTGATGTTGAGAAGCCATGCACAGAACACCCGATTTGTCAAGAATTATTTTCGGTTCTTTGTAGAACAGACAGACTGTGTAAGTGTAAGTGAAGCTAATGCACGACAGACTGCGAGAAGATGAGAAAGAAGGGGAGAAAATACACCATTTCCAGTCCTTGAGATCTCTTGCATAATTCCTCTTGAGTATCATCACTCCCCATATTCTTCTTCAGCGGTGTCTTGGCAGGTTATGTTGAATATCAATCTTTGTCCTTGAGGGAAAACTAGTGCAGCGGTTAGACATTAACAAATTGGTTTTCAACGAACAGCTTAGCCCTGCTGGTGCAGCCCAACAGAACACAATTGCTGGTTCTGAACAAGATTTTACACATGACAGCCTCTCCTTGAGGAAAACCCTGAACAAAACCCTCCGTCTCTCTCTATCTTAGTCTGTCTTTCTCCGATTGCTCCTCTCCCTCCGTCTCTCTCACACACACACACACACACACACACACACACACACACACACACACACACACACACACACACACACCCAGGGAAGCAAATGAAGTAAAAATAGCAAATTTCAGAGTATTTCTTTCAAGAAAAGTGGAAATCACATAACACTGTATGTTTGTGCTGAAAACAAACGTGTTTGTAAAATGGGTATGAAACCTGCGTCATTACACAGGGCCATAGGCAAGTAAACAGGGTGCAAACATGAGGTGGCCAAGTGGACAGTCAGTCATCTACACATGGGCTCACAGCCTCAGTGTGTGTGTGTGTGTGTATGTGTGTATGAGAGAGAGCTGGAGAGGGAGCAGAAGAACCTGGCTAATGTAATCCCATTACGGAGGTACAAGAGGGAGCAGTCACAGTGCTCAGCCCACACAATGGGCCGGCCTTCAGCCTGTAGCTATACACTGGATGGATGGTTTCTGCCATGCAGATGGATCATCGTACAGCAGCAGCAGGCCCGCCTGCCTCAGGCCTGAGGTGGAACTCACTCACACAACCAGCCATTAGAATGGTAATAGGGAGTTGTTTCAAAATGAAATAGACTCCGTGGTTACAGTGCTTCCTACTTAGCAGACGTGTCGGCTGTCGTGTCCTAGATCTTGCATATTTTCACACGCAGGTTTTGTGGGAAAAATACATGAAATATCTTTGGTATACAAATTCATGTTTCTTTCTACAGCAATTAGTTTTGCTTTAACAAAATTAACAACGCCTACTTGTGACAATCTATACACATACACTCCCGCGCCAGATAGCACATTCAATTGCTTTTGACTGACATAGGCATAGCCACAACTTTGTTTAAACAGCAGACAAGAGATTAAACGAGTGCTGTACTGCTGAGGGAGACCAGCCAGGCACCTTTTTAAACTTATTTTTTTGCTGCGTTCCATTTCATTATTGGAAAACACATCAGTTTTTCCCCCCGGCTGCTCTGCGGTCTGAGGAGGATTCCTGGACACAGAAGACGGGGACTGATAAAGATAGAATTGATTCCAGCCAGCAGCAGCGGCAGCCATAGTGAAGGGGTCTCAGTTTAGACCTGCAGCTAAACGTCTGGTTTTTCTCCGCCTCTCTCTCTCTCTCCCACCGTCTCTCTCTCTCTCCCCCTCGTCTAAAGGCAAGTTGTCACAGAGGCAACATCAATCTCCTGCCTCATGACTTCTTAAAGCCTGCCTTCTCCCCTGATGCCTTATCACTTCATCTGCAGGCAAGATTAAAGAGGTCACCTCCAAGTTTCCACAATCTAACTACCTAACAGGTATACTAAACTGCAGTCTGTGTTTGAAAACTGTTTTAAAGGCCGGGATCGGATTTTTTTCCGAGTCAACCTTAAAGGAAAAGGTTCAACTTTTTTGAAAAATGTGCTCATTACGGAGAGTTAGATGAGAAGATTTGTACAACTCTCATGTCTGTACGATACACAGCCAGAAGCCTGGTAGCTTAGCATAGCATAAAGACTGGAAACAAGTGGAAACTGCTAGCCTGGATCCGTCAAAAGTGAACGATATCCAACTAAATCCGCTTACTGATTAACAAAATATATCTCATTTGTTTTAAATGTAAAAGCGACAAGTTGTGGCTTCATGGGGATTCATGTGCCAGGCTATTTCTTGGCAGTCACTTCCTGGAGTCTCCGCTGGGTTTTTTGGCAAACTCAATGTGATGATAAGACACCTTCACAACGATGCTCACATGCCATATGTAACTTTAAAAAGCGATGGGTCCTTTTAGTCATTTCCCTCGCCCAATACTTGGCGGGAAGAGAAACCTTTGTACTGTAGTCCAATTACGATGTAAATAATGAGGGACGTTGGAAAGTTCAACTAAATGTGATATGAAGCTTCAGCAGCCTGAGCCAAATCGAGTCGGTCGGACGTCTGGGATGTGTAGATACTTTGGCAGAGTCGCTAGCTCTATTAGGCCATGAAGGCAATGATACTGTCCCAAACGGAGCTAAGCTAATGTTAACCTAAGTTCAACATGAAACAGAAAGGTGATGTCTACAGTTCAATAACCAACAAAGACAAGAAGTACCACAAACCGAGTTTATCCCCCAAAGCATGGTCATTTAACTAAGTATGCATAGTGCCATCAATTATACGCCCACCAGCAATTAGAGACATCCCCTAAAATGGACAACAAGGCTCTAAGGGAAACACCTCCGCGACAAACCATGACATTACTATTTTTAACCAACTTCTGAGTCCTTTATATATCTGCATCGCACTTCACCAAGAACATGATCGGTTTAAAAAACCACGGCCTTGATTGGATATTCTCCTGTCCCCAATATCGTCCGAATGTAAATTTAAATTGGATATCTGAAACAATCTTGTCTGAAGCGTTGTATAGCCACACACATACACACACACACACACACACACACACACAATAAGTGATTGTGTATTTGTAAACATAATGTTGAAAATTGTGAAAATAATCTTACTATACAACAAAACCAGGATAAGAGCAAACAATAAGAGGGGACAATAAGGGAGGAGAAAAAAAAATCACATTGTTATGAGTGCGACTATGCTCCAGTGAGCTCCTCGTTTCAATATGAAGAAAACTGGGCCCGGGGACAGCAGTGAGATATGCAGGCAGCCCACACATATCTGATGATGTACAGGCCTGCCTGCACATTCTAAAGAGAACACATTTTCTAGCTAGCCTTTTATAATTGTATTATTTTTTTTTTTCATCCAAAAGGCCCTAGAGCTAGGCTGGTATGCTCCATCTGAAGCGGTTGGTGTAGTAATGGGTCATCGTGATGCATTCATACTGGTACTGGCTTAATTGTATTATCAATCTCATGCAGACAGTGCTTTAGCCCCACAGCTCTGGACATGCTACTGTCAGACACTCTGCATTAGTATTGGGGAGTGAACCATGAGGAATTGCAATCTTTACTTTCATCTGTTCCTCAAGCCTCAACCGGTTTGTTAGCTGGTTTTTATCAGAATTTGGGTACGGCCATCCCTCAGTTCTCATCCTCTCTCTGTCACTTTCTTTCTGTCCGTCACACTCCCTCTCTCTCTTTATCTTTTGCTTTTGGTGTGTCCTGTGTGTTGGTGGCCACAAGTCTGTTCCAATTTCATGCTATCTTTTAACAAGTTAATTATGTTGAGCCCTACAAAGACTGGGGACGGACAGAGGAGGTGGCGGTGGGACAACTGCCCAGGTCGACTCTTTGTTGTTCTATCTTGTTTTGTGTCTTCTCCTCCGAGCGCTCTCCCTCATCGCTTTTCTCTTCTCCTCTTCTCTATATTCTCTTGATGTAACTCCCTCCGTCCCTCTCCTCTCTTCCTCAGTAGTAATCTTTCCAGCGGCTCCAGTGGTGGAGGAGAGTTAGGAGATAAAAGCACGGGGAGCTGAGGAGTCCTTGGCAAGCCTAAGGCAAGGAGAAGGTCAACAGGCCTGCTAAGAAGGGCTGTTATCATCTTGGTAACATGTTATCGGAGAGCCTGCAGTAGTGTTTATTTACAGTTATTGCTCCCTCTGGGTGCACACTTCAACGCCTGGGGCTGATTGCTCTGTAATGAGTTCAAGAACACAGCGAGCCGATGTGGGAAAAGAAGAGAAACAAGGGAGGCAAGAAATCACCGGCCAATAACCAATAGGTCAGCAAGAAAAGAAAAAAGGAGGAACAGAAAAAGCCAGTCATCGCAAATGTTTTTCTTTTTCTTTCCAGAGCCTATTTCCTGCCATTCAAGAGCAAACAAATCACCTCAAAGTGGACAGCAGTTCCTCAAATGAGGTACAGCCCAGTTAATCCCGCACAGCAATAAAGTCGGCTGTATTTGTTCTAAGGCGGGACCGCTGTGCGTACTTAAAACACTTGATCTCCATCTCTAATGTCAAGAATCCCTCTCGTAATCTACTTATCCGCTGGTGCTTTTTCTGTATTTATTTGATTGGCCAGTCCAGTATTGTGTGTGCTAATCAGATTGGTCCATATTTAACAGGCTAAAAGGTGAAGTGGCAAGAGTGAATCCAGGAGTTGAGCAAATCAGGAGAGAGGATGTCTGTGTATCCAAGGGTGGGTTGCTCAACAGTGAGGAGCAACGCAGAGGAAATCTCTCATTGTGGAACAGCTTTTCAATCTAGGGAATTACATTAAGTGCTGCTACTGTCAATGCAATGCCAGCTTTTCAGAAAGGGAAAAAAAAAAGCAAAAGCAGGAAAAAGCATTACTGAATGCCATTCAAAAGCCTTGGCAGAAGATCAAGGAGTCTTTCAGCAAGCATTTTTCCAGGCACAGCACCCAAACCATCGTGCAATTAAGAGAAATTAAGATACGGAAAAATATATATATAAAAAGTCACAAAGTGCAAACATAACATTTTTTTTTTTTTTTTAATACAACATAAAAGTAATCCATCCTATGACAAGCTAATCCCTCTTTACACCATCGGATATGGGAGATTAAGAGACATAATTTGGTAAATCAATTTCGACATAATTCATCATTGATGAATAGAGGAGACTGTGGCTCAGTGGTAGAGCAGGGTCGTCCTTCAATCAGAGGATCGGCGGATTGATCCCCGGCTCCGCCAGTCCCTGTTGATGCGTCCTTGGGAAAGACACTTAACCCCAAGTTGCTCCCGTAGCTGCACCTATGTTGTATGAATGGTAGTTAGTCCTGATGGGCAGGTGGCACCTTGGTAGCCATCAGTGTATAAATGGGTGAACGATGACCTGTGGTCGGAAGACTAATAAAGCACTATACAAGTACAGTCCCATTTACCATTTACCATGAAGAGCGCAGGGAGCTTTTTGGGATGAAGTTTTACCATCTCAGCAGGAGGCTCCTGATGATTCCCAGATGTATGATGCAGAGATGAGAACTGGGAAAGAAAGGACTCCAAACATCTTTGTATCATGACATCTCTGCGTTACGTTGTGGTTAAAATCATACTAGGAGTAGGATGGAATGTACCCTCAAGAACTGAAGCACTGGGAGACAATCTCAGTGAGTGGAGTGGAGTAGTTAAAGCCAAATTAATTTAACAGTGTTTTATTTTTACAAAGAAACATGCTGGATCACAGAAAGGAATGTTTGGAAATCATTTCTTTGGACATTTTACTGATTGTTTGAGGGTGTGTTGTCTGTAACAATATTATGTCCTCATTTGTCTCCCAGTGCTACTTACTTACAAACAGCAGGTCCTTCGCTTACAGTGCTTCACGAGCAACGTTGCAACGCCGCATTAATTGCCGTGACATCATCTTCAATGCGACAAATGCTAAAATCTTTCATTAGCAACCAAACACGTCCACAATTCGCTAATTGATGGGAAAGGGGGACGCTCACAGAGTCACACAGAATTATCAATGGTCTCAGCATATTTTAGCATCTCGCAGATTATTGTTTTGATTTTCTGGGGTGCTACGTTACTGTTTTGATTAACTCTAACCGCTCGCATCAGCATCGCCTCCAGACACAGGCAGCTTTTCTCAAGTAAGAAAAGCTCTATGATGAATGGCGTTCAGACCAAAACATCAGCTAAAAGAGTGTATTGGACTTAGATTCATCCGGGGACCAGAGCCACAACTCTGGATGTGTAAATAAGCAACTGTTGGCGAACACATTTACCATAGCAACTTTAAAGAGTGATAATATGTCAATATTGTGATTTTACAGCTGATTGCATTGCCCCCAAGTGGCCAAAAAATATCCAAGAACGCAGTTTGATGAATGATTACGAATACAGTTTCCATATTTGCACGTATTGTAATTGTTGCACTCTTTATATTTTCCCACTTTGTATATCGCAACTGCTGCATCGAGATAAATAAAGTTTTATCTTTTTTTATTATCTCACCTTTAGTTCAATTCTCTGTGGAAATTTTAGTTGTAGTTTTCTCCAAATGTTTGGGGTTTTTTTTATCTACAAGAGCTTTTATCTTTAGAAACATTTTTCATGTAATTTGTAATAGTTGTACTAAAGATTGAAGTAGAGATTATTTCCTTTATGTTTGATTCTTCACTACAAACACTGTAAATACAGTAAACAGTATATTTGAAAATAAGGCTAAACATCCGAGAACCTCTCAAAACTAATAGATCCCACTTTAGTCTGAAAACTAGAGCACATTCCAACGTGTTCACTATTACAACTATTACAACTGTTTGAAATGTCCGCAGAAAAAAATCCTGATAACAGCATTTGCCCCCGAGGAGTGAATTTCAATGCTGTTTACTTTGAGCAGTAGACCTACAAGATAGCTGCCTGAATTCAGACCAAAATGTATTCTATCAAAATTCTGCTCCTATCAGTATTTCACCCTTCACTGTATAAGCATATTCTGTACATGAATCTGTGTTATCAAACAAACCCTGGCACACCAATGAAGCTCATCTCACTGAGAGGTTTTCTAAATAAATCATCAGAATAAACACAGGCATCTTGAAAAACGATGAACTGGTAAAGCATTACAAATCCTTCGCCATTTCCCTAAACCGCGCATTCTTGACTGGGATGAAAAAATGAGACGTCTGCTCTGAAACTGTGTTTATGGTGTCAGGAATTGCTCCGAAATGAATTACTGGATGAATCACTGGAGCCTTGAGCGCGAGCACCACTTGTGCAATGCCGAAACCTGGTTGCAGTAATTTTCACTTACGGCACCCTTTGTATCAAGATGCTCGAGGCAGGCCCAGAGCCAGTGAGTAGCGATGCTCCAAAGTACATTTAGAACACAAAATAGCCTAAAGCTGGAATTTAAAAACAACAACAAAGTTAAACCTGTTTGTGTCAATCATATCCTTGAATACGTATGAAGTAACAACAACGCCAATTTGTATGTAACAAAAAGCTATTTTCTTATACAACCCAGTGTCCGAATATTCCTCCCCTCAACCTTTCCAAATCTCACAGCCACACCGTGTACACAGTTGATAATCAAATCCTTTCATTACTCAGAAAGTCCAAAACATGCTTGCTGCTGCTGCTGCTAGCATTTGGTGACATTTTGAGAAGATGAGGTGCTGTCTGGGTCTCCTATGTAAAGCTCATATCAGAATCATCAACAATTAACTCACAAAACACTGAGGTTGTTTGTTGTACCTTCCTGGCAGAGGAGGCATCTCCCGACCACCGCAACTGAGCCAATGTGTTCACTCAGTGATTAGACGAGACCATATGCAACAGGCCCGTGTTCAGACAGGATTATCGCTTCTTGTTCCACTTGCTCTGCACGCCGTGCAATCCGACTGATATCGCTTCTCACCTCCCATGGCAGCGCACTCGGTCAAGCCCCGTTGAAGCCATGTGACAGAGGAAGATAGTTGTTGTGTGCAGTTATTGTAATTCTCAGATTAACCACCTTTGGAGTGTTTGTTCTGCTCAGACAATCGACACTGGAAAGACCTTTTAAGTTAAAATGACAAACTTGTTAGCCACAGTTGCCTTTTTACTAAAGTTATTCCAATACCAGAATTGCAAAAGACTCCTATACAGCCTAAAATCGTGGATCAGGTATTGGCGAGTATGCGAGTCTATGCACGGATCCGATCTCACGTATTCATATCATTTATCAGCTCATTAATGCTACACGGGAATAACAACATGTGTCACTTGCAACCTGATCCGTAAGCCCTGCCGGATCAGCAATGCACATGTGCAACTAGGGATGAGAAAGAAGCAAGATGGAGCACACGCTACTTCCATCGTACGCTCCGGAAAAAACCCCGCTGCATCCAAAACCTCTGATAGAAGTAGCTAACGAGTGAGCCACCTCACTTCTTCCCCATCTCTGTTGAGAGTTGAACGTGCGCAGTATCGATCGGGCAGGTGCTGGCTGAAAATAATTATGTTAGCCAGAGCTAGCAAAATGTCAGCAATCAGTGTTGCAGTCAAGGCCAGCTACACACGAACCAAGTCATAACGAAGACCAGAGATGTACCGAGACAGAGACAAGATCAAGACGTTGAGGGGTTGAGACCAAGTCAAGATCAAGACCAAGGCAGGGCGAGATCCAATCAAGAACAAGACCCGGACCAGCGAGAGTTCCACACCGCATGGCACCCTTAAGATAAAATGTGGAACATAGAAACTGCTGAGGCTCCTGAAATTGATCGGAAAGATCCACATTTCCATTAAAACGCCCACAGAATACAAAGGAAGATTCCTCTTTATTCACCTCTTTTTCTGCCATATATATTGTATATGTGTGTATGTATAAGTGCACCAGGAAAAATGTATTGATAAAAATAATCAAAAGGCATTGCGGAGGGGAATTTTATGTGCGGGAAAGTTCATTTGTTTTCTATCATCAGACAGTAATGTTGTTAACAAATCAATCAAACGATGCCCAGGCAATTTAGTGACAACCCCGCAGTCGTGGTCTTGAAATAAAATCTATAAAATCAATAAAAAAGAGTCTGAGACCGAGAACTTCAAAAAGGGGTCTCGCGAAATATACAGTGGCTTCATAGACACTGAATGCAAGTTTTTGTTCTTAGCAATGCCCCTGTAGGAAAGATTCCCTCAGGGTCAAACCAATATAACACATCCCAACTCACATGGCATGATATGGCCCAAAACAGGACATAAAACCGACAAAATATGCCCGAAGAAAGCCAGAGATAGGAGATGGCGATAATAAAAAAACACAATAATAATAAAGAGTAATCTCTTATGGATACAAATGGCCAATAAATAGCATAAATCATAAGCAACGGTCTCGCCAACAGTCCCTGGACAACTCAAATGTATCTCCATACTCTACTCTTAAAAGAAAGAGAGAGGAGAGAAAACTGCTAAAAGGGAAACTGGAGAGGCCATTTAGTGATTTGAGCAGTGAAGCTTCTCCGCTGCCAAGGACATGTAAGAGAGACAGAGAGACTGGGAGTGCCTCTCGATACATCAGACGTCAGGAGTGCTCCCTCCCACTCAGACGAATGGATCTTGTTTTGGAAAGCCCATAAGTGTTAGAGCAATCTACGTTCGGTGAGCTACGCAAAAACAAAAATATATACAGTACCAAATCGAATGCCATATGAGAGCCCAATTCACACTGCTGAGGAACGGCGTCATGTGAAAGGGAGACATATCCGAATTATGATCATGTTAAATAAAGAAAAAATGAAATTTGTTTAGTATTTCCATGTTTCCTGCCTCTCCTTCTGGGTTGTTTCATCAGAGCGAGAGGCGAGGCAGAAGAGCTGAATACTGCAGCAAGCTCCGGCCTCTCCAAAGCCACTCGTTCTGAGCATCTAGCTTGATTGTAAAAACGTTTCCCTCTTCTTTAATCAATGGAAACTCAACTATCCTGATTCATGGGGCACTCTGGAGTATATAAATATCTTCTGACAAGCTTGACTGCGTTCTCTCCCAACCACCCCCCCCCCCCCCCCCCCCCCCCCCCACCCAGCATTCATATTATTCTTTTCTTCTGTACTCCCTTATTTCCTTTCCTCTTCCCAGCTATCTATCTCTTGCTCTGCGCTTCCATCCTTCTGTCTTTGCTCTGTAAATGTTGCTTTAGCTACAACTCTAATCAGTCATTCTTTAGAGGGACTGTGCAGCAGCAACATGACCATTTCTGGGAGAAGATAAGGCCGGACAGATTAAATACACTGTTCAGTGTTGGAAGAAAGGAACGAGAAAATTAAAAGGGAGGAGAGAAGCAAAAAGGGAAAAACAAAGAAACTTTCATCGTCAGTGAACAGTGGAAATATTTTCTTCCACATTTATCCTCATTACTTATCTCCCGGCAGCCGTATTTCTCTCTTTTATCTCGGACGATAAAGGAAATATTTCTTCATCAATTATCATTACTGAGCGGTGATTTAAAGTCCATGAAGTCCTTTAGCGATTCTATAAGGTCTGTAATGTCAGAGGTGGGAACCTTGATTGAGAGAAAGTGTTGGCACAAAGCATGAACACAGGCGTTGACCTACTTCTGACACTTCTCTGACGATGAACGGGCCAGGAGTGAGCTAACTTAACAGTTTAGTGGATCAGATATTGTGTTGCATAATTAGCCACCAAAACTATAACAACACAGAGTAATCTGTAATCATTGCATTTTGAATTATGAAGATTATATTGAGTGCATAAGTAAATAGGCGATATAGAAGGCAAATACTAAATACTAAACTATTTCAATTACTTAGTATTTACTTACTAAGTGTTAGATAAGCTTGCCTTGTTCCTTCAGCAGCTGTGATGTTGACATAAGACATTCATAAAATGAGAATTTATTAATATCGTCGTACTGTACAATCAGTTGTTTTTCATGCTTATTTAATGTCTGATATTCTAGAGAAAATATACAATGTCAGGTTAGCAACTCAGAGAAACAAAAACACACAAGTCTCCAAAGGCCTCGACTGATTGGATCCTCGCTGACAGGAAAAGAACGGTACGTGCATATCTGTCCTGCAGTCTGCCATATAAGTTGGATTGTATTGAGTGAATTGATTGTGAAGCCAGATGAGTCTATGAGTTGTGCTCATCAATGGACCCCATTAAACACTTTTCGCCCCCAGGGAGTTTCTTTGACTATCTAAGTCATTGTCAGCAGACAGCAGTCTGACTAATCAATGAGTGCTTAATTACATCTGGTGCAGAGTCCAGAGGTGCAGTAAAACAATATGCCCGCACTGCCAGTGTCATCTTTTGTAGAGACAGATGGTATTTTAGTGAGCGACATTGTGAGGATCCAAAACCGCAAAAAAAATGAAGTTGGGACTTAGCTGAAAATGTCAACAGTTGGGAGTGTGTGACGAAACAAATGTGACAAGACAAGATAAGAATGTCATTTGGATTTCACTCTAAAAAACAATTAGGCTGCTCTTATCACTTTCATGAATCTCTGCCTCTTGACACGACACACAGCAATGGGCCACGACTTAATGTTTACAGATTAACAAAGTCTTCAATTCCCGACCATGATTTTTGCATTGTCCTCAGTAGCATAAAAAGATGATCTCAACAAGTAAAGCCCTATTTGCATATGTTAATGAGCATTTGCATATTGCTCTTTACACAGTCAACTAAAGCAAAGAGTAAGGTTTGCAGTGACTTAAGAAAATAGTCATACTCATCATACTGTAGGTTGTCGTTAAGCAGAAGTGGAAAAAAGGCTTTTAATGGTTCAGAATAACTCCGTGTCAGCAGACCTGTTGACTGAGACACCTACTGTATGTAAATCTGGAGGCCATCACTGACTCTGATCAGCATAGGACTGACAACAAAGTGAATTAAGCCTCATCTAAATGTAAATGAGGTTTTATACCTTTGGCAAACAGCTTAGGTAACCATCTATTTAAAAACAAAACAAATAGATTTTATTCTCTGCTATACTAATGCAACAAAATAAAATCTGTGCTTTGTGAAAATGTACATGGGATGCAGATAGCTGTTGACCAAAGGAAGAAAAAATGGAAGGGGGGGGGGGGGGGGGGGGGGGGGGCACAAACCTCACTGAGTTATAAGTCTGCATAAATTTCAAATGAAATCGTCCTCTTGAAATGCGCCATTCAATCTGGTTTGAGAGAGTCAAATAGACATAGATTGTCACGAAAGACCATTTCCATAGCTTTAAGAAATATACATGCCCATCCGACATGCAGTGCCTGAGGCGGGAGCTTACACACTCGTCTCCAATTTCCTTTCTGTCATTGGTATCACAGATATCAGACTGAATGTATGAACAGCAGCTCTTCTATAAGCCCTACTGATACTTCAGGTATGTACAAAATCCTATCGAGTTTGAATATGGGCACTAAATCTACTGTAACAACCAAATGGCATGCTCCTGGTTGGATGAACCGAGACATTGTATGTTGTTTGAAGAGGTTAGAAATGCTATGAATAAGTAGACCTTCTAATACAAACACTTCCACTGATTGAAAATACATTTCTTCTATCAACATTGGACTATTGCTGTACATACCATTTAAGTTTCAGCTCATTAGAAAAGAACTAAAACGCAAGAAAATATTTATTGTATCAATAAAGAGCAAGGGATACAAACGTTACCGATATCGATCCAAGTCAAGTTTGTTTGAGTTATACGATGTAACTCAGCGACCGTATTTAAGAGAAATCAGTAATGAATGAAAACACAGATGCTATTTTTCTATGCAAAAATTCCTGTTAATATTATGCCAACATTACTCATTCCACTGATCCATTTGTGATTTATTAACTTTTTTACCAGTGGTTTCTTAACCTTCTCATAAATCAAATATTTATGTATAGCCCAACACACAAAGCAACGCGGGTTGTTCATATCACAATAACTTTTCCAGAAAGAATGTCAGCTTTCTATTTCATGAAATATTTATACCCTGATCTAAATATTTGACAGTTACCTTACCGCTACACTGAGTAATGCACTTTAGAATTTATATTTGTTGACATTTTTTATACATCCCGACATACATCCAAAACATTTGACGGGCTTTACCTTTGCACACTCTGGCCGAGTCCTCCATACGCTGCTAGTTTGACAGCTGTGAGTACTAACAATAGCCATGTTAGTTGTTCATGTTGATTGTGAATATTTGGGGGGAGGGGCTTTGGCGGGAAGACCGAAAGGACGGGCTCAGTGTTGGCGAATTGGTGACTTTCTTGCTTGATCAGCGACTTTTGGAGCTAGTGCTGCTCGCTACTTTCATTGGAAAAGAGTTATCAATACTTGGCAGAATTTATTTGTGAATGGAGTGGATTCAGAAGCTTGTGCACATTATTTTCCGCCTTTAAACTGCCTGGTACAAGTTATCCAGGCATAGGCGTACACTGTGAAAGAACTATCATGAACTAAAATCAAGGCTCGCTTTCAAGTAAGGTGGAAAAAATCCGTAATGCTTAAATGAAACAGCAACAGGGCATTAATTTGACATTAGCTGGCAAACATCAATTCATCCCCCATTGTAACTTTAGTAATGCATTTACTGGAAATAGATTAATATCAATTCCATAAATCATTCAGGAGATACATCCGGAGCCTGAGACACTGGTATGTTAGCTGATCTCAGTGTGGAAGCTCAGCGGCCATTAATCAATGTCTGAGCTCCTCTGGCCATGTCATCTGGGAAAAAAGGCACATTTATAAAAAGAGCAATCACCACACTGATATCTCAGCACAATCCTGCTAATGTTACATTTATTTAGATTGTCATGCAGCGGTGCTATATGTATGCATTCATCTTCATACACCTCTTGTCGACTGTGTACAATAATGTGGATTTAGTTCCCTGTTTCTTTATTCATCCCTCCATACACTCATACAGGAGTGGTTTTCCTCTTGTGACAACATGTGACAACTGAACTTATTCGTATTCTCTTACTCTCTGAAAAAGTGTATCCGAGACGTCATGATAGTTACAATCAACTTCAGAGAACAACTTGGACAATGACACCAAGGCCAGACATCAGAACGTAAACAAGTGGAAGTTCAAGTTCATCTCAGTCTGCCTGTGTGCCATCTGAACCTAATCTCCAAACAGAGATTCTGTCCAAGAGAGACCGGCTGATTCCCTGATTTACTTGGCCTACTTGTGTACTTGACTGTGTGACTGTGTTTGGGTCTAACCACCTGACCTTGTCAGTGGTTAATAACTTCTATATTTACATTAGTGTGCCATTCAGCTGTCAGACAAAGTGGCAAACAAAGGCCATTAACAAATGACACTTGAGCACATTAACTTAATCGTACTGTATGCATAGCTCCAACAAAAGAGCTGGACAAGGTGACATGTCAATCCCCCTTTCAAGTATACTTAACATATTTCTCATTTTAGCCATCGTACAGGAAGAATAGAAGTAGAAGGTGGCTGCAAGAAAATAGCTTCAACAAGTCCCTGCGCTAAGTTGTAGTTATTCATCATAAAGATTTTAAGAGCCTAGCTCTTCTCTATAAATCTTTATATGAAGTCCCTGATTATACTGTTGCCAAGATATGTCTCAGTGTTGATGGAGCTCTCAGACACACAGACTCACAGTTAGTTGCTACAAAATGATCTCAGACAATTATATATGCTGAAGATGCCTTCTGCTTTTGTACCCAACCCCTGGAATAGATTTCTTATTGACTTTGTGGGAGATTCTGTAAACCTGCTTCAAACTCTTTCTTTTGATACAAAGCACTTTGATGTTAATTTATTCTATTAAAGGTAAATTGTATAAACTGTAAATTGAGCAATTATTAGCAGCATAGTAGCAGTATTAAGTAGTATTAGTTTGGGGCTCATTTCATGACTCAAAAACAGCTCAATGTTTTCCAGGACATGTCTGCCAGTATTTTTATTTTCCAGGTTTTCAAACATACATCGGAACATTTATAGGTTCAAGGATTTGTCAATGTGTTAAATTGAATTTTGTGAGTGAGAAGGCAAAGCCTTATCCAGAATACTGTCTGTAAAACATCCACCTCTGTATGTGTGTGCGTGTGTGTGTGTGTGTGTTTACTGTCTTTGCCTGAGGGAAGTTCCCATACAACATCTTGCATTGACGCTTATTTGTAGCCTCCTCCGTAACAGCGGTACACAATACCAAAGTAGGATGTCATCAACATGAAAAGAACAATACAAAAACATTTACTGGATTAACACGTGGATCTTTCTCCAGTTTACTACTTACCACTCTCAAAGCAAGCATCAAAGAGCAGATGTCCTTTTCGCGGAGCTCCGGAGTAACCTGGTGGGCTCACCATCAGCTTGTTCACATTTCCCACCAAGGCATCCTCTCCTTCAGTTTCACTGCCTGAAAAACAACATGTGTAGGATTAGGATGAGTCTCACTTATGTAAATGTGTTAAGTACAAATGTGACCAGTAAGCTTTATATAAATTCATTTTAAAGGACGTAAGCCCTTAGTTCTAATTAAATGAGATTCATTCAGAATAAAACAGTCCTAGATTGTTGACCTTAAAGTAAAAACATAGATTACCATGTAGAACCTTACGCCACCACTAAACTGAAATTATGAGTAAAAATAACAAGATAAAAAAGATACAAACAATTTAAAAAAGATAAATGCTGACGCATATAGTCTATACATCTAATAAAGCATATAAAGGTTGCAGTAGAAAATTGACATTACAAACAATGTTTCTTAAATGTGTGGCTTTGTTTGAGCTTTTGCATAATACAAATTAAAAGACAGACATATTCCGTAACAGTTGTTGTTGTATAGTTATTAGTTGAAGGCTTTCTTGTGAACAGGCCAGTATATTACACAAACAGGGTTACAATATTTTGTCTTTATTTTAACACTTTATTTAACACACATTATGCCTTGAACTGGTGGTGTGCAAATACGACGATACTGTCATTCGGATTCTTTTAATGTTTACCTGTGTATGCATTTGAACATTTTATGTATTGTGCATTTTCTTGTTATTTAAAAAAAATTCTTATTTTACTTTGTTATCCGTCTTTTACCACCTGCTGCTATCCACACTCAATACCATTCCGTGGTCCGGATGGTAACCACAGGGCAGTGAACCTCACAACACATCTACAAACGGAATGAAAAGCAATATAACCTATTTTAAGAGCAACGGTATGTGCATCACAATCATTTGCATCTGTGGGTACATGCATGTTAAAGACCCAATTACTATGTATTTACATTAAAAGCATAACTACGGTTGTTGCAATTACGTTATTGGGATATTCTAAACCCATATGCATTAGAAGTGTAAAATGTGTTCTCTATTTACAAGCATGGTGAACGTTACAGATTCTAAGAAATCTTCTGCCGCAACAGGAAAACACCACAAACTGAGATTGTGTTCACTTTTAGTACATTTATTAAAATCTTTACCGTTATCCACTAATTCTGGTTCAAATAGTGTGTTCTGCTTCTTATCAACACAGTGGTCCTTACCCAATTTTTTGGGCATTTGTTTACGGATTATATCTTTAATTTAGGAGGGTAACGGACAAAAAACAAATAATAATTCCGACAGCTAGCTTATTAGCTAAACAGCAGTTCACTGCAGGACCTCCCCCATTGTAACAGAGCTAGCTAGCAGGTACTCACAGCCACTACACCTGCACTATTGAAGAATGGGATTGAACATGCCAGCAGTATTCTGAAGTATTTCCGCGAGGTAGCCTACATTGCCAGCACATTTTTTACTATATGGTTGGCTAACGTCATGTAGCAGCAACGCTATAGCTCATAACAAACTGGTGACATGAGTCTTGTTTACATCCCTTGTGCCTGCTAGCTAGAATGTTAGCAGACTACACGTTAGCGTCAATACACGTAGCGAGCCCAAAACATGCAGCTAGTATACGTCAGACAACTGGGCATCCCCCGCAGTCCTTCTGCTTGTAAAGCAACGAAGAAGAAGCCGGGTATGGCTCGTATTTACACACCAGTCTCGACGTCTCTAACAGTGTTCTCCTCCATCTTCCTTTCCATCCTGTCACAGGGCAGCCGACGCTCCATGTGTGTTGCCACGGCAACGGAGCTCGAGGACGAGGGAGCGGCGTCATCAGTCCATCAGTCCACCGCTGCAGAAACACAAGACATCGGTTTACATGTTCATATAGGTAAGCTGAGCCAAGTTCAGCTGTTGAATTATATGCAATAGCAACAACAAACGGTATTGATTTGCTATTGAGGATTTGTGCACTTGGATCTGAGCGCACAAATCATTAAACAGACCTACAGCAAAACAAAAGTAGCAGAAATGCCGATTGTTATCGTTTTTCCGTAGTGATGATCCCATGTCTTAAGCTGTCGGGGAGATGATTCTTAAAGATATATGTTAGATTTTGTCTCTGTCTGAAAACCAGGCACTAACATTTCCAAAAATGTACTGAATTAACAGTTATAATGATGTTGCTATTATGTTTAGGGAAAATCTTCATATATCAGTGTGAAACATACAATGTTCACATTTGGCAGGCAGCACTAAACAATGACTCCCAACACTGAATCTTAACTCTAATCAGTATATTGTACACACCTCACTTTTATCACAGCCATACCTGCATTCTTAATGGTATTTTCAGAGAAGAAAGCCAATCATGGCAGGTGGCAGCCAGAGATTCTGAATCATCGTGCAGATTGATTAAAGCTGGAGGTTTTCTAGACAATTGGAGCATAGATGTCATCAAGGCCAATCAAGCCTGGCCCTATTTCTTTCCCATTACAAAGGCTGCACCTGATTAAGTACATCAAATGAGCAGTCGCACAGCTCCTGGAGGCAAGAGGCATACAGGCTGCTGCTAATTTTCAGGTTATAACGGGCCCAAATGAAAAAGACCAGGGAGAGGGCAATGATTTTTCTCTCTGTGTGTGATCTGTGTTTGATGGCAAGCATCAACAGGCCGCTGAGTAGATAGGTCAGACTGATTATTTTTCAGATGACAGGAAGAGAATACAGAGCTGCTGTGTAATATTTCTCCAAAATTGAAAATTGAATAGCTGTCCTCCATGCTATGTCATTCCTTAAACTCTATGCCAATTAAAGAGCTCTATGGTGGTACAATCATTCATTTTCAAGAGGGAGATTGAAATTGAATTATGGAGCATGAGAAGAATGAATTAGATACGCTACATGTTTCCCTTGTTTCTCAGCTCTTATCAAACAGAGAGACTGCATATAGTTTAATTTACCGCAAGATCCTGGCTTGTCTCTGCCAGATCTTAAGGCTGAAACTCACATTTGGTTGTTGGCTTGTGAAAGACAGAATTTGCATAAGAACATTATTTTCAATAGTATGACAGTTATAATTGGAATAACATAACATGACATGATCTGTCAGATATGGCTATTTTTAATGTCTCTTGTTACTTTAAAGGGAAACTGAAATTAAGGGGACATTTTCTCAAGTATTTAAATCTACTTATTATAAACAATTAGATGTAAACATATGGGAGTTCATTGCAGCAAAGACTTTATGTTGTGATGGGTTTCCCTTTCCTCTAAAGCTCCATATTCTACATTGTTAAGACATGTTTGAAGAAAGAGAAAGAAATAGCAACACTTTCAACAATAACCCCACTACTTTCTGCCCAAGCAACACTGCATGCTAGTATGTTATTTTTGTCATGATGTCTGCAAAGTGCAGCAATGATTTAATGAACACATCCATCTCTGGGAAACAGGATAACATGAAAGAGAAGTACAGTCCACACCGTGGTCTCTCCCATTTTAATTATCTCTCAGGAGAGTGTATTTTGATATTCTTATCAAAACATTGTTGACCCCTGATGATTTCGGAACATATGAATGTGCTTCACATGTAGTGCTTCACATGTAGACATCCCTGTCGTGCTTTTACTACTGAATGTAACATTAAGAAACTGTGGCTATTTTCAGCGTGGGTGGCGACTGACTGGAGGACACATCGCACCATCACAATCCAGTCAGAAACCCCTTGGGGAAACAGTAGCTTTGGCACAGCAAAGGTATTTTTAAGCCCTGCTTTTCATTCTTTCAGAAAGATACTTTTTCTTCTAAACTGTGAAATGATCAAATAAGTCAGTGCTTGTAGCTCAGTACCACAACTGAAGGAAAGGAAAAAAATCTTGTTTATGTTTCCAGCCTGAAGCTATGTGCGCGTGCGTGTGTGTGTGTGTGTGTGTGTGAGTGTGTGTGTGTGTGTGTGTGTGTGTGTGTGTGCTGTGGTACAAATCTATGTTTTTGTATTTGTATTCCAGCAAGTACAGGGAAACCCTTTTACTGTGGCCAGCTAAGGACTTCCACACATAAAGTCCATCTTCAATGAAGGAGGAAGTCATGCAAAAATCAAAACACAGGGCACAAGTGGCCGCGAGTTGGTGACGGGTGGTTGGGTGAGGCAAGGTGGGGGGGGGGGGGGGGGGGGGCAGAGACCAGCCGGCACTACACAGAGAATCACTATGGTGACAGCAATCCGGGGGCTCGGGGGAGAGTGAGGCTTGGTCAGAGAGGCAGGCTTGAGAGGCAGCTGACTGAGGAATCAGCCCTCACTCTGGATGATTCAACTGACAGCTCCCCCCCAGGGCTCTGCCGGACCAGCCTTCCCTAGAGACTGCGGGCTTTACAGAACAGAGATGTGGCTAGCAGCCCTTTTCTGAGGGAAAGGGAAGAAAAAAAACGGAATTGAAGCCAACACAGCAAAACAGCTGAAGATGCTTCCGCATAATCCTGCTACTGATGAAAATATAAAAAAGAGAAAATGTGCTAATTAAAAACATGTAAACAATATTACATGACAAATCCTCAGCAAGTGTGAGTCACTCTCCATATTTTTCCATTTCCTGTTTTACGTGAACACCCGTTAAAACAAACAGTTTGCTAACACTTCCTCTGCTTTGTTTGTGCCTCGCTGTTAACCCCCTCTCTCATCCATTAATCGCCACCCTCTCTTCTCTCTTTATCCGCTGCTTCCTCCGTCTCTCCGTCCCTTTCTCCCTCCCTTCCTTTCTGCTATGCTGGACGGTGTCCACCTAAACAGATGGTTCAGTGTCAATAGGCAGCTATTAAATGGCCGCTCTCCCTGCTCTGATCCAAGACGGCCAAAAGCACATTCAAAGCACCAGGAATAAATCCTTTGCCACGCTGAAGGAGCTGCGAGGAAGACACCACTAAGATTAGCATTAGTGAAGATGATAGCAGCTCCAATCACCCCGTCAGCATCATTTTCATAAAACATTTTTTCTTGCTTTATTTTCTCATGGGCTTCAATTCCATGAACATTTTGACTTACATATACACTGTATGCAGATACAGTACACTGCGAGTCATACTCTGAAATGTCTCAGGTGTCATCGACTGAAACCAAACCATGTAGTGAATCATATCCTTGGATTCAAGTCTCCCTCATCTTTTTTTTTTTTTTCCTTGTTTACTTGTTCCGTAGTTGGGATCTCCTGCCATGCCTGTGACTAGCTGCTTCGTCATCTCTGTGCCACACCCTGCTGAGGAAAAGGACAACCACCTGACCTTGATGCTCGCATCAGCCCAACCCTCACTTTTTTTTCTTTTGCTTCCTATTACCGAGAGGTACCATTCATTTCCACTCCCTTGAGGTCTCTTGATAGTGAGCAGGTTTTTATTACATTCCATTACTTTACATGTACCTGTCACAAAAAAACACCTCCAAGGTATAGTGCTCGAATTATTTCCCTCCCAGAAGTCTTTGATAGTTCTTTTCTACACTTGAATCCACAACCTGCTTTTGTAAGAGCCATAATTAGATAACAGGACTGAACACTATTAGTCCTCACACACCCCTCACCAATCCGCTCATCCTTTGCGGCTGCAAGTTTGATATGGTCAGGGAGTGCAAACGCTCTGTCACCGTTTATACCTGTGTTTTATAGACACACACGGAAAAGGGTAGAAGAGAGGGAAAATCTAAAAGATAGGAGTGGCACGGAGAGGAAGGGATGTGGCGGCGATGGTGTCGCTGTTGCTAGAACAGTCTTCCCACCTTGTGGCAGCACAGTGAACTGTAGCTGCATCAGTGCGTGAGCAATAGGAGGAGAGAGAGAGAGAGCCAGAGAGAGATGGAGTGAGAGAGTGAGGGAGAGCAAAGGAGCGAGCCAGAGGGAGTGATACAGAGAGAGAAAGAGAGAGAGAGAGAGAGAGAGAGAGAGAGCAAAAGGGAGGGGAGTTTAAACTAAGTGCTATGTTTTGGGACAGGCTAATCTGCTAGCGAGCAGTGTGAGGATCGGAGCGTATTGTGTGAGCCAGTGTGCGGGGGACAGATAAGGGAGCCAGCCAGCCCGCCAGCCCGACCCACCGACCGCCTGACTGCCTGTTTTAATGTGCTGACTCTGGGGAGATTTTAAAAAAAAGAAAAAAAAGAAACAGCATATTGAGTCCTTAGACGTGTGTGGAGACCCTGGACACAAACGCCACCACGACAGCCACAGCCTGCAGAGAGGTGCATCAACAGACAGGGGAGAAAGAAAGAATAGAGCACTGAAAAATCACAACTCCAAAATCAGAAAATTAAAAGAGGATTTTTTTTTTTATCCCCCCTCTTTTTTTCAATTTCTTTCATTTTTTTTTTTTCTTTCTTTCGTTTTTTGTGTTCCCGGGACCGTCTCCCAGCCGTAGAGAAGAAAACGGGGAGCAAAGAACTGAAGAGAATCTGAAAATAAACGGACAGAACGAAAAAAAAAAAGCACCAAACCTGAACATGTTCGAAATAAGCCGAACACTCAACGCCGCTTTGTTGAGCAATGAGGTAAAGACATTTGGATTTGCTTCTTTCTCCACACTTCACCTGTGCGTGTCTGCTGCCAACCATTCTGTCATGTGTTTTATTGTATGTCCGTCCATGTGCGTGTCTGTACATTTCTGTGTGCTCATAGTCAGGAGACAGAGGGGATGATTGATAACAGCAGCTGTTTATTATATATTTCCCCAAGCTCGATAGTCGGTACGGAGAAAAAAGGGGGCTGCTACGCTTCTCACACTCATCCTGGCTTGTAGTAATAAGAGAGCTAGTGCCTAGACTTTACATCCCTCTATTGTAACAAAACCAAGGTAGCTATCAAACCCATCCAACATAGGCTTGCTTGTGAGATTGCCCATCTGGGGCTAAAATTGTATGTGTGCCTTCATGTGCACGTACAGTACGTCTGTGTAAGTGTAAGTGCGTGTGTGCCTATATGTGTCTGTGTGTGTGTGTGTTTACACATGCATTTGTGTGAGAGCAAAGTGTCTGTAATCCCCCTCTACCTCCTCTTTCTTCATGTCCCCCCCCCTGCCCCCTCCCTCCCCACTCCCTCTTCTGTCCTTTACCATTCTCACCGTCCTTCCTACCTGCTGTTATCTGTTCTCCTTCCCTTCTCTCACACCCCGTCCCTCTCTCTTCTCTTCTCTCTCTCTCTCTCTCTCTCTCTCTCTCTTTTCTCTTTCTCTCTCTCTCTCTCCTCCCCTCTCCTCCTGTGTCTGTGTATGAGTGTGTGTGTTCTGTGAGCAGCATCTCAAGATGATGGCGAGGTACGGGCAGCTCTCGGGACTAGCAGCCAGTGGCGTGGGCTCCGTCCCCGAGACGCACTCGCCGCTATTTCCCAGGGATCTCCTGTCATCGCCAGCCCAGATGGGCTACAGGTCACCCCTGGTAAGAGGATAGACAGACCAATATATCTCCATCTCTTTAATGAAAACGGGCGAGCATAATAGCAAGGGAAGAAACAGGGGGGAAAAAAGAGTGGTAGTTAGTGTCTGTGAATTGGCGTATTGTTGTGTGTGTGTGTGTAGGTGTGTGTGTGTGTGATTATGTGTGTGTGTGTGTGTGTGTGTGTGTGTGTGTGTGTGAAGAGAAGAGCAAAGGGGCAGAAAGAGAGCAAATCAATTGTGGGATTTGGCCTGTATCCCCAATGGATAGTATTAGTAAATATTTACATTGTTATGTTTGTTCAATTACGGACGCCTACTCTGTCTTTAGCCTCTGCCAGTCAGACTGTTATCAGGGGAATTTGAGGTGTGTTTTCGTGTGGGTAATATATTTTACGTTTGTTGTATTTTGTGAATTCTGTTAGCGTACTAATTTTTTATGTATTTGACGTTGAATTATCTTTCACAGTAAATTAATAAACAGGCTCCAGCAGTACACCTGCAATTCTACCATTTTGAACTTTATATGACATCTGTGAAAAGAAAAGATTTTTTTTTCCCCCCAACACCCTGAGGAGATGTACAGTTGTGTGAGACGACAGATTTCAAATGACATTGGATCATAACTATCAATCCGATTCAACTCCAGTTGACATCTGACAAGTCACATTAGCAAAGGAAGTAGGAACGCTGTAGATGGATGTGGTGTGTTGCACTGGAAACAACATTACTCTGCTATTTACATAGAAAATATTACTTCAAGAGGAAGGGAATGAGAGAGAAAAAGGGGCACGAGAAAACCCTGAGAGTTTAGGCAAAAGCGTTGTAAGAAAATCCCTGACTCGCCGCATTAAAGCGACATGAAGCTGTGGGTGTCTAATCCGCTGTGGGCTCTTCATTGGTTCGGCTCCCCTTCAAACTGGCTCAGATCCACACCCCAGAGCCTCCCGGAAGCCTTCATAACCGACTGTCATGCTGCTGACTGTACCCAGGGGTTTCCGTCAACTGTATGCAAATGCACGGCGAGGATAAGCGGTGAAATACGCTCCGTTAGGAGTTGGGCTTCAATAATGTTTTTTTTCAGTTTTCCCTTTGAGTTCTTACACGAGTTCAAAGACGTCTGTCCAGTGTTTCGTTGTGGTTATACAGCGCACGAAGTGACTCACAACAGTGTTATCTGCTGTTTGCATAAAGCTGCTGGACCATGAATTATTTGTTGAAACCAGTAGAACTAATTAGCTGATTTTATTATATAAATACGATTGATGTGTTAACATATTTTGATGCATCTTATCACCATTGTGGTGGGCACAAAAACAGAATTCGAGGCGGTTGCTTAACCAGCCAATTCCAGGGCGAAACATGAAGAACAGTTGTAAATAATATTGTATTTACAGTATAAATGAACAAAGCCAAAATAGTCCACGAGTGACGATGAGGTCCTCATCATACGTAGTTACATTTCTGGTAAAATGGTTTACTGTGGGATTTTGCGCATTTGTCTTCAGTGTGTTGCAGGTGATGAGGCATGTTCCGTGTGTGTGTGTGTGTGTGTGTGTGTGGGCGAGGGAGTGTGTCTGCAAGCGCACATGCTTGTGTATGTGTGTCTGTGTGTGTGTGTGCGCGCGTGATTACCCTGGTTCAAAAAGACCATCGTTATAGTGATTAATGGTGCCTTCATTAAGCACAGCAAGATCATTTGCATACATTAGATAAATGTGCTGGAAGATTCTGGTGGCTTTGGTGGGTGATGCCTCAAAAGCAACATCGCACTTCTTACCTCGGTCAAACGGAAGTACAATTCTACCCTGGCAGCCCAACATTGCTCCGTATATAAAAATGGATTAAATACTTCACTGTTTTGAAATGTTATCGTTCAAAGTTAAGATGCTATGGTGTGTTTCCATTCAATGCACCACTGCTTTGAGTGCCTTGATAAATGGATAAATAGCTAAATGGTTTCGTCCTCCAACAGTCTGTACGCCTGCAGCAAAGTTTGCCATTCGTTCCCCTGTCAAACACTGTGTGTTCAGTTTGTTTAGAGCGGTTCGCGTGTGCGCGTGTTCTCGGTTGTGCATCCTTCAAGCTGTAGGACAGTGCGCTTAAAAGAGCATTCAAAGAATTCAATTCTGAAGCCACCAGAGCACGGAGGAGAGAATTGGCATGCAATTGATGAAATTTAGATGGATAGTCTTCTGTTTAAAATGAGCATCCGCAGTATCATTTACCACATTAGGATGACCATGACTATGTCACCTTACACAAAGCGGGTAGAACTAAAAGAAAATGTGAGCAAAAAGCTGAATCGCAAATTAGTCCATATTTCAGTCACTGAGATCTAATTTTCAAAAGCCCATAGCTAAAAACCTGCAGTGCGCCGTGCTTCAGAGCTGAATGCTGTTAATTTGTAGAAAGCTCCACTGATTACCAACTGCAGGCAGCTGCCGTTCTCCATGTGACACCAGATTTTGTTTGACAACTCCAATCTTTTCTTTTTAAACATCTGAAAAAAAAAGAAAAAAAAAAAGGGAGGGTTACATTTCAAACCTGCCTGAAGAGGTTCATCATCACCACAACAACAAACAGGCAAAGGAGGAGGAAGGAGAGTGAGGGTGTGCTTGGCACAGAAGCTGGAAAACGTGTGTAGCTATACGGTATATTAGCAGCCAGGAGATAGTTAGAGGTCATCTCTATTTCATAACAATGATTAGCTCCTTCCATCTGCCGCTCGCTGCACTTCCCCTTTCCTTGTTCTCTATATGCAGGAAATTAGTTCATTTATGCTCCACAACCCTGCCATCAGGGAGGCACAAACAGGTGCAGCAGACTGAGCGACGCCACAGAAGGGGGGGGGGGAAGACGCTCATATTGAGAGGAACAGAGAGATGGAGATGTGTGCAAAATACAGCATCGACGAGAACAATAGTGCCACAAGTACGACGGTGGCTGATTAATGCAGGACTGACAAAAAAAAGGTTGTAGGATTTTGTTTTAACGTGAATCATTAAGTGACCTGCTGAGAACTTCAAAATCTTTTTATCCTTTTAAACTGCATTCACAGCAGCAGCACGTAATATGGAGATTTGATGTACTGCTGTGTTCAGTCAAGCTTTTTAAGCTTAGGGTGATGGAAATGAAGACATGCCATTCAGTCATATCTTCCCTATAGCATATATCAGATTATGACCGCACCGTGTCTTCGAATTTACATGCAACATCATGTGAACACAGCTTTGTGTGTGTGTGTGTGTGTGTGTGTGTGTGTGTGTGTGTGTGTGTGTGTGTGTGTGTGTGTGCGTGCGTGCGTGTGTGTGCTGGCCACCAGTACTGCAGGGAGGGCCTAGAGATCAGCAGCTGAGCCTGTGTCCCGCTGGGAGCCATCACTGCAGAATGGAGCAGGTGTCTGCAGGCTCATGCACACGCACACACGCACACACACACACACACACACACACACACTGTAAAGCTAAGTGAACTCTTTCTCTCTTCCTCCTTCACTGTTTCCGTCTGTGAGTTTTGTTTTTTTTCTCGTGCAAACCCTACCCTTAATATCCACACAATGCAGCCCGTCCGCAGGGTGCCTTTTAGTTTGTATTTCTTCACACATGATCATGTTTTTGATCATTAGCTATTTTTCTTTCATACATAAAAAAGGCTTGCGATGTGATCCATAAACAATAGTCTAACAACAGAGTGCGGCTGCAGCAACACAAGCGCCCACGCCCGACCAAAGGTCACCTCTCTGTGTTCAGGCACTGTGACCTGGAAGTAATAACCTGTAATTTCACCAACATAATGGCCGTGGCAGGGCCCAGCGTTTCTGAGTAGTCTGTGTCTTGGTGATTTTTACAGAGCGCAGCGCCAAAAAAAATCAAAGCAGAAGATTTTGACCTGCTTTTATTCCCTCACTGATTGTCTTTTATTGCATGGATTAACATCAGGTCATCTAAGATGTGCATGTTTTCTGATCATGAAAAACACAGCAATAAAAAAAAACAGGCTGATGTTTTCAATTATTGTCTGTTCAGTGAGAAACAAAATGCTGTTTTTTTTTAAGTCACAGTCTCTAATGATATATGTAATAAATCATAATCATATTTATCTGCTAAAAAATACAGAAAGGGGCCTTGAGGTAGTAAAAAACAGAAAGATAGAAAGCACAATCATGAGAACCTCTACCACAAAACAATGCACGCACACATAACTATCACAGTTTCTATAGCTGTGGATTATATATCCATTTGTACGGTTCAATAAATTGAATAAAGAAAATAATCTCACTTTTTGCTGTTCATTTATCCTCTTTAATTTGAAAAAAAAATCCCAGGGCTGCTCTTTTTTGCCTGGTAGAGGAAAAGCATTTAATTTCAGAGACAAATTTGTTTCCTCTCGTGGACAATGTTTTCACAACCAGTTGCAGTTATTTCATGCGGCTTAAAAGGATAAATAGAGAGAGAATAATGAAACAGACAAGGCTGGGGAGAAAGCAGTATTGTGCTTTCCAAATCTGGTGAGTTCTTCGCATTTTTTGTTATTCGCAAACACATTACCAATTATTATGGAAAAACAGAAAAAAAGTGCCTCAGCCACCGTTTGACAGTGAAGTCAAATTCGGAGGTCTTCGGCTAAATCTAATGTCATTTTAGGTCAACACAAAGCAGCCTGAGGTGCATATTGGATCATGCAGATTCACTGAATGAATTATTAAACAGACAGTGATATCAGAATGTACTGCAGATATGTCAGCCTTATAAACATTGACAAAAGAGGTATTAGCCAGTGCAAGACCTTCACTGACCTGTCTGCGTCGGTGATAATCTCACCCAGATGGCTTCAGCTCAGTCATCTCCTTCACAATAGACTCATATTCATAATGCAAACAAAATCTCCTGACAAAAAGAACATCAAATCGTCTTTTTTCAAAAATGACATTTATAGATGATGCCCTTTAAAGAACCCAATTTAAGATTTTATATGGAACAGACACCTATTTTGTAGGTGAGGACTCATTTTAAGGGCAGTGATGTGAGGAAATGTGCATTATTGTTGTCGGCTCAGCGCCTGTTGATGCTGAGCTGACAAATGTTGCCGATACTTGAGTGATTGTCTGCTTCTGGGATCCTGGCATGTTGATGAACAAAGCTATTTATTTTTTTTGGTCCTCTCAGAATTGATAGTTCTCAAAGCCAATGCGTTTTTATCGATTTGCTAATTGCCGGGGATGAGGCAAAGTATCTGCTGTCACCATGAATAAATGATGTAGGGCTTACTTACTTGCATTAGTGCCGAGGAGGAGTGACCGTTCGAGTGCTGTAGCTCTCCACTGGCTCCATTGGGAGGTGTCTAGTAG
Organism: Pholis gunnellus; assembly: GCF_910591455.1. NCBI lineage: Eukaryota > Metazoa > Chordata > Actinopteri > Perciformes > Pholidae > Pholis > Pholis gunnellus. The sequence goes on from NC_136530.1 coordinate 8,286,285, forward strand.
TCGGGGGCCTGTATATACCGACTGTACAGAATATATAGTAGTTTCCAGAATTGATTTTCAAGTGATTAGCCGTTCATGAAGAGCAAGCTAAATCAAGATAAGGTATTGGAAATTCATGAAAATATTATAATTAATTTTGTCCAAGGGGAGGCTGTAAGTGGTTCCTCTACAAAACGCAGCATCATTATTATCTGCTGAGCCTTTACTCCCTTTAATAATAAATTTAATCCAACAGCAGCAGTCAGGTTTAAACGGTTCACCATAGTCCGCCTTGAGCTGTACTTTAGTAACTGTTGTGTGAGCTAATTTACAGAAATGCAATACAAAAAAACTAATTTCCCTCTTTGTTTACATTATTACATACATTTTCTTGGCTTAATGCCATAACATTATAAATAGCATTTACTCAGAATATGATTCATACCCTCTGTAAACAATGTCTTTATTTTCATAATGGAAAATTATTTCTAGGGCTGTTTCTCATGAGTTTCTTTCTTTTCAAACAACTAAATGTGTCAACAACACAAAATAACGGACACATGTCTCTAAGCATGTAGGCATTTAAACTGAAGCCCGGTGGAGTTTTTTTTCTTGTTTAGCATTGCCCACTTGCCTTTCTTCAAGCATGAGAAAGGGCGGTTAAGCATGAAGTGGCATTTGGAGAGCGGGATTTCTGCAGCATGGGCATGTTTTGGTCCACAGTACCGAAGGCCATCCCTGTGAAGGACTCTGCATACGTCTCGTCTCTAAAAAGGTTATTCCTTATCAAAAGCCGTACAGTAGTGCAGCCATTTATGGAGATCAGATAGTGTGAGATTTTTTGACGAGGCTTTAAACGTCATAACAGATGGCAGAGGGAGTTTCAGTGATTCTCGTGCTTTTCCACCTGAGGTCTGAGTCGGAGATTCTGGGAGAAAAGAGAAAGCAGGACTCGTTTCTGCTGCGAGAGACGTGACTGCAGGAACGACTAAAATAAATAATGGAGATAAAAAGAGGTCTGAAAGTGAGCAGCCGTCTAAAGAATCTCAAGTGGGGAGCTTTGTGCTACTGTAGTGTGTGTGTGTGCGTAAGTGGGAGGGAGTTGTGATTAAAGCCTCCACCAGATGGACCACAGCAGTCGCCCTGTGAGCATGGATGTACCCCGACCGGGATCAAACGCAAAGCGGGCTGCCGTCCCCGCAGCCATAAAGCCCACCACTATACCCCCTGATCCACTGACCCACCACCCTGCAGCATGGCCATGGCAGTCATCCGGATTAGACTAGAAGACAGCATAACCATCAAAAACAACCTCAGTCATCAAAATCCATTTGTAAGACTCAATATATAACATTTACATGGCTTTGCATTTACAACACATCAGTGACAATAAACAGCAAGACTAAACTTCGTGATCAGTGTGTGAGCTGCCGGCCTGCTGAAGTTGAATGTCACCCCAAGCTGCGGACCACTCTGTTGTCCAAATGGACACTAATCCACCAGAGTCCTGTTGAGAATACACTCGCCGTGCCAGAACACATGCCAGACTCAACAGCCAATGCATAGCTAAGCCTCCCTGGGCACCTCCACAAACCTTCTCTCGTTTGTGTTAGGCTACCGCCTCAAAGACCCACCGTGATCTCTTCCATCTAAATATTTTTTATTTTAATGTGTGTGTGTGTGTGTGTGTGTGTGTGTGTGTGTGTGTGTGTGTGTGTGTGTGTGGAGGGGGGGGGCAGTTATCTAAGCATTATTCTGAATTAAATCTACAAAAGAGCAGACTTTACATAGCGATTGAACAAGCGTTCAGTCCCTATTCTACAGATAGAGAGAGAGAATTCAGCTTTCAAACAGCCCCCTGTCACATCTCTGCAGTCGGCAAAGCTCCAGCCATACCAAACAGCTTTGAGTTAAAGTGGAAGAAAGTGGCTGTGACAAATGCAGCACAGCCTTGTTCCGGGATCAGCATGAAGAATTCATTTCTGATCTGAGGAGTTTCTACCACGGAGAGTGACACAGGCAAGGGTTAAGCTGACTGTGTATCATGCCCACTGACACAGAGGGAAGAGGATGTAGGAGGAAAGCTTCAACTAGATTAGTTACATTTTACCAAAACACTTGTATTTAATATAGGGGATCCACTTCCCCATAAGTGCCTCCATGAATTCACACATTCTTAGACTGGCAGGGCCAAGTTGGATTTAGTTTTTAACCAGAAAGATTTGCAAAAAAAAAAGAAGCAAAATGTCAAATTTGAGTCTTTTGACTCAATCAACAGCAGGAACACCGGACTCAAAGCATTGAGCTGCAACTCAGTGATTAATATTGCATTGTCAGTCATGATCTCATGAGTCATGATATTTAGCCATAACTATAAAAAAAAAACGTGCAGACAGAGATTTCACTACAAAATCCAAAGGATGTACTCACAGTCAGTTGAAGATATGATTTGAAGTTAATATGTGAAAGAAATGCTTGATGTCTTTGTTTGTAACAGCAAGTTGGATCATGTTAGCACAAACCATCGCCTACAATGATCTCTAAATGCCTTCCAGGGCTTTATGTTGGCAAGTATTTTTACTTGGTGGATTGGGATTCTCTTTCAGTGCATGCAGACTTTTCTTCTCATCTGCATCCATTTGCATTTCAGTGGCTAGCTGTGAACTTGACTGTCCTCCCAGGATAATTGAACATAATTTGCTCTCCGTGGTTCACATAAGGTAACGTTGTGGTGATTCTGCTCCTCCCGCTCATTAAGAACATCACTTTCCTCTTTGGAGGATCTTTTGTGGCAGAACTACTCCCAACTGCTCCCCTCGTTTACTAAAGTGTCGGAGCGACATGGCACAGAGTGCCCTGCTTTCGAGGAGAAAGAAAAGAGTTGATTTGATTGAACGTGCAACAGCGATGCCGGTGCACTGTGCGCCTCTGACCATGAAATTACCTGAAAATCAGTATCCACGCCGTGTGCGCCATTGATTCATGGAAACGAAGCCCTTGGTCTTAACACTGAAAGCAAACAACAAAAAGCTGAATCCAAAGCGCCCATTGTTGTCCAGATACAGCCGCATCGTGTTAATAGCTGTCTGCTGTCTGGTATTCAGAGACGCCGAGTTTGTCGCTGGGCAGGGAGACGGCAAGTTGAAGGCTGCGATTCTCATTTGTTGATTGTTACCGGCAGAGGGTGGACACCTGCCAGGAAAGAGGCGATCATCAGTCTGAGTAGCACAGCAAGATGCTACTGCCAGAACTTCAATAGAGCGACTAAACCTATCCTTCAAGGGCAAATCAAAAAGAGCCTAAGTAAGCAGCAGCATACAGAGGAGTGTGTTCTGGGCTATTAGATGTATTAGGCGGTTTTACGGCATAGACTGCTGTGATATTTTAAATTGAAATCAACCGGGCCTGATAAGCATTGCCTTCCTCTCCATATAGCTCTATTAAAACGTGTTTTCATCGTCTGTTACGATGTTTTTGCCGTACAGTGTAACAAGGATAATTCAGGTTCAGATCGTGTTTTCCGTCGCGTGTCCTCGGTTGCATTCATTTCCTCTGAACCGAAGATCAGGTTCACTGCAAAACACAAGTTTTTCTTCTCTTGTTGATTATCAAGGTATTTTCTTCCAGCACTTTGGAGGTAACACCTCTGCTGGCATCTTCACTTCTCCCACTTTAAATAGACCTCTTATTATGCGGAGTGAAACAGAAGACAGGTGTTGAAACGCTGCGTCTGACAGTTAACACAAATCAAACCGAAAGCACCCACAATTATCACAGTCTGCACACTGCATATTCAAACCTGCTATACTGTGTATCAGAATACACTTCTTATCAGACTACTACGTGTTGGCTGCTACCAGAGTATATTGTGCGAGTACAGTACAGTGCTACCAATCCTGGAGATTCAACAAAAACAGACATTTTTCAGGGCGTGGCAGAAATCTAGCATCGCAAGTTTGTTCAAGAGAACCAGAATGAGTATACGGGAGAGTAAGAGGGACAACGCCAGCCTGCATTAATCCATTAAGGTCTATGACTAGGAGGGGTTTAGGGTGGAGAAGCATGGCAGGAGGAGTTCATGACAATTAGTCAGCTCTCTGCTTTCCGAATTAGCAGGCAGGAAGCACAGGCTGCAGCACACTTGTGGGGTCCAGCCCTTAAAGCTCCGGTTCCACGGCAGTCACACTGCCAGACTGTGACACACTCCATGAACCATAATGTCGTGGTTTGTCGCACTTATGCATGTGCGTGCGCGTGTTGGTGTGTGTATGGATTTAGTTGTGCATGAGCGTGTGTGTGTGTGTGTGTGTGTGTGTGTGTGTGTGTGTGTGTTTATGGATGTGATCCAGAGTCAATCAGTGAGATGGGGTTTCTCATTGCTGACAAGTACGCCCTCCTGGGTTAAAGCCACAAAAGCTTTTTAACTTTCAAAACTTTACAAGAGGAAAGAAATATCATTTGCCTCCTCAAAAAGTGTTTAGCATCAGTCATCATCTAAAAAGCCAAATAATGCATCCAATCAACGCTTTGCACTTTTTTGTGCAAAGTCATTAAGGAACCGTAGTCTTTTTTAGACGTTACCCTTAATTACTTCTTTGGCATTTTTACATTTATTCAGTGCTGTATTGCATTTTATTCACAGACAGACATAAACTCTAAGTACGGAACGGCCAAATTTACAAGATAATAAGCTACACTGCAATATCTCCAACATCCAGACTGTAAAGCATCTCACCATGGATGCCCTTGAAAGACTATCTCAACCACTCCCTCCATCTGTCCAAACACAATATTATATTGCACGGTGTGTACCCTTAACTAGGACATGGCAGCAACACGGCTCCATCTTTGGTATTTGTCTGTGTATCTTAAGTACACACACACAGAAACGCACACCCAACACAACACACTCCAAAGAGCAGAATGTGTTTATAGCTAATTTACTGAGTAGGGGCAGTCACTTTCATTGCTTTATAAAATCATAGAGTCCTGTAGAGCAATTTAGTGAAACGACAAGCCGAGCAAGTCAACTGTGAGACTATTTTCACTTTCAAAACACATTCTCCTTTAGAGAAAAGGTTATTTGGATCATATTACAGACGGAGAAAACAACCTCAAAACACTGTCCTTGATGCCTCTAAACAGCAACAGTTAAAAGTTGCCTGCATATAAAGACAGAGATGTGATTTGTGATTCGGTCATTGCCAAGGACCTGACTCTCTTCTTTACTGTAGGGAATTAAACAAAACATCAAATATCAAAAACGTGGTTGGGAGGAGAATATTAGAGGGAGTGAGGTGGAGAAAGATTTTCTTTTCGCCCCGGTCCAATCCAAAGCTTTCATTAAATTCAAAAGGTCAGATAAAAGACGGACAGGAAACTGTGGGTTTGTTGCCCGTACTATTCAGCTGCAAATGTTGCTTCTTTCTGCTCTTTGGTGGAAAAGATACGGAGGCACATGACAAAGGAAAACATACAAAGGTTCTATTTTGATCCATTTTCTTTTGTGTTTCATTCAACATTACTCTTCCTCTGTTGTCTCATATACTGTATGATCGGTACAAATCTCCAGACTGCAAGTGCCAGCATATTCTATTCTATCTGAAACAATAGCCCGTTTGTTTATATTCCCCTCTATGTGTGTTTGTGTGCGTACCTCAGTACTGCTCAGGCTTAATTGAAGGCGTAGTGAGGATTGTCATTAGTATGTCAGGCACATGGTTCCGCTAGGCTAGCTAGCTCGCTGTAGCTAACGAGACAGGTGGAGGGGTCAGGGGTGAAGTGGAGAGACTGGGGAGCTTTAGTTCTCCTCTCCCTTTTTGTCTGCCAGAACGGGCCTTATCATTCCTCACAGCTCGTCTTCTTCCTGTTTTTCCTCTCCTAACATTATTCTTTCAGTGTGCTCATTTGCAAGCTAATTTTGAGTAGCTACTCGAGTGCGTGGTTGAATTTCTCAATTCCTATTTGTATGAATACACATACTGTCAATGTAATTGCGGAGTACATATGTGGTACATGCTGCATAGTTTATCATACACTGTCCACAATGTGGCTTTACAGTGGACTGTGTGTGCACAGCGGGGTCTTTAGTGCAGGAGTTCTCAAAGTGGGGTCCGGGGACCCCAAGGGGTCTGTGGCACTCTCTGTCAGGGGATTCGTGAAATAATTTGCTATAAATAATACATTTGTGCTGTATCATTAAAAGGTGAATAGCTACAGATGGGGGCCATAAAACAAGGTAATTGTGTTCATTACTCCCACCCATGTTAGCTTTGGGCTAATAGAAACTCAGATTTGATTGTGACATGCAATCATTTTATTATTTTTAAGTTGAGGCAGTTACTGAAAGTCAGCTTTAGACTGGTAAATTTTAAAATCTGGATTTATTAGGACTATGGCCAGTCTTATACTCTTCCTTTTCTGAAAGCTTTTAAGATCAATTACTTGAAAATAGGCTATAAATGCTTTCCATTTGAGTCCAAATGCAATTTCATATATATTCATTAGCATTCAATAACATTACAAAATGTCCCTGCTTTGGGACTAATACATTATTATCTCATCTTATCTTGAGATGATTCAAGCTGAAATGGCTTTCTGTTTATTACTATGAAACAGTTCTTTAGTATTTAGGAAAATAAAATTAGAATACAGATAGTTCCAGTGACAACAGTACAAATGGTAGTGAAGAATATGCTTAATCGGTGTAACGATATTGTGTAAAACCTTTTAGTGACACATTATAATCACTAATTGCTAATGGCTCATCTAAATAAAGCGTGATCCTGAGTGGGGACAGGTCTTGAGGTGGTTGGGGCAGAGAAATCTCTTTGGTCTTAATGGCTGTCCACTTACATTAACTCCTGTCAGGCTTCACACCACACAGCTGAATGCTAATTGAAACAAACCAGCATGTGAATAAGCATTGGTTCACTGACTGCCTCTTATTGCTATGTTGAACACAAAGGAAAGAGTATGACCATGTTTTGGGAAAGTGATTATGTTTTGATCTCTTGTCTGGCAACTTGAAGAAATTGCCAGTGAAAGAGCAATTTGTTACAAAGTCAGTTACATGCGGTCACATGTTTATATACAGCATAAGGTGCCAGAATGTGATTTGTGAGACAGTGTGTGCATGTGTGTATATTGCGTGTATGTGCGCACATTAATATATGCTGATGTGTGCTTATCGAGTATGGTGTCGGCCAACATGTTCCAGTAATTGCATTCTGAGTGCATGCATGTGTGTGGGTAAACGTATGCCTGCCAGGTAACTCTGTTAAAGGAAGCAAGAGCTCCCTCTTCTTGTGTGCCTGTGATAGGGGCCAGCAGGAAAAAATCAACCTGTGGCAGGTTGGGCTTATAGAAGCTTATAGTATATATACATATACATATACATATATTATACAAACTGTAGTAATGATTATAATTGTCAGAGTAATTAGGAGTAATTTAATGATATCATATTATTAAATTGTGTATAATTACTCCTCACAACAATAGACCCAATGTTTTGGGCGTTTCTACATATGGTGCATGCTACAGTTAGCAAAATTCTAAGACCGGCAACTGCTTTAACAAGAACATTTTTTTTAGACGATGTGACTTCAGCACCCCTGGCTGAAAAGCACAGACCCATGTCTAACAACAGGGATCACAAACTCAAACACTGCAGCAACAATGCAGATGAATAGGCTATACAATGCAACCTGTTTTCCGTGCAAGCCTAATGACATAGAGACAGAGATGGAGGCGGTTACAAACAACGTGCACGAGTGAAAGCGTAGACTGACTGTATGCATAATTGTTAACAGGTCAGGTGAGGGATAGTTATGTGCAGTCACGAACAATAAGTCACCTTAACTGCTTTAGCATGATGCTTGGAGGACTACACGAGCCTGCCTCCTTCGCTCGCATCCACGAGCGCACCGCCCCCTCGCCCCCTCCCCAGCCAATGGGAGACCGCGCGCGAGGTGACTGGACGATCCATAAATGGCTTTTTGGGGAAAAGGTAGAGGGTTGTTTTCTCTCTATCTTTTCCTTTGAGTGGACACTCTTATCCTATCTTTTTGTTGGTTCTTTCGCAGCGCGTTTGTTCCCTCCCCCCCTTGCACGGGACAGGGCTTGCAGGTCCTCCACACCTACGGGTTCGCTCCGTTTAGTTTTTGCCTCCGCTTGACTCACTACACCGGCACGTCGGTTCATTCATCCTCCCCCGGCACGCTGCCGCTCCTCCATCCGAGTCTTCTCGCCGACTTCACCGGCTTTTACACTTTGTCCGCCCGAGACTACCGATACCGTCCGTAACACCAACAGCCTGACACAAGAATGGTCATGGTGAGTAGATATTGTAGAGTAGCCTACAGCCTTTACATCGTACAGATGTGTGTTCCGTTATATTCTGCAACCAGTCGGGCTTTAATGTTACCTTAGCGCACCGCAGCAGGCAGGCAGGTAGTGCCGTACACGTTTGTTTTGCTTACACCATACGTCGCCTATTGATTTACATATGGTTTAAAAAGAGTAGGCTAAACCAGATCTCATGGTTTGCGATCTAAGTGTAGGGCTTAGGCTACACCTGTACGGACAGGTAGGGGTGTGTGTGTGTGTGTGTGTGTGTGTGTGTGTGTGTGTGTGTGTGTGTGTGTGTGTGTGTGTGTGTGCGCGTGTGTGTGTATCCATTCTCATATCTTATTTAAACCCCAACAAATGTCAATTATGAGTTATCAACATAGGAGACAATTTTGTTTTTCGTCAAATTCTGTGCTTTTTTTAATTTTAAACGATGTAGTAGCATAGTATTTACAGAAAAACTGAATCATATCATCTAGAATTCCTTAAAGATCATTATTATTAACTAAGGCTGTGCTCAGTTCTGTGAGTATGCGTGCGTTGTGTGTGTAAAGGAAAAGAGACGAGGAGTACGAGAACGAGACAGGCTGCACACATGTAAATGTACGGGGGATTTTAACATGCACCCAGTAATAGCTAATTTATATACACAGGGCTGCGCAGGCATCCTATTAGGCCTAGCATAGCGCCGGAGGCTGCAATCACTCCCCTAGAGCTCTGCCCCGCGCTGCTCTGCCCGGCTCACTCAAGCACAGACCTCAGTAGCGATTGATTGCTTTGCTGGGATTCAGAAAGCCTTTTCTCTGCCAAACCGGGCTGAGGCTGGCGTGTGCCGGCGAGGGCTCAGAGCCAGCCGGAGAGCGAAGGTGTTAACACCGAGGGGAGGGGGAGGTGAGACCGAGGGGCTGACAGGCAAGCCAAAACGCCAATCACAGACTGTGAAAGGGAGGTGGGGGGGGGGAGAGTGGGCGGGCTCTGACCTTCCAGCGGAGCATGAGACTGGGCGGGTGGCTGTCGGAAGGGTGGGGGAGGAGGGGAGGGGAGGGAGCCTTGCTGCAGCCCAGCACACTCTCATCCAGGCACACCATTCTCCTCTCAGCATCTGTGGAAGAAGGCGGATGCTTGCTCCGTGCTGCCTCTAGTATGCTGCTCCCTGCTCGCCGCTAAGACTCCAGCAGAAATCTGGAAGAGAGGCATAGTGAGGAAAATAAGGAGAAGGTATCAGAGGAGAGTAAGAGAGAGCGAGAGAGAGAGTAGGGGATTTTTCTTTTGCTGAGGCGTTGCTGTAGCTGTTGTGTGAGGAAAGAGAGAGAGGGGAGAGAGAGAGAGAGAGAGCGTGAGACCACGGCCGGCGTCTCCCAAATGGAGTGGAATGGGTTTAAGATGGTAAGGAGAGAAGGCTGCAGGCAGCCTGCCACTATACTCCGCTGTACATTGTTAACCATTGTTTTCATTTCGGGCAGCCTACGGTGGCTAGAGTCGGTTGTAGAAATACTATCACCCACAGTCAGTATGTAAGACTCTTGCAGCGCAGTGATACTGTAAAACTCTCTGTTTGTGCAGAATGTTAAGTTCCTTCAAACAGGGTAGAGGGATGCAGCAGGGGGTTAGACTGACGAGGTTTGTGGGCAGGATGAGAAACGGAGGGGGGACAGATGGAGGGACGGAGCCAGATATCATGCTCATAGAAGAGGTGTGGAGGCAGGAGTAGAGGTAAGCAGGGATGGGGAGAGGAGCGGAGGGAGGGAAGGGTTAAATCGGGGGAACAGCACCCATTTTATCTTGAAGCCAGGGCTGTAGGTGTCCCCCCCCTTCTCCTGCCTTTGCACCACTGAGATATTTACCTGCGTATAGTGCTGCAGCAGAGACGGAATGCACATTATTGATGCTGAATGTACTGTGAGATGGGAGGGGGAACTGGACTTTTGTGCATTTTTGTATTCATGTATGCAAAGTAGTCCTTGTTGATTATATGAGGAGACATGTTATCCGTCATGCTGCTTGTCTGCACAGTGTGAGTTTGCGTTGTCCATAAGTTGTGCCAGAGCTGGAGAAAGATGGGAGTAGGTGTGTTGGACGCACGCCTGGATTGCAATAGATTGTAATGCTGTGCGTGCTCCTAAGTTTTGAAACGCTCACATGGGTGTGTGTGCGAATAGGACTGTGTATTCTCAATTTTGCGTTTGACTGTGCGAGCGTCGACGTGAGAGAAATCATATACAAGTTATCTGCTTTGCTCAGCTTCATGAGACTTTAACTTGGAATCCATTCATCCATTCATCCAAGAGAGGTTGACTAACAAAACTAGCGGCCACATTTTCTCCTCTTGTCGCTTTCACCCGTCATATAAGACAGAGTTTCATTTAATTGGCGATACTGCGCCACCACTATAGAGTCAATACAATTACGTTGCATTCTCAATGCATCCATCTGTTTTCAAAATCTTACCATCCACAGAGTGGACTGGCTCACTTGTGTGTTTGCACAAAGAACAGTGGACATTATTCATTTGTCGGCAAGTAAATGTTTGATTGTTTGCTTTCCATTAGATGCAATCAAAATGCTAATTGAAACGAAGGCGACTCCCCTGTTTGGTGACTCGGCTAGTGACGCTCGCTGGTGTGCCGTCGTCTCCCTAGACACTCTCGGCTAGCAGCCTTGTGTGCGTGCATAGATGGAGGGGCCTAGCAGGAACACCTTGACTGGCAATGTGAGAAGACGGGCGTGAACGCAGAGAAAGGGTGTTTATACACAGATTGTGGCGGTATTATTGTGTAGAGAGGATGGAGGGAATGGACACAAAGGGAGAATGAAAAGGAGAAGGAGTGGAGAAAAAAAAAGGTAAAAAGTCCATCAGTATTGGAGGCATTAGATTCTGTATGAGATTGCGCCATAAAACCTCCTGATGGGAACCAGTGGGGGACAGGCCATCATTCCTCTCTCACACACACACACACACACACACACACACAGAGATAGATACACACAAACATACAATGGCTGTAAGACCCTCAGGCAGAACACCATGAGCTCCAAGGTTACACATCAATGCTAATGAGGGGTGTGTGAGGAATTTATTAGCGACAGTGCACCGAGCGAGTGTGTGCTTAGTGATTTACATGTAATTGGAGATCAGAGGAACACAAGATAAGGATAGGTGCTTGGATGTGCATTCCTGGGGTGATTATAGGTCTGAGGGACAATGAAGACGATTCGCGTAAGAAACGATGGATGACGAGCTACCGAATATAAATTGAAAGTAACAGGACAATAAAAGAAATGCTACTTTATCAGTTTAATTGCGTGATAGCCTGTGATGGGTTGTGTATGTCTGTGTTATCGGTGCTGTGAGTTTGTGTGTGTGTGTGTGTGTGTTTGTGTGTGTGCATCAGACTGACGTGTGTCCAGATGCAGAGTGACATGGTTAACTGGAGCCTGATTAAACACCAAGCAAATAGAGTCCCAGAGAGAGAGAAGGAGGAAGTGGTTCTGACACGGGAACGATTGGCTCGTAATCTTCCCTCCTGTGTTCCGATGCTCAAACATTACCTCTTTAGAATATTCCTGTGGGTGGGTGTGTCACCACGTATGTAGACCAACAGACCTTTAACTGTTTTGGATGATTCTAGTAGAAATATAAATTCCTAGTGTTAGCGTGACAGAGGAATTTAAGCTAAACCTGACACTAAGTTGCTCTTTTCTTCTTGTTTCTCACTCACGTTAATCTTATAACATTTAGCTTCTGTTAAATAAATTGCTCAAAACACTGTAAATCCTTCACCAGTCGACGCCTCTGTTGACGAACTAACAGCTAAGGAATAAAATCGAAGGATTTTGTTTTTACTTCCTTCACGCTGTTCTCTCGGGCCTAGTGTGCTTATTTGACTGTAGAAGGAGTTTTCTAAATGGTTTAATGGCTAATTTGATCGTTTTTGATGTGTGGTTTTACTGAGCAGCAGAGAAAAAAAACGTCTCTTTTGATGGAGGTTAAAAATGCATGTTGTGGGTTGACTTGCTGTTTGTGGCTGGTTGTGCATAGTTTCATGGCATGTAGTGTAAGAATGTCTTAAAATGGACTTTCATGAAATAGACTTTGTAGAGGGGAGAAGAGGTAAACAGTCGCTAAAGTGAGGGCCTTTAGCATTCTTATGCTTCGTGTTACGTGTGTATAGTCGTGGTTAATGTTTGATCAGTTTTTTTACATCCAGAGGCTGCACTGCACCCTAACGTCCACAATAATTAATGGTAAAATGGTCACATTGTGTGCTTGTGTGTATGTATGTAGTTGTTAATTAATATGCTTTTGGGAAGACATACAGTACATGTTTAATGTGTGTGTGTGTGTGTGTGTGTGTCCCCTCTAGCTTTAGGTAAATGGTCCTGTAAAAAAGGATTGGTCGCAACTGAGACGATCTACTCCCCATCTGAGTATCTTCTCACCCACGGCTTGAGAACTATACCTTTGCAAAGGTGCACCATATTTTTCTCGCAAGCCAATCAGAGCAGACTGGGCTTTTACGGGAGGAGGGGCTTAAAGAGACAGGAGCGTTTCAAACAGAGTGAATCCAAGTATAATGAGACAGACCGTATGAGAAAGATAATGTGTTTTTTGAACATTAAAGCACATAAACATGTTCTGGTAGGAACCCAGAATACATGGACGAACCTGAAAATGAGGATTATATGTCCCCTTTAACTTTGCCCCCTGGTCGTAATGAGTTTTAGAGTGGCGTATTCTAGACAGGGGTTATAGTGATGAGTTAGCCAAAGATGAACGTCGAAGACATTTAGTTGGATTACTTTTGTTTGGTAGGATCTCTCCAAGAGCAGCTGTGGAACTCCTGCAATACTGTACAGAAGCTTTTTGCTCTGTTTTTTCTTGGAAAGACATACTTGAGACAGTATGATACTCAACTCAAAATTAAATTCAGTATTTAAACTAGTTTGTAAAATAAGGCTATAATCAAACACCTGCAAAATTAAATTAGTAATACTCAATTTGAAGAAAAAATATTAAATGATTCTCATGCAAAACATGTATATGTACTAGATGACAATACAATGATAAACTCCATTTTGAATTAATTATATGTGGTCGACGGGTGGTTAGATATAGCTGCTATTAAAAAAAGATTTGATTTGTGTGTAAAAAGACTAAAAATCGTAGCTGACATTGCTTTGGCTTATTTTGTGTGAGTGCATTATGCAGTCTCAGTATTTTGGTGGTACAATGTCTGTATGAATATCGCAAAAATATCTTATTGTCTTTAAATGTCTTTTCCACTTTCCTTTAAACAAAAGCTAGATGGAAGCAGTTAATGAGCCAAAAGCCTATTTGAATAAGAAGCTGCTGTAACAATCTCTGTCCCAATTAGCACGCTTTGGTTTTTAAATATTCCTTTTGTGTGAAGCCTAAACACACATGAAGACTCACAAAACGGTCCCGTTGAAAATTTAATAGGCTTCCGCAGCGATTTCCTTCATTCATTTAAAATGTGTCTTTTTACCCTCGCTTTTTAAAAAGCTGGAAATCTGAGAGGCATGGCAAGGCATTCTGCTGTGAGGGGAGCAGCATTCACAAATACGAGACCTAATTCCTTTGGCAGCAGCTCAAACTGCTACAGACAGACACATAATCAGCTGGGGAGTGTTAGCGCCTCAGCCCACTAGCAAACACAGGACCGAGCCCTTGTTGTGCATCGCTGCTTTTCAAAATAAATATCCCGATGGAAAATACAGTGGGAGGAAAGAGGTATTCATGTGTATATAGCTCTTTGTTCAGTCAAAGATACAGAAAGAGAGAGAAACACTGGCTTTCTTAGCTACTTTACTGCTCATTCTTTCTCGATCCTCTCTCTCTCTCTCTTCCTCCCTCCCCCTCTTTCTCTCATCCTCCACTGTACCGTGTGTGTTTTGGTATTCATACAGATGTTTGGATTTGAGTGGCAGTTTCTCCTGCGATGGTGCACAAGCGGCTGACTCGTCTCATCTGCATTTTGCATCCCAGGAAAAAAAAAAGAGAACAGAAAGCAGCGGAAAGCAACGGCAGGCTGTGTGTGTGTGTGTGTGTGTGTGTGTGTGTGTGTGTGTGTGTGTGTGTGTGTGTGTGTGTGTGTGCACGTTGCCTGTTGTTTGGCTTTGCCAGCTTAACTGGGGCCAGCGCTGTTGCTGTGTGATGTTTAAAGGACGTTTCAAGGTCATGCTTTCGACAGTCCTCGCCGCCTCTGACATATTAAACATTTATGTATTTCTGTAGCCAGATGAATTATAGATCGTACATGCAACTGAACATGCTACAAAATGGCACCATTGTGGATGGTAATAGACACATTAGGGCCTACAAACACAGCATCCCCCATGACAGCGTCTGGTGCGCCTCATCACGTCAGTAGCAACAAAAAACACAAAAAGGCTGATCTCGGCTCTGTGCAGTATACCAAGACACTTGGATATCCCACAGTGGGAGGAGAAGGGAGGTAGAAGGTTCATCTGCAAGTCAGTTGCGGTCAATGACTCATAAAGATCAGGGCCACTGTACGTAAAGATCATAATACTGCAGCTGACAGCCTTCATATAAAAAGCAACAGCCCTCTCCTGGTGAATTAATAAGAGAAAATGCAGGCGAGGTCAATACAACTCGACTATTTTCTCTTGTCAGTCATAGGTTTGGTTTGCCTTCTTGACGTAGCACCAGAGGTAGCCAACCAGCTTCATCCACTGGCACTTATCAGGCCGTAGTTTGAGATAGTAATTCTGATAATAGAGGTGTTTTTCCCAACAGGAATATGGATTCTCGCAGTCAATGCATATTCCCTTCAAATCGACAGGAACGCTGTCCTTCCTACACAGTATAACTATGGGGAAATGGAGGGAATGTTCCATACGATGCTTATCAAGACCGATAAAAGTCAGCAGCAGGCATGAACAGCACCTGTCGAGAAGATATCCGGAGGCAGAGAGAGGAAAAAGTCAGAAAGGGAGCGAGAAAATTAGATATAGATGCGCGCTATCTCCTGCTTGCACGGCTTCTCCGGCACACGCCGTCACGCCAAGAACGCAGTTGCAGAAATGTTCTACGGCAATCAGCCGCCGCCTTCTATATGTTGCCTACATGCTACAGTATACGTGCAAGAGGAGTCTCCTGTGGGCATTTTCAATTACTCTGCACTGTACGGCAGTAGGGGGGATTAATCTGCTCGTTTGAATGCACGCCACACTTAATGGTTTAGCTGGTGTGCCGGCGGGCCTCGTCTGTCAGCTGTGCCAGTATACATTTAGGCTTTTGTGTCTCCTCTCCTCTCTTCCTGCTGCAGCAGAAGCCATCTCTAAATTGCACCACTCTCACATCACGGTATATGCTGAGATTAGATTTTCACAAAAGATGGGCTCAGTATAATTTCTCAAGTCAAACTCCAAATTGATTGTGTAATGACTAGTACAAAAGCAACTTTATAGCATTCGGAAAGTGACTGAAATAGTTTAGCTGTTGCAGTGACAGCATATTAAAAAAAAAAAAAGCGTGAAGAAATCCGTCTTACGGGTTGATTGATGTCGCTGAATGATTCAAATGACACCAAGCTTATAACTATATACCAAAGACCAAGAAATGAAAATACGGATGAAATAATTAGATATTGCACGATGTCGCACAGCATAAGAAGAAGGTTGCCAAGAGATTTGCCAGAGGACAGATATGAATATTTTAGCTCGTCTGTGTATCGGGGACGTAGTAACCCTCCTCAACATCTACATGTAGTTTCGAGTTATTCATTGACTCCATCAAACTGTTCACTCATTAAGACAGATGACGGACGGCTGTCCTTCTCCCTTGCAGCTATTTGATTATATGAGCTCCGGTTCAGGGCTGAATCAATAACCAGATTAGCAAGGCACACACACATATACACACACACACACACACACACACACACACACACACACACACACTGACATACACGCAGCCACACCCTCACACAGTACAAAATGCTGTGGGATGAATTCTCGAGTACAACGGTCGGTTTATGTCTATGTGATTTAGCTCTATGCCTTTGCTGCAAGGCACACACACACACACACACACACACACACACACACACACACACACACACACACACACACACACACACACACACACACACACAAGCAGGCCGTGTCTGAGATGCAGCTGATGGGGGGAAAACAGTGATTAGATTAGGAAGAGCTGTGCCTCTGCTTAGTAGCCGGGCCAGCGTTCCTCTCTCTCCCTCTTGTTCTCGGTGTAAGTGCTGTGCTGTAGGTTTTGTTCTTATCGTATACCTCCAGGCTGCTTATAGCGTTTTAAATACCTGTTCAACAAAGCCAATATCACCACTTCCAGCCTCAAACCAGTTTTAATTAGAAACTCCTACTGTGAATTATAGAGAAGAACTGAGTTCCATCAAAGGAGTTTACAAGTTCTTATTCAGGTGCTCAGGGAGAATGTTCTTTGAGGCGTCCCTTGATCTTGTTCTTCAAGGCCTTTTTTTTTATACCTAAAACAAGCATCTGTAGGCTGGAGCAAGCGAGTAATGTACTTTCTAGTAGGTTACAGTAGCACGACACTGCTGAATTGCTTATCTCTGACCTGGTACATGCAGGTGGGCACAGTAACAATGTGTAGTTGGGTAGTTGAGTCTGAATCTGTGTGCATTTGTGCGTGTTTGCATATGTTTGTTTACGTACGTGCTGGTGTATTTCAGTGTATTTTGCTAAAGATAGGAGACGGCTTCACTAAAATGGCTGGTTGCCTGCACAGGTGCGTGGCCGCAGTCACCTGCCAGCTACTTGTGGAGGTGGTGTCCTCGCTCATGACACATGGTGCTGACTCAG
The DNA here is from genome assembly GCF_910591455.1 of Pholis gunnellus. Lineage (NCBI taxonomy): Eukaryota > Metazoa > Chordata > Actinopteri > Perciformes > Pholidae > Pholis > Pholis gunnellus. Next base: position 8,303,463 of record NC_136530.1, read on the forward strand.
AAGGATCAGCCCGCTCGCTCCCCGTGCCTCTCTCGGTCTGTTCCTGCGTCCTCGATCCTCTGTCCCAGCCCAGCTAAAAGCAACTTCAGCTCACCACGGAAATGAGCACTGCATGGAAACACAAGCTATTCCCTGAAATGCAATCTGGAAAAATGTTGCAGGTTTTTGCCATCGCAGTGCTGTAGACTCGGTTGTAGTTGTCACTTTATTGAGAGTTAAAGGAACTAGGTTAGATATGAACACAATCATGGCAAACATGATCTTTGTGTTATGACAAAGGAAGACAGAGAGAGAAAAAGGAATGCGCCATGTAGACACCCCTTTTCTGCTTTCTTTGACAGACATGGATGTAAACTACAACTTCACTGGTTGTCAGATGCATATAACAGCACAGTGTTAATTTAACAATGGCTAAAGAAAATTAGAGTTTCTCTGAACATGTACATTCACTCACACTCTGAGTGTTACTTGAGAAAGTTAACATTAAACAACAGGACCAGATTGGCTGACCCCTACACCCTGCATCAAAAACCAGACATTTACACACCGATACGGAAACCAAGCGTGCACAGTAAAGAGAAACTGAGGGTGTATAAATCTTTGGATGCCTATAACAATCCTGCAGAAAAAGTTGCTATTCCGGTATTGGCAACAGCTGCCTAAACTGCAAAGCAACCCAAAAATATTGGGTTTCAAAGATGGTAGTGTTTAGATGGTTACCCACAAGTTCCAAAATCATGCGAAAACAATGTCTAACCTCAACTATCTCGCAAGAGTTTCGCAACTTGTGGGCTACCTTCTAGTCACACCCTTCAGAGATGGAGAGAAAATGTTGCTAATAGTTTGCCAAATGGTTAGTGGAAGGCTAAACTATTAAACACTAATTTTGCCTATTAGCAACATTTTCTCTCCATCTCTAAAACTCTTTGTTGATATTGTAGCTCGCCAGAGCCTCAAATCACAGTCGATCACAGTCCTCTCAAAGGGTATGCGCAACACAGCAAGCTGACATTTTCAGTGTGGAACTTAAGCCTGCTACTTTGTGGTGGTCTGTGTTTGCCTCTAGTCTTTCCTTTGTTTCGCTTCCAGCTAACACGGTGATGTAATCATGACCTCGGCACGAAAAGGGTCTATTGGCATGCTTCTTCCCGTCTCTCCCGCTTCGTTTTTACCCATTTTCTCTTACTCACGATGCGTCTTGTGCATGCCTTCCATCCACAGAAATAAGATTAATACTTACTGAATAGGCCCTATGTTAGATAGATATCATCTCCACTAAACCTTTAAGTACATTAATGATGTTTAATTAGGATAAAATCCAATGTAGGGGATGAGACGATGATTTAGCCTCTTTAATCCACCAAAATGTCCTAGCTAAGGGCTTCGGCGGTGATCACTCCCATCCGTCACACCCAGGGATTACAGCAGGACAGAGAGCGATGCACAGCGGAGACATCTTGCTGATTTGACTGAGCTGGGAGCAGAGATGCTGGCTGCGGCAGCTAGATCCGGCACAAAGGCTGGCAAGCTGTTGATGGGGATTTGATGCTGTTCAAGGGAAGGTTGCAGTTGGAATGATGTTGCTGCGTTCACTTGCAGCTGAGGATTGGATGGAGGAATAGGGGTCATGGGGCATCAAACGAGGGACTGCTTCTGGCACCCGAGTGAAACTAGGGGAACTGTGATGAGGACCAGGGAGGCCAGGTTAGGGCTGGGACTCAGGGACAGGGACTTGGGTTGACAGGCAAGGCCAGGCCTTCAATTCCAAGGCCCGGTCCCTGCGCTCCAGGCTTCAGCCAAACAGCTAGGCAGGTGTCCAGCTGATCTCACACCCCCACATAGGAGGAACTGCAGAGCCCCAGTCACTGGAGCTGCACAAATTGAAGTGTCATCTCCAGAGTCAAGATGCTCACCAATTTTCTGCATGCGTTGGTGCAGAGCTGGGATTCAGCCAGTGGACAAATGGCTCTAGTTCCGCCTACAGTTTGGCTAAGCAGAGGAGACCATGGTGTGTGTGTGTGTGCGAGAGAGAATGTGACTGTGTATATATGGAGCACTGCAGGTCATTGTCCTTGAAGAAGGGTCTGTCTTTTGACTGCACACAATGCAGCATGAATCACTTTTTTGAGAAAAGTGTTTCAACTAAACATAATTAAGGGAAATAATGTGAATAGAGTGGAACAAGTTACATCACTTTGGTTATGAATATTGAAATGAAAAATGTGGCAAAAACCTGTGTGTGCCAGACACTTAAGCCTTCAGAAAGAAGTGAAACTAGCTGAGCAATACGTCAGATAATTTATGTCTCAAAATAAGAATCTTTGCCAAAAGAATCCTCCTACGATTGGGAAACATAAATCTTGAGGTTATTATATAGACTCTGTCTGACATGCCCCTCGGCAATTGGCTGCATCCTGTCATCTCCTGACCTCTGAACTTACGCAAGTTTGTGCCGATTACCCAGAGACAGTGAGGGAGTGTGTGGGAAAGCTGCAATCGATCTCACTGGAAGCCTGAAACATCACAAACGAGAAAGAAGAGACGGAGGGAGTCAAGCCAAAGTTAAATGAAAAATTGCTTACATACACGTCTGGCGTGGTCTGGAACATTTATTATTCCGAGTCGCACAGAGAGAAAAGAGGTGCAGGAGGATAGAAGAAGAGAAGAAGAGAAGAATCCATTTGGTACAGTAGATGCAGATCGATGAGACTGGAGGCAGGCAGGCCAGAGTGCAACAGGGGAGGGGTGTGTGTGTGTGTGTGTGAGTGAGTCGTTGAGTATCTGTAATGTGTCTCTGCATGTGTGTGTGCTTGCGTTCATGAGGCGTCCCAGATTACTTTCCCTGATTGATCCGGCCCAGCATCCGTCTGACCTGCAGGACATTTCAGAGCTCGGAAGATGCTGTTGGATGTGGAGAGATGGCGATAGAGAAAGAGAGAGAGAGGTAGAGAGAGAGAGACGGCCAAGAAGAAAGGGAGAGGAGAGAGAAAAACAAAAATCGATAGTGCAGAGAGCATTACAGGGAGCTCGACTGGCCACGAAGCTGAGCTAGTAAAGTCGTAATAATCTCTTTGTGTCTCAGTCAGTTTGATAGGAACTCCAATTCAGTATCACTAACTCCAATTCAGTATCACTTTTGGGGAAAGAGCGGGAGTTTCAGTCTGAGTTTAGCAGCATGAGGTGCGGCCGCTTAATGGTAGCAAGAAAGAGACACGTGGCACAAACCGTCTCTATAATATGTTGCATTCACGTGTCTCATCGGACAAAGCATTTGAATTCAGTGATGTTTCCTATCAGATCATTTCACGTCATCCTATTCTCTCATTTTAACAAGCCAAATAATGTGGAGTAAAAATAATGAAGATAAGATGCACGAGGCACAAGGAAATCACTAAAAATATCTGAAGCAAGATGGTGAGGCGAAGTCTACCAAGTCAGATGGTTGCATGCTGGCTCCATTTTGTAGCTGCCAGGCAGTGTGTCTATCAGTGGAGAGATCCTGCAGCATACTGTCTACTCCGCAGTCTCTCCAGCCTCCATCTATCCTGGCCAAGTCAGGGTAAATTGATTGTCTAAGCTCTGTAAGAGAAGGGGGAGGGAAGCCTGCGCCAGGCCAGCAATATAAAGTGCTGGTTTTTACAGTGTAAACGCAGCAGAGGAGTGACGAAGGTGAACAGGACAGGAAAGGAAAACACAAACTCTGTTTGGTTTAAATTTGTAGCTTGTGCCATCAGTGACATAAGACTGTGGAGGAGAGACAGAGATCATCTTTGTGTGTGTGTATAGCGTAAAAGAAAGACTTGTAGAAATGGATTCATATACAGTAAATCAAAAAAGAAAGCTCCTTGTGCTTTTGGTATTTTCGACTGTTAAGAGGAAAACAAATGTTTACTCCCCTTTCTTGCTGAAGGCGGATACGGCTCGTTCTATTTGACTGCAGTACCCAGACACCATTGGCCGAGAGCCCAAGGAGACAGGAAGCACTTTTGTGGCATCAAATATTAATGGCGTTATAGAGTGTATCGATTATATAATACGTTTTCCCAGCATCTGAGCACCGACTGAAATGTATTCCCTGAATAATTGAAAATGTATCCATGAGCGGTTTTTCATCTCAATGGTTGGCGAATGTAATTGCATTGCACCCTTATTCCAGTGTTATTTGAGATTTTATCAGAAGACGCACGTGTGTGTGTGTGTGTGTTCATGTGATAAACGCGAGGACAGCGAGAAAATGAAGAAAGATGAAATTGTGTGTGTGTGTGTGTGTGTATGCACGTTACGCCTCCGACTGTGTTTGTTTTATTGAATGGTTGAGCATTGAATATTGAGCACTGAGTAGCACAGAGACTTAAACGCACTTCTGAGAAATGCTGTATTCCCTTCTTTTCCGACATTATGCTCTCCTGCACTATATGTTGACTGTTGAAACGGAGACTCATACATCTGCTCGCTGCTTCTTACATTTTTATCACCACATTTGTACATGCTGCAATTACACTGCACTGTCTGCTTGCTGCGGCACACCATTCCCTTCCACCGCGACATAGAATGACGGCTCTGCAGAATGGGTGAAAAAAAATGCTTTTGATGGTTTCACCTCTGCCTAACGTTTTCTTCTTTCAGGGTGGCTTTTCCGACTTTACATTTAACAGCATGCTGTACAGTGTGTTGTCCTCTTAATGAGAGGAATGTTGGTCCACCATACTGTATGTGGTGGCTTATAGCTTGGGCACCTTAGCCTCAGGGGTGGAGCCATCCCTGGCGCTCTTCACTCTTGGCTCTTTTCAAATGGTTATAAATACACCTCAATGGCTTTGGCACACCTGCATGAGGTTGTCCTATCACAGCTGAAAGCTTGACGATGTTATACTATATTAGATTTGAAATTTAAACAAAAACGTATGCCTTTAACCAATTTGTTTGTTTGGTATATTTTACACAACCTTTATTGCCCCCACCAGACTAAAACAAAGCTGGCTCAACTTCATATTTCTCTAGGATCATCCCCAAAATATCCCAATATTCAGCATTACCTGTCAGCTAGCAGAAATGATATTCCCTGTCCTCTTTTCTCCCCTGACCTCCATGCCCCTCTGCACCTTCTTTTTCCCTTTCTGACAGTTCACTCTCATTTAGACCTCCATTATGCATTTCGGCTCAAGTTTACGAGACACATTGACAACAGAACATGTACAGACTCTTTCTCTACTCCCCCACCTCTGTGTCTCTCTCTTTCCTTTGAAGTATTGGAAGTGTCTTCCACATTACTCAGCCCTTGCCTTTTCTTCCCCCTCCCATCTGATCCCTCGCTCCCTCTCTTCATCTCGCTGCAGGAGTAAATGAAGGCAGAGGTCATCCCTCCTCTCGTCCTCCTCTCCTGCTAAATTGGCTGCTTGTAGCATCCATAGATAGCTGCAGGCATTTAAGCCCCCTGCTCTGGAGAGCTAGTGAACAGACTTCCTGCTCATTTGTGGCATTTCTGTCTCTTCAACCACAGGCTTGTTTACCCACAGAGAGCATGAGGGAAACCCTCATTATAAACTCTGCCAAGGTCATTGCAGTCACCCCACCAATCTGCCAGCTTCAACACACACACATGCAATTATATTCAATCGATTCTCAAATTATTGAAACAGACAAATGGAGGAATAATATCTTTATCCCCATTTCTATCTCAGCATATTCCATTTTCAGCATGAAGAAATCTTTCAACAATTTGAGTCATGCCGTTTTTCCAAATCTACACCATTACCCCAATTCTTCCCCAAAGACAAAGCACTCACTCATCTCAGCAGTCACACTAACCAAACCAATCCTGAGCCACCCGTCTTTGTTTTAGTTTGACTGGTGGACTGTTTAAAGGTGCAAGCTGTGTTTTTCTAGTGAGCCGCCATTTTCCCTGTCACACCCCAAAATCCCACCGCAAACGTAACCCTGTAAAAGTGAGCGTATGATGTTGACGGTCGGCTGTGCGTCTCTCTCTCCCTGTGCTCCGCTCCATAGGGCTCGACAGAGACACAGTGGCGTCAGGCAGAGCTCCCACAGCTCCAGGGCTGGGCAGAGAAGGGATTGCTGACACAGCCAAAGATGGTAAGGAGACAAACGGATGGCCCAGCCATTTTTTACACACCCATGAAGTAATATGATCTGATATTGTACTGTGTTTACATAAATACGCACTGGTTGGGGATGCTGCTGACTGAGACAGTTGGAACTGGAGCAGAGATTGATGGAGAGACAACCGGGGGTTGCGAGGGCAGAGAAAGTAGTGCAGAGATGAGTGAGAAGCAGTATTCACCTGCTGACGTGTTCATCCATTATATTTATACGAGCATACCAATAAATAAAATGCTTATTTCTCAATTTATGTGTATTAATATGTTTATATGTTTTAGTATTTTTACTACATCCTTTCAAATTAATTGTGCTGTTTAGCTTTCATTAAAACATGCTGCAACCGTGGGCATTTCTAATGGGTCTTTACTCCCTTGTAGACACTCAAGTTGCTCACTAGTATAATTTGTCCTTTGTTGCCCCCTTTCTCCTGTATGGAGCACTCCAGCACTCATTAAAAATTAATCTGTCCTCCCATGCACTTTGCTTTATAGCAACTGTAGCTTCAGCATTGTTTGATTCAAGCCAAATCACTTTGTCACTCTTAAAGGGACAGTGTGTAGGATTTGGTGGCACCTAGCTGTGTGGTTACAACTGAAAACCCCTCCGCTCACTCCTCCCTCTCCAAGACTCTGGGCCTGCAGAGTGCAAAACCTTGACGGCGCTGTTCGCCTTGCTCAGAGGCACATCCTTACCTAAATAACACTTCTTTAGGAGGAACTGAAGTCAGGCGGCAGCTGGCGGCACCACGGTTTTGCCCTCTGCGGCTCAACGTTGCCACAGTGTCACAAGCATGTTGGGGAACCACGGAGGCCTTCAGGTAACATAAAAACAAGAAATCAGAACGGTCGTTTCAGGAGATTATACACTAATGAAAACATAGTTATACAGTAAGAATTTACTGTTTCCATGTTATGTGTCCAACAACTGCACATTGTACCATGTATTACTTATACTAGCTGGAAGCCCGGTGCCGGCTCTGCCTCCTGCACGTGTAGAATTACACCGTGAGCAGAAGAAGCTGTATCTCGAGGCTGAGATCTTGAGAGGGCTGTGTGTTGTACCAAGTCAGCAGGACAGTGAGCTCTGTCCACAGCACTAGGCTGCTCAGCGGGGGAGAGCAGGGGCAACCGAGTGTTCACAACCAACATGAAGTGGACTGCTGAGCAGCACAAATGCTGGTGGGCAGGGACAAGAAGAGGAATATAATTGGCCACTGGGACTCGGCAGGTCCCTGTTAATTAGAGGCAGCCATTTTGGTGGAAAAACTCCTCAGAAAAACGTCCCATGGAGTTGAAAGTCTCACTGACAGAATGGAACGCAGCAGGGAATGTAAACAGATTTAATAAGGCGCTCTCCAATCAACTCTGTTATGGCTAGATGCTATTCTCTCCTTCCTCTCCCCTCTCCCCCCTCTGTCTTTCTCAGTCTGTCTCTGTATCTCTGTTGTGGTAGAGCGGTGAGTGAGTAGGAAAGGATACTGTCAAAAGAACAATTTGCATGCAGCTCTCATCTTGAGAGCTTTTAGACATCTCCCTGTCTGTTTGTTTTCTGCTGTGGGTTTGGGCCATTGTTCTCTCTGTGCATGTAAGTGTATGCGTCTGTGTGTGTTTGAGTATGGGCTTTTCCACTCTCTGCCTATGCCACACAGTGTGTGTGTGTGTGTGTGTGTGAAATGAGAGGATGGAAGCAGATTAAAGACTGACATTGTGTTGCTGCTGCTCCTAAACACTTAGATGGAGGAAAAGAAGAGCACTAGATAATTAGAAACGCAGCCCTTTATAAGATCCTTCTAAAGTCAGAGTAAAGATGGCCCCTCTAAGACAGCCTATGGCATTTTCTATAATATGTATATATTCCAAATTCTAACTGCTCTGATCTTCACATTAAAATGAACTGCACACCATTTGACTTTTCTCAGTCAGTATTTTGATGGTGGTGACGTCACTGTTTTATTATATATTATATTGATATTAGTATTAATATGAGTGGTATTTGTTTGGTAACTAAAGAGTTATTTGTATGCCTGCTTTCCCTTAATCATCGTCCCTTCTTACCACTACACGCAGGTAGATAGATAAAAGTAAAGTGATTAAACGCATTATAAATGTCTAAAATGGTTTTGAAAACTATTTCCGGACAAACTGGGAAATTTTGTAATTCTGCTTCGAGATATATTATTAGAACACAGGTCCGGTCTTTTTGATAATCCAGAAATAGAGCGAAATACGATTCGTGTGCCGTTTCTCCTTTGCTAAAACCAGCCCTGCTTCCAAGTGCAGCCTGTCTGCGTGTACTTAAGAATGGTTAAAAATAGACAGGGAGCTGAATGGTTGAGCAGGGGAAAGGGAGAGATCTGAGCGATGACTTTAAAAATGTGATTGACTCAGATTAAAGAATATTTGCATCTTAATTTGGGTTACAGCATGTTCCCGGTCATTGCGGTGCTTGTGCATCATTATGAAGGGGAACTTTGTGTGAGTTTGTGCTCAAATGGACGGGCCTTTTTTCTAGTCATTTGCAAACATATGATACAGGATCTATTATCAGTGGAAGAGGACACTGAAAGACATTCAAAAGAGAATAAACATTCTGTCGACAGTCTGCTTACAGTCTCCTGGTCTGGTTTCGGCATGAGTCAAGATAGAATGATGCTCTCTATACATTTATAACAGCGCATCCATCTTCTTTTTTCCGTTTTATCTTCCCACCATTTAGTGATTAGATTTGGTGGTCTCCACTCTTTCCATCTGTGAAACACTGACACTCCCCCCCCCCCCCCCCCCCCCCACATACACACTCACACATATATGCGACAAAAGCTATTAATTTGATCAAACAAATGTTTTTTATGCAAATACATGAATAATTTTACTTCACGCATTGCTTTTGTTGGAGAATAATGTTCGCTCAGAATAAGCATTTCTATTAAATATGTATCAGAGTGCTCTGGTAGAAAAGCAAAGTGCAACCTACCTCCCTCCTCCGACTTTTGACTCTCACTCGTTCACCTTTTTTTCTTTTTTTTTTCGCTGTTCTCTCACACTTACACCAAGCTCAAAGTTTTTGGAACACTTTGATCCTGAGGTGCTCTGCAAAAACCAGATATGAAAACCCAAGGTTCTCTCTGCCACAGCAGCGGCATCAGCAGTCAAATAGCTAGCTGAAGGGCCCCTGTTGCTGCTCCCTCCCACAAACCCCTGCAGCTGTCAGAGAACCATTTGGAGACGCCTCTTACCGTCTTCATGAATAGCTATCTGTCTCTAGTCTTTGTTGTATAGACCCTTTTACAGCCAATGTCATCAAAAACATGCTCGAATCAATATTCCAACAGCTGAGTGACCGTGTTAACCGAATGTGTCGGCGGTTGCTCGTAGTATCTAACAGTAACGGTTATGAGTATGTGTTCAAAATGTATTTAAGGATTTTATGAGGACACCCAATACTACTCTTTACCAACTGTCACTACAAGCAACCACAGACACATTCGCCTGGACGGCGGCGTCTATGCAAGCTATTCTACGTATTGTATACTGCCGGACAGATCAATAAAGCTTGTGTTTGTAGCGCACATTTAAAAAAACTCAATAAACTCAAAACTGTGTCATGGTATTGGACGTTCTCTACATGACCACAGATAGCGTAGCTGCAAGCTTCTAGCATCTATGCTCGTAATTCCTCGCTGGTGTAACTTTACATGCTTCCATCAAATACGTGTTTATATCTGGCCACTAAATAGTGATCCACTTGCTAATATATTCTACCCAGTCACTAATAGTAGAAGAATGGGTAAGTACATTTGTTTAAGTTTCATTAATTAATTAATTAATACCCTCACATAGCTTGACAAGTTATTGCACTCCGGCCGTACTTCCGTTGCCAAACTGCATTTACAAACTGTAAAAGGGTCTATTTTTCACTGTTTAATGTGGCCTGTTCTGTGTTTAGTTTGTGGTTCCATACTAGGGTTTTAAAATGTTTTGATAAAATGTTTGTGTCACATGAGAGGCAATAGGTTTTTCACCAACTTGATCATTTGTTGTCAGCATGATTTCTCACAAATATAAACCTGAACACCAACATTCCTAAACTTTTCAGCAGTATGTATTTATAAGTATTTATAAGTAAATCAAAGGTTATTAATGAAATACCAGAAAAATCAAGGTACTTCATCACATTGCTCTTTTCCAAACTGAAAAATCTTTTTCTACTATTTCACTGTGACATTTGAATCGCTGTCTATTCCTGTCTATCCCCGTCTATTCCAAAACAGTGATATATTGTATGTGCAAAGCTCATTTAAAACCCTTCAAATGTCTGGAAACAGGCCTTAAAAAAAAAACCTTTTTACCCAAACTGTTGATTTGACTTAATGCAAAAAGTAATGCTTTTTAGAAATATAATTTCGAAAATAACCACTTTGTCAGAGTCTTGCATGCCTTGCTACATATTAAGTGTTCAAAATATTCTAAATAATAGGACAGAGGCCTTTGCTAATGAATGCTATCTCTCCCCTTCTTCCTCCCTGCACTTTCGCTCTATGGTTCCTCTCCTCGCCTCTTCCTCTCTCTCCTCCTCCTCCTCCTCCTCCTCCTCCTCCTCTTTGCCCTGCTCCAGATCATCAGTAACATGGAGGCTCCAGTGACAAATGGCCCCAGCGGAGGAGGCACCACAGCCAACGGGCCGACCACCAACAGCCGCGGCTGTCCCTCGCCCATGCAGACTGGCCAATCAAATGACGACAGCAAGACCAACCTCATTGTCAACTACCTGCCGCAGAATATGACCCAGGAGGAGTTCCGCAGCCTGTTTGGCAGCATCGGCGAGATTGAGTCCTGCAAGCTGGTTCGCGACAAGATCACAGGTACAGAAAGGAGACTGTCCGTGTTGCACTCGGATGCTGTTGCTTGCGTTTCCCTTTTCATGAACTTGGAAAATAATCTGCTTCGCCGTCACATGATTTGAGGGTGTATCCAATAGGCTTTAAAATTGTAGGATTCCTCCCCATACAGGAGCATGTATTTCACTGAAATCACCGAAACTTAAGTCAATCAGCTGTCAATGACAATATGATGGACGGAATTAGGATATAATGTAGAATACTGTGTGATGATTTGGTAGTCCCCAAAGGCAATTTTGCCAAGGGAAATAGGAAAGTGTTCAGCACAAAGGGAGCTACTATACTGAGCTCATCCAGAGCTGGAAGGGATTTAGATGCTTGCTTTCTATATTGACAATTTTGACTGGCCTGATCCTGGCACTTTAAGACTTGGCTTCCTATTCACTTCAGCATCCTACATTTTAAATATATTGTATTATATTACAATACTCAACAAACCACATATTTTAAACTGTTGTTTAATTTATGTTTGTTGTAATCATTTATTTCGTGTTTCTTCACCTGTCCCAATTTTCTTGGTAATATTTGCGGTAGACAGTAGATTGGTAAGAATAATACAATAGTTGTTCAGAGAGACAGCTTACATTACTGTTGACATACTGCTAAAGGATCAACGGTAGCTGTAGATACAGTAAGCTAACAGTACGCTGTGTGTTGAATAAAGACACACATGTAAAGAATTAAATACGAAATGAATAGTTCACTTCGCAGGAGTGTACGCAAGCCGCCGGCTCAACACCATTCCAAGCAATTTAAGTGTTTGACAGTAGTCGTTGCATGCATTGTCTTCTAGGAGGAGAAATCCATCTCTGTCCTCTGTGTGTGTTCAAGCGCTGTGAGTCAGCAATGCGGCAAAGTGCCACATGTTCTCCAGGTGTTTAAATTAAGCAGCACTTCGCGGTGCTAATCATGGCTGTAATCTGGGCGTAGTGGCTGTGTGGGTGGCCACACAGCAGATGGATCAGGGGAGGGGGTTGGTGCGGCTCTGTGATAATGCTCCATAATGGCTTTCATTTTAGATCCTACTTACTGACACTCTTCTCCTGATAATCTCATTAAAGAGCACCAGGCTGGCAGGCAGTGTAGATCACCAAGCCATTCTCAGATAGCAGGCAAGGCGGAGAGAGTAAACACACACATACACAGAAATATACCCGAACATAATCACCAAATCAGATTTCCTGTAATAGATTAAGTACAACCAAAAGGCCAATAGCGATGACATGAAATGTTGACTGTAAACCAGAAACGGCCACTAGCCCAGCCATTCCTGCCTCCTCCTGTTCTCTCATTCTTTGAAGCATATTCCGGAGCACTAGAATTCCTCTCTAGGACCATCTTCCTCTTCCTCTCTAATGGGCCACAAAATGGAGCCTGAGAGTCAGATACACCAGGATAATGGAGGACGGTGTGTACAAAAATAACACTGGGATACCACATGCTATCATCATCACCATCACCGTGTTCTCTCTCCTCCCGATTTTCCCCTCAAGTGTGATTTGCCAAGCGGCAGTGAGGAACCAAGCTGATACTTTGGAGGGAGTTTAAAAAAACGAACAGCATTGCTGTAAACCTGCTCGGGCCCTAAATGGGGAATGTGAGAGAAAGGTAGAAATGTTTGTTCGCTCACTTCTAAACCATTTAGGGTACTTCTCTGCTCTGCACTACAAGGTCTCTCTGATGACTTAGCATCAACGCAAAAAGTTATAAATAAATCCCACCCTCCCTCAGTCTCCCCCTCTGGTGTATGCCTGTTTTGCTCTCCCATGGGGGCAATTTCCTGATTCAAACTTTTAGGCTAACAAAGCACAGATCCCCCTCTTTTTAGCAGGGAATGCCAAGAGGCTTTATACTCAACTCATTTATACAACAGTCATCCAAATCATTAATAGACAAAGCCAGGTTTGCTAGCGGGAGGGAAAAAGAGAAGGATGGGAGGAAGAGGAAAGAGAGCACCATTTTTTTTTTATAGGCCAATGTATACACCTGTACCCTTTTTGTTCTGTCGTAAATATCTACACATAATATATAACTTGACATTTTTATCTGAGTGAGTCAAGGCTGAGGAAGGAGAGGATCTTTTTTTACCATGTTGAATTTTCAGCAGGAAACCTCAGAATCTCTTGAGGGTGGTTAGAGTGTTCTGTAGCTACACATTATTCATATTGATGGGGATATTAAGGCCGTCATTTTCTATTATGCCGGAGTACAGAACAAAAGTTTCGTTTTTGAATATTTTATCATTACAAGATTGAACAAATTCACGGATTCAAGCAGTCTTTTTTTGGTGTACATACATGTTGCAACGTAGAGTACTTTTGTGTCGAGTGTGCGGCCTATCTGACCTGTAAGTGTTTGCTGATAAGGTGTGAGCATGTACGCCTCTCAGGGGTACAGTAGGAGAGACATACAGGTCCTCAGCTTCCTGTGGACTTGCTCTTGTCAGCTCCAATGAAGGCCATTGCGGCGTGAGGCTCGGGTGGTTACGGGCAGGCGTTGACACTCCGGCTCCGTCTGTCACCCTGGCTGACTTCAGCTGGTATAACAGCCACCTCTGGGTGTCTTTCTTGCTCCCCACATGCCTGCCCGCTTGCCTACCTGCCTGCCTGCCTGCACAACTACCGCTGCCTGGTGAGCTCATAACACGGCAGAGACATGCAGGTTAATCTTTTATTAAAGGCTAGCTTACACGCACCTAGCTGCAGCCCACACACACTAGCACATAAGCCCCAGGCCTCCTCCTGTCTGCCTGTGTACTCTTAAGGAGAAGATGCCTTAAAGATGATCGTTTTTTGAATCAAGTGTGTATACTATAGTGGCTTTTACATTTGTCCTTCAGCATTCCACGCGGAGAGAATGTAACATGTACAAGTGCTCTTTGGCCAGGGCACGGTGGCTCTGAGACACTGTGGACTATAGACGGTTCCTCTTCTAGCGCTCGTTCTTTAAAAAGGAAGCAAAATGGCTGTTGAAGCTGAGAATTGCCGGACTGAAAGATCATCTTGAACAAAAAAGTAAGGCAACCACTGAAAAAGCAAACTCTTATTGTGAGCGAGGAAAAATCAATGTGGACCTTGCAATATGCTGAATCGGCACTCATTAACTTCTATACATGCCCATGCACGAACACAGACTTTTACACATAGAGAGAAATGGAATTGACTGATCCTTGTCAGTAAGTCATTTTTCAAGATCATTTTTCTGCGTCAGCTACATTTCTGCGAGAGAAATGACTACATTTGTTTTCATAATGACACAGAGGAGAAGGAAATGGCTTTTCATGCTGGAACAAGGATTGATTGCATTGGGGGGGTCCAATCATTTTTTGGATTCACAGTAGCCAAAAACCTCAGTAGCCTTCACTCTGTAGCGATATATAGGATATGTTACTTGCTTGTTGAGTAAACAGTTGGCCATGTTCACCAGCTGCTATGGCGTACCTTCAGGTAGCATTTTCTTATTGCCGTCTTTCAGCAGCAAACTCCATTAACCTTTTCACAATGGGAACAGCATTTTTCTCCTCTTGTTGCAGATGAAATAATTCTCATGTCTATACATCCAACCCTGTAAAGACATCATCCCAAAGCGCACCGACGGAATCCTTTGGTGCACACTACTCTAGTCACCTTCCATGTGTTGGTTTTATACATGGAATCTGGGGAGCTGATGCAAATCATAGTGACAATGTAGCAAGCCAAGCAGATGTTGGCTATGAAAAATAGATGGACTGTGATGTCAGCTGTGGAGTAGTTCAAGCCGGAGCACCTCTCACAGACAGCAGCTTCAGTACCGTGTGAATGCCTGCTGCGAAACCCAATTCTTACATAAGGACAGGTACACCATCTTCGCGTAGGTGCAAAAATATATCTCGGGTTTGGTGGATTCGGCCTTGCTTCGCGTGCACAAGTCTGTGGCTCAGGCAGCACACTTCCATCAGTTTCATTGTCATTCCATTTCTGTTATGGAACATCAAGTGCACCCACAAGTATTGCAAACATAAAATATGCATCTAACCCTGATCTGCAAGGACAGATGGGCTTAGCTCCTGCACAAGGTCTGTCAGTCTAACGGGGAGCAGATCAAATATTCACCATTTAAACCTCAGTTTACCCATATCTCTTTGTTGCTACTGAAATATACATTGACAACACGCTCCGAGGAAAGGGGGATTCTCTTTGTACTTCGGATTGCAAGCCAAGCTGTTTTCACATCATTACTAGAGTGATGGGAACAAAACTTGCTATTAATCCTCCGTTTTTCCTATGATGAGACCAATTGTGAAACTTCCAAAACACCTAAAAAACACAAATGCAATGTAGTGACAAACCATCACTTTCACATCCTTACTGAAATGATGCCGAGCGAGATGTGGCGCGGTGTTTACATCTCACATACAGGCCGCGTTTTATCTGAACCTGAAATGGGCTGAAGGCTGGAGATAGCGTGAACAAAGCTGACAGGGGAAGAGATGAAAAACGGATTTGACATCTCCAAAAGCCAGGTATTAAGAGAGCTGCCAGGCTCAGAAGTGCAGACACAAGCAGGCAGACACACATTAAAGTTTCAGAGTCCCAGGTCGCGAGAATGTCCTGTCTCTCTCCTCATAGCAACCCACCCACCCCTCCTGCACCTCCCTCTGCTTAGGACCCAGAATTGGACGCCCTTAGAGCTTGCTTGGCTGTACTGCTCCTCCAGTGACCCTCACTTCAGACAGCCTCTGTCCCCTCTCATTCCACTCTGAGTGCCCTTTACATGGAGCACAGAGGTCATGACTGGCCCCTGTGTCAGCCCCAGCAGCTGAATGTGCCTCAGAGCTGGTTCCTCACCTTCCGACCCTCCACTCTGAGTGCGCTGTACCCGGGCAGGAGAGAGCCAGACAGTCCTGTTGTCCCCGGCATGTGTGCTGCAGGGCTGGGGGGTGGATGGCGGAGGGCTCGTGGGTCTGCTCGCTCTGTGCCCTCAGAGAGAGTCCAAGCAGGTGCTGAACAAGTCGGCCCCGCAATCCTGACGTAACAGGGTTATCCAAGTCTTAAAGGGGCTTCTCTGTCTGTCAGCTTGCCTTTCGATATCTCAGCTGCACAGCCAGCCAACCAGCCCACTCACTGCAGGCTGCAGTCCACTGGCCCCAAGACTCAGGGAGCCACCAAGAGGGGGTGGTTTACGTGTGTGTGTGTGTGTGTTTGTCCCTGAGCTTCTACGTGGGCAAGTGTGTGCCTATGTGTGTGTGTGTTATTGGAAGCGGGGCCTTGGGAACTGAGAGTGGGAGCCTCCTGACTGCAACAGTGGCTGCTACCTTGGCAACCCAGGAGGGAAAGATGTGTTGAATGGGTGAGTGGGAGAGGGATCTACAGTAGATGCATGCGTGCGGGGGACGTGGCTCTGTTTATGAATTTAGTTATTTAAACGGGCTTAATACATGCCACATGATATGCTCTAACTGTACTGCTAGTATTTGAGGTGCTTTAGTCTTTTGTTCTCTTTGTGTTTATTTATTTTTTTGTAAACTCACTTAACTCCCTCTCCCTATGGAGTTGACCCCCTTTAAAGGTAAGTACAGTGTTATTTGACATGAAGCTGGTGACAGGGCACCTTTTCAATTAGGGAGCATTGGCCCATCAAAAGTAGCAGCAGCAAGGGGCAAAACATCAGAGGATGGAAGCAATGAGTGTGACACATTTATTTTGACAAATTGAAATGTTTTTTTTGTCCCCTCTGCCTCAACTTGAAATGTCGCTAAATTCAAGACTGACCAAACGGATTTGCCTCTTTGTGGGGAGAAGAGACTGGTCCACTCAAGGTGTGTTAACATCACCGGCTCAAAGCTCTGGTGATCTCTGAAAGCTGCAACTCCCCCTCACTCCTTTTGATGCTTCTTTTCGCCCATGACAATGCTTCCATTTCTAAAATTGCTCCATCAACACTCAAAGTAACGTACGCTATGTATAAATATGGCAGCAACTTTATCGTTTAATACCATTCTTTGTCTATGATTTATACATATAAACACAGATTTTAATCTGGGATCTGTACAAAATGAGGCACCATCATAGAGCTCCAGGTGCCCATAAATACATTTTTTTGCTCCATTTCTGATTCAACAATGGCAGGAGGTCATTAACGACCGTAGGAGAATGTCAACGCTGATAGGCTTTGTGACAATATGCAAATGTCTCGCTCAAATTGAAACATTTCAGCTCATACAAATATGTCAATCACACAATATTTTATGTTCGCTTGGGGCAAATTAATGTCTATCTGCGTGTTTGCATTAGATTTGTATGTAATTGCATTACACAAAAAGTTTGCTTTGGGGACTTTCAAATGAATGCAGAGCTGTTTATCCATTTGATGGGCAGCATATACTACAAAAAGTTCCTATATTTATGGAAATATATAAACTACACAGGAGAACAAGACAAAAGTGAATAATTTGACAATCAATTTGAACAATTTGGCACAACTACAGAAGTAAAAATGTATATACATATTGACATCGTGTCAGCATTTCAAACTAACTTTTTGATTAATAGTTACACACTTTCAGAGAAGAGTATCGAGTCCAACAGATTGCAGGACAGTGAATAGTGAAGTAGAAGGTTTCATGCAGCTATGTGTTTCATTTGGTAGCTACCACTCTACATCAAAGAGTCTACAGTGCGTTGTGTGAGCCTTGCCTGATGATAGGAGATGAAGATGCTTTCATGTCTGCAGTACAGGGCTCTTGGTCACATAATACATCAAAAAAGGCAGAAAATAATGACAGGCAATATGCAACTGGAGTGTGTACCTTACAGCGCAAGATTGTGATCCTCAGTGTAGCCATGCATAGACCTTGCTTATTCGCTATTATCTACCGATATGTCATTTTGCATAGGTGTGTGAATTTCCCACTGCATTCTCGGATGTGTGTCTGTGCGCGTGTGTGTGTGTGTGCATGCACATAAGGGGAAAAAGAAAAGAGGAAAATGACATAGTGGGGCCAGCAGAGATGACACCCGCTTGAAGTATACTCATTTTCTCATCTCACACATTGTGCAACCTGCTGCTCCTCAGGAAACAAATAATGGCTTAGTCATAACACCTCGCCAACTCACCCAGGAGCTACTCACTGGAAAAAGCAGTGATTTTACCGCTGAAAAACATGCCCACCTCCCTATACGATTTATGTCAGATTGTACAAAAGCAGTGCCAAAGGAGTGGAGGTGGGTCCAAATTAGCCCTTACCTCCTCACTCCCTCACCCCCATGTGGTTAGTGACATCGTACATCACATAAACCTCATTTGGGGACATTCTTCATTACAAGACCTCTGCCATTATTAAAGTTACATATATTTTTTATTTAGCAGCCCCTTTTCATTGCTGCTGAGGATTTTCTTAAGTCGTTACAACTGTAGAATTTGCACAACTGGCACTCTAAGCAGCTGACGAATCAAAGGCAAATGAAGATCTAACCTCATTAAAAGGCCATTATGAAGAGCAATGCATCATTTGGGTTCTTGGTTTTAATTGACAATTAAAGTATATAAGTTAATGTATCCATTAGGCTAATTGATCAGCACAAGGCTGATTTTTCTGTTAGCTACAACCCCATTAGAGGCTATTTATCATGCATTTTTAATAGCTTCTCAACATTGCCTAAAATGACATACTTCCTTAAGTTATCTTTCTGTAACTATTAGCTACCAGTAGACCGTCTCTGGGTTTAAAAAAAGACTTCTCATGCAAATTGTCTTTTTATATGATCAACACTTATTATACACATATTTTTAAATTCTGTTCAGCAGCATTTCTTTAAACTTATGTTACATTTGTATGACTATTATTGTTCAGCTGCAATGGATGACAGATGACATGATGTTGAAAATCACTTTAACAGTAAGACTCGATCTTAAAGCACATTAAAACGTGTGGCTGGAAACAGCTTGAGCAATGTCACGTTTTTTTTTTGCCTGTTGTTGTGGGATCTTGCAGCCTGAGCTGGCCTTATCCTTACAATCCAATAAGACACCATGCTGAGTTAAATGATGCTGAACCATTTTAAACTGCCTCAAAACTGTGCTTAACCTCGGTGTGTTGAGCCGGAACAGAGCGGGGCACTGTGGTGGTGTGATCCTGCTGGGGAGTATTGAGGTGGACAGGGCAGGTGTTGTGACAGAATGAAGCCAACCACACTGCGTGCTGCCTCTGCATGCATACTGCAGGTTATTTGAGCATCTATTGGATTGCGAGTGCATACATATGATAAAGGATGGAAATAGTCGGTGTTCTTTATCTTTTCAGTGTTGAAATTCACTAAACGGTTTAGGAACACACGAACCATGATGCATTTACTGGTTAGCTGCCAGCCACTCCACTCCTCGCTGTCCTGCTGCGAGGACTTATTTTAATGCTCGTGTTTGTTTGTGTGCGCCTCTGTGATTGAGTGATTACATGTTTACTTGCATTTGTGTGCACGTGTGTGTACATCTGTGTGGCGCGTTGGCGTTCCCCACCCATCCGTGCAGATTCCAGGCATCCAGGCAGTCTGGCGGTAGCTCCCTGCTGTTAGCTGCTCCCTAGCAGGCTGGAAATGGTCGGTGGAATCCCCTCCTGGAGCTTTCCTGATGCTGCAGGCAGATGCCTCCCTCCATCTCCCCTCATCTCATCGCTCACCTGGGGACTGTTGCCAGCCAGCGAGCCTCGATCCCACCCTCTTTCCTCCAGCCTGAAGGCCCTCAGCCTTGCCAAAGAGGGAGTGAAAAAGAGAGGGGGGGGTGGGCAGATACACCAATACCAGCCTAAGCTCTGCATGCAGACAACATACACGCTCATGAAAGTGCATACACACACACACAAGTAAAAACATTATTCACACAGCGGCAGCAGCCATGGCTGCAGGTTTGGCCCCATTTGGCTGCCTGGACTACTCCATGAGTGCCAAGTGTCTCGGTACCATTAAGCAGCAGCCAGCCCATCTCGATTGCCCTGCATGAGTGCTCTTCGCCAGCACACTTCATTGTCAGCTAACCCTCTGGTAGCTGCGCTTGTCGAACCTCACATTTCTTGTTGAAGATGAGGGAGCGGGGTGAGGAAGGTGATGGGAAAGTGGGAGGCGAGGGTGGACGAAGAGCGTTACAAGCGGCAGGCTCTCAGCTCTCTGCACCCATCTGGAATTTTCATGTCAGTTTAAATTGAATCCATGCGCCTATGAACAGTTACAGTTTGAAATGTTTGCTAAAATATTTAATTCATCGGCATACTGTACACTACTGGGTAATTTAGAATACCGTTTATGGCCCATCTCGGTTTATTGGCTAAATAAAGCAACATGCATTATTTCTCTTTAACTGATTCCATTAATTAGTTTTGCCACATGTTCTCTTTCTCTTTGTTATTCGTGGTCTCTGTTGTGTATTCACTACTTAATAAAGAGGACAAGCCACAACAGAATGATTTTGTGAGGTATATTTAAACTGCCAAACTTAACACCTGATGTCAGCTGAGAGTCAGGGGGGGAGGGGGAGGGGGAGGAGAGGAGGGTTAGTTAAAAATAGCAGTAGTCTCTCCAGGATGGCAGGTTTTTAATTAACAATAGAGAGCGTCTGATAATCCACAGTTAATCCAGAGGAGAAGAGGGAGGAGAGGAGAGAAGAAGAGAAAATCATCAGCTGTTTGATGTTAGGACTACAAGTCCCTCCTGGCCCTTCCGCTGCTCGCAGCTGAGCTCTTCTGCGCTGTGATATCCATAGCCCAAATGTATTTATTTTGTGAAACAGCCATGCTCCATATTTTGTGATTCACTTTGTCTCTGACTAACCGCTGTCTGTTCCCATTAGTGTGAATGTGTGCATGCTGCTCTTTCTTAAACTGACTGGGATTCTCTTTGCACTTGTGTGTGGCGTTAGTGGATCGGGGCTGTTTGTTGAAAAGTAGCCGACTGAAGGCCCCGATGGCTGGAGGCGTCTACTTAAAGTCCTACGCCTGTTGAAAGGCTTGATCTGTCGGGGAAACACTGGGAGATGTCAGGCCTGTTTCACACTCAAAGGGAGTGTGCTATCTAAGACAATTTAAGCTTCGAGGGAAATGGGGGTGGTATTTTTCTTCTCTCTTTTTGTACAGATGCAAAGACAGTAACAAATATGCTGTTTGTACGCACTGTGATACGTATATGCTGGGGCCTGGTTGCATTTTACTCTCATAGTTCAGAGAGAATTTGACGCTAATGTATGACATATTTTAGGCATTCAGTCGTTGACACTTCTATCTTGAGCATTACTAGAGTAAATTCCCTTAAGCTCCGAGATCAACAGTATAACAAGCAACCAATACTGAGGAGTGCAAGGATCAGAGTCGACACATTCCCTATTTATAAGGTTATTATCATGACATGAAATATCAGGTGGAGATGTTTTCTTTTTATTTGGCCAGGATTATCTCTTGAATGATAATTTGCTGATCTTTTAAGTAATTGAATAGTGAGTAGTAAAAAGGGTCTCGGTGAGGGTACAGTGTACAGATCTGGAAAGAGGCTGTCTCATCCATCACATGTTCTACAGTGCAAATCTGCAATACTGTGGCAACTGAGCAGGCTTCACATGGTTGACAAAAGTCACACCAAGACTCGTGGCGCTCCGGGCAGGAGTCACTGTGATCTTGTCAGTAGTGATGAAGAGATGTTACAATAGATTTTTCGAGGAAGAGATGTATGATACCCTAGAGGGGGACTATGGACGGGAGCAAGGCCTGGGCATTATTTTCAGTTTTAGGACCAAAGGCATTAAACTCTGGTCATCGAATAACAACATCGTCTAAATGTAACTTTAGCTTCTTTTTCTTTGACTACCAGGCAGCAACTTTCAGGTCTGAAAAGTGAAGCCAGTGCTCAAGTGCCTTGAACCTGCATTCTTTCTAATGGCCAGCAGGGGGTTCCAAAAATAAGTCTGATTGTATAGATGTCTTTGAGAAAATAAGGCTACTTCCGACTTCATTTATTACCTCAGTAAACATGGTAAACATGAGTTTATGGTCTCAATCGCTAGTTTCAAGTCTTCTTCAATACAGCGTGATGTTGATTTGTAAATGATGGTCCCATTGAGAGTAAAATAGACAATGGGTATGCTTTAGGGCGTGGCTACCTTGTGATTGACAGGTCGCTACCACATCATTTTACGGTCTGGGAGTTTTCCTTTCACAGTGTGTTTTCAACTCAGGAAAGTTAATTGTAACATTTTGGTCGCCTAAAAATGTCTGTCTAGCTCCACTCTCTCGTGTCACTTCTAGTTGCAAAAAAACAAGATGGTGACGGTGACAATGCTCGAGTCTTCAAAACAGCATTCCACAAACCAATGGGTGTATACATTCTATGTAGACTACCATCAATTACAAAAACATAATGCAAGTTGCCAAGTTTGAGAGAATTATTAGTCAACATAAAAAATGGTACCGCATTCCAAATTTAAAATGACAAAGTGTTTATCTCTTCTAATAATGAGGGGTGTCTCTCTGTCTCCCCTCAGATCTTTTAGTATGGATGATGAGTATAAATTAAGATGTTGTCTTGCTGTCAGCGCGCAATTTGAGGAAACAAAACAACTGAATGGAGAAAACATTTTAAAAGTTTTTCTTTCCCTCTTTCTGCCATTTCAGGACAGAGTCTGGGCTACGGCTTTGTCAACTACATCGATCCAAAGGACGCAGAGAAAGCCATCAACACGTTAAATGGACTCAGACTTCAGACCAAAACGATCAAGGTAACTGACACCATGGACAACTGCTAAACACCTCTGATTGTAACACACCATAGTTGCTTCCATTACAAATGCACAGTGTCTTTCAACAGCTAAATATTTGAAAAGCATTACCGCAAAATATTAAATTAATTGCTTGATAATTGATAAAAATCATATGATTTTATAAATCTGCGGAGATCATGCATAACTCAAGTTATAAGGCTGCTTTCTTCTTTCTCAAAGCGCCTTTAGATAATGATTCTGTTTGTAAATGAGCTGGAGGGAAAGATGGGCTTAACGTGCGTGAGCCTCAAAAAGTAAAAAAAGACCGTTCAAATCAAAGAGACACATTAAAAAGCCTGCGACTATGGCTGATATGCTAATTACTTTCTAAATGTCAAAATGTAAAGGTGAAATTATAGATAGAGAGTGAAAAGGGAAGAAACACATCAATCACTGCATATTTTCCAAAATAATTGAGGGTTCTGTTATTGAATTTTAATGGCATGACTAATGTGCAGGCTTGCCGAGAGTTGTCAGGTAAGAAAGATAAATCCCTTCTCCAAACATGTTAAACATCTTTTAAAGGTTAAAAATTAAACATAATTGCAAGCAGTTGTTCCTGCCTTTCGAATGAAATCAACACATATCAGATTTCACGCTGATCTTGTTTTCTCCTCTCTCATGTCCTCTACTATCGTCCCTTCTGTGCCTGCCGATATGTTGTTGCTTTTAAACTGGCCAGTAATCTGTGATAATCCCTGGATTCTCGCTTTCTGTCATCTGATCTAATCTAATCTAATCTGATCTATTTGGATGAGATTATCTTGTAGTTGGGAATAGGCA
Source organism: Pholis gunnellus (assembly GCF_910591455.1). Lineage (NCBI taxonomy): Eukaryota > Metazoa > Chordata > Actinopteri > Perciformes > Pholidae > Pholis > Pholis gunnellus. Next base: position 8,327,035 of record NC_136530.1, read on the forward strand.
ATCCCTGTGAGAATCCCTCTATTCCCCAGGCAATGTACGCTGCCCGGCCCGGCCTTGGTTCAGCACAGCATCCTGTCTAATTTATGCCACAGAAAAAAAGGAGAGAGATATGTGATATGTGAACATTTTGGATTGTTTGAGGTGGGATGTGTGGTGGTTTTGATGGGTGGATCAGTGCGTGTATTGTCCACATGTATGATTCGGTCATTGCGATCAGCAAACCAGGGGTCTCCCCAAGCAACTATTACCAGCGTATGACCCAAAAGACCGGTGCGCTTGCTTGTGTAAGTGAGAGCGCACACATCGGCATTACAGGAGCACTGTTCTTGATAATAAGAGCGGTACGATACAAGCAAGCAACTAACAGCATAGAGACTTAAGTGAAAGTAGGCTTTTTTTTTAATATACAACGGACAATGTTGAAGGTCACTTACGTAGCGGGGAATTCATGAGGTCTTTAATTGAGTGTAGCAGGCGGAGTTCACAGATTTTCACTCACACTCTCATGACACAAGAGGTTGCCTCAAGTTGTTCCTCAGATAAAGGCGATCTTCATAATGACAGAAGACAACTCTGCATCTCTGTCTGGCGCTATCGCTCTTTCACACTTCATTTCCTCTCTCCCACGACCCCTCTTTCCTTGCTTTCTCCCTCCACAACATACGGAAATACCCTCAAGGTAGCAAGGTAAATTAAAAGGCAGCACGATGATTCTGAAATTAAGCTTGGCGCTCTTTCATGTCACACCCTTCCCACTCTCTGCCGCGACACTTGTGAGGAAACGCTTGGCCCAGAGATTCACATGCTCTCAGGCGATGTGCGTCTTCTGTAGTGTCTCTGAGTTGGTTCCGCCGCTGCGGTTTCCTCCGCCATGACACCTCAGATTTTGTCAGCGGTGGCTGCGATGCTGCTTTCCCTCTGAGGTGTGAGGGGAAGCAGCATGCCAAAGGTGAGAGGAGCTCACAGTGACATGCATGTACATAATCTCACACACTTTTTCAAACTTTTCTGCACACACAGACACACACGCACACTCCAGTTTCACACGCGCACCGCACCGCACTCGTACACAATAGCGCTCACAGCTTGAGGAGGTGTTGATGGATTAGACATCTGGAGTTGGCAGACAAAGAGAGAAAATGAGGGAGAGCTGCACAGAGGAGAAAAAGAGGAGCAAAAAGCGTCAGAATCTGGAAGAGAGAGAAAGGTTTAGTGAGGCAGTGCGCAGGAAGGAAGCAGAGGGAAAAGATCCAGGCAGCAAAGGAGAGAGATGCAGAGAGGAAGAGGAAGACAGAGGAGCTGAGCAGAGAGGCCAAAGAGAAAGGATGTGTGAAAGGAAAGTGAGACATGGGGAGAGCCAGATGTTCCCAATCCCATTCTCCCACCGTTAGAGTGCAGCAGGATTTCCATGCTGTTGCTCAAGGATATGACTGCATATCCACCATATTTGCCTTACTTGAACCTTATTTGATGGCTTATGTCTCCACATGTCAGAGGTAATGAAAGCACTCCAAGGGAAAGCTGCTCCAGTCAGCAGCAGTTGTAATGGGATTTAGGCAACTTTCGCTCGAGCAAAATCGCGTCTGCACATGAGGATGTTGGGGACAACGTTTGACAAGTGAAAGTTCACTGGTAGAGAGCTGCTGCTGGGAGCCACACACAGCACAACACGACCAGTTATCGCCATTTGCACCATTAGGAGAGGACATTCATCCACAGTATACTCTCAGAAGATTATGTGTGTGTGTGTGTGTGTGAGATGTGTGTGTGTGCATGATTATGGTCATGTCAAGGTCAGGAAATGAGGAGGAGCAGTAGCGTGTGACAATGAGTGAAATCGTGTGGGTGAGTGGGAACATGAGGAAGTCTTTTTACTCCCTCTGTGAGATTGCTGTCCAGGCGAGTGTTTGCAAGGGCAAGACTGTAATAGATTTGATGTGCTTGTGTTAGTATGTGTGAGTGTGTCAATTGGTTGCATGGGCTTTCACAGCATACTGTAGGTAAGAAAAATCAGAAGGGACACAGTGGAAAACGATTTACTCCCAGTTCTAATCTTTAAGAAATGCAGGGCAGATGCTCTGCAGTATAGAGCATGTTGAAGGTTTTACTCGTGCTGTATACCTACTTAACGTAACTAAACTGATGATTTACTCTGCATGGCACTTGGTTAAAATCATGTTTGCTCGTTGCTAATGTTTAAATCAAACTGAAACAAGACATCTGCAAACACAATATGTGAACTCTTACCTTTTTCTTTCTCCATTCTTTGACCAAAAAGTCTCTTAATTCACCCAGTCGATTCAACCATACAGAGTTAGCATCCTAACACTATTAATCCTGTTCCCCTGGCTGCCAGAGCTGTCCTTTCAAAGTAAAACACCTGTTGTTTCTACTCAAGGGAACAAAGTTCCCTCTGCCTCAAGTGTTATCTCTCCAGTGTTCTAAGCAGCTAAATCTTTTCCTGACAACGATAATCCCCACGGCAAGGTGTGCTAAGAAAACACATTTTCCTCCCTGTGGAGGATCCAATGACCCGCACCCCTGCCCATCCAAAACACACACATCTTAAATCCTTGTATCTCACGCTTTAATCTTTTTTTTAGATTTAAACCCCCCCAGGAAGTTAATGACTTATACAATACTGGAGCTGTACTTTATTTACACAAGCCCTCTGACTCCAAATCTTTTCCTACAGGTGTCATATGCACGACCCAGCTCAGCCTCCATCCGTGATGCCAACCTGTATGTGAGCGGCCTGCCCAAGACTATGCCTCAGAAGGAGCTGGAGCAGCTCTTCTCCCAGTACGGACGCATCATCACCTCCCGCATCCTCGTCGACCAGGTCACAGGTATCCATGGGACAGCGCCTCCTCTCTCTTCACACTTATACACAGACTCACGTGATCAGCCAGGCACCGAGCGTTAAAAAAAAACACATAAAAAAACGCTTGTTTCCAGAATCCTTAAATACACTTATGCACATCTAAATCTAAATATGCTGCACAAAAGAGAAGATATTATTTCTGCCTTTTGCTCAAGTAGTAACGTGCTTTCTTCAGCCAACAAAGATGGCAGCTGTAAGTGAAAGTCTCTGAAACTGTAAACAAGTAATCTCAAGTGTAACATGTAACTGTAGCACTATGTGTCATTCACATCCACACTCAATGTGTTAATTCTACGGAGTACAGGACCTTCTGTCACCTTTGCATAAAAAGAGTGTAAATAAATGAGCATGAAACGCATGAAATTTGACAGAAAACGAACTCCTGAAAACATTTGCTCTGTGTGTGGTAACACATTGTGAAGAAGTGCAGGAAGGCAGAAGCACTTCAACAAAGGATATCCGACCTCTGTAGATAGGTACATATTCACAGACCAGTCAACCAAAATAAAACCGATATGTACCAGCATCCAAAGATATTCATTCTAATATTGTAAACAAATGATTTCCACCATATCGCCCAGCCCTATTGTCCACCAAGCATTGACTAGTGAGTGAGTGACCCCAATAGCAGATTTTACGACCACGGCCGCAGCTCCGGGCGCCGTCGTAAAAACAGTGATTACATGAGATACACAAGCTGTGCAATATACATGCTCAATTACACATTCCACTACATCCAAAACACAGGAATGAATCACATCAGTCCATTTTATTGCAGAAGAACCCCTCCAGCGTGTCTCTTAGATCCATTTCAGGGGTGGTGTGTGCCTACAGGCTGCAACCTGCTCCAGTGTTATGTGCAATGTGTACTGATGAAGCAGAAAGGGAGCAGCATGCTGTAAGCCACACTCATTTGCCTAAGCAGAATAAATCACTGCTGGCGGTGAAGTGCACGCCTGTCTGTACACATCGAGACAGGGTGAGGAGAGAGGGCGAGAGGAGAGGGGAAAGCAGAGGAAAGGAAAACAAAGGAGAGGAGAAAAGGAGACAGGGGGAGTGCAGACGAGGGGGAGGGGGGGGGGGAGCAAGTAACAGAGGGCGTAGATGAGCAGAGACGTGGGAAGGAGAGGAAATGAGAAGAGGGAGGAAGCGAAGGGAGAGATAGGGAGGGGTCCAGCGGAAGGGAAGTGTGAGGAAAAAAGAAAGGGCTATTTCTACCCTCATCAGCACACATGTAGATGAAGTGTGCTCATCTCCAGCAGATCTGTCTTTACAAACAGCCCCATCGTGCTACATGGGGGGGGGGGGGGGGGGGGGGGACTCCCTGCAAAGTGATATAGCCACTCAACACACAGCAAGGCCACCGAAAACATATGTGTTCAGCCACATGCACATCTCTTCCCAGCTCAGGCCACATGCCATGAATAAAACAAATCTCAACACGGGTGGTGCTGGCCCACAGGAAGGCAATGTTTCCATGCATTTGTCATACAATAGGTTGGGTTCACAACGGACTGAATCAATAATTGTGTTCATTCCTGACTGGCACGAGGTCAGTTTTAAAGTGAGAGCGCTCTCATGAGCATGTTCAGATAAAGTGCTGCATTGGTTTTACTTCTACCATTGGGGATACGATGAGCACCCGGATCAAAGGAAAATGCTTAGTTGAGGGAATTAATGTTGAGTTGAGTTAATTGTTCCTTCTCTCATCCTGGGATTTAACCTGGGCTTGGATAAACAAAGTGGTGGTTCAAACAGCAAAATAAAATATTTACAATGATGTATTCCATCCATTATATTTTTCAGACATTTTCAAATAATTTAAGGATTTAGTTCCTTTCTCGCACACAGCACACGACCAATTGTTTGATGCCACTTAAAAAAATTCCTACTTTACTAATTTACTCTAAATGAATCACCTGACGTCACCTGACCTAAAATGTTTGAACTACAGCTATCATTACCAGACACCAGTTGTTTTTCTTGCAGCATGCAGACAGTGGATTTATCACCGGTCACTTCTTTTATACTTAGAGCAGGAGGTGTTTTCACACTGAGCCTGCACACACCCTCAACTACAGTAATTGCTGTCCTCACTATCACCCTACCTATACTGTATCTGCTTTAAAACTGAAATACATGCGCACACACAGAGACGCAAAGATAATAATAAGAGATGTTCTGCAAGGTGTCCCCAGAGGGTTAAGGATCAGCAGGAGAAATGTTAATGATCAATTAGATGTTAGAGTTGCTGGTGATTAAAAACATGGAGGACTTTAGAAGGGCCCTGAGAGCAGTCTGCCGACATCATTGACTCGTCTTTTTCTTCTATCAGTTACTGTACAGGCATACGCACACAAGACACATACACACCCACACACTCGCTGCCATTAAGAGAGAAATGGGCTGCAAATTAAAACTCTCCTGTGACTGCCAAAAATGTAAGTACAGAACAAGAAAGTGGAGGCAGAAAAAAAAGATGGAGAAAGAGGGAGACACAGACATACTGTGTCAGACTGGTTTGTGGTCCAAAAACGTGTGCATTGTCCAGTATTTTTGTTGTTGTTGCACACACCGTTGTTGTTATGACGCCATTATCAAATGGTGCCTTGAAGTCGTGTCACAGGTCATCAGTGACTCACCAGTGCCCCCGTGTTTATTGAATTAGGAACCTAATCAGTGCCTGGAATCCAATTTACTCCGCAATTCACTGTTTCTACTGAAGTAGGGACTGATTTGAGACACACCCTGACATTGTCCACAGAAATAGAGTGGGCTGTGGAGACGAGTGATGCACAGACCGAAAATACATAGAAAACGCAATGCTACATGAAGTTGTTGAAGGAGCCGATGTTCTCCACTGACCATCGGCAGATGGGCCCGATGATCACCAGTTCCAGCTCTGCTAAATTGGGAACATGAAGTCTGTTCTCTAAATGACCTCCTCATCAACAGGATGCACCCTGCAGTCACTCTTCTGTTCATAAAGACAAGAAGGAACTTTAGAAACATCGCTGTTAGCATCACTTACAGTCAGAAGCAGCAGAAACAAAGTCCACTAAAACCACCAAATTGCCCCAGAGACTCAGAGAGTGAACACAAAATTGACTTGACAAGGATATCTCTCCACGTCTTCCTCCATCCCATCGTCCTCCTCTCCCCCTTCCCCAGTCTATTGATTCCTTCTGGATGGATAAGGATATTTAGTCTCTTTATGGGTGCAAATAGCACCGGTCGGATTCTCCCTCCTTCCTTTCTCTCTCTCTGTAACCTTCAGGGACGTCAGCCAGGCCGTGATCTCGTGCTCCGACGGCTGGTTTAAGCTAGCCTCAATTTGAAACAGATATGATATCAGGGACAGCTTTGGATCGATATTTGTCTCTTCCTAGTTCTTCATCCCGGACCTATATGCGGGCAGAGGTCAATGCTTAGCTGATCAATGTACAAGTACAAGTACAATCGATCCACATACTTGGCTTCTACAAACGTTGGTTCTGATGTGAAACCAAATTGCTGCTCAGTGTGTGTCTGGGTTGGCTGCGAAAAGACTGATGCTGTGCTTCCCTTCATGTGGGATGGAAGGTAGCAATGGCAAAGATTCCCATGGCAACAAGACGCAAGTGTTCATGGCATCACACAACTCAAGATTTTGATTGCCAGTGTTACTAATAACAAGTGTGTTTTGCCCACTGAATGAATAATCATTTGGCATTGAGCAGTTGTATTATTGTTCCTGATCAAAATAGCGTTAAATTAAGGTTCAGTTACCTTGACATTTTGCTGGAATGAGGCGTCCATGTTTGAAAGCTTTTCAGACATTTTGGGTATTATTTCTTGCCAAGTTGTATTCTGAAAAAATGTCAAGACTCGCTTCGCCTAGATAGGAAACATGATAATGTTTGAGAAGTTTTAACGCTCAAACATGCAGCATTACAGATATGCTGCCAGAAGCACATGATGGGTCTTTTAAAGTTACATTTTTGTTTATGGAGGTATTGAAAGTCCGGTCGTGTCGTGTCTGGTGTGTATGACGTTGCACATTTGTACTTGGACTTCACAGGAACCGTTGTGTGCAGTTACTGACTCTGTCGGAGGCTATAAAAAAACGTTATGATGTTCACGTGCAACAATAATGGCACCACCGCTGACTAAATTGTTTGGAGATTGCTTGCTTTGTGACTCCCCCCTGTCAAATTTCACCAAAGCTATTTTACTTTCGCACAACTGAAACGCCACTTTTGCCAGATAACTTGGAGAGGAAGCACACAAAGCTGTTACCCCTTGTAATTTGGTATTTTTAGAGGAAAGAGAGAGACACAAACAGACCGGAGAGTGTCAAAAGTCTCCCCAGGAACATACAACTGATCGGTTTCATGCGAGTAGGTTCATAGACATTCGTGACCGCTACATTCTGCAGCAGCCTGGTGTTGGTTGCTTATAAAAAGAGCACCCTTTTCTGGCTTTTGTCACGTTAGAGGCTGCAGAATGGACACCCATTGTTGTCCTACTACTTTTACTTGGCTATCGTGATTTCACCAACTGAAGGGTAAAATAATTCTTACAGTCTAAAAGCAATGTCGGTCGTGAGTAGTAGTAAAAGCTATTCAATAATCTGCTGGCATTCTCTTTTGTCACACTGAATTTAATGGGACTATTGTTTGGAATATGTTGAATCCAAATTGTTTATTTTATTCAGTCTCATTCTGTATCATTTAGCTTGCCCTTGCTGGTGAAATCTGCAAAACGATCAGTTCAGAAATTCATTCGTGTGCGGAGCGTTGAAAACAGATCAGCACCACCAAAGCCAATTTTCTCTAAAACACCAGCATCTCTCTGTGCTGCCTCATCTGCATGAAACTCCCGTCTCCTTTTGTCTCTCCTTCCACCTCTGTGCCATGCCTGCTGTGCTGGGTACAGAAATACCAAAACAACATGCATTTCAAGGTCAGGGAAATGCCACATCGTAGTGTGGCTTGTTGTTTTTCCAGAGCCATGAAAGTGGAGCCACAGACGTCTCCTCGCAAGACTGCTCGCCTTTACAGTTTGTTTTTTGCTTTCTTCTCGTACTCCGACCGTTCACGTTTGCACAATTATTTATTTTTTTAAAATCTCAAATGCATCACCCTTCCTCTGTATGGTTGGTATGTTCTCTCCTCTCTTGACTTGAATAATGGATGTTCCCCTTCAGACTGACACCACACTGAATCCCTGTTCTCTGCCTGTCCAGCAGCAGAGAACAGAACGGTCAAGGTAATACGAGCAGAGTTGCACTTTCTGGGAGGGACGACTTGAATCATTGTCCCTCTGCCTTTAGCTTCTCCCCCCCCCCCCCCAATAATCCAAATGCAACTGCCTCTGTGGTAGCCGACACACATTCAGATATGCACATTGATACATGCGCACACGCACATTAGACAGATGGTTGAAGCTCTGCTCTGACAGAGGCTAAAGCACAGGGCACCTCCACTCTTCAAAGTCTCTTCGCCTCTCCTCTCGCTGCTTTTTCAAACGCCATCTGTACCCAGGAACAATAATGTGACTTAAAACAAGGACATTGCTCTTTTTTTTCTCCCCATGATTAGAAGATAGCAGGAATAAGATTTCTTTCTTCCTCTGCCGTATCATCAAGTCTTTCGGAATGGCAAGCCACAATATAGCTTCTCAAGTAAAAGATAAAAAGATGAGAGGCAGAGCGGCTGAAAACATGTTTGCTTATGTACGCGTGCATCATTGCACGCGTCTAGCTTAGTGAGTGCATGGGCTTGCCCTGCTTACAATGATACAATGCACTAGATGCATGAAGCTGTGTGTGTTTGAGAGAGAGAGAGAGAGACAGAAATGTGTCTTTCGTTACGCAGCAGCCAGGTTTCTCACAACTCTCCTCTCCTCTGGTCTCTCAGAGGAGCAGTCATTTCTCTCAGTCGGCGTTTGGGGAAATGATAGTAGGTTTTAGAGAAAGATCGGCTATGTTTGGGCAGGAGCGAGCGAGAAAAGCACTGTTTCCTTTCATCATCATCGTCGTCGTCATCATCCTTTTAGCATCACCTCCTCACATTCTCTTCCATCACCTTCTCTCCTTTTGTCCTTCCCTCCCTCTCTCCTCCACTTCCACTTTTTCCCTTTCTCCTTTTCATTCCTGCCTTGCACTCTTCCCCACCCCCAGCACTCGCTTCTCGTCTCCCGACTTCTCTCTCTCTCTCTCTCTCTCTCTCTCTCTCTGTTTCCCCCTCCCCAGATTGAGGTAGCGTGTTATTAGTAAGGCAGCCAATGTGCCTGTCGGTGTGTGTTAGGGAGAGATAAGCACAGGTAGAGAGAGTTACATAAGCCGCTGTTGATTACTGTGGAGGAGAGGGAGAGCAGAAAAAGAGAGTGAGAAGAAGAGAGGGAGAGAGTGAGAAAGACGGATTGCTGTACCTTAGTAAGTACATTGTGCTCTAATGTTGCCTGTATGGCTGGCTGGCGGTTGATAAGTAGCCGAGGCTTCTGGGGCTGGTTGAAAGGACAGTCATTAGGTGGGACTCCCGAGACTGGCAGCTTGCTTCGTAGATTGCAAGTTTGTTTTTGTTATGTTTAACGGGAGAAAAATAAACTCTCTTCAAGGTTTACAACGTTAATATGGCATGACAGAGTGGTAATAAACAAACAGCGGAATACACTTTGAATAATCTGCTTCGTGAATCCACACTCATTTTTAAAACTAGTTCATTAATTTCATCTGCGAGTAGTTTTTCTTTCTGATAAATACCAGGATACGGATAAGTCTGGTGGTCTTCTGGATGTTGTTATTTTCAACAAATGCCATGAAAAGAACAAACATTAACAATACATTGATCGTATTGTTGCCCGTGTCGCCCAACCCTGATGGAGCCTGCTCCTCTGCGCCATAGACCTCCATTGTTGTGCATTTATCGAAAACACAACAATGAGCCACACCCGTCACACTGGGTGACCTGTTCATTCAGTACCGTGAACATGGGCGTTGTAGTTTATTGTAGAGTCAATCCCACATGCACCGTCCTCCTGCTCTGCTGCAAACATTACCTAGCTCATGAAACATGTATTTTGAAAACATGTGTCCAAACAAAAGCTCAAGAATGGCTCCACTAAAAATATTAAACTATAAATGTATGAGTCTTCTTTAAAGATATACTCATCAGTAAGAACAGATGGGCTTAAAGTCCAACCTTGTTTATTCTACTGTTGTACATGATCATAAAGAACTGGTCTCTCTTCATACGGGTTAACAGCTACAAGCAACAGAGTCGTGATTTATATTAACACATTGAGACACATTTTTACGGGATAATAAAGAAAGCCAAGCTAGGTATGCAAAGCTCAAATTAAGGGAAAAGAAACTAGTGATTGGTCAGATGAAATCAGCAGACAAATCAATGATTGATGCTGGTTGCTTTTACATTGTCACACACTTTGTACACCTCTATATATATATATGTTAGATTGCATTCCACTCCACCTTGACATATTTTTCCTTCACATCGATCTGTTCCTCCTCTCTAGCGATACAGAACGGAGTAAAGCAGGAGTGTTACTCAGCACAACCTTCAACAATGTGGCTGTCAAAGAACATCCATTATATTTCACTACCTGAAGCAAGCGCCCTTGATAGTGGCTTACTCTTATTCCACTTTGAATTCTTAAATAAGTGAATTGTGTTTATATCTCAAGACTGCTCTAGTCTGCGCTGGATACTATAGTGTGTAGACACATATAGGAGACAATGCACACACACACACACACACTGTAAAATGATGGGTGATGATGTCAACTACCACCTCACTTCCTTACAATGCTTATGTGCAAACTCAAGGACAAGAGTAGCTAGTGCACACTTGAACAACAAAAGTACACACATAGAAAGGTTAAATCTCTCCCACATATACACACCCGCAATCAGTCACGGAGGATTGCAAATGATCAGGGACACCTCTATTGCTCTTTTCACACTTCATTCTCAATAGCACCTCTTCAAGTCATCACTTAAGTATGTGTGTGCGTATGTATTGTATGTGTGCGTTTGTGCCGTGCCTTCATCAGTATGCCAAGCATTTGTCCAGAAGCCCTCCAGCCAGAACCAGCTTAGGAGCAGCTCAATGCCAAACAAGTGTGAGGATTAAAGGACGAATACAGTCCTCCCCTCCCTCCTCTCGTCTCAGCGGAGGAAGTGAACGAGCGATGCTCTCCTCTTCCTTAACTACCGCTGAGGTGCCCTTGAGCAAGCCTTTTGGAGTTGCTAAGTGCCTTGCAGCAGGAGACTGTTGTGAAATTGGGCGGATTCCAAATATCAAGGTGAAGCACGGTGTCGGATGAGTTTTAATGCTTATTACATTTTCAAATCTAAAAAAAAGTCTTTTACCAATCTTACTGACGCACACAAACAGCTCTCCCCAAAGACACAGCACTGACCTCTATTTTACCTCACATACAGCACATGCATGACAACTACAGTAATAACTGAAGAATACCGGAGGAACAGCAATGGTTATTGTTTGCGCTGTGTAGATCCCATTAGAATTGTTATTTTTCTGCTTCTGACAAGCTAACTAAAATGTACAGGTACAGAGTTGGCACAAGAGGATGTTAGGAAGTGGACATTGTGGAAGCCTGTCGGGGGAGAAGGAGCCAGATAGGTAAAACAAAAAAGAAAGAATAAAACAGAATAATTTACGATGAATAGCAGTTAATGAGATCATCCAACAGGCGGAAGGCAAGTGCTTTTGTTTGGGTCTGTGCAGAGCAGAGTGTGGGTGGTCAGTTAAGATTGTTGATTTGTTTCACAGTTGCAGAGTCAGAACCTTGTATATTACACACCTCAACAACAAACTAATTGGTTATCAGTTTTTGCCTATTTCCTTCCCTATCGCACCTTGAAGTACTTTACTGCTGCAGGAGGACACTGATCCCTACAGCTTACCGTGGATATGTTTTTTTTTTTGCAATGCTTCCAGTATTTGGAAAAAGGCGAGAAAATTGCAGAGAAAGTGCAAATGAGTCAAGTAAACTTTCTTTGTGCTGCAAACTATATTAAAAAAATATTTCCAGATTTGTGTTTCACATTTTTTTTCTTTCCAATTGAAACTGTTTTTCAAATAATACAAATAACATCAGTAAATTATTTAATGATTAATAACAAGCTCCACCTGAGATATATACGATATGTTTCATCAATGATTGGCTTTCAAAGAGTGGCTTTTTATTTCGACGCCAGGCTGGAAAGTAAATAACCTTGTGCTGCCTGTGTGCTGGAGAGAGAAAAAAGAACAAAAGGGGGAGTGAGACGGTCGAGGTGCTCTTCCGAATAAGAATTCAGGGGAGCAAGCGCCATGAGACAGCAGGAAGTATAAAAAAGAGCTGGGGAGAGGGATAGGCATGTACAAAAATGTGGAATAACAATAAGGAGGGTTTTTGTGTGTGAGAAAGAGACTGCACACAATGATGCTCAAACACGAAATTCCCCTCTTTCTCACTGCCTCTCTTTTATTCAGTCTCCGTCACGCAGACATGCCTGTGTGCACACACAGTATTATGTAAATAGTCTCTTCGGCAGAGTGCTGCTGTCACTGGGCGAGCATCCTTTGGGCCATCTAGGCAGCCTCATTAAAACAAGGCACAGCATCCATTAATAGATACCAGTGCGCACATGCACACATACATATATTTATTGTATATACAGTCAGTAACGCACACGGACGCATTCACAGACACCAATAAGTACCTCCCATGGAGCACAGTCTCTGAATGTTCCTCTCAGGTGGCAGTCAAAAAATATCTCCAAGGAAACGGCTCAAATGTCACTGAGAACAATGCATGAGGAGTGTGTGTACGGCTGACTGTGACTGGAGCTAGCATGAAGGAAGACTGGATTGTGTGGCTTTAACCAGACTCGAGACCAATGCCACAATACAGCCTCACGTGCACAGTGTACGGTTTGTGTGTGTGTTGCTTCTATACTATTTATCTCTGTCTTACCTCTTTCTCCACACCCACTGTAAATCGTTGTAAATGCAGCACAAGGTTTAGTTTCAGAGGATTTAAAAAAAATTAAAATTAAAAGACTACTACTTGGAAAAATAATGTTTAACATTGTCGGACTGTAAAAAAACGCAAAATTGAGCCGAACACGTAGGTAGAAATGTATGGACCGTGGATGTTGTGTCTAAACCCTGTAAAGTAAAAGGGGCCTGTGTTTGTTTTTGATCTGCTGGCCCCGCAGGTGGCTCCCGAGGTGTGGGCTTCATCCGCTTTGATAAGAGGATAGAGGCTGAGGAGGCCATCAAGGGCCTGAACGGACAGAAGCCAACAGGGGCCGCCGAGCCCATCACGGTCAAGTTCGCCAACAACCCCAGCCAGAAGACCAGCCAAGCCCTCCTGTCACAACTCTACCAGTCCCCCAATCGCCGATACCCAGGCCCCCTCCACCACCAGGCTCAGAGGTTCAGGTGAGTGCTGGGGCGGTGCATAGAGAGGGTCATGGAGGAGCAAGTGGGGCAGGGAAGAGACAGGATAAAGGAGGGAAAGGGTTCAGGTAGTGTTTTGAAATGCATACAGGGTAACTGGTTCCAGAGATGTGTAAAATGCAGAGTTTCCCAACCTTGGGAGCTGACCCAGTGTACAGGTTTTTTCTGATATTTATTTGGTGACCTCATCGAAATTCCTATTTAAAGTGACTGGATTCTATTGTTCTGTAATTCCGAAGGCAGTCCTGCTCGACAAGCAGCTTATAATGTGTCATAGAGTTGCAAAGTGGGAGGAGCCATTTCAGGTGCCCCTGGTTCCAGAAGTAAAAGTCCCATCCTTTCTCTCCATAAACAATGTCACGTGACTCACACTTGTGGACGTGAGACTCTCGTGTTTGACGATTGAAAATATCTGGTTCTTTGATCAAATGTCAAAGATTGTGGCTTGTATATGCTACATTAACCATAAGGTGAGAAGTTAACTATGTCTCACAAGGTGCATTTTGTTCAATTTGGGGGGGGGGGTTTCGAGCTTAAATATTTACTTATGTGTTACTAATACATAATATTACTATGTAATACTTAAAACTAATGGCTGCCACATAAACCGAAAGCATTGTTACATAAACTGGGAGCCTTTTAATGGGGATTCAGAGTGGGAAATATACTTCCAGGAACCTGCTCCTCCTACATCCCAGCTCTATGCCAGAGACATTATGTACAGTATAGGCATAATGTGATGTAGAACAACAATGGGGTCACGAGGGCCATCTGCCCAAAAGGTTGGGAATCTCCAGGTTCAAGTGTTCAAGTTAAGCAAGTAATACTCATCAGCAAACTTTACAAACAGTACTAGTTTATAGATCATATCATGAATTCTGAAACAAGTATGTCATCTAATGGGGTCTGATTGATGGCGTGATTAACATTTGGAAAGCTTCTGTGTGTTTGGTATCATTAAATGACAAACAGGATTCTATATGTGGATATTTAACATCATCAGTCTCAGACTCGATAGCAAATATTCTTGGTTGAAGTAACAATAAATGAGTTTAATAAAGGAAACACGTCTGTTCCAAACAACAGGCCCGATTTAGAAAACATTTGCACCAAATGCAATTTGCAATGTTCGAACAGGGGATGTCACACCCGCACAAAGAGCGCATGAGTCACAGCAACGTCAGTGATGCAACTTTTCTCCTGTGAACATTTATTCCAGCAAAGGCTTTCCCCCTTTTTGAATGGCAGGTGTGAGCTCTGCACCTGGTGCAGGTGTCAATAAATCAGACCCTGTGAGCGCTCTGTGTGAGTCCACCCGGACCAGAGAGGAACTGTTCATAAGAGACTGTGGGGTTCTGTCGTTCACAACTACGTATTTCTCCTCATTTCATCATGCTGCCATCATGTCAACACAGAATATTCCCTGAGTAGCCTGGGCAGAAAACATGTATTTGGATTATAATATTGGAACTGTTTATCAAACAAAAGCTTCGTTGTCTCTCTGACTTTAAAGCCCTAATTCTGCATGATATGGTCACAGTGATCCAATGAACCATAATGTTATTTTTGTAGTTGACCCACTTCAAATACACTGTCAATATAAAAACACATTTGCAGGATTTACTAGACATAATCTATTGTATTAAGTCCCTGCATTAGAAGCTGGAAGTTATTTAAGACAGACTAATGTCTTACATCCAATAAACAAAGGGCAAATTAAGACAAGTGACATCAAAATTTATATAAGGATTTTGGTTTTAACCTTGTTTCAACTTGATGAAATTGAGTACATATGAAATACCTTAAAGCTGTTTTCAAAAAAAATGTTTTGCCCAGGTAATTTATCAAGTTACAATACACCATATACAGTAAATGGCTGAAACACTGTATATATTGCATCCTCCCTGGTCATTTCCAGCCACTCACTAATTACGCAAACAATATATATATATTTTAATGTTTTATATGACACCTACAGAGAGTTTGGGCTTACTTTATTGAGGTCATGTCACCTTTCACCTCAACAAAACACAAGACAGAAACAGGTGATTGTATGATATTACGCTCTATCATCCAATCCAACGGGAACGTCTCAGAATTGGAGAGAATGTGTGCTTATACAATTTCCTCTCTCTTTCAATAACACTAAGCCAGTCGTGCTGTTTACTCTCTATCAAAGTCAGAGCTTGGAAGGTATTTTTCTTCTGGAGCGGCTTCCCTGGTGTGACACCTGAGCGATGTAGCGTGGCTGTGTGTCTGTGATACGCCAAGCCAATTTACAGGCTCCGCAGGAGAGCTGTCGCTTCTCATCACAACTCACAACCACGGGACACTTCCGCACCGTGTCTCTGTGCTCCTGCTCTCTGCTCTCAAGCCACAACGCAACACTGTAGAAGTTAAAAATGTGCTCAATGTAATAACCCTGAGCTGTTGTTTGCTCTGTTTATCCCTTATGAAGACTAAATTAAATCTAAAGTGAGAAATGCAATAGCGTGTTTTAAATGTAAAACTACTTATTATAAACAAAAACATTTGGCAATAATGATCTACTGATGTATGCCAGAAACAAAATGAAATGTAAATTAGCGCTGGAAATACAATCCATTACAGATTGTAAAACTGATACTTGTTTAACATACAAGTTTGTGCTTGTATGACCCTAAAAGACCCAAGAATAGAATCACAAACGCATCAATCCTGTGTGACTACATCACATGGTTTATCCATAATGTGCTTGTACAGCATGGTCCTTTCTCCAAGCCAAGCAAACATAACCGACTCAACACACAGAACAGCGAGCCCAAGATCGCGGCTCGTCTCCGATCCTCTGTCGTTAACTAATGGTACTAATTAGCAAATTAGCCTTATTATATCCAGGGCAGGAGCCAATTTTAATTGAACAGATTGTTTAAAAAAAAAAAAGAGAGAAGACAAAAACACCCATTTCCCCCATCAACATGCATTGAGAGAAAGCACAAAAGCCCTATTGTTTATATCGAGCTTGGAGAGGCAGTGTGAAAAGCTGGCAGAGTGTTTGCGTGGTGAGTGTGCATCAGTGTGCGTTCGTACATGTGCGAGAGGGACAGATAGTGAGAGAGGGAGACAGGGAGAGAGAAAGAGAGGGAGAGAGAGAGAGAGAGTTAGCAGCAGGTTGTTTTGTTGTGGCCCAACGGCCCGGCGGCCAGCAGATGTCTTCGTGCTCCCGGGCCTGGAGCTCCTCTCCTCTGAGCACCCTCTCCAATTGACTCGTTTACCCACAAAGCAGCCTGCTTGTTCCCTTCCCACATAATGGGCTAATTACTGCTTTAATGATTCCGTATATCCTACGTTTTGGTAATGTTAAGAGAGAAAAGTGCGACAGTGCATACACACTTTGAACCCGAACAACAAGTAGTCCTACAAAATATAAATATAATATCAAAACTCAGATGGTTTGTATAAAATGTAAAAAGGTTACATAACTTAATTCAGCTGAACTTAAGATATGACTTTATTTAGATATTTTTAAAATGTAAATGCATCATAAACATAAAAACAGCAACTAGCCACTATAAAATAAACCATTTTAGAGAACAGGTTATTACAGTGCTCTTCAGTCCTGATCCTCAGTACTCAGATTTCTAATTAATAAGGTACTTAACTACAATTACCTGGCATCCCGGTGATTAATTGTCCCTGATTAGAGGACTACTGATCTGTCATCTCTAACATGCAATGTAAATTTAATTTGAAATGATCAATATTAATATTATTGTGATTGTTATTATACAAGTTATTTAATACAAATCCTTCAAAACCTAATTGCTTTCTTAATTGCAATAAAATAATAATTAAGTTCTGTGTTTCTCGTGTGAGAAAAAACTAATGTAGCTTTTGAATGGTGCAATTGTAGAGTAGTTACCAGGATCATGTTGTGATAAAAAGCAAAAATATTCAATACATTTTTTTGTATGTATGTAGCAGTTGTGCTGGAAGAAATCAAATGCTTGTTGACTGAAAGAGAGAAGAAGAAACAACCTGCGTAGGCGAGGCTAAGTCAGAGAGTTTGTAGTGTTTTCAAGAGGAACGAGGTGTCGCTGGCCAGCTGTTGCTCAATAAGCCGTGGCCCCTTTCCATTAGGCCAGAAGAGTTAATAAGACATGAGACAGGCCAGACCCAAGTGAGGAATGAAGGTCATTGAGTCACCAAGCAGACTGCATCCATCCAAGAGGGCCCACATTTCATACAGCCTACAGGTTTCTGAAGTCCAGCTCACAAACACACACACAACCACACACACACACACACACACAGCGCGCTGGGTTCTTAAACCACACACATACACAAACAAACACTTTCACACAAACTGCACACTGGCTGACTGGCTGTCGCTCACAGGGCTAGTTATTATGAAACCACCAACAATTCCCAAAACCTAACCCTTTTAGACAGAGGACACCCTCTGACTAACACTCAGCCATTCCACCTGACCCGTTAGCACTTAACAGGTTGACCCCGACCACAAAGACAGACATTCGCAACTTCATGGCTAGTTTAACATTCAGTTGTGTTTTTGTTGGTCCACCTCATAGAAAACATACTTATCATAATCACCTCTCTCGCTCACCATCATTCAAATGCCGAACCATTACACTGACAGAACTCTGGATCGTTTCCTGTCATCTCAGGCGTTCTCTCAATTGAGTTAACACTAATTAAAGACCATAGTTGGTGAAAAGATTCTTTTCTCCAGCTTCAAATAAACCATCAATATGGTGGCATAAATTGTATGGATACCCACATGCAATTTCTACATGTAAAGTAAACCGATGATTTGCCCTCGCATAGCGCTATGGCTAGCCTAGCATCCCGGTATAGCCGTGTGCCATGCTATGTTCACGCCGTGCCGCCATTAGTGCTCTGTATGTGACTGTAATAGTGAAGTGTCCACTGCTGTCGTATTGTATAACAGTTAACCAGTCACACCTACAGTAACGTCGATGCTCCTGTAACACTCTGCTCTGGCATTAGCTAGCTAGCATTAGCTAGCCTGTGAAGTAGCGCAGTGGCCGACCGCACTGATGGTACTGTAGCTTCATTAACTGATGATAGCATTTTCTGGTGGGGCTCCTCGGTGTAATGGGCCAACTATAGATGGGTTTGTTTGTTCTTGAGTGAGGAGGACCATGCAGTTCCTACAGGGACTTAACATTAGTTCCATTGAGTGAGTCGACCATCTGCCCACCATTAACCCCAGAACCCTCCTTCTCTTTACAGGCTGGACAATTTGCTTAATATGGCCTATGGCGTAAAGAGGTAATTAAAAACTTCACCCAATGCCAGATGTCCATGTTGACTCAATGATTTTTCAATATCCTTTTTTTCTGTTCTTTTTTTAATTATTATTAGTTTACATTTCCTTGTATTTTTGCCGTCACTTTGCGTTTGACAATTCGTTGAAGGTCAACTGCATTTTTGGTTCTTTGATTTGTTTGGGTTTTCTTCTCGTAACCCTGAGTTTCGTTTTAAAAGCCTACCAATCACTTAAGGTGTAAAAAAAAGAAAATCAGTCTTTCTTTTCAGTGGTGATGAATTTGCTTTGTTTTGATTATGACAAGTGCTGGTGTTGTTGGGATTGTTTTGGGTTGTTTCTGTGTACTGAATGGATTTTGTTCTCTGGTGTAATACTCCTAATTTCTAGGTGTGTTTTGTTTTGTACCGGATTCAGGTTCTCCTGCCTTGTCACTCTACAGCTATTGCTTGGGAACATTATTTTTTATGCATCACTTTGATTATCTAGGTATTACCTCACTACACCATTAGAATAAAACCTCTCTACATCCACCATCAAGTATGTACACAATTCTTTATGACATCAAGTATTAAGTACATTAAGTACATCTGTGCGGTGGAAGCCATGACAAAATGACATATTGCCTTAATTTCTTGGCAGTACTAGCTGAGATGAGGTAGTGTTCAGCGAGGACACAGGATGAGGCTGGATGAACCTGGATCCCTGCTGGAAACAGGAAATGCTGTTTCACTGCAGACAGCTCCAGCTTTGCTCGGCACTGCTCTGCTCGAATTCCTTCCTTTCGCCTCCCTGTTTCATTTTGCTTTCCCGCTACCTACGGTCTTACATCACCCTGAGCTGTGGTGAAACTGTGGTGATAGATGTTTCATGTGCTGACCTTGGCATCTTGCATGTTGCAAGCACAGGGGACACCATCTGAAGGCAGTTTAGCAACTCTAACAGAGATGAAGTTTTATCTTGAGAGAAATGCTCCCTTAGCAAGTTCCCCTGAAAAGCTGTTATAAGCCCGATAAGCACAGTAGCCTCACTCTGAGTCTCTTTATAATTTTATAAAGGTGAAAATAGTGTCTGGTTCCTGCCGTCCTGATTGCAAAGCATGCCATCAACTTAGAAGTGCTTTTCAGTGATCTGAGGTTATTATTTGAAAGGAAAGAGAAGAAAGATGTTAAGAGCTGGAGATGGTTGGCTTTAGAAAGGACAGAATAGATATCTGGTCAGCTACACTGTTGCTATGCAACCCCTGGTCTCGTCTGTAACATTGGTTAGTGTTCGGTCCCGCTCTGATGGGTACGCTCGCATGCACATTTACACACACACACAAGTGCACTCACACAGACACACATGTACATACAGGCACGCGCATCGCCACATTCTCGCAGTTAGCTAGCCTCCAAACCGTCACACGTTCACATACTTCAGCTTTTGCATATAAATCACCACACGTTTTCTTCCCCCCCCCCCCGAGCCCAGCAGGAGAGGCATGAATGCAGCCGAGCATGTCAGACAAGGCCTCGACGTGGTGAAGCCAGTAGAGATTCTTTGATACTGAAGAAAATATGAACAAAGGATTGGGAACCCTTTAAATTACAGTTTGCTTTACAGCAAATATGAAATAGATGAATATGAAAAATCCCTTGTATCTCAGTCATAGATTTAGGACAGGTTACTATAATCTAATTCATGTTATCATACAGAATGTGTGTAAGTGTCTGTATATATATATATATATATATATATATACACATAGACACACATACACACACTAATGTAATCTGTTTTATGTCACTTAATGCATTCAAAAAAAAAGTCTATAAAGAGCAAGAGCCCTCACTAACAATACGCTAACCTCCCTAGGTGCTCGCATTAGCGTCCAAGGCAACTACAATGGCCAGAAGCAAACTCTGCGTGACCAAAGTCATGCAGGAAGGTCGCAGTGATTGCCGGCCATATATAGTCGCTGGAGAGAGTGAGAAGGGCGGGGGCCCTGAGCAGAAAGCGGCGCTATCGATCAGTGCCACCAGCTCCGGAATAGAACAGAACAGAACACCCTGCAGACTGCGGGAGGAGTGGGAGGAATACACTTTGTACCTTAATGCCACTGGGCGTAAAGTGCTTCCATTTTCCATTTAGTTTGCTCCCTCTCCCCTCCCTCTCTTTCATTAAGAAAGCAGCCTTCTCTGAGACAGCTGCAGCAAAGCGGAAATCTCAATTAAAGCACACCCAATAATGCCTATAGTCGTTTCTTGGAGAGAGGTGGCATAAGAAATTATCCTTTTTATCTCATTTACCTTTTATTTAAAAGTGGTGATTTTTTTTTTTTTCTCTCCTCCTTTCCTTTTCCTTTGAGCGGAAAGGCAATTAAGTGAAGTCAACTGAGGATTCAAATCTCTTGCATCACAAGAAAAAGGAGAAGATTATGAGGCGAATGAGAACAGATTTAGCAGGCTGGTGCATGATCTTCGATGGATTTCTAGAAACGGTTTAATTCAACAACTTCCTGCAATTTAGCTCCTGAAGGAGCCCACTCAAGGACACAAAGAGAGAACCTTCATCTGCATCTCCTTAAGCGGAAATACGGCTCTGCACTGTCGTCACTCCTTACATTCCTCTCAGAACTGAGGAGCTCATTTAGTAGTAGCTATGCAGACACGTGCATTTAGACATGAACACGCGCATACAATAAACATGCATGCATATGCATCCTAAATTATCTGATGTGTATTTAGCTTGGAGATCACTTTTCTGTAGTTTGAACCATACACTGTAAAGAGTTAAAAGATGAAGCTTATTATTTATCATGGCTGTAGACAGATGCGTATCAGAAGGTTTAGCGGCATGGCAAGCTTTTCTATTTGGAGGGAGGATTATCTTTGAATATTTGGTTCACAGCTTGTTGATGGAGATAGGTTTTTCACCAGTTTATGGCCATTTCATGTACTAGATGCAAACATTTTGTTCAACTGTGTACTTCAACCTGTTCAATTAAAACTCTCTTTTTCCTCTCTCCCCGTCTTCTGCTCTCCCTTTCCTCTCAGGTTCTCCCCCATCACCATTGACAGCATGACCAGCCTGGTTGGCATGAACATCCCTGGGCACACGGGCACCGGTTGGTGCATCTTCGTGTACAACCTGTCGCCAGATTCAGATGAGAGCGTGCTCTGGCAGCTGTTCGGGCCCTTCGGCGCGGTCAACAACGTCAAGGTGATCCGTGACTTCAACACCAACAAGTGCAAAGGCTTCGGCTTCGTCACCATGACGAATTACGACGAGGCGGCCATGGCCATCGCCAGTCTCAACGGCTACAGGTTGGGCGACCGCGTCTTGCAAGTCTCCTTCAAGACTAACAAGACACACAAGTCCTGAACTTTAACAGGTAGAAGCAGTTGCCCCGCGACTTTGTCTGCTCCCAAATTGCCCCCAACCCCCCCCCCCCCCCCCCTCCCACACCTCCACCCGTCCCTTAGCCCCTTCAGTCACTACCACTACCACCCTACTACAGCCATCCAACACAGCAAACCCAAACTCCAACCGGAACACAAAGCAACCGACAAACCATCAAACAAATTGAACTAGAAATGGCTTATATTATAACTTTGGACCTATAAGCCAATGTTGCCTATGTATTACAAAAATGAAACGATGAAAAATGTTCATGAATTTTTTGGAAGCTCCTGTGATAATGCAGGCTTCTCTTTGTTGTATATTCTTTCTGTTTGTTGTGGTTGTTTAAATTATTTCTCTCTTCTGTGTAAACAGTAGCAAATCCCTGTATTTCCCCTTATTTCAGAGAAGAGAATGTCCTTTTTAGATTGAAACCTTTTCTCTGTCTTGATTCAGGATTTGTTTTTCTTTTGTAAATCCGGATCCACTGTCGTTAGTATTATATACCTCCCTGTCGGTAAAAGGGAGGGGGCTCTTTTTTAAATTGGTGAACCATTCATTCATTTTTAGTGTGTATCAAAAAGTTCCCCTTATCTATTATAGATGGGATTCCACAATCCCACAAACTCTGATGTAGAAAAAAAAAAAGAATTTCTAACATTGTTTTTGTTTTGTATCGCAAACAAAACATAATGTCTTTCCTCACAGTGGTTCAGGGAGATGGGGCGAGGGAGGGGATGGGTTAGCTTTCCTGATGACACGTTCAGTAATTTAAGAAAAAAAAAATAACACTGTTGCCAAAGAGAAGATCTCTTTGCTTGAAAAAAAATGCATTTAGAAAAAGATAAAAATAAAGAGAAAGAAGATCTATTTTTATAAATGATAATTAAAATAATAATTATTGAAGAATTTTTACAAGAATCTGGATTTGAAAAAAGAGAAAAATATTTTGACTGGCTAACTAGGGGGGTCCGGGGCGGGAGGGAGGGGGCACCACCTTGTCTCGTCGTTCTGCCGTGGTACTTTATAGGATCAAAGGTTGTTTGTTTTTTGGGAAATCCAAGTTGGCAGTGATTTTGTAGATGGAAGGGAGGCAAACTGAGGCAGGTGATTTTGGTAATTTTTCACATATGTACTAGTGCGTAATTATTCAACAGCGATACCCAAAAGGGAAGGGAGAGGGGTCTTTCCAAGGCCTAACCATCCTTATAGTCCAGAGCCCAAAGCAAGAAGACCCTTTGTCCACTTGTTTTCCTGTTTTTGTCATCAGTTAATATGGGATATCAGTAAATAGATATATACACATCTATCCATTTAGAGAGCATACTATACATTATCTATATCATTTTCTTCGCTCTGCGTTTGTGAACTTACATTTGAAAAGAACTTCCTTTTAGCGATCAACAGTAGGTGCTATACTACATTATTCACATATCTTAAATATCCAAGTTTGTTGTTCTATGTGTTGTTTAAAGAAAAAAAAAACTTTGATGTTGGCATTGAATTGAGCTGCTGTTCTTTGTTTAATATTTGTTTATTGTTGGCCCAAAAATCTGGTGAGACTATTTCTTTGCTGAATAACCAGATGAACGAATTTGGGCCTTGTAAGAATCACTGAACAAATTTTGATTTTGTATTTTTTTTTGTTTGGCTTGCTGACTTTTAGGTTACTTGCTGAGCGTGAAACGTTTGTCAAAACTAAATGATGATTAGCTAGTTCCGTTAGTCTAGATATTTGTTTCCTTAAAAAGGATCTATGACAACTGTGTCTTTATTTGCTGTGTACAAATAGATGATATATATATACATATATAGTCTACATTTGTTTTACAATATCTACTGTACGATATGAGTTGTCACTGTTCTTTTGTTTGAGCTTGTCTTTTTCATATGACAACTTATTATGAAGTGGTGGTTCAGTTACTTAGAAAAACTTGTGAGGAAACTGTTCAATTGTTGTCATGTTGCTTGTGGAGAAAAAAAAAGATTTGGATTAACTTTCAGTTAGCTACCGCGGCAAAAGAAACCGAACAAAAGCTTAGAATATAACTGTATTTGTTTATCTGCTTATTTACTTATCTATTTTTTAAACTATTTATTTTTCTATTTATTTGTATTTATTATCTATTTATTAATTGATTAATTTATCTGTGTATTTATGTATTTATTTGTTTCATTGTCTGTGTATTTGCGTGATTCTGGTACAGGGAGGGGGCGTTTCTGAGCAAAAGGGAACAAAGCGACTAGTGGAGAGGCTCTTCCAGTAGTCCACTGCACTGAGAGAACTTTTAGTACGTTCGTGCTTTGTACCAATATA
Source organism: Pholis gunnellus (assembly GCF_910591455.1). NCBI lineage: Eukaryota > Metazoa > Chordata > Actinopteri > Perciformes > Pholidae > Pholis > Pholis gunnellus. The sequence continues at coordinate 8,351,385 of NC_136530.1, forward strand.
TCAAAATTACAATATAAAAAAATCTAAAAGTCAAGAAAACTGAAAAAAATGTCCGGAGGGTTGGGGGACGCTCTTCCCTTATTACTAGAAACAGTTACTCGCTATGCATAACCTAGTTAATAGTTAAATTTGCTATTGCTTTTTTCTTGTCTTGTTAAAATGAAATCTTTAGATCTTTTTCAATAAAGTTTAGTCTTAATAGAATGTTATAAACAGTCGTTCTGGTTCAATATAACCCGTGATAAGTTTGTGTTGTTCTAAAAAGCCACTCCGTCCACACCCTCCCTCCACTTACTACCGCTTTGTGATGAAACCTTATGCAAAAATGTGGGTCTGAAAGCATAGTTTTCAGTTTTCAGTAAAACATTTTATATAACATTCAGCTCTTGGAGGCTTGGGCAGATACATTTTAAAAAGGAGCAAATGCCCGTTGTTGTTTGAGGGTCATTCATTGCACTGGACTAAATCGGTCAAAATCACTTAAGAGTCAAAACTTATTTTTAAAAATATTCATCATGTTTTCAAATGACATACCAACAAATCTTTAAAAATGAGAAATTGTTACCATTGCACACCAACTGTTATTTACAGCAGTTGTTGCTATACTTAAGAAGTACTCTGGAGGTTTGAAAAGGGATTGTACCGATTCTATATTTTATATACTCTAATATGATATATATTATATATTTTGAAAGGTGAAAGGTAAGGGAATGGTTCCAGAAGTATAAATATACGGAATTGGATTTTTTTGTTTGTTGTTAAGACTTGAAAACATGAAGGAGGTGTGTGGAGAGCATTTCAAACACTCAGACGCATGCTCGCATTAAGTACATCCTTCTCTCTCACACCTCAGTCATCTGACAGGCCGGGTCATCTTATATCGTCATTATTATCCCGTCATCATCTGCGCCATCCAATCACATAGTTTTCTAACGTCATAATGGCAACAAACCAACCCACCCACCCACCCACCAACCAAACAACCAGACCCCTTCATGCTCCCCGCCGTCGGGAGCTTGAATTATGCAACGACCCCAGTAGAATGTTGTTCTGATGTGTGAACTAATTTCCTACACTGTATGACTTTTGAACTCTTACGATGCGTGCCTGTGTTCCGCCTAGACCCTGTGTGCACATGTGTGTGTGTGTGTGTGTGTGTGTGTGTGTGTGTGTGCGTGTTTGTGTGTGTGTGCGCGCATGTGTGCATGTTTGTATGCATGTTCCTTTATGTAATTGTGTGCGTGTTGTGCGTTTGTTCTCATATGTTTGTTAGCGTGGAGTACATCCAAATGTGCGTATGTACAGTACTGTATATACATTTGTTACGTGTTTGTGACTGTGTGTAAGTGTGTGTGTGTGTGTGTGTGTGTGTGTGTGCATTTGGGTCTGTTTAGTGCACATGTATACAAACGTATATATGTGTGTCTCTCCCTGAGTGCATGTGCGCGCGTGTGAGACAGAAAAACGGCGCGTGCAGGCGCTTTGAAATGTGTGCACGTGCGTGCGAGTGTGCGTGAAAGTGTGCGCATGTCAGGGTGTTTGAAACATGGGGCTGCGTCACCTCGCTCTATGCCCAACCCCTATGGCTCACACCATCCCCTGTAGCGCCTTATAGTGGCAGCCTGCCAGTAGGAACAACGCAGCCAGTAGTGGAGGAGGGAAGGTGAACAGAGGAACTAGGCTCTTCTTGTCAGTTTTCATTTTCCTCCTGAGACGTGTTTGTTTACTATCTGAAAAATCTATAAACGAAATCTTTAAAGACAAAAAAGACGAAAAAATGTTCACAGGGCCCCATGACCGCGGCTCTCTCTTCTCTCTCCTGCTTATGTTATTACTTAACAATTATCAATGATGATTATTATGATTATTATTGCTATTATTCTTAGTATTCTTATTCTTATTATTAATCCAATTACTGCGATGAATGACTTCATGTTATCCTTGCTAGTTTAGGTCATTTCTGAAACTGGAAACAAAAATAAAAATCTTGCTGTAAATGTTTGTTTTTTCTTTTTCATAAAACTGTTGTGTTTGAATTATTTGTACTTTTGAATGTTGGGACAATAAAATGAGGTGTTAAGAGCTTGGATGTTTCTTGTCGTGATGAATGAAGCATTTCAATATATATCACCCTGCATACTGATATGTTTAAACATCATTCTCCTTTCAAATAATAACATTTGATAGTTACAGCTCCTGAAATTCCTTTTAATCACAATTGTTATTTTATTTGGACAAAGCAAGCCATTTGAAGAAGTTATCTTTGGCTCAGAAATTGTGAAGGACGTTTTTTTTTTTTTTTATAATTTCCTGGCAAGATTTAAAATTAGTAATACAACACAATACCATTAAATGCAACAGTAAATCACAGATTTATTCTGCGTTCACTGTGACCTTTCGGCTTCTGAGGGACAGTCACGACTATGAGGCAGTAACACTGCAGTCATAAAACGCAGTGCTGATCTCGGTCAGCCCTCTAAAATTGCTGCTGTGAGACAGGAGAAAGGAATCAGTGAGATAACACTGCCCCCTGTATCCTCACAGTCTCCGAGTCCTTCGCGACACAATGCTGCCTCTCGCCGAGTAGGAGTGTGTGGTTAATATGTGCCTATCATCTTATCCGATCTTTCTGCCTCACAATCCAAACATTCACCATTCAGCCAGAAAAACACCTAAAGCACAGGGACTACGAACAAGGCCTTAGAGGACAGATAAATATCGCTGCTGCAGACCACATCTGTTCACCACTAACAATTTTCTCAATGTAATGTCCTGTGATGTGAAACCAGCTTTACAGCTTTATAATTCAAATCACATCCGAGAGCAGTGCAGCCGTTGTGGAGAAGATGATGGCTGTTAGACTGCGATATGTTCAGCCACTCTTGTCTTTCCTCTCCCGTTGTTAGCAACTTAATGATCCTCCACTCTCATCAAGAAGAAAGTAGATGGGGAGGATATGAGTCAGCGTGCGCTCTCAAGTCCCTCTTCAACCGACTTCTTGGGGGTCTAAAGGCAATAGCTAGCTCAATAAATAACTGTTGATTTCCACTTTAATGTGGTGTTGTTATAAAAGAAGTCTGTTTTACTCTGCTGTGACTCAGACGTGGGTGAAACAAATTGTGGCATGAAAAATCACTAAAAGTATCTCATGCAAACAAGATGTTCCAAAGGAAGTGAAAGTGCGCTCGTTACGGAGAGTTGTTGGGTTTAATATGGCTCACTTCTCACCATATTCTGTCACCAGGTGCAACCATATGATGCTGCCTCTCAGTTTCTATATAAACCACTTTTCATCTGCCAGGGTGAGAGCTGATCACACCCGCTCCATGGTGTGAATGTCAGCATCCTGCCGCGCTGTGATGTAGACGGCGGTTCTGCCAAATGACAAGCATGAGCCTCACAGTCGGAAGCATATTATTTCATAAGGAGCTACTTGTCTTTGACAAATCTTCCGCAGTCAAATCTGTGCAGTTGGGGGAGCCTTTGTTGCCCTCTAGCTCTCCTTGGTCGACACTCTGACATTAATGGGATACCTCTCTTCACCCCTTTGTCCACTTTCAAGATTTCACACCGCATAATCAAAAGACTCTCAGCCTCACTTTGTGTTATTTATTAACCGAGCCGCTCTCAGATGAGCGCGCAGTCCATTTCATTTTCTGTTTCGGCACTAACATACTGATCAGACTGATTGGGCCGTCTGTTTAAATTATAAAGTGTGTTTGAATGCGTTATGTTGTTGTGTATAATGTGTTCATTCAAGTTAGTCTTTGAAACTAACTTCTTATAGAAGCGCGTTGGGTTACATTTCCTTACTGCACTCAAGACTTTTAGACATCAGGATTACAGCAGCCTTCTCTTCTAAAGTTTCTCTTTTACTCCCTCTTTGTAAGTAATCATGTTATGACGTTGCACGTAATGAAGCCTGCAGTTTTGGTATACATTCACTATGATCGCCAGGAGCTTGTTCATCAGATGATTGCCTTATAATCAATTTAGTAATAAATGCCTAAACAATAACCTCACATATCAAACATGTGGCATTCACTGTAGTTCCTCCACTCTCAGAATTCATGTTTCATGTCATAAACATGTCATAAACATTTCCAAAGTGTTAGTGGAGGTGGTCTATTTTAAGATTGGCCCACCTCCTCCATAAAACCCTGGAGAATGTGATGCAGCAGTTTGATGAATACTTTTACCAAAAAGGTGGGAAAATCATAAACTTTTTTTTAGCTTTAGTTAAATTAAAAACACAAGACCAAAGTCAGTTATATATGATGTTGGGCGTAGTTGTATTTGCAGCTCATTGCTCTTGGTTCTCTTCGTTTACGTTGTTCGTGATCAGATGACAATCTGTTTTCCTATCTCACGATGCTGTTTGTTTGCTTTGAAAGTGGAGAATAGTTTTGACGACCTGATGATTTCAAGCTGACATGTCATAAAGCATTCTTGTTTTTCAGGCAGGATTTGTCTTTATTTCACATTTGTAGCCACTGTTTAATATAACTCCGTTGCCATCGCCTACACTGGAAGCATTACCCGCTCTTCCTCCAGTCCTAACCCTCTCATCTCTGAAATAACTCATTAACGCTTTTGATCGGCCCTCCTAATGTTGTCAACAACTGACAAGTAAGGAAGGACAAACATTTAACTAACAACCAAATGTAGAGTGGTAGACTACAAGTCACAGCTCAAGATCCACTTCAAACTAACAAATATGTGTTGCCCATTTAAGTTGTTTTTACTCTGGAGGTCACTTGAAGTGTGGCTGCATGACAAATGCACTGGCAGATTTAAGTTGCGTGGACAGCGATGGCACTGTCGACGCTGGTGCTTCCTCGGAGAGCAAGTGACACTCACAAGGGCCTAATAAAGTACTGGAACCCATTCAGGAAGTTGCAGTCCCTCAGGGTTCCACTTGCAATCTGCTTCCCTGTGAAGTCTCTTAATTTCAGTGCAATATTTCCAGCACCATGGGATCACACTGTTCTTGCTCAGGGGCAGCATTTTCCTGTACACACAATCTGTCGTGATGTTGTGACGTACGTCGGGGTATCGCAGCAATGCACGACTCACTCAATGCGATGCTATATTGAGACGCTTGACTGACCTGAGTGGAAACCACATGCACAATTTACTGAAGCGAAGCAAACCAACAGAGAAGAGTTGGGACTCAAACCCTCCAATCAATGCGCTGATGAAGGTAATAACATGAACATGTTTCTCTATGCAGGTCTCTCTAAAGAGCTAGTCCTTCCCGGCCTTGCCCTCGACTCAAGCTTTGATCCAGGTGACCGCTGTTCGCTTCCAGTGTGAAACTAAAAGTACACATCAGTCTTTAGTGTCATTAGTCACGTGACTCAGGAGCAGTAGCGGCGTACATAGTCAAGTTAATGTCAACCACACTCTTCTCCTAAACCTTAGTGGTTTTGTTGCCGAAAAACCTGACTTCCTTTGAAGACGCAAGTGTATTTTGAACAGACGATATATATATATTGACAAGCAGTCACTGAGATGTGCAAAACTGACGCGAGAGGGGTAGGTAGACATCTGTCATAGTCATAGTTTGAAGCTTAATGCCTCTGACCAAGCTGCATTATTTGATTTAGCATTGGTGTGATAGTGTGTTGAAGCTGCAGACGGCAGCTGCTAAAGCTAGAGCTGCTGGGGGCAACTCCTCGCAGCATTTTCACTCAACACGCTGACCAATTACACTAAATGTTGTCCCCATTAGTCACTCAGACACCAAAAAAATGCAGGTGGTGAACAGTGTTAGTTATAGGTTGTTATTATTATGTAGGTGAATGATTTCATTTGCATATTTGCCTGAAACTGTAGGCTACGCTACAGTATGTGAACCGTCGTTCTTAATTGGTTCTGACTGAGTTAATTAGCATCGTTATGTGGTCAGTGTGCTTTGACTGTTAAACTCTCGCAGTGTGTATTAACATTTGGGAGAAATGTATATAACATATTTTGACCTTTCCATGCCTTAACTACCGAAAGTTATAGTTTTTGATCACGTGACACTCAATTAAAGATACTGTATCCTCAAGCTCTGCAATACTGTAGATGATTTGCCAACTGCAGTTAGCCAAGGTTTACATAGCTTTATAAATCAAGCATTGTACCGGCTGTTACATTCTTCAAACTTTACCGCGATGCACTCCAAACATAAATAGGTGAGAGAGCTGAAGAAGGCAGTTGAAGGAAGAGCTTCTTTCTAAAGAAGCTACCAACCAACAGCTGCATCATTATGTCTGAAATATCCATAGACAAGTGTATTTCTTCTTCTCCTCTTGTAAAGTTGGAAGTAAGACTGATACAAGCTATACGACGTAAAGCCATCTGTATTGAACTATGACGTCCTGAGAACAACGACAGTACGTGAGTGCAGAATGATTTTGTCACTGTCAAAGCGAGCTGTGTAAGATGAAATGAGACCAAGTTATAAATATGCATCACAATCATAATTTAAAAGATCAAGTTGCAAAATATGCCCACTGAAGATTTAAATCCCAACCTAAGAGTTGAATACCAATGTAACAAACAAATATTCTAACATTTTAGAGCAGCCTTGCTTGCCTTCCTCATTTGCATGCGTGAAATGGCAACGTCAAATTAACTAAGCTGTTTTGTACATTATGCAGCAGAGACAAACAGGACAGCCCTTCATCCGCTGATGACTGTTTCAGCAGATGGCGTGTAAATAATGTACGCCGTCTCATGGGAACATCCAGGTCTGTCTTAGTTTGGTTTGATGCACCAACCCTTGTGCCTCGCACAAAGTGACCCTTGCAATGTTAAAGACGAAACCATAGCGTTCATTTGATCAAATGACTGAGGTAAAACAGTGTGGGATGCATGATCTGTACGATAGCAACATTAGTAAGTACAGAGTAAACAGTCTCCGCCAAATGTTATCTTTTGCCCTGCACACAATCTCTTGGTTTAATTTGCATGCAGGTAACAGTTTTATTTCAATCGTAGTTTTTCACATTTTATTTCAATTATTCATCGTTTTTGTTGTTTTATTTACATGATAACACCTGCTAGAGAAACCATCTTTTCTCTCCGTTTCAAAGGGAAGTCAGGGAACAGACTCACAGTTACATATCAGCACTCCTGCAGCCTGAAGCTGGTGGGGATCCAATGTCTTTCTCAAGGGCACTTGGTCGGGGTAGATTCTTGTCATCGTGACGGCATTCTCCAGTCACAGTGTGGTTTCCCAATAAAGCAAACTACCAGGACAGATACTGGAAGTGTTAATGACATCCTCAACCCTTTCTGCTCATATTTCCTCTCTTTTTACTAGGAACTAGACACTACCGGCCCACTTCTAGTACGGACGATAGCTGCAGTGGTGAATGGGCTCTCATGTTTTACTGGTAGATTTGGCCGTGAATGTGAAGACTGTGATGTTGGCATTCCCAGTTTCAGCAGCTTCAGCAGTGAAAACGACAAGCAGCTCTTACAGCTCAGATGTCTGTGACTGTGCGACAGCGTTGTTTTTCCGTAATGATGATGGCTGTGATAATTGTGGCCGTGGCATTGGCTGCAAAGATTAGACGATGACACATTGGCCACTTTGAGGCAGAAAGGGGCCATATTGTCTGCAGCAGGGATGGTGATTGGTAAACAAGCGAAACCTAAACTTGATAGCAAGCGCACTGACTGTAAAGCAGACAGAAGAGCGTAACTGCAACTGTTCCTATGATGTGAAGAAAAGACGGTTAATCTCACACCTCAAGCAATTACGTCATTGGCTTCATTGTCAACTTGCATTTTCTTTCAGTGACTTTTCCCCTTTACACCTTCAACCTCTTTTGCTCGAATGCGCATGACGCATGATGAACTCCATTGCAGGTGATTTACTCAGCATTCATAACTGGTTTGAATACTTACCTAGAATGAGGTGAAACTGTCAGTCAATTAATGCAGTGTACTGTATAATATCGATCAAAATGCATTGTAGCTCTATGACCAAAGTAGTGGAATGAAACATTTGCACCGGTGCTGCATGTAATGCAGAGGAGGCCGTCCCATAAAGGAAGGGGAGGTTGCTCCTCATATTTTCGAGAAGAAGAAGATCAAAATATTAAAAAAGGAAATAGACCATTAACAAATCTCTGTATCATTTGTAAGATTTTTTTCTTTCTTCTTTGAAAAACAAACAAAAATCCATGATTGAAATACTGATTAACATTCTTCAACAGCTGCTCCTGCAGGCTTGCGTGAAAGTAGTGGTTGGGGCCGAGGAGGACAGGCTCCTGCAGTCCTCCCTTAAGGTGTGACCAACATTTAATGTAATCCATTTCTTTCATGCTAATCTGGGAATGCCCAAAACACGCAAAATGACGCTGGATGTTACCAATCAACAATCCGAATACAAATATTGACATCTCATTGGTCCAATGATGATTTACAAATGTCATCTTCAATTCTCTACCATTGTATTGTACGTGACGAACTGGCAGTAAAGCCTAAAGCCAAAATGTAAAGCGACAATAACATGTTAAAAAAGGAAATTATAATCTGCATATTGTGAACTACCTTTAAACATGCTACTTGTGTTAGCCAACGCAACAGTTAGCTTGTTGTGGCAGCCCTGAAGGAACTGCGCAGCAGTCCGCCTCCCATACCGGGTCCCGGGTGACCGGAGTGCAGTGGCACGTCGTGACATGGGAACACAATACCTAGAAATATCTTCTCCTCCAATCTTCTACCCCAAAGGTCTGATTTGCTTATGTAGGTCATATAGAGGCATCAGTATACATTTAGCCCGTTTTATAATCAGTTTGTGATGTTTGTCATGTGAACTTTTCAAATACAAAAAAATAATGAATTAGAAATGTAAGATTTTAACTCTTAAGAGTATTTTTACACTGTTGTATTGGTACAATGTATTTTATTTGTTTTCCCTACAACATCTACTCAAAGCAGATTGTTAGGATTAAGAAAAGATCATCATCTTGGTTAAAAACCTTAAAGTTTACTGTCTAATATGTAACCAAAACCACAATCCGTCTTAACCTTAACCCAAATGTTTTCCCAGCTTACACCTAACCATAAAGGACTTGGGACATGAACCATATCCGGTGTCCTTGACCTGCATTTTATATGCCGACATCAACGCGTCCACCTCCTTCACAACCTCTGTGTGGTAGCCTACAACAGTGTAGTACTTCCGAGACTACAAAAAAACTTGCCAGTTAACATAATTTATTTAGCAATTACATTTCTTGGTCCATTCTTTTCAGTCAAGTGTGTTCTCCATGGGTATTATGTTTCGTGCCCTTGTCACTGATTCTTTGTGATTCGCATTAACATAATATTGAGGATTTCTCTCTTTAATTGAACCACTGCCCCTCAAAATGCTGCAGATGATAAGTACATGCATTGCCCTTCATGAATACACATGCCTGTGTGTGCCCATACAAGACTGTTTCACCGGTTCTGCTTGGATGTTTGGTTTTTGGCACACATAACGATGCACACTTCTATGGCAAGCACACTGGTGTTATTTATTGCCGCGACGCTGATGGCTGTGATGATGGTGGCGGTGACAGTGAGAGCAGTATTGGCTAGCAGAAGCAGCAGGCACCAGATCCCCTCCTGTTTGTTCAGAGAGACACACAGCAAAGCTTTACTGTGTTCAACCCAAGGCTGCAAAACCCCCAGTAAAACCAAAACACTGGCACTGGTTAGAGCACATATTGTTTTCGTGCCATTTTCCAAATTCATGCCCGTCTGCCTGAGTGTTTGTCTGTGCATCTGTCTTACTGTCAGGCTGTGTCTATTTATTTGCCTGCCTGTTTGAGTGTCATTATTTCGTGCTTGTGTGTTTGAAGGCCTTTGTAAATATGCAATGCTCCTGATTGGCTTTTCTGTGTTATTACCAAAGATATGCATGTAGACAAAGACCACGCACCCTCTTTTGATGCGTTTTCACATGCATTCTGTACGTCGCGCATGTGCAGACATTTTGCCTGCCTTCCCGAACGTGTACGTGTATGTGCAAGGTTGTGCGAGCCCACATATGTGCGAGTGGGTGATTTCGGCTCTGCAAGCACAGCACCCAACCATCTGTCAGACAGGGGCCACCGTGTTCTGAAGCCAATCATCTCCTTCCAACAGCTTCTAGGATCCTCGCTCTGCTTTCCAACAATGGTCCGGCACGCCAAACACACATTCACACACAAACAATGACAACGTCTGCCACATGCTCCTATCAGCAGGCACACGCGCACACACACACACACACACACACACACACACACACACACACACACACACACTTCACAATCACACAGACGCTTGCGTTGAAAAATGTTAAGGCCCTTTCCCTCGTTGAAGAAAATCTGGCTTTTATCGCAGTTCCAAGTAGTCACTTGCTTGGTAGTTCAGAGCCACTGCGATTGGCTGCAGCCGTCAGCTGAATAGTTTTACAGTAGAGCTAAGAGAAGCAGTATTTCATGTTCAATATCTTATTTAATAATCAATTTGTAAGTGGGTATTGTCACATTCAGGAATATGACATTTTGGAAAATACATTAATTTGCTTTCTTGCTGAGAGTTAGATGAGAAGACTGATACCACATGTTTGTATACGAAGCTACAGACAGCAGCTGGTTATATTAGCTTTGCATAAAGACTGGATACAGGGGGTAACAGCTAGCCTGGCTCTGTCCAGAGGTAACAAAATGTGCTTGCCAGCGCATCCCAAAACTCAGTAAATACCATGTTACATGTTTGTTTAATCCATACAAAACCCTGAAAAAGTAAAAACAACAAGTTACTTTTGGACAGAGCCAGGCTAGCCATTCCTCATTTCTAGTACCTATGTTAGGCTATGCTAGTTGGCTGCTTGCTGTAGTTTGATATTTAATGAACAGGTATGAGAGTGGTATCGCCCTGCAAGAAAGCAAACAAATGCATTTCCCACAATGAAAAACTAGTCTCTTACAACTTGGGTTTTATCGTTGTAGCACCTGACATCATGTCTATCTTTCAAGCAAACATTGCACTCAAAGTTATTGAGCATTGCATGTCTGTCTCTCCAGATAGAGAGAGATCCCTCCTCTGTTGCTCTTTCTGGCGTTACTTCTGCTTTTTGTTCCCATAAAGGGTTTTTAGTGGAGTTTTTCCGTTCCTGAATTAAGGGTCTGGACAGGCGGTGTTGTATGCTGTACACATTTTAAAGCCCTGCGAGACAAATTAGTGATTTTGGGCTACATAAATAAAATTGCATAGACCTATTGAAATGGAGAAATAGATACAATAGGGGAACAAACATGAGCAGTGGAAAATAATGCAAGTTGTAAACAAATCCCCAGTTAATCATATTGGAAGATAAAACGAAGGCAAACTGTAAAATGATTACCCAAACTGCCAACATCACAGCTTACAGACTGACATACTTGTTCAACTTTGACTCATCGTACTTGGCCTAGTTGTGAACACTCACACTGTTCCTGTGCTGAGGGGTTATTAGCAACACTACGGGGGTGGTGAACCTACATACACATCTTGTAAGATGACAACCTGTTTGTTGATGGTTGTTAAAATAGTTCGATTGCTAATTATCATAGTTTTTCTTTATACGTTAGTAATGCATGCCCTCATACTCCACAATCATTTACCCTCTTATCACCCATCTACATAATAACCGTCTGTATATATTATCTTTGGATTAGTTGTGCACATGGTTAGCAGCTTGTTTCTCTATTCTAGTTGGGAACTTAACTTCAGTTTCAATTGAATTTATAACCCATGGTGGTTATAATGGGTTATCAACTTATTAGTTTGTTTTTTTCTGACGTTTTCACTTGACAAGAGCATCCAAAGTTCAAGTGTGAACTGACAGGAACTTCAATAAATACAGTGTGTCAAAACACAGAGCCACAGAACGGAACAACAGCAGCTTGTGATATGGATAGAGTTGACCAGAAATGGCAGCAGCTGTCAAAAACTGCTGCAGGAAAAAAGGCAAAACCACCTACAACCTTCAAAGACATAAAACGTCGACAATACCTTCCATCTATACATAGGACTTACACAATAAAAAGCAAAATCCCTCAGATGCAACATAGATTTGATAGTTTCTCAACACCTTTTCTGTCCAGCCATTTTTCTGCCATGCATGTAATGTTGGCTTTGCTTACAATTCACTTCAAAGGACAAAATTGCGCGGGTGGTACATTATTTTGTCAACATCCTGGCTGATATCTCATTGGGGAAAAATTATGTGTTGACGTGTTTGAAATAATATGCGAAAGGTTTCTCAAGTGTTACCATCACTTGGGAGAAGATTGGCACTGTCCTGAAATAATTGTTTACCACATAATTGCTCTTCTTAATCAGTAGAAAACAATAGTCTCAGTTTCTCTATACCTCACATTCACGTTGAATATCTCAGCACAACACTTCGGCTCTTTTCCACAGATGCTCTCTGGACCTGCACTCTTAACAAGATATTTGTTTTAATAACAGAATTGTTTTAGGGCCCACTGTCGGCCTCTCGCAAATATCAATCATTTCAGCCCGTTCTTACGAAACTCGGTTGGTTTGCAGCAGCAAACTTGGTCAGACTTGTAAAGTCATGGCTTTGCAGAGCATCCATGACCTTCTAGCCGATAACTTTCATTTTTGTTATTCCTCACTTCATCATTTTCCCTCATAGGGATGACAGAAATCTCTTGAATAATGTATCCCTCTCACCTCAGAGTTATTTTAGAGAACGCGGCCTGAAAGAAGGATGTGTGCATTACATGCTGTGTGCCTATGGTCCTCTATACCGTCATTTGATTTCTGAATGACAGACCTGTCCTTGCTGTCGTCAGAATATCCACTCACTGTCTTCATCCAGGTGGTGAAGAAACAAAGCTGTTTATGTCCACAACTGAAACCCATTTTTGAGAGGAAGACAACAAGTCAGTATAAGTCCAAGTCTCGAAAAGGCCCGTCTATTTGCATAGCTGTTGACTTGTTAACTGATGAAAATCAGAGTTTTCTTAAACCTATGCTGAACTATTAATCAGAAACCGCAGGCATCATCACTCAGGTGTCTATCAGAGACGAGACAGACTCCATGCCGCTTCCTTAAGCATGCCGGTGATCTTAAACAGCCGGTGGCTCGGTCAAGCACTTTGCGTAAATTACAGAGCATCTGGTACCTGTCTCATCTTAATGTTGTCAATGTTCAGCAAGTCTCCTTTACTGTCACAGAATCCCTACAACTGACAATATATCTTTTTAATGTCAGATCAGTGGAAATACTTTTTGGTTAATGATCTGATAATTGGAAAGAATTTGCATTTTATGTTTTTAGATGAGACCAGCACTACTGGTCCTACTGGTGTAGCAACGCTGGTACTATTTTAGTCAGACAAAACAGTTTTTACATCACTTGAATATCTTGAATATCACTCTACATTAATTCTACAGGAATTCTCAGAGCTGATCTCACTTGGTATCCCTAGATATAATAGTTTAATGCTGAATGTTGACCTCAATATTCATATCAATAAAAATGACTCCAAAGCTACGGCGCTTGTAAATACATCCATCAACATGGTAACATCGTAGACTTAGTAATATCAAGAGGGTTGAACTTTGACAATGTTTCAGTATCTGAATTACCCATTTCACACATCACTGTGTGTTTCATGGTGCCAACCTAATCTCAACAAAGAGTAAAAGGGAAGCAAAGTTTCCTAATTCGAGATCATTTGAGTCATACAGTCAACTGCTCTTTAAGCGCTATGCTTGAAAATGTCAACAATACCTTGTCATTTGCTTTAAATACTGTCGCTCCACTAAAGGTCAAAAAGAGGTTGACTGACAGAATGCCCCCATGCTTGAATAATGTTAAAGACAATCTGTCGAGGAGCTGAAGGAAAATGGAGGTAAACCGGGCTCACATTTCACTGTAATATATCAGCACAGTCCCATGGCAGTTCATGAAATAGTCACAAAATGCAATCTATTGGTTATGTGTGCGGGGACACAAATTGCCACCGGGTATTTTGCACACTGTGCCCAGCCATGATGGTTTTCCTTAACCCAAGTGGTTTTATGGCCTGAACCTAACTTTTGTTTTGTTGTGTAATGTCGTCCCGACTGACAGAATGAAGTCGTGCCGAGCGACACAAAAGAAAGGTGTTTAATGTCGCTCGGCCAAAAACCAATCAATTAAATTGTATGACTATTTCGTGAACTGCTGCGAGGCTGTGTTCAATATGCACAAATAAGCCTTGTAACAAAGCACTTTGTCTGGTAAGAAAGCATTACTTTTCCAAGATTATTACAGAGAACACTGGAAACTCTAGAATACTATTTGCCATTATTGTTCTCTGCATGAAGTCTAATGTGTTATTATCTTTGTTAGGAGTATTGGTTATACCTGAGATGAGATATGCTTTGGTTACATCTTCTCACAGTGTCACTCTAAATACATGCATTTTTGGCCTTTGGAGATTCTTCTTCTTCTTCAGTGGTCATGTATTCTCTTAATTGTATTTCAACGTATCTTATTTTACCATTATTATCAAGTGTGCTTTATTTTCCCATCATATTTTCCATTAATTATGGCGTTAAATGACTATTTTCCCTCATTGTAATGCACTTTGTAGGAAAGATGCAATAGCCTCAGCTGATCACATCTAAGGAGAACGGACCCACAAAAGAGAAAACTAATAATGGAAAAGCACCAAGTTCACCACAGTGAATCACTTTGCCCCACAGATTTGGGACAAAGGTGGAACAAAAGGTCCACTCCGTGCGGTATTTTCTTTGAGGAGAAATTAGCAGTCGTCTACTGTGTGAATATTTCTTTTAAAGGAGAGCTGCCTGTCCACTCTCCACTCCCCTTGGTGGGGTTTTTTTTCCCAAGGAGAGCAGGCGGTTCACTGCTGTCACTGGTTCTATTTAAAGAACACAGAGCGGTCCAGGACGGGATACTGAATAGCGGAGACATGACAGCGCGACCCAGGTACCTCTCACAGGTCTTAAATCTGATCCCCACAGTACAGTAGCTGGTGTGTCCTTTCATAGAGTAATGACCTTAAAGCAAACCGAAACGAAACATAAACCATAACTCTTTAAAAGTCAAATAAAACAAACAATAATAAAATAAAATACTCAAAGCAAAGTGCGCATTGAAACACACCAACACAAATGTCAATGAAGGCAAGGCTCTCATTTTCAAAACATCTCCCTCCAGAAGATATTTTTTAATAGTACGAGAGGCGACGCTGTTGCATGTACCGTATGACCACTGGCAGTTGTTCATTGAGTTTTAAGCATGTGTCATCACCACTGTGCATGCCTCCATGAGATAACTGAATGAGGAAGGTGCTTCCATATGTCTCACAGTCCTGGCATTGCTCTGGATCAACACAAAAATGAAAATGCATGATGAAAATGTGCAATAACATTGCTCTTAAAGAGGCTTATTATATTTGACTTGCATGGCAGCAGGATTCTCGCGAGGTCACGTGATTACACGAGAATTGAGGGACCGGTAAGCCAGAGAACGGACCAATCACTGTCCTGTGAGGAGCAACTGGCAGCTACCAGGCAGCTTCTGGCGTGCTTTAGGTGTGCGAGACGACAAAAAGAGGCAACTGTTTATTCAAAACAAAAATGGCGGCTGCTGAAGAGGTTAGCGTAGATTGACAGATGATACGTCTGATCACCTCCCACATATTTTTTGAAAGTGCCTGCCCTTTGTTCCCAAACAGTTTAATGGCTTTTCAGATGGTTCTGTGTAACAAACCATACGGTGACTCGGGTTAGTAACGTATAAAATCTGGCCAGAATTTAAGTTTTAAAACATTTTTTAAAAATGAACTAACATAATCAACAGAAAGTCTTTGCAGTGGTGACGTTACGTCATTAATGTCTATGTATTGTGGTGCAGAGATTTTTTTTTATCAGATTAAATTCAGAGTGGCAGAAACAAGAAAACAACTTGTGTTTTCATGTCAGCCTCCTCCCCGCCGGGAGGCTGCTTCATCGGGTGGAGAGCGTGCGGCAGCTCTGGTAGATAGACGGACCTTCAGTAGCAGTTAGCTCAAATTCAGCAAGCAATGCAAACCCTAGTGCTGGGGTCTGATCCTGGGGGACTGCCCCGAATCCCCGCTGGATCAGCAAACTTTCTGTTGCTGCTGCTTCACCAGTTAGACCCAGCTCTCCACCAGCTCGCTGTGACTCCCGGCTCCGAGGTTTGTGCTGGCTGATTGAGTTGCTGCGGCTGATGGGGGTCCAACTCTCAGGGTCCATTTCTTGGCCCACTCTACTCCCAGAGGGGTCGACTCCTGGCCGCGGGGAGGACGAGACGAAGATGCAGGTTGTTTTCCTGCTTCTGCCACTTTGGATTTAATCCAATAAACAACACTATCAAAAACATACACGGGCCGTACATTCCCCCGTTCAGTGGCAGTAAAAATGCTTTCCCCTATTTCTTTGGAGCATGTGGCTAAAAACTGCATATTGCACCTTTAAAAGAAAACTAATGTACATACTTGGTATGTATTACATATCTTGTGGTGAACTACACCGTTGTTCGTTGGTCTGTCTCAACTTTGTTTTAAAATTTTGATCCGAAAGATGAAATTGGTGAAATAAATGTTATAACTGAAAAGAGTGATGACCAAATATATGGAAATCACTCACACAAGCTGTAAAAAAACTACAACAAGGAATCCCCTTTATAAGCATCAATGTTGAATTGAAGTGGTGTGACAACGCAGACTGAGGCCCTCTGTGCAATGAGGAAAAACGTATTCGGTCATCCTTCACTCTGTTCTCAACAAGCAGAAAATTGCGGCAGGGTGCATTTTCCTACCGTGGTTTAGGTCCACCGCTCTGCTTAAAGGACAAAGCAGATGTGACTAAATACAAAACCAATTGGAGTGGTCACAGTTCTCCACTATGCAAGAGATTTAAAAAGGTCCAGACACTATATAATGTGAACTCTGGTGGAAGTTCACTTTACTCAAATAACAAAAAGGGCCCTTGTGATATCTTTGAGATTCATCAGATATCTTTCAAAAAGACTGGTATTTCAAATTGTACTTTGCAACTTAGTTCCTTGTAAGGATTAGACTTTAATCCTTATACAACATTATGTGTTATTGACAGATACATAGCATCAAAACCCATTGACTGAGTCCTTTGGCTTACTGTAAATAGAGTACAAACGTAAGATTCTAAACCCTTTGTAAAAGCCGTCATTTATTGGTGGTGGTAGGGTTTCCAGTATATTTTCATATTGCATATACTCTGCATTGTTTTTCTTCACTCTGCTTTAAGTCTCTCAAGGAAATAATCGATACAGTCTTTAAATGAACTTATTATATACGTGCTTTACATTAGTATCTTTCTGTTATTTTATATCCTTTGTCTGTCACTGTGATCCCAGCAAGCATCTTTTACAATTCCTCTGATCTCATCTTATAATTAAAATAAAATGAATGTATTTGTTTATGAGTGATTTGGACATCTGTGACTAAAGATGACCATAGATGTAATATGGTTTTCCTCCCACTGGCAGATTTGACAGTTAGTGGTTATAACTTTTCACTGGGAGAGGTTTAGCTTGTCCACTCCTTTTACAGCAGGTCAATTAGAATCCAACCGAGTAGTGCACTTCACTAATGGAGCACACTAAAATCTTTGACCCTCCTGATTGCACTGTGTGTCCACTAACAGTATAATGGGCTAAGAGTGCTGAACTACTCATCTACTGTAAGTGCCGGCCATTAAAAGTTAGAGGGACCATATCTAAGTCAATATGATCTATGAGAGACTTAATAGCCACTCAAAATTTAGATTCATTCACAGCACGGCTCTTGGGTAGATGTAGTGGTAATTGATTGTTACAAATTATAGTGCAGCAAAAAAAGTGCAGGATTTACTGTAGGAATCATTTTTGCTTTGATGTTGTAATCTATCAAATTTGAGGTGCTCATTGGTTTTTCATAAAAGCTGTAAGCGTCTGACAACATCAGCAAAATGTTGCAAACATTACGATACAAACTGTAGAAAGATAGACGGGATGTATTTGTTTAGTGTACAAACGTGGAAAACAGCTCTTCTTCGGTATTGTTAATACACATCTACTCAGCAACAAAGTTCCTCCTC
This sequence comes from Pholis gunnellus, assembly GCF_910591455.1. Classification (NCBI taxonomy): domain Eukaryota; kingdom Metazoa; phylum Chordata; class Actinopteri; order Perciformes; family Pholidae; genus Pholis; species Pholis gunnellus. The sequence goes on from NC_136530.1 coordinate 8,369,532, forward strand.
CCTCGCAGATGACATGGACGTGCTGCCATTTACAGGAGTCAGCTCTTCTGTCCGCTCCCAGCATGGTCAGATTTCCTTAAACAGATTCGCAAAGACGAGGCTTCCTCAGCAATCCGCCTGGATGGCAGACCAGCTCAGCTCCCCGCCCTCCGAGTTGTGCTGCCATATTGAACCGGTATCTGATTCACTGACCTTCTCGCTGCCTCATGCCTTGCTAATGTAATCTAGTGCTGCTGCTGGCTCATGTCTCTCTGCCTGCAGCTCTCGTTCTCTCTCCCTCTCTCTCTCTTTCTGCTTTTCTTCTTACGCATGTAAGCAGCAAGGCGTGCGCAAACACACACACACACACACACACACACACACACTATATGTATCTGATTTTATAGTTGGTTGTTTTAACCTCTCCCCCACTAGGGTCAGCTAATCGTTAGATTTTTTATACTGATTTTATACTGATATGACAATTGAGTTTTGGTACAGATAACAAAGTATCTTACTTTGAGAAAAATAAACAAATATCTGCAGAAAAAACTCTAAAAAATCTATACAAATTAAGTTATCGAAATTTGCATATAAGCACACTGGTCTTCTGTTGATTTATACCTGCTTAGTTTCCTTTGTTCTCTTTCCCTGTGTTTCTTAATGACAAACAAGAGATTGAGAGAAAGGTCTTCCGTGTCGGGGCAAATCCTGCTTTAAATAAGACATCCCATCTGCTTTATATTTCAGTGGCTGACCAGCTGGTTTGTGGTTGTGCTACTGAATCTTTCACTTCCCTGCTCTCGTTCTCGCTCTGTCTCGCTCTCTCGCTCTTTCCCGATTCACTGTGCTATCCCAGGAATATGTAGCAACATTTCTGCCTCAAGCTATCCAGCAGCCCAATCTATAAATCAGGCGAAGGTACGTTCTCGCTGCTAAAAGAGATCCCAGGCATTGGGGCCAGAGATCATTTGCCGCTGCCCGGTCAAAAAGAACCAAGCCCTTGAGAGCCTTCTGGATGTGGGTGGACATTGTAGGAATTAGGAAAGAGAGTGCGTGGAGCCCAAATAACAGGAGAACGGGATACGGGGCTGGCGGTGCAAAAAGCATGAAGACAAAGATGATCGGCCAAATATGACCATGAATCTATCAGACATACTAAAAACATCTTCATGGTTTAAAAGGCGATACGCAGACACACACATCACTGATTAGAAGCATACAGGCAATATATAGGCCCACACACACACACACACACCTAAGCAGGTGGAATTTTGCATGCATGGCTGCGCTTCCCTTAGCTGTGGCCACGGTTGCTAGGCTACGAGTGATTCCAGTCTTTGGAGGGGGCCTGACATTAGGGAGAGCAAATTGACCACAGGAGGCTTTAATCTGCCGTGAAACAGCAGCTGGAGCTCACACACACACACACACACACACACACACACACACACACACACACACACACACACACACACACACACACACACCACACCTACACACACACACGTACTGCAATTCAACATGATAAATGCATAAATACATACCACATATGACGCTTTCCATATGTCTGTCCATCTCCTCTTTTTCTCTTGCCCTCTCACACACACGCTCATAGCTAGCAACTAGCGTCCTCTTTGGGCCAGCATGGGACACACCATTATTCCAGGCCCAATAGGGACACGTCTCTTGGGACAAGGTAGCCTTTATTAGTGTGTGTACAAGTGTGTGATGGTCCGCGTACCTCCCAGCTTTTTAAAGTTTTTGACTGAACAATTCAGTAAAACCTTTTAAAACAAAATGGTTTTGCTTGTTGAACAGCTCATCCAACACATTTTTAGAAAACGCTCACGGCGTTGGAGGCTTGACTTGTCTCTGATTAAAGGATAAGGTGGGCGATGTACGAAACTTTTTTTCATTGTCAATTTATCCCATGAACTGACCAAAAACAACAATAAAGTAATTTCCTGTGGTATACAAAGCTTTTTCCTCCAGGCAATACACCTCCATTGTTGTCCAATAAAACACATCAGTGAGCCCCACTGCTGCAACGGACGACATGTTCCTTCATAACAATGAACAAAATCAGTCGGCTATTTTGAGTCGATCCAAGATGAGTATTAGTCTGCAACTGAAAATAGTTACCAACCGATGCACAATTTACTCCTGTTCCTGCTTTTCCAGGAAAGTACTAAACCGTGTTTTAGAAGTATAGTATTTGTGACCTGTTTTTAAAGATAGAAGACTTTAGTAGGAACAAATGGGTTTGAGGCTGAGAGCCAGAAGTCAGAAAAGAGTATTAAGAGATGGGCTGTTTTGTCTTTTAATGGGATTTGTTGATAATAAATATATAAAGTAACACAGACCGTATCCTGTAAATTGACAGCATACAGTACAGTTTTGTACAAAGCATCTTGGACAGGGTCAATCCTCCTCGCTCATCTCAAAGTCTATCTAATTTAAAATGGATGAAATGTGGTAATAGTTGCCGGCTTCTGTCCCACTCCTGCTCCAGACATCGCTTTGATAATCTCTTTAACGTATTCTTGCTCAAACTCTTAAATTTGTTGCAATTACCATGTATTTGACCATTTTCTCTCTGCCTGTATTATCTAGAAGTCTCTTAAATGAACCTGTATTTCTATCTGATTTAATTGCCAGTGCAGATGATTTTGCTTTATGAGCAGTAACCCATTCACCCCGGGGGTATATCAATCCTAAAGCATCTATTAAAGTCTGCCTATGACATTATTATGATTAGTCACTCTGTTGTTTCTGGGCTGGGCCAGCACAAAATATGAACATGAATAAAGAAATACTGACGTGATTATCTATTGTCACCGCACATTAATCACTGCTAATCTCCATTACTGTGATATTAAACGTATCCGCGTGTCCTTTTTGGATGTTCTCACCTTGTTTTTGAGAAACAGATGGTATCAAGCACCGATAAATAATTATTCCTGAGAGGATGTCACTGTTGTTTCTTTGATGCAAGAACCTAATATACATGAACTGATGTCATTTGGCTTTCATGTCTGGGGATTTGCTGTGACAAAACAATTCAGCTGTGGCTCACCGCTGGAGGACAGAGACTGTGTTGGTAATATCAAGTTTCATATTTGCACTTTAGTAACAGTTTAGCTTCTTCAACTGCAACCATTTTATATCCACAAACTTGACAAATGCCACGTGACAGATAGGCTTATCCAAAAAGTACCTATATTGCCCTTTCACCTGCCAGACAATAGCTGGACTAACAACCCCACCAAGTGGTCAGGTGTGTCATGTCCATATCCAGACATCTGCTCATGCCTCATTTACTCTCCAAATAAATCAGCAACAATTCAGATTTATTAACAATCTGGGTAACCCGCAGGAACCTGGAAGTAGAATGAAGCAGTCTATAGCAGGCGTTAATGGATAGCTAACCAGCAGAAAGTTGTATAGCTTGACGTGGAAGATGAAGTGAAGGATACTTTACTAATGTTTTGAGCATCACACTTATAAAAAAAGTACACGATACACTACGGTTGAGTCAGAAACAATAACTTACATTACATCCGACAGATTCTCTTCTAAAGTTTGTGAACTAGTCTTAAAACTTTAATGTGTATGACAGTGACTTCATATTTCCAGTCCTTCGGGAGAGGGAGAACATTTTCACCAGTATCACATTCACATCTTAATCTCTCACATCTTACTCCTACAATGAGTAATAGAGTTTGATGCGTTCTCATGAATTATTCATTCCGATGGTTATTCTGTTCACTTATATTTTGTCATTTACTTTGGATGCTCATCTCAGACTGAAGCACTCCCTCACTCTCTCTGGAAGCATGCGGGTGATTCACGGTCTCAAAACTGAAGCAGCCGTCCGGCAAAAGTATGAAATTATTGGTTGTCCTGCATTAAAAAATATTTAAGGACATGATGTCCACACATGGAGAGGAATATATTCACATGTAGACAAATGTAGAAATAAATGGCGACACAGATCTTCACGTTATCCAGAGTTTGTATGGCAGAAGGTGCTTTTAACATGTGTGGTTTAATAGGCAAAAGTCATATAATAATCTCAAGTCTACAGACATTTTTTTAATTAAATCTGTGAAACAATGCAGTTGTCATTTTGTGAATTTAATGCACGATTTTAGGACAATAACCTCAATTGTACACAGAGCCATTCACAACAAACCAAAGGCCCTTTGAAGACTCCCTCAAGCACCTTAACGCATCTTAACACTTATCCGTTTATGAGCTGGCCCACAGGTGCTCTTAAAAGTAGTATTGCACCTCCATAAAGTTGGGGCACTCGCATTAAAAACAGAATGGTTGAAGTTGATGCAGCAAAGGCCAGGTTATCCTGTCTTATAATTCCTAGAATGGGTCGAGCTCCAAAAACGATATCCGTATTTCGACAGATGCCCACGGGCCTGGATTTGTTTGGCACTCAATGTGGCTTGACTCACAACATCCCCCCCCCCCAAAAAAAAATAGGCCACACACCAAAAATTTTCAATTTTAAAAAAGGACAAATAAATGAACCACCACTGCTTCACCACTTTGAACACCGCTGCACCACTCAGTAATCATACCGACCACTGAGCACCAGAATACAACAAGGTGTGACGATGTAAACTGCAGTAATGAAAAGAGTATCACATATACGTAGATGAATGCAGAATGGAAATGATGTTCATGAAAAGCAGCACAAGCTGTGCAAACGGAATGCAAATGAACAAACATTTAATCACAGCAAAGACTCACAGTAGTTTCTAAATTGACCTTTTGTGTGCAAGCTGATCTATCAAGTCCTCAAAGTCTGTCGTCCTGATCAGGTGGGATGCAGTAGCCAGCAGGGGACAAAGGACGCTGCCGCTGGATGTGGGTACATTATGTTGTGAGGACGGCATTATGAGCGCATACCGTTTGTGAATAAATGCACGATACTCATACGACAGTCTCATTGTTCTCATTGACTGTGAGGTCCCTCTCAACCCTTAGGAAACGTCTCTAAAAAGGCTGCTGATGCTGTCTGGAGTGCCAACAACATACATTACTGGAAATCTGAAATCTGAGGTTTTTTTCTTCTACTAAAAGTTATTACAGAAGCAATCGTTTGAAATTGAGGTGTCGCATACCTCGCGGTAAAGACGGTTCAACTTTGGATCGATTTTTATCCTGTCAAGCAGCACAGCATGACATGTTTTGGAATCAATGAATTTATTGAGCTATCAAGTTGCTATCTTAATAACTGAGCCCAGTTTGAGATTCATAATTCCAATTCTAAGATCATGGTGATCAATGAGGTTCGCAGAGTCTAATTATAATATGACCTATGGTTTTAGTTTCCCCTTTTAAAAATGGTAAATTATGTTAGAAATAGGCTGAGGTTTAATCTTTGATCTTCCAAGAAAGAAGAAAAAAAGGGGAGGGGGGGGGGGGGGGTCTCATAATCAAGGTCAACATGGTATATTATAAGCAGGATACGAGACTATGTTAATCCTGAATGCAAAACTTGCTTAAACTCTTGTGGGCATGCCAAAAGAGAGGGAGGGGCCCACAGAGTGCTCATGTATAGGGCACACCCCCTGAGCATACACACTTTGGTCACTTTTCCAATGTGAACACATGACACATACTTAATCAAGGTGTTGTATGGATTTGAGACACAGTACAATTAATATTATGCTGAATTTGTCCTTTACCATTTACAGCCTATGCTGACACCAGGGGAGCCAAATGTTCCTGATGCAGAAAGAATTGCATTATTTCTAAAGGCTGCTAAACATTAAGTTATAGTACTGCCTATGAAAATACCACAGACTGTACATGACCAGGAACACATCATAACAGATGATCATGTATTGATTACCTCACATCTCTGTACTATAACTAAGAGATGCTGCAGGTTATTGACCTCCCTCCCTGCGAGTTCAGCCCACATCCTCTGGCACATTATTCTCCTTTGCTGGTTTCTCCATCTGAATGAGATCAGCATCTCCGTGACCTTATTACAGGCAGAGAGGAGGAACAGTTTGTGTTTGTTTTGTGACCATATGGCCCCATTAGTAGTGTAACGACCCCACAGCCGCTCCAGGACACTCCAGAAATTCATTTCTGAATGTGTGTGTGTGTGTGTGCGTGCGTGCGTGTGTGCATGTGTAAAGACCTTGGAGACCCTCCAGGACACTTAACACTGCCCCCAGTGGCCACTTACACAGATGAAGCTTCTCCATGCACCATTTGGCCTGCGACCACTGCTTGGAATGTGAAGCTCTCATCACACACAAACACACACACACACACACAAACACATACACAAATTCTGCACAAAGCCTCATGCTGGTCCTTTTCTCCATACACTCATACTAAGTTTACTTGCACAAAAAACACAAACACAATTGTAAAGTGTAACAAAGGGCAAACAGGCAGGGGTTGAAGTAAAATACATCTTTCCAGCACGTAAAAAAAAAACCTGTTTGGCTAAGTCAGCAGAAAAAGAAGAACCGTCAGCTGTGGCGATGTTGGTGCTCGTCAGACGAGTCATTCTGAGCTGTAAACACAGAAGCAGAGGTCAACCTGCCGCTAACACCTCATGCTGCCGTTACTGATGAGTCAAGCACATGTTGAGAAACTTTGTTTGCCCTTCTCAGTTCAGTTTCAACAACAGTGGTCTAACCTTCTCTTTTTAGTGATATCTGGGTCTGCCTCCGCTGCTTTATGTGTTTTAGTTTGTCCGGTTATGATGTACCTGTACTCAGGTGCAACTTGCAAAAAAAGGTCTTATTCACGATGTGTATGTGATTAAAGGTTATATGAATAACATTTGTATGACTTGATCGTGTATGTTATTCACTAAATGTTCTACCTGTACAACCTACTGTACTAAAAGTACAGCAGCCACATGTACCTTATATTAGCATCAGAGTAATGCCCATCCCCTGCTGTACAACAGGTTCTGGTTTATTCCTGTTGAGGGCAATTGTTGGTTGCCTTTCAGATGAATTTTCACAATGTCGGGTGTAGACTGTGAATCATCCAGCTCTGTTGTCCTGCCTCCTATCATCTGTCCAACTAGCAATTGGTTTTCTCGTAGAGCGTTTCTTTTATTGCCTTTCTGAAAAGCTGAAAATATACCGGGGATGAGCATGAAAGTTCACTCTTGACCTTAGAAGCAGTAGTTTGACAGAAGAAAAAATCCCCTCACTAGCTCACGAGCCATTTCTTTTCTTATTTATTTCCGGCTACAGAAAAAGCTTGTGCATGGACGTCGAATTAAGATGATTTTTTTTTTTTGCTAACTCTAAGCCAAATGGAAAACTATTATCTATTACCGCATACAATGTGGGCACCTCACTCTCCTTGCCATGTTAAAATGATTTAGCAGGCAACAACAACTTATCACATGAATCTCAGCCATTGTTGTGCTGTGGACAGTCTAGACTCCTACAACAGCTACCTTGCAAAAAATACTGATGAAGGATCAGTATTGTTGCGAGATAGCTTCCAGCACCATTGACAGCAACGTCGCTGAGCATTCGGCTATACACTTGCTGAGCGAGGACATGATTATGAGCCTTTACTTTGGTTGTATTAAGTTTAATGGAATTCACCTGCACACCCTCCGAATAAGTTTCTGTTGTATAGAAACTTTTTCACAAAGCTTCAAAAGGTCACCTGCTACCTGAGGGGGGAAATTATTTTTGTGGGTTTTTTTTGTCCCAGTGTTGTGAAAATCCATTAACAGAGATGACTACTGAAGATTGATTGCCAGTAACAAACAACGTTGTCAGTAGCTGAAGTGTGTTGACTTTTTACAATAACCACAAAAGCAGTCCAATCACAATATAGTATATACAGAAGTACATGCTGTGTACAGCTGACCCCTCCTGTGCAGACGCAGGCTTATAGCTGCCATAACCAGCTCCAAGCTCCTTTTCCTGGAAAAACCTTGTGCATTTCAATGTTTCTAGCAGCTGACTGGCTTGACTTTAAGAGAAGTGGATAGTTAGCTTGAGCAGCAAATGCAACCATAAAGAAGCAGGGAAGAGAGCAACCCATGGGGAAATATAAGGGGTAAAGAAACTACTTGACTGACAAGCACTTTCACAGGAACACGTGGCAGCAACACCATGGAAATATCCAATTATCACCAAAGATGTCACAAAATTAAATTAACGGGGAATTTGTGAGTTATCGCTTTGAAGAAGACATTTACAAAAGAAGTTTCGACAGACTAACAGACTGATATCCTGTGATTCCATCACAGCTGTCTTCAACACAAAGGTTATTCTGTCTTTGGTGTTGTCTTTATATCTCAGGGGCACAAACTAATACTTCACAGAGCAATTCACGTGTTTGCTTGCTTCATTCATTGTATTTCATCAGTTTTCATTCAATAAAATTCAAGATTAAATGTCAATTCCTTCCTACTGTGCTGTGAAGGTAAATAGTTGACCAGCTGGTCTGCTTTTATTTATTTTTTAAATGTTCATTTCCTCTTTCATACTAGTCTCTCACTTTCTCACCCACTCCATCTCTCGCTCTCTCTCTCTCCATCAAACCCTTCTGGGTACCAATTAGGGCTCAAAGCTGCTGCAGTGTGTGTGCATAGGTGTGTGTTTTTGCGTGTGCCTCACTGCGTGTGTGATAACGGCAGCTCTGACAACAAGCTATAGGCTACCTGTCAACAGGCACTTCAATGCTCACCATCTGCTCACACTGGAAAACGGTCTTCATTTGCCCACCGCTCACAAAACAACACTATCACACAGGAGGAAAAAAGCAGGGTGCTGATTGCTGGTGATACTCGGTGCAGTCTGGAAAAATCTTCTGTAAGACCATAATCGGTATAAAGATGTGTAAAGGTATCACATCCCGGATTTCAAAATAAAGGAGGATATAATATGATAGCATTTCACATGTTTAATTGGCTCACATCACAATAGACATAAGCTTATGCATGGAGCCAGGGAGCCTTCTTAAGGGCGTTTGAAGTGTACAGTTCACTAAAATACACAAGGGAGATGTAACAGAGCGGAGAGATGGATCCAATTATTTTATAATTATAATATTATTTGAGAACCTGTTTTCCCATGACTTTAGCTAAAGGGACCAATCACAAGCATTTAGTTAAATCTGATCCAAACCACATTTTATACAACATTAGGCTCTACAAAACACTTTGGCCATCATTGGTTCACTATTAAGACCAAACACTAAATGGCAATAGGGGGACATTTTAATAGATCTCATTATTGTATTGATAAGCTGGTCTGGACCGTATATTTCAAAAGACTACAAACAGTCCTGACCTCAAAAGCATTTTAAGAGAAATTTATCATTGAGTCCATTTGGCGTCATAGTGTGTGAAACATTTCTCTCGTGGACGGTTTCTTTAAAACATCATCTCCTTTAGTAGGTGTCATGATTTTCTCAATCCCACAGAATTCGAATGAGGGGGATCAATGGTTTGGATCGGCATAATGTTTTGCAATTGCATAATCAATATTGCCTGTACGGATTGCAGTTTTGTGCTCCAATATTCATTGTTTAAGTGTTAGTTTGGTTTGAAGACCAGGTTTGCTAGACCACAGGGACATATTAACATGTAGGTTACATGTGTCAATTTACAGTTAAAGAATTCTGGATGGGCGCTCTCCACCCGTGGGGATGATTGAACTATTTCATGTTTGTCGTACTGTTGCAGAAGGCAACCAGAATCTGAATACTGTATTACTTATTGTCTGATCGCTGCATTTGTGTACAACTATACTGCTAATGAATATTTAGCATAAAGGCCTCTGACACCTTCTCACATCCCTGTGCTAATCGATTATTTATTTATTGGCGACAGTGCACATTAAAGGTGCAAGATACAAAACTGGGAGCGTTTCTAATCCCTCTCAATGGCTCTCAACATGGCGACGGCGAGCTAGCGGCTCACACTAAAGGCGCTAACAATGCAAACAATGGCAAAAGTGCTGACAGAGCTAACAGTGTTTACCTGAGGGGGAACCATAGAATCGGACCTACATTACTGCAACCGTTATGAGCTGTAATCGCCGTGTGAGAGCAGTGAAGAGCGACAGTCATGAGCTAACCAGTGGGACATGCTCACATTCCAGAACGGCCGGCCCGGCCATGTCAACAAGCGCAAAGAGAAGCTCGGTTAACAACGCACACAAAGGGAGAGCGACTTCATAAATCAACTCAAGTAGCACTATATCTTTAGCAAATAGTTGTTTGCTGCTGTATTAATGCTCTGAATGTTAAATATAGCTCCTTAAACACTAACATTTTAAAACGTCTCTGTAAATGTGACACGGTTAGCGCAACAGTATTATTGTAGGAAGGTCAGAAGAGTGTACATTACGCCTTTTGGGGTATCAGCTCAATTTATAATAATGTCAGAAACAATATTTTTCCACTTGAGCTGAAACGTTAAAACACTGAAAATGTTCGCCCTCTCTCCCCTCATTGTGCCTTTCCACCTCCCTTGCTCTCGTTCTGTATAATGTCATGCAGACATGTATAGCCGGCAGCCTTCAGGCCATGGGGATTGAATACAGCTTATATTTATAGAGGGGGGGCGTTCTGTTCAAACATATGTTCCCCTTAACAAAGTCATCAATGTCAAACCCTGCTCTCTAGGGCTCCACTAATGCTACATTTAGCTTTGCATGCATAACATTAAAAGGCAGCTGGACAGAAAGTCTTGGAGTTGAAGTGAAAGCTAATAAGCTATTCTGTTGACCTTCCTGGGTCCCAATAATTACTTCAATTATTGGTGAAGTAGACTTTAGACATCGCAGGTTTGTGTTGATGTGGTGAACTGGGACACAACGAAGACTGTAAGCATTTGTACCAGCAGCTCAGGCTGATTCACACAAACATTAGATGTCCTCTAGAAGGCCCAGAAAGACCCACATACTGCCAGGCTGAAGGTCAGAGGGGTCCGAATTTTAACACTTATACCAGCACGCAAACAAATGCTTCCATTTGTAATCTACCAACCAAAATTAGGTGCAATCCAGAACTCTACCTGATGCTGTGTATTTTCTAATGGAGTAACATGCATATGATTTATAGTAGGATAGATTATACAGGGCCCAGGAATGACCTGGGAAAGGAGGACACACTTTTACTGCTCTGAGAGAAGAAGAGCCTTGAGCTGAAGGTTCTTCTCAAGGCAGAGGAGTTAGAAAAACTCTCTATCCTCTTGGAAAACTCTCTTAAGTCCCAAAAGGTACTGTGGAAATGTTCCCAGATGTCTCAGCAGAAGGGTAGATTGCTAAGCAGGATCAAGGCTGTCCTGAGTCACACTGAAGAGCATATGAGCAGAAAGACCTTCCACAGTATGAGGCCCTCTCTCCATAGGGTTTTTGGACTGCCAACACCTCTAGCAGGTCAAACTAGTCCACAGAGAGGCAAGTGAGATGTTGGTAACCCGGCTGAGCCAGTGGAAAATCTACAGAAGTAGATCAAGTTGTACCACACAAAAGGTAAGAAAGTAGCAGAATAAGAAAGACAATTAGGTCAAGATTTACTGATGTAGAAAAGTTGGGAATAAGAGTTTTAATTTGACAACAGCAAGAAGCCACACATGCTGAGCAGACAGTGCTGACAAGGGGAAGGAGAAGGTAAACAAGGTACGGACAATGATGAGAAGGTGCAAAAGATGACGATGATGACGATGATACTCATGAGCATGTTGCCCCATCCGTAATCCACCACCAAAAATTATAAAATTCTTCCCAAACCTCTCACAAGTCATCTCAACCACACGGTGTTAAAAAGAGTTGATTGTAAGTTGCACTACATGACTCACTGGACCATATTTGTTGTTTTAAATTCTGCTGTAGTGACTTTAAAGTGCATCAGCTATAGAAATAGATTTTAAATGCATAGTCAACTTCATTTTATGAAGTCATGTTTATTCTGTCCACTTTTTGATAACAGATGGCTTTTCGTGTCATTAAATGACAGGTGAGGCTGATGGAGACAATCTTTGCCGAGGAGCACAGGTTTTACCAGCATGCATCTATTCCCTGCTAATAGCACTCTCACTCACTCTAGTCTCTTTTAGTTCAAGCACTTAAGCGAAGCGATTTACATATTCCCATGGGAGGACTCCTCTGTTAAAGAGCTGATGCTTTCATTCTGTCTATCCGTCTCTCCTTTGTCGTCCATTGCTCAGTTTTTCCCCGCATTAATACGGCTACCCTCGATATTGTATGAAAGGAAGCACGAGGTAAAATATTCCTGTGCACTTTGCAGTGAGTGCCTGCTGCTTCTGGAGAACAGCTGTGGAGACAGCACAGGCAGCGGTTGGCTCTTTCCGAACAACCAGCGAAGAAAAACAAAAGTAAATTTAAAGGTTTTTTTTTGCAAAGGAGGTTCTTTCACACCCTTCTTTCTCACAGTCTGAGGCCACACAGAGCAATAATATAAGACCTAACAACTTTGAAAGCTCTGTATATCAACATAACACCCACCGGCCTTGCTCTAACTTCGGCTATGTATCAGCATCCCAACACTTGATGACCAGATTCTTTCCAAGGACTCTTGCTCAATTTCTCACTCTTTTCCCCGAGCTTCAGTTCAGCAATCCATGCAAGATCACGCTGAGCAGGGGCCACTTTCTGCCTCGCGTGCCCCATGGCAGCGCCATGTATTATGTACGCATCTCTCTGTGGATAATGTGCTCAAAAAATGCCCCCTGCCTGCCCTTGTTATTGGAAACCCTCTCCCGATGAATAATGACAGACATCAGGGTGCCAAATGTCCCGTGCAGGACACCGTAGGCATTTCTCTGCTAACAGGAGGGGAACAACATCTGTTTGGCTGCTGAATGCAACGCTGATTCATCAGTCTCACAAACACACCTTGTCTTAAAGTCACAGTCAGCTGTTTCAGAAATGCACTGAAGGGTGAGTTTCATACAATGTCAAATCAAACGGCAAAAACACCGCCAGTAACGGCTAATCTAATCACAAATAATCAAAAATAACAGCAAAGGTACTGGATGGTGGTAAATGACAGGGGGAAAGGGATCTTGTTGCTCTCACACTGCTCGATTGATGACTGTACCTTTAATCATGACTTGGCTCTGAAGCGAGAAGCTGGTCTATGACGACTCTGAAGGACACTCACCCTGATGCAAATCCCCCTCATGAGGGGAGAAAATTGCAGACATTTCATTTTAATGCCTCAACACTCGGGAAACTTAGAACTTGCTCAAAGGTTGCAGTGATGCCGAGAGCAGAGTTGCTGAGGGTTAAGGTGACCCATAATAGAGGAACATAAGAGACGTAGAAAAGCTGGTGTGTTTTTTTTCCACTGCAAGCCTCTTTTTGTCATCTTGAAGAGGCCTAGAGGATTAATACCGGCCTCTTCAGACTGTGACCTCCTTTGCCCCCTTCATTTTGTTTACCCTGCAATCAGACAGGTCAGGTCATATCACATGTGTTAGAGAGATGGGCTCAGTCAAGTGTGCAGTCTGCATGTTAACAGACTCCATGCCCTGACACCTCAGTGGAAGTCATTTTCACAAGCCTCATTTTGAATGAAGGCGTTTAATACAAGTCAAAAGTGCGAGAGGATTTCATTTCATATTCCTGAATAAATCTGGAGGGGAACGAGTGTGAGGGAAGAACTGACAGGAATGGAGAGGAGAAAATGCATGCCTTGAGGAAGTAGAGAGGAGGAGAGAGTGCACAGAGGAAGAGACAGTGGAGTGGGGGGGGATACGGGGGCGCAAATAAGCATACAGCAAGTCATTTGGAGTAGCAGATATCTGCAAATGAATGCAGAATCTGTAGGTAAAGGGGCGAGATTTTGGTATAAGCATTCTGGTTTCTGTCTGTAGTACGAGAAGTATTGGTCAATCACGTTTGAACGGGCGTTGATTGCATGCAAGTAAACAGTCTGCGTGGAGAGCGAAAGAGGCGGGATACATTGGCGGAAATACAATCCCTGAATCTATCAGCTATTGAATGATGATGAAAAAAATGAACCGTTAACCGAGTGTAAACTGGCTACTTGTGAAACGATCCAGTTGTAAACGTCGTCTCTCTACTCCAACTCCATTCTCGTGTCTGAAGTTGCTAATTTGACTTTAAACATTGACCAGCGCAAGGAAGAGGACGTTTTTGGCCGGATATCTGCTGGCTACACCAGAACCCCTGAAATACTGTCCGTTGCTCTCAGAGGCTTTATCGTCGTCAGACAGATCGCCAATAGGAACAAGCTCTTCTATCCGATAGGTAATAAGAGTTCCCTTTCACCAGAAATACCCTTATTTTCCATTTTTTGTGTCTAACGAAGGTTCACTACAATGGAAAGCTTCAGTGATCAAAGAACAAATAGCTCAAATAATATACGGAAGGAAAGGGAAATTTTATGTTATCAAAATCCTAACTGCTAACTAACTGCCAACTTAACAGAAAATACATTTGAAAGAAACATAATGCCACCTTTTCATCAACATAATGAGGAAACACTGTTAATGAACAAACTGTATCAGACAAGTCACAAACTGTTGATACTAAAACAAAGCAGAAAAATATTGACTGAAAATAGATTTAATTTGTTTGCTCATAGCAACTAAAAAATAATTTAACCGTTTCATGGTTATGTCTAGGCACTCAAATCACTTTGTGGTGGTATCAAAACGTGTTTTTGTCTGTATGATAGCCTTGAAATAACTTAAAGTATCGAGTCTAAACCCAACTTTAGCCGATGCATTCCGCTACAGCGCTTTGTTACTTGGCCCAAAACAAAAAAGGTGGTTCTTTAGCTTTAACCATGGAGGCTAAACCGATGAGTTTATCTCATCCTCGAGAGGCAGCTCTACTTCTGAGAAACGTTTCTATGAAAGACTACTGCTGCCTCTCTTGCTCATTTAATCTCAGCAAACACTTTGACGATGGATAGATGTGGGGAAGATAGTCGGCACCAAATTGGAAATCCTGTATAATCACGTTGTCTTTTTTCCTTTCCCTCCGTTTGTTGCTCTCTCTTTCAATCAGAAAGTCATGTTGCTGTGTCGTTTCTCTCCGTCTCTCTCCATCTCGGTTTCCGTCTGTCTCAACCCCCCCTTCGGCCAAGATGCCCCTGTCCAGGGAGCGGGCTGTTTATGACCATCCCCACTGGAAACCAACTGATAAATGTCACTGTCTGTAGCGAAATTAAACATTTTGCGAGAGTCCTTGGAAAGGGCTCAGGGAGAACAGTAAACTAGCATGTCCTCGGGTTCTCTGCTCTTTTGTTGTCTTTTTATGTATTTTAATTAAGACAGTGCTGAACAGAACATCATCGTCCACCAATGCTGGCTTGCATTTCCTTGTCCTCCTCCTAAATGTTGTCGTGTTCAAGGAGAGAGCAAGGAGGAGACCAGCTAGGGAGAGACTGTGAGCCAACTGCTTCCCACTTTTGAACAAAACTCATTAACGATGCTGCGTGAGTTATTTCAGTTTCCTCTTTTTTCCCCCATTCATCCCGGAAATGGCTTTTGTTGAGTATCTCTCACCCACGCCCTTTCATTTACAGCATTTGCATCACAAAGAGTAAAACACATTTTCATAGGCCGCTCGTTTCCATTTTGTCTACAGATCTGAGTGTTAGACTAATGGTCTAGGATTGTTTCCTTGCTCTGAGCTGCGGATGCATCCCAGCACCCACAGCAGCCATTTAATGGCTCAGTCTGCGTCTGGCTTTTATGGCCACGAAACTTAAAGAGGCCCTTTTCCAGAATTACTGCACATTGAGGTGTGGCAGAGGCAGGATGAGAGCTCTCGGGCGTTTTAGGGGACAGGTGTTTTATGTTCCGTGTGTGCACGTGTACGTGTGTGTGTGTGTGTGTGCCTGTGTGTGAGTGGCTGCCTGTTTGTGTGTGTCTTGCGTGGTCTGTTGAAGGCCTGACAGAGGTAATCACTCAGTGAGATGGAGGGACGAAGCAGCTTTAAACGCCGACTCTGTTTTAGGCTTCACTGCATAACCAAATAACGCTCTGTGTGTCGCAGAGGCTAATAAGGCATATTCCCTTTCCGAGCAGCTCAAGGGGAAAATAGCCTTCCTGCTTTGAAAAAAAAAATACTTTTATGAGATACAGACTTTTCTTTTTTTTTCTCCTTTTTTTCCTTCTAAGCTGACAAATAAATTGCATGCAATTTTAACGGTTTTTCTTCCTCACTGTGCTGTCAGGAGTGGAAATGACACATTTCACTGCCCCTGCAATGTCTTCATATGGGTATTTATCAGCCCCAGTGACTCCTGGCTGTGTTAATAATCCCATAGCACCGGTGTAATGGATTCAGCCAAACCCCTGCTTTATCCCAGGTATCCTCCCTTTCTCCCACTAAATCCACAGATTATTACAGAAAATACTTTTTCTCTCTTATAGTTGTTCTGTCAAATTAGCTCTTTTAGCATCCCGACCCTTTGGAGGAATTACAGGACTTATTTGGTTTTTGCTGAATGCAGGATAATCACTGGCTCACTGTGGGGTTTTAGAAACGAAGCTCAAGCTATCTCCCGTCTTTTCTTTCTCCGTCTATCTCACTGAGCTTAAGGTCTTCCATTTTTACAGATCGGTCACATGACTATAGGCTATCAGAGACAGTCAAATTGTCAAATTGTTAAACTTCATATGGCTGAGAAGGGTGTCTCCACTGTTTTATCTGTCCTGAGTAGATCATTTAGTGAGGAACCTTACTGTTATACACTGTTCTCTACATAGCATGGCATTATATTGTATAGTGGACTGCAATATGTAATGTCTGAAACACAGAGAGATGGAAGTTATCTGAATTCTGAACACTGCATTTAATTCATGTTGCACAGCAACCATTTTGTTGTGCATGAAACTTTTCAAATTGGACTTCAAAAGACAAATCTAACATAAAAGTTGAATGTAAACTTTGCTTGAACAAAATTATATTATTTATTAACAATTATATGCACCTACAGTATAACTTAGCCTTATTTAATTCCATATTTGTATGCATTAAGTCATGCATTTTATTTTTTCTTTCGGTTATAATACCTTTTATTGTGTTTTTATTGTTCATTTATCTTTCCACTCACTTTCACATAAACTTGCCAGTTGCTTTTCAGTCCCATTCTATCTTTTACTCCACTATCTATCCATCAATGTATTCATTTATCTCTGTATAGCAGTTTCTGATGACTAGCATTCAGCACATTGCGTTGTTCAGGCGGGCAATGGCTATGAATGCGTGATGGAGTGCTCCGTTCAGCAACCTGGCAGCGACGTGAACAAATTGATTTTCTGACAGATTAAAAAAGATTAAACCAGCCATAAAAACAAGCAGGAAAGTGCTTAATGGACCATATGTGCACAATAAGCTTTCATATGTATTCTTTCCCAGCTTTTCCGCAGGCCATCCATCTTATTTACACTGACAGGTCACAAGCCACGCTAACGTGACTGTCATGAGGGCTGGACCGTGTCCTTCATGTTATTTTGTAAAAGTTGAGCATATCCTCTAATATCAAGTGTACACAAAGCTGCAGATCACTGCATATGTCACTTGTTTTTTGTTTTTTTGGAGTTTGGTTGTATTCAAATAAAACAATTTGACTGGTTACAAAAGATTTTGCTCCTTTTTAGCAGAATCAAGTTGCTTTTGCATGCATAAACAAACTTCTCTTGTTGTTACAGTATGCATGTGTGCATTACATGCACAAAGGAGGTAGAGATGTCATGCTTTGAATTTAGAAACTTTAACATATAATCTTTAAACTAAACTAACAATGCTGAATTACCATCAACACTGACAAAATCAGAAGCGTAAAGCAGTTGATCTCCCCTCACAAGTGACTGAAAGCACCATTCAGTATGTTACTTGCTCGTTAAAGCTTATTAAAACACCCACAGAAACATTCATAATGCGATTAGTCACAAAAAAGTGGCTGCTGAGCTATTCATTTTATAAATGGAGCTTGTGTAGGCCGTGTTTTGTTCTAAACTAAACACCTTGAACCAGCAAGCAGACTGAACATACTATCGAACTCAATGTCACTCACTGTTGCACAAACTCAAATGAATTTAAACAAAATGATTCAAATCAGCAACGTGATCTGTTATTTACACCTCTAATAGAGGCCTTTACTTACTATTTCAAGAGGCCTTTTGAGTCTGCATCAATTGGTTCACCAATTATTCACAAATATTAACATTTCACAAATGGATCATATTAGCAAAATCTTAACTAGCCAGCAATGCATCTTCTAGACTCGATAACAAAATCAGCGCTTAACCCGGGGACCTTCTCATAGTTTGACATCACACAAGTTGTCCAACACAATGTGTTGAGATCATCACCTTCATTCGGCAAGTGTGACTGTCTGCAGATTCGTATTATAGTTTTGGTGCAAGGTTATACACAGAAGCATAAATGTGTTTGACCTTTTTCTTCAGTAGCCCACAAACAGACACCATCCTCTTGGCAATAAATATAACTAATTCCATTTACAGCCTCTATCGTGTAAGTGGCACCGTTATAATAGCCAGTTAATTAATCTAGAGCTCTGCAACAAAGTCAGTGGTAAAGACATTTACGGCTTTTCTTACTTATCAGGAATAACAAAGTCAAGCAACAGTACACAGTCCCGTCAATTCGCTAATGAAAATATAATGTCTTGTATGGGTATATCCCCAAACTGATGACCGCTAATGACCATCAAAACATAACCAAATGTATATGTTGGTCAGTTGCATCCTTATACCTTGTATCGGTTCCTGCACTTCCTTTTCAGCTTCTTCACAATTAATTCTTTCCACGGTTGGTATATTTCTTTATGTGAAGCAGAGGTAGGAAGTGCTCAGTGTTAGCGTCACACATCAATGGCTTTTGTCGCAGCTCTGATAGTAAGGAAAAACTGCAAAGCTACTATCAATATGAGGATGAAAAGATACATAGAAACAGTGTTTGCTCTGATTTTCAGGCTAGATAGAGAAGGTGTCGAAAAAGTGAAAGAAAGGATTATTTGAGGATATTTTTCGATGTGAAAAGCACTCCGACACATGAAAGCATGCTTGTAACGTAAAAATACACGATATGATAAATGGACTTGTACTTGTATAGCACTTTTCTAGTGACTACTAAAAGCGCTTTAACATTACATGTCATCATTCACACCCATTCATACACTGATGGCAGGGGCTACCATGCAAGGTGCCACCTGCTCATCAGGACTATCTGACATTCATACCCATTGAGTGTCTTGCCCAAGGACACATCGACATGGACTAGTGTACCCAGGGATCGAACCGCCGATCCTCTTATTAAAGGATGACCCACTCTACCACTGAGCCACAGTCGCCCCACATCACCAACTAACAAAGCTCGACACAAACTCTTCTGATGAAGTTCGGCAAAGTCTTGTTTTATGTTCAGTTTCTGTCAGCAAAGATGAACTAATGTTAATACTTGGCTCAGGCTCTATAACTATGACCTGTGCTTCAGGGTGTAATTAACCAGCAATTAGCCAAGCCCAGAATCCCTCATGATTGAGTTCACATTAAGTTTACACACGTCAGAGGGATTCTGGAGTTCAGCCTGACTCACTTCACTTTTGGGGTCAGACGGGAAATGAAAGAATGCCTTTTCAAACAAATGTCTTTAAATTCCCCAGTTTCCTTGACGTTACTGGTCAAGTGCATCAGACTCAAAGACAGCACATGGATTATACAAAATCTATCCTCCTGAATGGACATTCAAGCTTTATATGTTGTCATCTTCTGAACCTCTGAGCTGATTTGGACTTAAGACGGAATGGACACAAATATCAGCAGGAACCACAACTAAAAAGTGGTAAACCTCACAATTTATGCACTATTATCTGTGGCCGCTTAATCACTGGCTTTACTCTGAAAACACACTGGCTAAACAGCTCTCTTGGCCATTTTCTGTAATTGGACCATCAAACATCAGTGCTGCAACAACACAGCAGAAACATTAAGCATGATTTCTTTTTGACAAAGCAAGCTGAGCAGCACAATGTGAGACTGTTAGCTTTGAAGCTGAGGCTTATGAGTGCTTTGGGAGAAAAAGTCTCCACCAATGTTGAGTATGAAGTGTTTTTTCACTAGGCCTATATGTGCATGAAGATAAACAAGATGAAGAACACAAGTTTGGAGGCATTTCTTTCAAATTACTGTACTTTTCAAGCATGAGCTCGCCGTTTTTCCATTTGTGCACCAGTTGACAAACACTCCATGCCAACACTTTAACATGCAGTATGTCAAGTGAGCGAACGTCTCATAAGTGCAAAAAAATAAAAACACACAACAGTCCCGCAGTTAAATTGCAAACTAATTTGTAATATGCTTTCCGGCAGCGATCATTTCTTTTGATTATAAAAACACTCACCCACTGTCGACTTGAAAAAGGAATCACATTTGGTCTTAGACTGAATCATCACCATGAAGACAAGAGGTGAACTGGGGGAAAAAAACACGGGGATATTTGTACTGCACCACTTTAAATTGTTTCTTCCATATTGTATCTTGTCCACAAGGTAACTCATATGTACCATTACTTGAAATCCACTACTTAGATAAGGTTAGAATAAATTAAATAAATTAAGAGAACATGTTTATGTTTTACAAGACTACATGATAATTCCCTGTTAAAGACCAGCTGTTCTTTCAGGTTAAATTTACTTGTCTTGTGTTTTTTGTTACAATTTAGACGATGGAGACAAAGTCTACGAAAAAGTTAATAAGCAAGCTTACGGTTCATCAGTGGGACATCAGTCAGAACAGGCAAACAAATCCAAGAGGTTTTCAAAGGGTAAAGGTTAAGGAACAGATTGAGGGGAAACCAAGTGAAGCAGTTTGAGACACACCAGCAGCAAAGCAGCACAGACGGACTTACAGCTGAACAGAGGAACCTGAGACTTTATACACTGTGAGTTAATGACCAATTGAGACCAAGTGTACAGGCAGGTGGCTGATCATGTGACGGCAAAGAAGGGGGAAACAGTGAGGGCACCTAGTGGAGAGGTGAGGCAGGACACGGACTGGAAAGATCAAGACATGTTAGTGCAAACACAGGAAGGATGGTGTGAGGGTTAAGAGGTGGAGGAGGGAGACAGAGAGCCTCAGCTAACGTGTGTGTTAATAAACATGACAGCGAGAACTGCGTTTCAACTTCAACTCCGGTTTATTCATACATAACCAAAGGAGTCTCTGCACACTTTCCAGATGACCTACAAACATCAGACTCAAACATATGGGTATTCAAACACACACACACACACACACACACACACACACACACACAGGCAGAGTCACTGCATAAATAAGAACAAAAACTGAAGTTACAAGTCTCTTGAATCAAAAGGACGATTCAATAATACAAAAGAAGGAGTATTTTGAAAATGGCTGTGGTTTGTTTTGGTATCTGACAAAAATAAATCCATATAAGTGGAATGTGACTGAACCTGTTAGACGTAACAAGGACTCTGGCTGCTGCATTTTGGACAAAGTGAAGACACTTTTGTTGCTTTTACGGGTCAAAAATAAATCATTACTAGATGTACAGAAGAATATATGATGATTTTGGCATCTGTAATTATAAAAGGGGAAGGATCCACCTGATGTTACGTTCATGAAAATGGACAGATTTTGCATTTGTATCTTCTAACCAAAAAAAGAAAATGTCTGCAAACAATAAAGATAAACGCGTGACTACAAACTGTTCTTTCTCAAACTGATAGTTATAAAAATGTAAAAAAATGGATACAATGTCACTAAAAATCTCCACTCTTTCCTCCACCCAGCCCCCAGTGATGCTCTGTTGTGTTGGTGAGTCATGGATTACATCCTGACTACAATAAATTGCGCAAAGAATGAGATAGGCATGTATCCACCTATTCATACCACATCAGCTTAGAGTAACACTGCTCTAGACAGGAGGCAAGAAAGATTAGAAAACCTCAATCTAGCGTGTACTAAGGCAACAGACTGGGCCTGCAGCCACATGATGATCTCCCAGCCAGTCTCCCTCTTTGAAATGTTGGCTTTTCACAGTTTTTGCCCTTTCATTCCTTCTCTCTCTCCCTCTCTATTTCTCCCCATTTCTCCCAGTCTCTGGGATTTTCTCCCTGTAACAAGCCCCGGCAGCTGCAGTCGGCAGAGCAGCCCGACTCGCTTCTCGATTCAGTCGCATCTCCACAGATGCCTCCCTGGAACGCTGCAAACGGCTATTACATAAAAGCTGAGTGACTTACAGGCAAATCCTCTCTACCCCAAAACTGCCAGAGCATACTGCCAAACCACAGAGAGAGAGAGAGAGAGAGAGAGCGAGAGAGAGAGAGAGAGATGGTGGTGTATTTTTGGGCGTTGAGAACTGCAGAATGTCAGCATTTAATCCCTCTCCAGCTCAACCATTTCTTTCCTTTTTCTTCTTTCTTTTTCACTCTTCAGTCCTCAACCTCCCCTCCCCACTCACTGCAACTCCCCCCACACACACACACAAATGTGTATCTTCATTCAACATGAACACACATCGTGGTTCACTCTTTACACAATGCTGGAGAAAGCAGCTTAGAAGTGCCTCATCCTTCGCTCATGTAAAGACTTCGTAAAAAGGTGCATGGGTGAATATGTCTGTATGTGCGTGTGTGTGCGTAGTGTGTGCGTGTGTGCTTGTGTGTGTGTGTGTGTGTGTGTGTGTGTGTGTGTGTGTGTGTGTGTGTGTGTGTGTGTGTGTGTGTGTGTCTGTGTAGTGGCAACTGGCCTGCTCTAAAATCTGGCTTCCCAACAGACACCAAATCTGTGTTTGTTGCTTCGGCTTCTGTGTTTCTCTGGATCTCCCTCCAATTCTCATCAGTTCTGGGCAAACAACTAAAAGTGATGCATTTAAGTATGAAGTTGTTTGAGCTGCATTAGATGTGTGTTCGTGTGTTTCCTGTGGAGTTGTACTGGAATAAGAACACACAAGTTCATTGGAATGAAAATATTAATACGCACACACACTTGCTTACACAGAGGAAGTACATTTAGAGCGAGGCCAGTGAACCGCGTACACACACATACACACACACAATGAGGCAGACAGAATGCATATTCACACAAACAAACACTTCCCTGCCACACACATCCACTACCCACACACACACACACACACTGTGTCAGGGATCCTACAGCATCTCTGGCTGGGCTACGGTGTCACCACAGTGTGTGAGCACCACACTCTGTCACGCTGCCTCGCTGGCAACCGGCCTATCAAAACGCAGCAGCCCACACTTCCTGGTGTGATGGAACTGAGCCTGTTTCTCTTCTCTGTTTTTTCACTTCCAAAAGATCCCGCAGTTGTTGTCAACAGTTGTGTCAGGAATTTTTTTCAGACAGAAGATGCTAATATTCCTCAACACCGCCTTTGCTATTGACTCAGATGGATTAAAAGTCATTAGAACATGTGGGCTTTTGTGCGCTGAGCTCATTTCTGGCAGGCGCACATCAAAACAATGTAATAGGATTTCCTGACAGTGAAATGCAAATTTTAAATATTTTCCCTTTGAAGTGTTAATTAGTATAGGTAAATAGAATCCATATCACCTACAGTACATGAAGTTATAAACATTCAGCCGGGCTTCTGTCATTCTTGTATTTTAACTCTGGCATGTGGTGAATAATGTAGACCCTGATTCAGTCATTTGATACCAAGAACTCCAGTGGTTGCAGGTTTGATTCCTACAGCAGCTCATGTGTTCCACGTCAGCTATTTGTCTGCTCTCCTAATTCTCCTTCAGCAGGTCATTTACCTGCCCACCTACAGTAAGGCACTTCAGATAATAACATCAGCAACAGGGTCAAAAACCTAAAACACAATTTGTCTCTGATGATTTCATTAATTTCTCAGAGCAAGAGATTAAATTTAATTAAGTTCCTGGACTCCAAAAACAGGTGCTGGTTTTACTGTAAGTGGTCCCTGAAGCTAACAATGCCATTACCGGCTGATTCTGTTGGGATAATACACTATTTACCTTCATCCCGGCTCGGCCCCCAAGACCCCAAGACCCCCGAAAAATTAAGGAATGTTGATGTCTTTGTCCTTGACTCTTAAAATGTATAATTCCCGGAGCGCTTCTGGCTTGGCTCGGCGCTCCATCAAAAATAATTAGCAGTGTAGGTGTGACACCACTGAGGGATCATCTGCTCCTCACTGCACTAGCGACTCCTACTGGTCAGTCGGGGCCACATTATTGGGGATATTGGGGTGGTACTGTATCTCTAGTCAACACAATCTCAGCCCAAAGCATCAAATACTGCAGCTTGGTCAGTGCTCCTAAGCTTCCTAAGCTTGCTAATTCCAAGCTGTTTCTTCCATATAGTCGGTAAACGGTGCCTCCGTGCGTCCGTGTCAGATGACAAGGAGCACTGACCAAGCTACGGTATTTGAAGCATTGGGAGTGAGAACAGGTGGCTCCAGTCATGTGTATCAGCTGAGACTGTTTAAACTGGAAGCCACCAATGGGCAGGGGAAGGCATGGGAGTACATTTTAGCATTTTTTAAAGGGGACAAATCATGCTCATTCTCTGGTTCTCACTTGTATTTTGGATTCTACTGAACATGTTTACATGCTTTAATGTTCAAACAACTCCTTTTTGCTCATACTTTCTGTCTGAATATACCTGTATTCACCGTGTCTGAAACATCTTGTTTAAGCGACTGTCTCTTTAAGCCCTACTCCCGAAAAAGCCCAGTCCACTCTGATTGGCTTGCGAGAAAAACACGGTGCACCTTTGTTTCGGTAGTTGTCAAGCTGTGTGGGGAGATTACATATATGTATATACATAATAATATATTTATTTTTACGTACTTGTTTATATTCAGTATTATGCTCGTAAAGTTTCTCTTTTTTCAGAAATGTTTCGTTATTGGGGAGATTTCTGTAATTGTTTGTTCTTTTTATTTGCAATGACCACAATATTCAATGAACACAATTTAGAAAATAACATTTAAAAAAAGGTGGAGGATATATTGATGGTTACGTCCAGAGAAAAGAGGGCAACTGGTTATAGAATTACCAGTGTATTCTGCATCATTTTGTGTCGTGTTATTTCTTTGTAAAAGTCGGTGGAAGCAGCAGCCTTATCGTGGGATCTGTGTCTTAGATTTCTAACATTCAGAATTTTGACACAGCTTCCCTTCATTCGCCAAAGCTCTGAGTCGGCTGACAGTGGACGTGTCTTAGAGACTCTGAGACCCCCAATGTTGGAATGAATACAAAAGCTTTCACCATGTTTCTCTCGCCATTGTCAACTGTCAACATATTTGCACAGTGTAGAGGGGCCTTAAAGGGGACAATACTTTCTGCATTTACATTGAATATTGGCACTGGAAGTAAGTGGGCTTCAGATTTGTCCAATATGAACATAATTAGGGATACTGGACTGTTTCAGTGCCAACACACAGTGCCAGTGCAGAAGGGTGTGCTCCCTTTACATGTCTAGTTATAAGCAAAGAATAACGATGTGCAAGCAATCTGTTTAAATATGATGCCACAAAGTAAATGCCATTTCTTTTTATATTTACCATTGACGATGTTATTGCAACTATAACAAAATGTTTTAGTTACATAATCTTGATAAATATTGCTATGGAATGTAATTGCAGCACAGTTGATTTGTGACATCCCATTTTGGACTAATGGTGAAATATACAGAGTAAAAAAAAAAATGTATTAAGTAGCTCTGTGGAAATGTGTCAGCAGTCAATGGTACAATAGGTTACAACACATTTAGCAGTAACATTTGTCACTTGCACTCTAAACAACACATATAATGTATACGCAGGCACACATTCAGATGCATTTATGACACAAATGCACACGCACACACAAACACAGTAAAAGGCATACACTCCACACAAGCACTGAACACTCTCTTCTTCACACTCACTAACACACCAAACACATATGTGCACACACCTACACACACACACACACACACCAGGGGTTCAGCAGTTGTGCCTTTCTGTAGGATTCTCCTCTGGGTGCTGCGTCCAAGGTGAGTTTGCTGGCTGGCAGCTCCTGAGGAGTTGGTAGGAAGAGATAGCTGAGCGAAGCTATTAAAATACGGGCAGGAATTTCCCTTATCTCTCCCACCGAGGCTGCTCGCGCCGCTTTGTGCTATTATGGAGATAAAATGCACAGAGGCTTGGAATGAGGGAGGGAAGGGGGACGAGGAGGGGATGGCGAGGTTGGGGAGGGAAGGCGTAAGAACGTCAGATTTATGGAGCTAGGGAAGCTTAAGGTTATTAAATCGGAAGATTACTCGACTGCGAAATTGTTGAAGTTTTTTACGAGAAGTTGAGGGATTTAGGCCTGTATTAAACAGCAAAGCATTAGGAGGCCAGCAATATACATTATTCACAATTTATTTTTACCCTTTTCTTCTATTCTGCTCACCCTTTCCTTTAGTCTCCCAGTCTTTCTTCTCCCGCCTTTCATCAAGCTCACAGACAATATTGAGCTCTTCCTAAATTCCTATTCAGAGGAGCATCTGCACCTCCCATTTCTGCCCCTCTCTCTCTCTCTCTCTCTCTCTCTCTCTCTCTCGCTCTCTCTCTCTCTCTCTCCCTCCCTCTACGGCAGCAGCGCGTAGACAGAGGCAAAAGAGCGAGTCAAAGAGGAAGAAAGAGAAACCGCAAAAGAGAGACGCAGGGAGACAAAGACACTCCGACTGAGAGTATTGTCATCCCATGTTCCAGTATTGACACCACTCACAGTGTGAGGCAATGCATACGTCCACATGAGGACATTCATCACTGTCAGCCGTTTGGAGGAGATTGAGGGCGATGTAACTGTAAAAGCAAGGGAAGAATAAAGAAGCTCATATTTTACATTTAGATTTCAGTAGTGTTAGCTGAACACCTACATGTTCACCGAGTCTAAGGAGTCTCTAGCACATTGTGAAACAACAATGTTTCTTGTTTGCTGTTGACTCGTATTTGGTGAAGAACTACAGGGTAGGACAGATTTATTTTTCTAAATGGATGCACTGTGTTTTGCATTAGGACTCTGCACTTGTACAGAATGTATTGGTAAATTTGGTATTCCTAACGGTGTGTATGAGGGATTGTTACCCCCCCCCCCCCCCCCCCTGGAGTGATATATATAACGTGCCACACCACAACTCACATCAAACATGGGTGAGAAATTTGCCTCCTCCCTGCCCCTACACACACACACACACACACACACACACACACACACACAAACACCACCACAACCCTACAACATGCACTCGTCACCCTTCAAATATTTGAAATGGACGTGTCACTTCAGATCCACGACAACAGTTTTCACACACACACACACACACACATGTGCATCTCCTGGCTGGTGGAGTCACACACAAACCTGCACCCACAGTTCTACCATGTTGTTCATCATTATGTACTTGGTTTCAAATGCTTATCTCTCTCTCTCTCTCTCTCTCTCTCTCTCTCTCTCTCTCTCTCTCTCTCTCTCTCTCTCTCTCTCTCACATTCATTCAGGTCAGGCTTGTCTCTCAGTAAACAGAAAAAAAAACAGTTTCTCAGAAAGGAACATCAGGAGGGGAACAGTGAATAAAACATTTCTTTCACAACAAACTCTTTTGATAGCATGTACATCAATATACAGACACACACACTCACACACACACACATAAACATCCCTGGCAACACCTATTGAAGTGTCTCTTCACATATTCCTGCATTTCTTGCCATGGGAGTTATCTCTCCATATACATTTAAAGCAACAGAAATTCTATCTATTTCAAATGGAAATGGCGGAGAGATTTCCTCAGCGATTATCTGAGGGCTTTGCATGTGTGCGTGAGTTTGTGTGTGTGTGTGTTGTTGACGCTGGTAAGCTGGTAAACACACAGCTGGCCATGCTCTTTGATACACCAGGAGGCCTCGAGGATATTTCACACTTCTTTTATGCTTGTATTCTGCGGCGCACTTTCTCATCCTCTTCGTCTCTTCACCTAATTTGCACAATTTCCCTCCATCCTCCACTGACGGCAGTAACTCCGGGAGAATCTACGCACCCCCAACTGTGATCTGAGGGATGGGGAACTTTCTTAAAAGCCGGCCAGCCAAGTTATTTGTATGGATTTATGAATATGATTGTGCATGTTTGTTGGTGTGTATCTGTATCCTAGTTAAACTCTCCCATGTATGTTAATGTGTGAATGTGTGTTTGCACACGTGTTCTTTCTCATGTTCTGCACTAATTTTGTTGTGTGGTGAGATTGATTACATGTTCACCAAATACTGGTGAGACGGCAGCATAATGCAGCTAAATAGGGCCAGCTACGTCTTGTCGTTTATGGAGGACTCCCCCACTGTTTGTTGACACTCAGAAAGAGTGCCAGCCATCTTCCGCTTCACTAGATAATTCTCCTCTGTGGCGTAGCGGAGAGAAACTTCATTAACCCCACTGCCACACAGTCAATCCTGGAGATGTGCATGTGTAATGTGGCTGAAAGCAGCCTTTTAACGCTGAAAAAACTAACTTGCTAAACGTCAGGATGTATTACACACTCCGGCTAAATCGCAGAGAGCTGGTCTACCAGCTTTCGTTTCATGAGCTGAGGGTATGTGCAAACATTATGTTATAAATACTATATGAATGTAGATATGTAGTTTCGGCAACAATGCACTCACATCAAACGATCCGATGAAACATTTGTAAGTCGAATTTATGTTAATAGGACACTATGCACCAGCCCCACATCCAACATTAAAATCTGTCTAAATCAGTTTTAATCCTGCTTTAACTGATTTGTTTGCCACTTGGGGCAGAAGAAACAAGCTGGCATATATCACTTTATGTGTAAGTTGTAAGTTGTGTGCTTCTTTAGGCCCTGATCAGACAGAGCGCACTGCCTTTTTGTTGCCCGAACATACATTTTTTGCAGTGCTGGCAACGCTAATGTTAGCTTAAAACAAACCATGAACTGTACCCTACCTATTTGTTAATAGTACAGTTTAAATAAATGAACACAACTTACCCAGAATCACAAGTACTGCACTAATTAGTCTCCAAGCCTGCTGTTTTCTGTTCAGATCACAGTAACTCTGTCTGATCAGGGCTTTACACATCCAGCAGAAAGAACACAAATATTTCCCTTCATCTCTGTTTAGGATTCCACCAATTTACTGAGGGAAATATCTGTCTCTTCAGCTGCTAAATGCTCCACTTTGTTCAGCGGCTATTTGCTAACTGTGTCTGTCCGTCAGTCGCAACGTGATGTCACAGAAATACGAGAAATAGTCACGACCTCTTAACAGCGCATTCCCGTTAGGTTCAGACACAGAGGCAACAAACCACTAAGTGTTGTGCTGACGTGTGGGGAAGGTCAAGCTGAAAAAACATTAATATAAGTTAAAATAAGTACGTGACCTATGTTAAACACATTACAAACGTAATTTTTGCAGTCTTAAAGACTGGTCTTGTGGTTGAAATGTTGACGACAGCCACTTTATGGAAATGTTACTGTTATGACATCATTATTATGTTTCATTATTGTAAAAACTTGCTTGTTTGGTTACAAAATGCTTCCTCCAGATGCTGTTTGTTGTAATAAACAAAATTGCACAAAAGGAAATTTAGTAACTTTCCTTCAGGCTGTTAGTGACTAAATAAAGCCTCCAGGGGCAAATTGAGCAACCCAGAACTCCATCCTGCATCCTCCCAGTCCTCCCACTCCCTGAAGCCCACAAAGATGCTTCCTCGTGGGACACTACTCCCACTCTGCCTCCGAGCTGGAGTACATATGGATGTGTTGGAACCACCTTGAAAATCAAGAGAGAGAAGAAAGCAGTTAAAGTCAGGATTTGTAGATACAAAATGATGTATTTCTCTAGTGTTTGTGTTCACTTTGGTAAATGTTGAGAGATGGATAGAATCATTTTAAGTTAAATAATGACTTTAGGGCGATACACAGTCAGGAATTTCCATCAGTGATGGCACCAGTGTAAACTTTGGGCTGGGCAGCTGCCTGCATGTCGTTTATTTCCTCCGGTATCTGCCTCCAGCACACTCACGCTTACCAGCCAACAGGCTCCTTCTGTTCCTTTATCACGCACACTGATATGCACACGTACTGTAGGAGTGCAAAGGGAGTAAATGAGCACACAAACACACACTCAAATGCCCACAGAGAAGATGAAAGGTACAGCGACTGAGGGAAAAATAAGAGAGAAGACAGTGAAGATTGCAGCTTAACCTCTTGGCTCCGCTGTAAAGCAGCACTCAACTCTCTGGAGCCTCGCTGATAGCCATCTGTCTGGCAGGGGGAGACAGCTTCACCTTCCCCACACGTCAGCACAACACAGGGGCAACCACTCACACACAACTAGCCTACACTCACGGGTGATAAGTAGACGTGCTGTACAGTTTTCATATATCCAACAGAAATTAAAGTTTAGATGATTCTTTATCTGCCAAATGAATCATGTGACCCCCCGAAATTCAACCTGCATGACCCCAAGTGTCAACATAAAGTCATTTTTTCTTCATTCATAAACGGTTTGCTTTTTAGATATGCAGCAGCCATAGCAATGATTAATGTCTATTTAAAGTGAGCGTGGGACATTCATTGACAAAGAATGAGCTATGACTTGGAAATCCTGAACGGAATTCAAAACACTTCAGATTTTGGCTATAAATTTAGAGCTTAGTCAATAGCTCCCTCTCAAGGTGATGGCTGAGCTAACGAAAACCTTTGCCGTACCCACAACCTCACCCTCCTCACCCTCCTCTCCTCCTCCTGACATCCTTTAGCCCCACTCTTAAAACATAAATTCCTCCCACTTCTCCACCTCCACCTCCACCTCTCCCTCTCGCTGCTCCTCGGTGTCCTCTCCACCCCTCGATCCATCTCTGTCCTCCTGATCAATAATCAATCTGCAGGGGCCGAGGCCAGGGACTCTGCGCCATCTGTCTCCATCGGCAAATCTGAGAGAGAGAGAGAGAAAGAGAGGGAGGGAGGGAAGGGGGGAGGAGTTGGAGTTCAATCCATCTCCATCTATCTCCATCCGTGGTCAGGTCCACTCTGCCGGTATAGATCATAATTTGGAGAGGTGTAATTGCTGTTCAGAGACTTGGGGTGGATGCTAGAGGGGGGAGAAGGGGGGTGTCAATAATGTTTCTACAGTCAAGTCCTCCCCTCTGCCCCACCTCCTCGCTCTCCTGCCTGACCCAGTTTCCCTTTGTTTCTCCTCTTCATCTCTGTCTTCTCCACACTTCTCCTGTTATCTTCACTTTTCTCAATTCAATTTACAAAGATCCACAGACCAAAACAACCTAATTTATCACTTTTCTTCTTCTACTACTACTGTGTGTGTGTGTGTGTGTGTGTGTGTGTGTGTGTGTGTGTGTGTGTGTGTGTGTGTGTGTGTGTGTGTGTGTGTGTGTGTGTGTGTGTGTGTGTGTGTGTGTGTGTGTGTGTGTGTGTGTGAAGTTTGTTTTCCACCGTAATCCTGGAGGACCAGCACCAACAACGCCTACCCTCGGCATCTGTGCTGCACTTGACACCCGTTTGAGCGTCGGAGGAGGATGTCGCTGCTTTGATAATGATCTACCTAGTAACACCTGTCTCGGAAAAATAACTCTTGGCTCGACAAATGAATTGTCAAATACACTTGAGAATGTTGCGCAGAGCTTGCCAAGACCCGGAGG
This sequence comes from Pholis gunnellus, assembly GCF_910591455.1. Lineage (NCBI taxonomy): Eukaryota > Metazoa > Chordata > Actinopteri > Perciformes > Pholidae > Pholis > Pholis gunnellus. The sequence goes on from NC_136530.1 coordinate 8,401,233, forward strand.
AGATTTTTCCAACACCCTAATTCAATCACACTATTATCTAAGCAAGTACCAGCCACGTGATGGCGGCTGTGAAAGAAGCCTATCCAGCAGTGAACTCATCAGGTTTGTTTGAAACCACAGAAAAACTTTATTTTTCATCCCAGAGGTAAGGATGAAAATAAATCCATACATTTTGTTTCACTCTTGCTAAATTGGCAGAAAACAAGTTACCTCTCATTCTTGCTCTCTATTTTCACTCAGTCACAAGCAGGTTTTCTCTTATGAATGTGATTCTCATGCATTAACAAGACTAAGAGTCAACAGTCACACCAGCAGTTCTGTGAAGCTGTACTTTGTGACAGCAGTGAACTAAACGCTAACATGCTCACGATGCAAATGCTAACACGCTGATGTTAAGCAGATTAAATATTTACCATGCTCACCATCTTGGTTTAGCATGTTCGCATGCTAATATTTGCTAATCGGCACTTAACACATAGTACAGCTGAGGTTGATGGGAATCTCACTAGTGTCGCAGGTATTTGGTCATAAACCAAAGAATTAAACAAATAAATATTTGCTTATGATTTTGTATGGAAAGTGACGGGATCACCAAAGTGATAACATGAATGTGTGAACTACATTTCAAAGTAATCCATCCAACAGTTGTTGAGACATTTGTTAAAAAGACTAATGTTAACCTTTGGTGGCATCGGAGAAAAAGTCAGGGGATCCGTTTCACAAAGTCATTAGGATGCGTCCTCTTGGGAATACAAATTCCTGCAAAATGTTGTGCCAGCCCATCTAGTACATGTGGAACTATTTCACAGGATAATTGAAGACTTTGACCTGCTTGTGGCACAAAAGGGAAAAGTTACGGCATCAGCGACATCAATACAATTAATCACCATAGCAGCGTGGATATATATTTCATGGCAATCCATCTGATTGTTGTCAAGATATTTCACCAAAAAGACAAAACGGTCAACCTCTTGATGGCGCTGGAGGAAAGGTTAGGGGATCCCCCTCCTGCTTCACCAAGCTATGCTAACAACACTGCTAACCTATCCAATTTCCCATCTTCATTTCAAACACCAGTAAGAAAGGATGTGCTAATTTGAGACTCAGTGGCTCATTAGCACAGTGTGTGCGCGTGTGTGTAACATTGCAGAAAAGTTTCATCAAGAACATTCTTTTTCCATTTTACTCCTACGTGCTATCTTCATTTAAAAAGGACTAAATATACATGTTGCTTTGTGTGTGTTTGAAAGAAAACATTTCGGTTCTTTGTTCCAGCTCAACTCGAGAAGGGTGTGTCATAGCACATAACACATCTCAACCCTTGCACACACATACACGCACAGACCCACACACTTGCGTGGGCACTGGATGAGCTCCTGTGAGTGAGAGTACCTGGTCTGTGAAGGATAACCCAAAGGGGAAACAAAGAGCCAATGAAACTTTAATGAGCTGGTCACGTATCAGCTGAAGCCTGCTGCAGCTGCACAGCTCTCTTTCTCTGCTCGGCTCTCAAAACACAAACTTCTTTCCCCAATCGGACTGATGTGGAAACTCTAAACCCCCTCAAACTAAATTAAAACAAAAGATGAGTTTACATTTTGATTTTCTGTTTCAGGTTCTGCACTTGTCTTCCTAACTGCGTCGCAAAGCGATCTGGTATTTGTTGTGCAAAGCCAAGGACAATTGAATGACAATACATACTTTAGTAAATAGTTAAATTACCAACAAGCCAGTACACTTAAGTATGCAGAATCAGATAAAGCAGTGTGGGAATACTTTTTATGGTTTACATTAACCTACTTGGTTTTGGATCTGTGTGGTTTGGTGGCAAATCAGCACCAGAAAGTGTCAACAACAGCATGAAACTGTGTGTTTTATCCTTATGCGTCTGTTTGTTGTATGCTATGTATCAGTATTCAACAGCTTCTCTGGATTGTCCTAATATGACAAACTCTACCATAGATTTCATGCACATTAAAAAAGGCTAAACATTTGCAAATATTTGGCCTGCAGGTCTTTTAAAAAAAAAAGCACTGTTGCTATTTCTTTCCAATCCCTCAATGTATAATATACATACAGTGTACCATATGTGATATGCTAATAAATTCTGAACACACGTTAAAATTATGCCGGCCTCTCCCAAAGCCCCAGTTCTCGCTGTTCCTCATCAATGCTTTCTGCTGAAACGTACGATTTGCAATATGCAGTTAATGAGTTGTTGAAGGCTGAGAATGAATCCCATTCTAGCCATAATTGTGTAAGGTTTCCCGAGGGGGCGACTGTGTGTGTGTGTGTGTGTGTGTGTGTGTGTGTGTGTGTGTGTGTGTGTGTGTGTGTGTGTGTGTGTGTGTGTGTGTGTGTGTGCGTGCGTGTGTGCGTGCGTGCGTGCAAGAGAAAGTTCTTTGCATGTGTACTTCAGCATGAATGTGTGTCTCTCTGCGTGTGCCTGACAGTGTGTGTGCGTGTGTGTGTGTGTGTGTGTGTGTGTGTGTGTGTGTGTGTGTGTGTGTGTGTGTGTGTGTGTGTGTGTGTGGGTGTGTGCTTGTCAGTGGAAACAGAAGCGTCTTTAATCTTCATTTGATGACTCTCACTCAGAGCAGAGAGGCTGCAAACACTGTAAGTAAAAGAAAGAAAGGAAGAAAGATAAATGGATGGAAGCAGCGTTGCGAAGGGCAGAGTGAGGAGAAATACAGACAGAGGGAGAGGAAGAGGAGTGACAAACCTCTCCATGATTGTGAGGAAGATGTTGTGGAGGAGATCTCGCCAGGAAAAGAGCCAGAGAGAGGGAAGAGCTGTTCTCACACAGACCTACTTCTGTCAGTCAGTCGAATGTCGCTAAACATTTAGCGAGAAGCTGCTGAGACACGCACACATATGCTCCACTAATACTTCACAATCAACAACAAATAGAAGAAGGAAAAACATTAGAAATTGTGCACATTGTGTGCAGGAGTGGTGATCAAACAATTCCAGGAGAGAGTCTCTAAATTGAACATGTTTACTATGACAACGAAAGGTAGGGAGCTCATCATGCTTGACAAGAAAGACATGCTACATCTTCTATAGGATTGTATGCACACACACACACACACACACACTGTACACGTGCACATACAACACACAAACAGAAATCACAGGGTACCCAATGCACACACAAACACACACTTTCACATTCCAGCACACCTTATCTGCCCCAGCAGTGTTGACTGACACTCTCCACTTGAGGAGATTAAGTGTGCTCATGCTGTGTCGGCACAGCTTGACGTCCATTTATCCTTAAAACTCATAGGAAGCATCTCCAAGAGCTCCGTGCCAATCACGTGCACACACACCACCCACCCATGTGCATGTTCCCCAATTTCCCCCTAGCGCACCTGCTACTTTATTATGACTGCTGTCACTGGAGAAAATAAAACCTGGTAGCTGCAGTTCTGCTTTTCTTCCCACTTGAATCAGATGTTTGCATGGTCACTGGGACCACTGGGACTGTGAAAGTAGGTAAAAAAAAAACCAGTGAAGATTCTCAGAAGATGAGGATTCTTTGCTCTGAAAAAACATTTTGTAGGTATGTGTTTTTTAAACAACATCAGCTGTGTGCCGTTTAATTGCCACGCAGAAAGAAGGAGTCTGTGGTGTTTGTGGTTTCAACAGCCGCAGATTTAACCAACACACTATAAATACATACAGGCCATCTGGGTACTTGCAGGGTACAGATAACTCGCTGGCAACTGCTGCTGGTCTCTTTATGCCTATCAACATTAGAATATTATTTATTTTTCTACCATTTTACAGTCTGCTGAGCTAATAATGGGACCAGGGTGGGCTACATGAGGAGCCCTTATGAAACCACTAAACAAGTAAGGGCCTAATTTGGGTATATATAACAACCATTTGTGTACTATTTGGTTATAAAAGTGATCTCACAGGTAGCCAGTCAAGTCAGGTTGATGGCAGCTGTGTGTTGGCTTTCTTGGATCTGTCCTGACCAAATGTGAGCTGGTTCTGGCAATGGGGCCATCTGGACCAGGTTCCCTTTGTGACATTTGGTTTTTGGTCATTTGATTACTTGTTGAAACGTACAATATCACAGAGGTGCTGCATTATCTTCTAGAGGGGTCCTGTGTCAAAATGTAGTATCAAAACCTTAAAGTGTTTAGTTTATGCTGTGATCGAATGGTCGATAACATTAAATAAAAGTTGTGTTTAATCAAATCACCCTAAACAACCTGGGGCCAGGTGATAGTACTTCAGTGTAGTAGTTCAGGTTGGTTTCTGTGTCTCTGGGCAAAATATAAAAAAGCTGCCATCTGTAGTGTGCTATGTGTACTGTACTTGATGGGAAGAGGCCCAACAAACAGGTTTATCCAGTCACAGTTCGAGACCAAATAGAGTGCTGCAGGAATGAGTCCTAAAAACTGGAAATGACTTCGCATCATAGACTGTATAGGTTCAGATTTTAATTTGGTTTTTCATTGCCTGAAATAAGGTCTGCGGTTCACACGGGCTTAAAACATTTTCACATCAGTAAATATTCCACATGGGAATTTGTTTAGGCTTTTACATGTCTTTAAAAAGGCAAAGTGGCAAAATGAAACTGAAAAGTTTGTCGGGGTTGTCACGCGAAATAATACAAGTTGGAAGTGTAGTGGCGGTGATGTAAAGTCATGCGACCTTGGTGCCCAACTTAAGCTTTTACTTCTGCCGATTATATTCATGCTTCCAAAATCATTTTGGAAAATTATCTTGATGAAAAAAACATGTAAGTACCATCGACGTTTGTTTGCCGCAGGAGGGAACCAGTGTGACGCTAGCTTCTGGGTTTGCCACACAAATCCGTTAACGTCACTCTGATTTGGCCAAAATATAGAGTTGCTGACTTGACCCAGTCAGCTATATTGACGATAGGTGTGGGCCTGTGTTGACACTCTGTATTGCAGATTCATTCATCCAGATTTACCCCACGTGCTGAGGATATTTGCCTACCTGGAATAGCTTTACAGTTGCCAACTGCGTCCTCGTTAGCTTCAAAATGGTGGACAGGTTTCCATCCTCTGCTGCCTTTTGGAAACACAATGTAGAGGCCTCTTGCATCATGCCAATTACAGACTCTAAGGACAAGACGTTTTATCTTACATGCATTTCTTTTTACAATATCATAAGATATGTCCAGATATTAATGGACTTGTGATAAGGCATTTACTCTGTAGATATGTGCCACGGAAAACTCACAAAAACTCCTTTTCAACAGTGGTTTTCCTTTTTACCAAATTGAAATTCCTAAACCCGCACAGAACCCAGATCATGGGCAACACTGTGAATACAGGTCGTAAAATCTTGCGTTGACTCATGACAGGAAAACAGAGGTTTCACTAGTTGCTTTGATGTGAAAGGGATGCTGCATGTGATGGAAGGAAGGTTCGACAGAAAGAGGAAGAGGGGGCAATAGGTAGGGGTGAGGTTAGTGAAGGGCGCTCCGCGAGACAGAATGATGAAAGGACCCTTCGAAGGACAGATGGGAATGAGATTCCCAAATCAATACCATCCAAGGGTGTTTTATTATTAACGCATACAGCGAGGAGCCCACGTTCGATGACTGCTCACCTGACTGCTCAGGCCCAAGACCCCTCACACACACACACACACACACACACACATTCCCCCTTTTACCTGTGCTTTCATCTCCCTTCTAACACTTCCACACACGTTGTGACATTTTATGTGACATTGGGAACCATCACAGTTCTCAAAACCTTTCGCTCACAACGGGAAACTGCCAAGCTTTGTACCGCTTTGAACCAAATGACAAGACATGTTCTTTTGAGAATGCACCATTTAATCACAATACCAGCTATCTTAAAATAACAGCGGCTGTTAGTGTAGATGAGTTCAACTCCTGTCTATGGCAACAGTTTGTATTTATTTTAACACTGGTAGCTTTATTATTGAGACGGTGCTACTGTTGGTGAGCCAGCAAGGCTGTAAAAATGTGCATACTGTAGCCCAACAAGAATGTATTTATTTATCCATTTAGTTTATTCGTTTATCTTTTTTACTGTGAGTTTCCTGGTGAAGCCTCTGAATTCAGAACAGAATGTGCACAGTTGTTTTTCTCTCAAGTTGGTTTGTTTTGCCATTATCTATTTGTTATTCTGACAGTAAACCAAACAGTTGCTCCGAAAATGAAAATGGGTTTTATGTACGGAGTAATAACCTAAATGGATTTCTCTCTCTCTCTCTCTCTCTCTCTCTCTCTCTCTCTCTCTCTCTCTCTCTCTCTCTCTCTCTCTCGGAGCCTACGGCCATTTATCTGCCAGTGTCTAATTATTCATTAGTGAACACAGAGAATAGAGGAATGGAAAACATAGTTGTGCTTTCACTGTAGTAAAAAAAAAACAGACTCTCACGCCTCCTTCTCTCAGTCTTTCTCACACTCTGGGGCCGCAGGGGTCAAAGGTCTAACATCAGTCATTTCAGCACTGTGATAAAAATGACTAAACAACAAACACACATAATGCCAACCACAGTGTCTACCTTCAGGTGCTGCTGTCTGCTGTTGTTTGGATCACACAACATGTGTAACTGATCAAAAGACACAAATACCGTTGAATCGGTGTTAATTAGGCAACAACGAGGCTAATCCTGTTTAGGTTTGGCAGAAGGGCTGCAATACTCTTTCTCAGTGCTTTGCACACAAGTGGCCAGCAGAGGACACTGTATATCCTGGAGCATGCAAATCAAAAAAACACCTGATGTGTGTAATGTATGTTTTCACACACACACACAAATAAACTAGGTCCTGTTTATCAAGCATTTGTTAATAAATGTAACTGAAGCAAACACATGAAAACTGTGGGTGTGTTTAAAACAAAATGCATACCCTGTACAGATGATGGTTCCGAGTGGGAATAAAGATTCTGTTTAAAACTCCACAATTCACAGCAATCCCCCATTAATACATGCAGCTCTATGGCCCCACTGTGTATTGGGTCTTACAGATGTCTGTCATGTACAATACAGTATTCTATAAGCAGCACTATAAGCCATTTGCTAGGCAAGACTGTCACCTAGTGGTGCTGTCTGTGTCGCACACAACTGCCTCAATATGAAGGGAGTGAACATCCTCCACTTAAGCAACCTCAACAGTAGCATTGGTGGTGATCATTTCATTTGAAATGATGGCTGTTCTGCTGGATGTCTACGGATTCTGCATAGCAATCCCAGCCAGACTGTCTTTCCACATTTTTCTCTTCTGTCATTTACATTTACACCCAGAACTTTACATCACTCGTGACATAATTTGATTAGACATGAGTGAAACACATGAGTTTATAGGAGGTAATATTAAAGATGTTTAACTCCAATATGTGTGTTTGACTGGCCCCGCTAAGAAATGATACACTGCATGAATGTATGTTCACTATAGATCTATGAATGTTCAGGGTAATTGACAGGATGCGAGTTATTAGTATAAAGAGTATTGTGTTTTTTAAGAAATCATTTATAATAACAATCAATGTTTCCGTGGCAGTAAGCAGCAAACTTGTAATTGTGCTGTTTGGTGTATTGTGGGCTCTCCTGCAGGTTTAAATGCTTCAGCTCTGCTGTCGCACACCTTCAGGGCCACGCGCTTTCTGCTCACCTCGTTCAGGCATTGCTGATTATACCGCTCAACCAATCAGCGTTAGGCGCTGGAACGCAGCAGTAGTTGGACAAACTGCTTGGTACTGACATTGGTTGACCTGCAGGTGGCGCCACTGCTCTTTGGAAATGGGGAGCTTTCTGTGGAGGAGGTAAACGTGACGTCATCTCTATACCAATATAAGCAGCGGGAAAAAAATATGACGTCCAGTGGGACATCGTTATTTACAGAATAGTGTTATTTAGACATTTTATTGGGGGCAGGATTCATAGAGGATTTGTAGGTTTCACCAAAACATGTCTAGGTCGGTTTCTTCCCTCCCATAAAACCCTGTATGGTAAGGTCCAATTATTTCCTTATGATACACTTATGCACGTTTCAACCTTTTATATTTGGTCATGTGAAAATAAATAAAGCATTACTTCTAAACGAAAAATGTGTCTAGGTTTGAATTCATTCACCAGTCGACGTGTCTTATACTGAAATGAATGAGCTCAAACTTTACACTTTTTTACTTTACTTGTTTCTGGATTGTCACTGAACTATATTGGATTTGTTTTGTACAATCAACTACTTTATAATAAGGGGTTTATCTGATCTAATAATGAATACGTCATGATTAGATTTTTCATTTTTTTAATGGACAGCCCACAAACCAAAAAGGACTATGGAGCTGTGACTGGTCCGTCATAAAAAGTCAATATTTCACTACACACAGCCACTCGTGTCAACGTCTATTTACAGTCGCTATAATATGTATGAAACATCAGGTTAAGATGACAAGGAAGACATTTAAAATCGATTCTGCAGTGAACAGATCTTTTATGAAACGATGTTGTGACAAAACAAAGCGCACTTTATGAAATGTGTGTGCAATGTGTTTTACTCCGATTTAAGTCATCCGTGTGCTGTTGACACTGCTACAAAACCTTCATAATATATCAGCATGTTATTTTTGTTTGTCTACTTGACTTGCGATTCTGTAGAATGCAGATTGTTTCTATTGTATTTATTTAGCAAGAACAGACAATACTCCAGTCAGTAAAAAGGAATGCATGCGTAATTTTGGTGAAAAGATATATTCTGTCTTTCTCAAAATTGTTTTATTATCTGAAACGCAGGCTACCTTTTATTCCCATGATTTATACACACCTGCCGGCAGACCTTTGTGGATTTACTGTCTAAAAATATTCTAATGTTTTGATGTTTGGTTGCACAAACAAGTTTTACCCACCAGAGGCCAAAACACTGACACATTTGGAAGGTTTTCAGTTTGTGCATCGAGGCCGTAACAACACGCCTTGTTCTTCATGCTCCCTTCACAAATGAAAATGTGTAACACGTGGATGATCTCAACACAAAATGATGATACTTTTCCACTTTCTTTAAAATAACATTTATTTCCAGCATATTCATACAATGTGACAGCACAGCTTGTAACATTTGAAGATGAACTGACTTGATCCAGCACTTTGTCACAAAATATTAGAGCCGACTAAAGGATAAAGGAAAAGTCAAACGTAGCAGAGCGTTCCATATTACCAAATGCAATATATAATACAGGCAGTCGGAAATGAGCTAAAGAAATATGTGAGATAAGTGAAATGATACATGAGAATAAAAAGGGATGGCATTTACACATCATTAGTTAAACTTGTACATCAGGAAATGGGGTTAATATCTGTATAATCTACATGTTATATTTAACTTAATTTTGCTTCATTTAATATTTCATAAGTGTGTGAGAGAAATGCTTATTTTAAGTTTTATCTTGAATCTCATGTGCACTTAAGTTTCACCAACCAGCTGAAAAAAATGATAGAAAACTGATAAATCATGTCATTGTGTCTTCATTTTATTTTATATCCTGCAGAATTGAGATAACAATCAGTAATAAAAGCATGTGTATATATTCTAGCCTTTTGTGCAACTGGGTTTACTTTTTTAACTTTCCCAGCTTTATTGTGGATGTATTTTGGAATCTATAAATATATTTTCAGCTTCCGGTTATTTTATTGATCAGGTTCATGAATGTCATCCAATCTTTCTTAGACAAACATATAAAATTATTTTTTGAAAATTACACATAAGTGAGTTTATTATTTTTTATTTTTTTTAATTTTTTACCTCTCGGACCTTTTAACTACAAGCCAGACAATCCTATTATTTACAGCAGCCTGCAGCCAAAACACATCACAGATTTTCGCCAAAACATTCAACACTTGTGGCTACAAATACAATGCAATATGTCTGTTTGGTCAGTCCAGCAGCCTCACGGTTTTTCCGGCGTGTTGTTGACCAAAGGCCCGTACAGGCCGCTGGAATAGCCTTGCTCCTTGTGTAACATTGTCCTGTCCCTTATCAGGTCGCTAAAGGCATAGTCCATCGGGGGTCTGAAGCCCAGGGTGGGCATCAACCCGGTGGTGGAGTAAGGCGTCATGAAGGCCAGTCCCCGGCTGTGCGCAGAGTAGGCCAGCCGCAGCGGGTTCAGTCCCAGGTGGGTGCCCAGAGGATAGGTGCTGGGGTCGGCGAAGTGCGGGGAGTTTGGCTGGAGGGGAGAGAACGCAGAGCGGTTGCTGAGCGTCATGGCTCCGGGCAACATGGGCCTCGTCGGGGCGGTCGTGGATGCGGAGGACGGGGGAGGCTGCTGCGCGTTTTGGAGCACCCTCTCGGCCGTCCATGTCTCACCTGTCCCGGCCTTGTTGGAGCCCTGCGCGCCGCTGTTGTTGAGTATCTGCTCAATGGCCTGCACCACGTCCTTACCGCAGCCCTGCAGGACGAGCTCCAGGACGCTGCGCTTGTGGCTCGGGAACACTCGGGTCAGGATGTCGATGGCGTTCATGTGCCGGGAGGCCGCAGAGGACGGGGACGGCTCCTGCTCATCCTTGTCGGTCTCAGAGCCAGAATCAGAGCCGAGGGAGCTGACGGACCGAGGAGTTTCCCCTCCGTCTTTTAAAGGCTTAGACACCGGTGAGCTTATGAAAGACTCGCTGTCTCCGTTCTCAGAACCCGAGCCCCCATGTCGACCGTCCGGGGAAGAGATGCCCGGGGCCGAGTCACTTTCGGTGGACGCGGGTTTCCCCACGTTCTGCTGAGAAGTGGCGGATACGGACAGCTGGCTCTTTGGAAACAGCTCGTACTTCTGGATACTTGAATCTGTTGACACATTCAGAACATCACAGTGGGTAAGATGGGGGGGCAACATGTGAACATTACAGTAGGCCGAGTTAACTCGATAGAGAGTCAAATCCTGTGAATGAATCAGCAACAGAACAAGTCGGGAAATAAACACTTAAAACACCTATTAAACATTAGGCTTCAGTACAAACATCACCGGGTCAGTCTCAACATAAAACACACATTTGAATATGCCAAACAAAAAATCACTATCTTCTCATCAGGTGTCTCTTGGCATCCATATAGCAAGCTCAATAAAATAAGACTATAACAGTTTCATATAAATGGACGGAATAATCAACAATATTGAGGCGTTTGTGTTACTTGAGATAGCCAATTTACACTTCACTTATTTCCCCTTTTCTTTTGCCAGTGGCATAACTGACGCCTGTAGTTTTTTTACACTTCTCCTGCTCAAAGAAAAATAATAACAACGAAGACCTGCGCTTCTTATTCTTAATGCTTCCGCGGCTGCTCCACTCACCTGAGTTCATGTCGCTGTTGACACAGGTAAACACCTCGTAGCTTGGACGCGGTGGGATGATGCCGTTGGCGGCGGCCAGTGCGAGTCCCTCCGCCGTGCCGTAGAGCAGCTGCAGCTCTCGCGCCTCGTTCTCCTCTTGCGCCTGCTGCCGCCGCAGCGCCACTTGCGCCGCCATCACCCGCTGCCTCTCGGCGATCAGAGTGCACTTGGCGCACATACAGTCCTTCCAGCGGCAGTAGCGCTTGTGGCCCTTCAGCGCGGACACCACGCCGTGGTTCCTGCAGCGGGCACACTTCGGGGTGCGCGGGTACTTGTCCGTGGCGCGCAGGATGAGCGGAGGGCCGCGCATAAGGGTCCCGGCCATGGACATCGGGATGGAGGCTATCGCTGCGGCTGCAGCCGAGTGGATTTGAGAGGCAGAGGAGACTGTGGGGAGCTCCTGTCTCAGATCCATGCCCTTTGTTCCTCACTGATGTAACTGAAATAACAAGAAAACGGCTTTCTTCTGAACGATCTGTTTTAGTTGTACTAGTTGTGAGCCGTTCACATCTGCTCAGCGGGTCATCTCTGGGCAAATGGTAAAGTCAACGATGTCGCTCTATTGAGGATACTATCGTGCAAAAAAAAAGCTAGGATCGAAACTCTAATGTAAACTGTGCATGGAGTCTGCAGAAGAAGCAAAAATACTAAGATACTGTCGAGTTTAAATCCGAAAAGTTGCAGGAGCCGAGAGGAGCGACCATTCCTTCCCGGTAGAAAGTTTAAACTGTCCAGGAGGAGCTGAGGTTGCTACTCACCGCAGCCTGAGACACTAACTTCCTCCAGAGATCGTCAGTGGATACAGATCCCTCTCTCCCCTCTCTATTGTTGCTCCTACGTTTTCATTAGACAAATTTGACAACAATGTGGCGTCTGTCATTGGCCAAAGGAGGAAGGCGCAATCTGATTGGCTTGCCTCTTTTTTTCAACTGTGTCCACCTGAGTTCTTATTCCAAATATCAAGTGTTAAGAATCTGAAGGGAGTTCCCGGAAAGCTAAAATCGTTGCTGTGTATTTCCAAAAAAGATTTTTATAGATTCAAAACAATAGCCTCTATTATTTCATTTATTCAGCTTTATAATGGGCCGATATGCTGCCAAACAGGACACTACAAACATAAATCATAGCCCTGAAATGAGGGGAAATGCTCATCCCTTCCAACCACTTTCTGTTTATTTCTCAAGAAATATTCTGTATCATTTGACGACATGGTTGTTAGAGAAATCTCGAGTGTTATTACAATTATTACAGACAGGAATGATAGTCCTCAAAATAGAGATGATGCGTAATCTCATCAACCTGGAAGGTAAGTATCATTTATTTTATTGATTCACGAGGAAGCGAAATTTGATATGTTACAAAAAGTCTATATTTGAAGAGGGTTATTGACTGCAGACAGTGAAGTTATCGGTTAACTTGCACGGTTCACTCGGCTGCAGGAAAAGTGTGAAAAGAGTGTTTGACCCTGTCCAAATTATAACCTCGTCTCGTGGTCGCTACACTAGCCTTCATTTAATTAAATCAATTTGACATTGTAATTGATATAATATTTGTTTCATGAAGTTTATTGATGAAGACAAACTAAATCTGCTTCGTTTGACATATCATTTTGGATGTAGCCTATCGGGCTCTATAATATTTGGACATATTATTTGGAGATATAAATCAAAAACCTTTTCCTTTGTATGGAGTCATTGATGAAAGGAGCATCAAACCACAGGTGTGTCGTTATTTCGTTTCCCAAATGTAACGTGACAATGTCTCAAATGAAACTAATCCATAATAACGAGTATGCGCATCGATAAGAAATTTTACAAACAAAAAAATTATTTTGTCAAATTTTTCGATTTCTCTCTAATCAGTCTGCCGTGGGCCGTGTCCCACAATAAAACACTTGCTTTTATCAAATGTGTTTGCTCCGATTTTGCGCGTGAGTGTACACGTGCTATTATTTAATTAATTACAGAAATAAAAAAAATTAAAAATTGCATTTAATTTACAGGCAGATTCCTCGAAATAATTGGTTGTTATTTTAGAAAGATTATATTATATATATATTTTCTAAGCTTAACTTTGATCCTTATTTATTCTCAGCTAAACATAAAGCAACATCACACAGCCCATACAACAATCCAAATTAGGAATTGAAATATATTATTGTAATAATAATAATATTGTTGTTATTATTATTATTAATAGTAGTTTTATGTTGTCATCATTATTGACAACAAAAATACGAAAGTCTATAGGTAATCATGAATTACTCTACTTTGACATAATACATTTTTTTTTTTGTTAAAGTATCCTACTCCCTCTTTTTATTATTAAAAAAATAACTGGATTTGAAAATAATTTCCCTCTGACTTCATGAAACTCGATAGAATTAGCGTTTTTCACGGGCTGGTGTGTCGTGCCCCCATCGCTTCCCCACTAAGTGACGGACGATAATACTGTAATGCTTCCGGAGATTTGAGAAGTCCGCGACGCGCAGAGCTACAAAAGGGCAACTCTGCGGAAACCACCTGCTTCCTCACCTGTTCACTCAGGAGAAAACGCATGCAGGTATTTGAATTCAGATTAAAAAGTTATAGATGTTGTTTTCCTTCTTTTTTTTTTTTTAAATCAATAATTGTCAGTCCCTTTGAGGATGATAACAACAGTCTTAGTGGAGAACAACAACTTGAAAGCGGATGAAGAAAGAAATGGCTGCTCGGCGATGAGCAGCAGCAGCAGCAGCAGCAGCATCGAGTGTGTGCAGCCCTGCCTCTCTCCCCTCCCAGGCTCATTGTTTACTTTCTGAATCACTGTAAGCAAATGCCATCTGTTTCCCTCGCCGCTGTCATCTGCACCTTAATTACCTAGCCACCAGGCTAATAGAGACGATATTAAAACTACATCTTTTTGACATTCAAAGTAATTATCTGCATCTCACTCGCCTGTCCTGCGTGGTACAGTGATAGTAGCGAACTGCAGAGAAGGCCTGGCGCTCATTGGAGAGATAACAGCTTATAGGCTTAAAACGAATAATATAAAAAAAATATAGCAGCCTGCTTTTCTCATTAGTCCGACTGCTCAGGGTGTTACAGGCCGAGAAAGAACTAAAGAGAACAGTTAAAGACGACTGACTGGAAGTTCCTGAAACTTGAGATTTATCAGCTCTTACCATCACATTTTATTGTTAATAAGAGTGGATTTGAAGTGACAATTAGGCTGCTTGGTTCGAACAGGTGTTAATTGAGCCATATGTGTCCGTAGAGCACCATCAGTGCTCAGTGTTGAATATGATCACAAGTGAATTCATCCTGAAGTCTGGAGACAAATCACTGATTTCATCCAAAAGCGTACAAACGTTGCTGCTTTCGGCCTGTTAATCGTTCTAGTTTGGCTGCAGCATAACGGAAAGTTCATTTTGGAGAAATATGCATTATGATAGGGATTATGTTCGCTATTATTCCTCCTGGCCCAATTAAAAATGCCCCCCGCGCAATTAAAAGTGACTGTGAGCACTTAGAAAATCCAACATTCTTTTAACCACTTCATTAGGCCTATGCATAAAAAAAAACCGTGCGATGCCTTCATTTCTTTCAGGAAGGCTACAGACGAGTGGGTTTTTAACACCCTGTTAAGATCACAACAAAGGCCATGCTTGACCCAACATATGTAGCAGCATGTTTCCGCTGCCCCTGCACCCCGGTGCGGCTTTCTAGCGGCCTCTCCCACTACCGCTGCCCCGCCTGCAGCCCGGCTGGGCCCGGATCCCCTCCCGCGCTCTCCCGCTGCAGCAGCCGGCTCCGTCCTCTGTCACACAGAGGCAGAGGTTAGAGTAGCAGTTAGACAAGGGGCCGCGGAGAAAAGAAACGCACGGGGTTTTTCCACAGAAGTATTTACACGCTTGACGGGCACACACGGTGAAGGCCCGGGCTTACAGACAAGAGGCTGTTAACCTGCCACTTCACACCAGCTCCACTGCGCCGGGGAAGTGGATCAAGCTAAATGCATTCCTGTGAGGGCAGAGTCAGGGGAGCAGTGGACACATATAAAACACATTGTTGGGGGTGTGTGTGTGTGGGGGGGGGGGGGGGGGGTGTGTGTGTGGGGGGGGGGGGTTATAACTCTCTTTCCACGCTGTCATACAACAGTGACATAACTTAAAGCTTTACAATAGTGCTGATTTTTATATTGGGGTATGATGACCCGCATAGTATTATTTTCAATGAGGTCTGAAATTCATTGTCAATATTTAAACGAATTCTGGGAGATGTATTCAGGATCCTATTTGAGTACCAGCAAATTAACATTCTCCAGCAGCCTGCAGGTCCTGTAATCAAAATGTAAGTAATTACAAAAGCAATATCAGCAAAACATCAAGAGTGTGTATTCTGCATATACATTTTGAGATTATATTATTCAATATTATATTACTATTTGAACACTATTCATTGTTTCTGGGATGAGATGGAGCTGAGATTTTGACTACTTGGTGTGATCTGCAACAGTCCATCATGTTTTATAAACTCAGCAACGTAAAAACACCTGCCATAGTGGAGTAAAAACAAGTAGCATAACATGGAAGTATTGAGTAAACGATGTGCACTTGAGCCCAGTAATTGAGTACATTTACTTATTCACATCCCACCACTGGAGGAAAAAAACCTCAAAAGATTCTCCAGAGTGTTTTTATGGCTCTCAGCCGTGCAGAAGTCACAAAGACAAACAGCCATATAAGCTAAATTACAGCAGGATTGGCTGAGGCCATGTGCTGCAAACATTCGAGCTGAAGAGGCAGAGAGAGGTCTCTCAAGCATCACTCTTCACCCGCTAGAATAACACTTATTTGTAAATGGGGGATAACCCCGCCATGGCGTATGAATATTTCAAAGATTTGAAGGGTCGCTCTCTGCCAAAGCTGTTGGCCAGCACTCAGGCCCCCCCCCCCCCCCCCCTCCTCCTGCTCCTCTCTCTCTCTCTCTCTCTCTCTCTCTCTCTCACACACACACACACACACACTCTCACACGCACGCACACACACACACAGAAAAAAATACCGTTTTTGTGCCCCCAAGGTAGGTTGGCATGGATTATCTTTGTTTAATGAATGGGCTACAAGTGTTCATCAACAAGCCGAGATTATTGGGCTCACTCGCTCTCCCTTCTGCAAGCCATAGTGGCATATAACTCTGGTGTGTGTGTGTGTGTGTGTGTGTGTGTGTGTGTGTGTGTGTGTGTGTGTGTGTGTGTGTGTGTGTGTGTGTGTGTGTATGTGTGTGTGTGTGTTAGAGAGAGAGAGAGAAAAAGACAGAGACAGACCTACACACTGCAGCCAATTAAAATGCACTCTCCCCTGCTCTATCCCTCCACATCTGCCTCCTTTTCTCCACCAACGAATGGCGCAGAAAAGAAGGAAGCTCATGAATAGGCGCTCATTGAGATCACAGATGGAGTATGGCTTTCTTTTTGCTAGAAATTTGAGAAACACCATTGTCCCCAATCAAAACTCAATGTGTTCGCCTACAATGGTGCCGGCTTTGAGCTCCGCCGCTTCAATTGGCCTTGTTTTTGAAACTTGAAGTGTTCAGCACAAAGACTTGGCCCTCCTAGATGTCACGACCGCTTCGCTTCAGAGTGTGTGTGTGTGTGTGTGTGTTTGTGACTATGTGCGCTCAGAAAAAGAAAAAAAAACACAATTAATATGAAGCTGTAATTACTCCCCTTCACGCCACTGCACCCATTCAGGACCCCACTGGCCCATTTATTACTTTATCCCATGTGGCTGATAATCCGAATGCCACAGGTTTTTATAAAACCTCTGCCGCGCGGTGAGGAGACGGATCTGGATGTGTGCGCGAGGAACATATATATACGTATATATATATACGTATATATGTATATGTATATGTATATATATGTGTGTAAAGCAACAAGTTGACAGAGGTCGAGGGCTGCAGTGATAACATTATAGGCAAAAGAAAAGTTAAATACCGATTAGATAATATATTACGACCGTTTCATGGTTTTAACTTTTTAATAGTTTCGGATTTATTAGTGCATTCATATTTAGATTTAGTAGGCTAATGGACCTAACGGCTCACAGTTCGGGTATAGTTGGTGTAATCATCTATTAACCTTGTAAATTAATTATAAGCCTTTATCGAATACCTTATTTATATGAAATTATATTTATTAACAAAATCAGCATTCACCTTTTTCACTTTCAGACGTGAAAAATGAAATGAATACATACATTTAGATTATTATTTTGTTTTAGAAATATCACTAAATGCAAAATTTGCTTTACTAAATTGTCTTTCATTTTGTTTTCATTTTTTGTATCTGAAACCTTTTTCTACAGCTCCTCTACCGTTCACACAACATTTAAAAGTATTTACTGAGACCAGGTGCCACAGCAGAGATGCGCTCTCTCCACATCAGCGCCCCCTGGTAGCCCACAGTCCGCACCAACACAACCAGCACAACCAGCAGCATGTATGCGGTCACATTAAATTCACATTGTCGTTATTTTAGAAGTCCTACTGAATACATACAATACATTTTCTCTCTGAACAATGTTTCATTTCATCACATATGAACGGTGCTGATTGAAGATGCATTTTAAAGTCCAAACGAATCATTAAACTATTATATCGTCAGCACAGACAGCACCCTAAAATTATTTCTGATTTTTTTCCCCCACATAAATTCTCCACTGCAGACTGAAATTCTTACTTATAAAATGTCATATTCTTTGGTCTGTCTGCAAAGAAAAAATGAAAAGGAGAGATTTAATTGGTCAGTTGACCCTCATGACGGCAATTTAGGATAACCTTAAACACACACACACACACACGCACAAAGTGTGTGAGGACATATTCCTTGATAGCATTTAAATATGAAAACTTGTTTTCGTTGAAAAGAAAGAAGTGAAATCCTGGATTCAGGATAATATGGCTTCGCATCAAAATAAATCCTGATTAATTTGCCGGTTTGTTTTTGAATGAGAAAGAATACCGACAGCACGACGGAGAATCCACAGGTCTGCATGACCGATACAATCTTAAAGTAAGTAATCATTAAAAGATGTTAACCCAATAAAACTGTGTTGACCTCCAGAGCCATCAGACAGCAGAGAGACACAAGGTGGACAGTT
Organism: Pholis gunnellus; assembly: GCF_910591455.1. Classification (NCBI taxonomy): domain Eukaryota; kingdom Metazoa; phylum Chordata; class Actinopteri; order Perciformes; family Pholidae; genus Pholis; species Pholis gunnellus. The sequence goes on from NC_136530.1 coordinate 8,419,716, forward strand.
TGCTGCTCAAACTGCACTGTGTGTATTACTCCGGTTATATATTAAGAGGAAAGAAGAACAAGTTTTAACAGTTACAATAATTAAATCAATTATTTGTTTGCCTATACCTGTTAAATGGCGTTTGTTGTAAGTATTTTTTCTGGCTATTTATTTGTTGATTGATTGATTACGGCCTGTATTTTGTTTATTGGGGGGGGGGGGGGGGGGTTGCTCTCTTACAATGAGTGTGCATGGTTAATAAAGCATTACAAAAAGGATCCGGGCCCGCACCTTTACGCCTTTAAAGAAATCCCGACCCATTTCCAGGCCAGATTTTTTTTTTAATCAGATTGGTTACATGGCTGCAAGGAAAACGTGTTTTGTTTTTCCAAGATAAAAAGCCGAAGTCTCTCCATGTCTATTGTGTCATTAACAAACAGTACTGTGAACGGAGAGAGACAGAGAGGCAGAGATGACCCTCCCTTTGTGCCCACCCAACAGTTTAAGCTGCATAGATTCTGTTTCTTTGGGCAGGGCCGGCGTCTCTGAGAAAGTAAACTTGGGGTGACCCTCCAGGTTAGGCCAGTCTGGGATACAGGCGGGGATTCTGTGATTCAAGGAGCCGCCGTGCTCGGAGATCTCAGTTGTACCCACTTCAAAAGGAGGGAGGAGAGATCACTTGTGTCAGGAATTTTGTTCCCTCGCCAGTGGGCTGCATTCTTGACCCCGGCGGAGCTGGTTAAACATCATGGACGCTTTCCTCTTTTGTCATCGGAGAATCAAGACAGCAACCTGATGTTGCCACCACTGAATCTGTGTCAGGGGAGCCGGCAGAGTAAGCTCATTACCACACAGACACTTTCTCATCCCCCTGTGTCACATTTAAGGGGTGCTGCTTGGAAGGCGCTGATTAAGACATCCTGCCCAAGTTTGACTAATATGTCAGGAAAAAAAATGTTGTGCCTTCTACTTTATAAAAGAAAAAGGAACTAAATTATCAAAGTCAAAAATGAATGAAGAAAAAGCAAAGGCTTAAAAGCAAATTGGTTTAAAATGTGAGAAGATTTTTAAAGGATGCTTCATCATCTTTTTAAAAAAACGGAAAACTTGACATGAAGAAGAGAGTCCATGGCATTCAAAATCTGTTTATTTGTCATGATGACACTGAATATGTATGGTAATTTTTTTATGATTAATTTACTTGTAATAGTGCTACTGGAGGCCCACAAACTGATCTCATGTGTGACGGGAAATTATTACATGTTTTATTATATATTACGAATAATTAAATTATAAATCAGTGCTGTATTCAAACTTTGAAACCCCCCCCCCCGCAAAAAAGTATTTATCTAACAAGTTGACAAACAACTGTCATAAACGACATAATTCCTTCCCTAACAGTTAAAAAGCCGATGACTTTCCCCCAGTGAAACAAAAACAACTCGTGACAAGTTTGGTCAGGAATCAGAGGAATATCATTATGTCTCATTGGCAACTCCGACCGTATCACCATCATCAGCTGCAGCGGCACAGAGGGACGTGCCTGTGCACATCACGCTCAAAAGGCTGCGTGATAGAAACTGTAATCTCACACTTGAGAGGAGCTGCACTATGCAGGCTACACTGTTCCCCGAGGAAGAAAGACACACTCTGACAGACGAGCAGAGGTGCACCTGTCTGTCTCCTGCAGAAACGCACCGGGCTTCACGCTCACTGAGCTCCCCGCCCTGCTCCGACCTCGCCCTCGCCCCGAGCTGCACCTGTGTCGGTGACACGCGCGCGCACGCACGCACACTGCGCCAATACAAATGTCATCCACGGACATTTTGCCCTTAGAGCTTCAGCAAAACGTTAATACTCCAGCTCTCACGCATCAAACTCAAAGTTCTCCTCACCGACCTGTTTGATAGAATTGAGGCACTTTACATATGTCATATTTAGGGAGGAAAGTCAAAGTCATTTTTCACTTTTAAAGCTCAGTTAGAATACATGTTTCTATCTCGGGCTTTTCTTCAGGATGGATGTAGACAAAGTTGTGATGGACAAACATTTGCGACCCACCGTTTGATTGTCTGTCATTGTAGCTGAACGACCACTGAGGGATATTTGAACTGTTACCTGTTGTGTCTTCTTGCTGCTGTTGCAGTGAACGCTGTTCATCCCTCCATCATTCCTACAGCACAGCCAGAGTCATCTGTGGCTCTCACGGGGAATCTCTGATAAGGCTGCGAAATTTGCCACAATGCATAGATCTCATGGACAAAGTCAATGCTAAAGAAAATTAAATATCTGTATTATTCTTACAGTTCTTCTTACAGTTCTTCTTTCAAAACTTTTAGGGACTTGCTTTCAAGTTTTAAGGGCATTACCGAGGCAAACCTAAGTCTTAACAACAAAAAGTGTTTTAATTTCCTTGAACAAATATCAATAGTTGAAAATATATTGTTATATATATATTTTTCTCACACCTTGTCTCACAACAACGGTTGAACACAACTTGCTAAATCTTTTTTAATTAAGAGAAAGAGAGACAGAATTTGTCCTGCAGTGTTTCTGTCTCACTCTCTCTGTCAGTGCCTGAAGCAACGAGTCTTGTCTGGTCAAACCCAGGGAAGTTTGGCTGGCTGAGCACATCAGGTCGACTCATTCCTCGCGTGAGAAACCAGACGAACCCATGGCGCTGTGTGTATTACACAAGTAGCCCCAGTGATTCATAACTTGCATTACCAAAGACAACTACATGGCTAAGTTAGACCTTTTAAAACAATTTGAGAGTCATATTTTCCCACAATGAACACCATAGGATTTGATGGCATTATTCACAGAGAGGTTGACGAGATAATTGTCTGTTGCACCCGCACGATTAAGGCGAAGCTCACAGAACTCCCGTTTGGAAGAAGACAAACTCAAAACAGCTTGAACAGACTTGGTTTGCTCTCCAGTTATCGTCTTAAGAAGATTTAAACTACTCTGGGACCAAACAGGGTCTTACATCGTTCCCCCAAAGAGACAGAGTTCAGTATTGCAGTCAGGTAAAGTCTGTTCTAAAGAAGCCAGAGTTTACATCCACTAAAGTCTGACTTTGACTTGTGTAAGAGATTATAGTTGTACAATGATTTAGGAAAGGCCCATCGATTCATTTCACGACTAATAGCTCCTCGTTATGCAACATTTCAATATCAATTTAAAAGACCGACACCAACTTTGTTTTGTAATGAGTGTTTCTGCTTGACCTTTCCCGTATCACAGCACGAATGAATATACTACACTCTAGCAATCCCTCCCCAGTCTGACAACTCTTGATCTGCATTAATTACATATTCTTTTTTTCCTGAAGCAGCTTGTTCGTGACGCTCGCTCTCTGCTGGGGTTCTCAAACTTTGCCTTTAGCTGACAGAGGAGCCCTGATACAGATGGAGGGCTAAGCCTGTGTGATCTCTCCTCGCTGAAGGCAGGAAATTAGCTGCAGTGTGACTGATATTACCAGGTGGCGCGTGACTGAGAATATTAAAACATTGCAAAAGGTCTCTCGGCGGCAACAGAGATGTGAGGATGCAGATCTAAAATTTTGGCATCTGTAAAAACGGACTCTGGACAACCTGGGCAGCGTGTTCCGGTTTTCTTGATTATAATCAAACTTGCATAAAACAGCTCAAACATGATTAAGAAGTTGAACATGAACGCCGCACATTAAGATATCTAGCAGCCTGTTTAACACAAGGACCTTTGTGATTTACTTCCTTTTGACTCCGGCTTTGGCTCCTGGTGTCTCACCAGTTTAAAGCAGCCACAACGTTTGTGGTGACAGATTTTAAAGCTCCCAAAGACATCTGAAATCTCTAACTGAGATTTGTTTAAAGAAACAGCTTTGTTAAATTCATTAATAATCATCCAATAATAAATTATTAAATAATTATTATGTTATAATACCCCCCACGATGCAGAAATTGATTGATTTGCAAAGTTTAATATAAAAACCGATGATTTTCCATTTACTCTGAATATTTATAGGCCCTCCATCACAAATCTTTGCATAACTTGAGAGAATTAAGAAGTAAAAAAAGAAAAAATCACGTTTCAATATTTTGTGTGTGTGTGTGTGTGTGTGTGTGTGTGTGTGTGTGTGTGTGTGTGTGTGTGTGTGTGTGTCAGGACGTGTTTCAACAGATTTCCGGGCAAGACGAATTGATGTTCATATTCATATATTTTATATAATGTATATCAAACTAAAACTAATACAGCATCAAACTTAAAAAGGATCAAGAGAAAAAAAAATAAAAAACAACTGAAAACTGAGCAATCCGCTGGCTTGTGGAGCAGTGGGTGTTAAAACCAGGGGGAGCGGAGACTGAGGGGGCTTCTCATGTGCAGATGCTGCAGGCGTTCCCATCACGTCTCACCCCCGCGGCTGACAGCAGACGGAGGGATGCAGGGGTGGAAGATGGAGGGGGGGGGGGGACAGAAAGTGGAGTTTGGGAAGGTTAAGGGAGGAAATACAGGTGTAGATGAAACCGCCCTGACTTCTGCCGGGCAACATCTCTTCTTGCTTTTTATTTTATTTCCATTTTTTTTTTTTTTTTTAGCATTTTTCGATTTCAAACACACAAAAAAACATGTTCTAAAAAAGCAGCCTTGGTGTGTTGAATGTGGACACAAGGGGAACAAGTCCATGTTTTTTGTTTTTTTTATTATTTTCCTGTGACAAAGATTTGTCTTCTCAGTCTCTCCATTCTGTTATCGTACTGTGTTGTGTTGTCGGGAACGTGAAGTTGTGGAACGAGAGAGAGTAGGAGCGAAGGAGAGAGACAGAGAGAGAGAAGGAGAGAGAGAGAGAGAGAGAGAGAGAGAGAGAGAGAGAGAGAGAGAGAGAGAGAGAGAGAGAGAGAGAGAGAGAGAGAGAGAGAGAGAGAAAGAGAGACAGAGAGAGAAAGAGAGAAAGAGAGAAGGAGAGAGAGAGAAGGAGAGAGAGAGAGAGAGAGAGGGAGGTTTGGGGGAGGTGAATGTTTGGCTGTGTGCTTGTGATACTGTCTTTGCTCCTCTGTGCAACACGTGTACACTAGGCATTCATGTGCCACGACCAGGCCGAGGGCAGAGAAGCTTACTTGCACTTGTGTGTCACTGGACGTGCATGCCAGTGTGTTTATGTACGTCTGAGAGGATTGGTTATGTGTGTGTGTGTTGGTGTGTGTGTGTGTGTGTGTGTGTGGTGTAGGCCCGGACTGGTGGGGCCCATGCTCGGTGACTAGTGTGTGTCCAGCCAGTTTATCAGTCAGTCGGTCCTCTCAGGTACCAGAGGGCCAGTTCCTATTCTTTAGCCTCCAGGAAGAGCGTCTCCTGCGGAAACAGCTTGGTCTCCAGCAGAGTCGACCCTGAATCCATCTGGGTGATCTGAGAAGAGACAATACAGGGAATATATCAGACCACCGGCAATCAAACTTCTTAATACTGGGGCTGTAACTAATGATTAGTTTCAATATCATCAGACACGTATTTCTCTCACTTCATTGATGAATCATTCATTCAGTCAATAAACATCAGAAAGTAGTGAAAAATGCCCATCACGACCAACAGCCCATAAACCAAAAATATTAAATGTACAAATGGTATAAAACAGAAAAGCAGCAAATCCTCACAGGAGGAAGCAGAACCAGCAAATGTTTAGTTTTTATATAAAAGAGAGAAAAAAAGAAAAAAAACATCAAAGTTGTTTGCAAAAATGTTTCTGCCAACGGACTAATCCATCAATTGACTTACTGTTTCCTCACTGCTAAACGCCTTTTATTTTTCTTCTGTTTCAGCCTCCACACTCAGCTGCTATTTGTGAAGAGGAGATTTTAACCAAAGTGGATAAATACTGTACGACAAACCTTTATAGTCTACAGGCCTAAGACACACAAGCAGGTTTTTAAGTCTCCGGGTTAACCCTAAAATATTAACTTCTTAAATGTCGTTCTCAGATTTATCCATACTTGTGTGGACGAGACCTCAGTCATTCTGCACTACTGAAATCCTTTACCGTATATCTCACTATATATGCCCTGCAATCCAGACAGGAGAACAGTGTAGCTTTACTGCTGAGTTCATTGAATGTGTGTGTGTGTAAGTAAGTAAGAGAGTGTGTATTATTCTAACTTCATGTTTTAAAAGAAAGTCAAGGCAGTAATCTGAGCAGCTAGAGCTTCGTTTCCCTAAGAGGGCCATCAGGTTTGTTTTCTTAAAAAGGCTCCAATCCAGAACAAACTGATGAACGTTACAGGACGGGAGAAAGTGTGTGTTGTATCTGGTTGGTTAGTGTGTGTGTGTGTGTGTGTGTGTGTGAGAGCAAGAGTAGTGGTGATTCAGAGGACAACTGTGTGTTTTTAAAGGCTAATAATGCCTTATTTCAGCTGTGACAAAGGTCAAAGAGAAACGTAGAGGAGAGAAACATTTATGTGCGTTCAATGCTCTGCACGACAGCTATTGTCTAAAAGCGGAGGAATAATGCAGTACCACCCACAGCGGAGGTGATGGAGTTAGCTGACATGAAGGGGGTCTGACCTATGTTTTTCTCTTAGCTTATGTGAGCTAATCACTGGAGGGGTTGTGTTACATCGGGCCAATCTAACACCTGGGCTGAATGGGCGAGGTGGTGTGACACGGAGATGTGTCCAGGGCTTATCTGATGACTGCTACGTCAGCCCCTCTGATTAGGGCTCCTATTCTAACCTCGCAGTGGGATAATTAACCAGCTCCCTGTACCTGCTTTAGAAAGGTTGGTTGGGGGGGGGGGGGGGCAAGCTAGCGTGGTAAAGGTCGACCTCACAACAAGCAGAGTGATAGGTCTGAGACAGACTATTGTCGGGGAGGAAATGTGAACTCTGACCGTGAACTGAACCAAAACCTCACCTACAATCGCCTCCTGCAGACTATGTGACAAGTGGCCTCACAGTCCAGTATTTTAAACTCTTTACATAAATACAACAATAATCTAACTTGATTTTTGAGCTCCCAAGAAGAATTTAAGATACGTCAAACCATCTCAAACAATGGTGATAAACAGTGAGTCTCCTGCTTTTATTTGAGGCTGAAAGCATTGATATAAGTAAACATAAAATCTGTCAAACTAGAAGGTGTACGAGGATTCGGAGAGAAGAGGAAAAAGGAGGCAAGGGAAGGTGAAGAGGACATATCAGCATCAGACAACCTATCCATCTCCCATGGGTGTTTGGAAATGTCGGCAGTCTTTGACTCCATGTCTTTCATCCCCTTGTCCTCATTTCAACGTGTCATTTAGACTCTTGACTTTTCAGCGGGGTCCCTGGAAGCCCGGCGGTGGCAGGGAGGGGCTGCCACGACAACCTCATGCCCCTCACCTAGCCAGCCGCCTCGCAGCCCAGCGGGGAGCGACATGCCGTGAAGAGAGGTAAAATGGTGTGTGTGTGTGTGTCTCTTTATGAGTGTGTGTAAGCATATTCCATCCCGACAGTGGGGAGAACGACCAACAGGGTCTGCTGCGTTCTTTTTCCCACCTCAGGAGCAGCGCGTTGCAAATGGCTGCCATGCTAATGAACCCGACAGGCTGTTATGACACCACAGCATCAGGTAGGAGTAAATGAGGCTTTGGGGTGGAGCAGGTGTGTGTGTGTGTGTGTGCAGAAGTGTGTCTGTGGTCTACATATAAGCCTATGTGTGTGTGTGCGCTCTTAGTGAATTCGGGAAGAGAGTTTGTGCTCGTATAGTTCACCAGGGAGAAACGATGGGGGGAGAGCAGCATCTGACTCTCAAAAAGAAAGTAGGGAAACAAGATGCCACACTGACACAGGAGACGGGCGCCATCGGTGATTGTTTACATTGTTATCCAATTAACAGACCATAAGCATGGAGGCATCTGTCAACAAACAAAGCTGTTGTTTTTCCTCTGCTCTGCCTAAGCCATTTTCTCTCCTCCTGTGCCTACACAGCCATGCATGCATGCATACATACATACATACATACATACGTACATAAGACAGACACAATCTAGCTCTCTGCTTTGCAATTTGTTTTTAACCTTGAGTCAATATAATTTTCATCTGCCAATTTAGATCAAATCAATCAGCTAAATTAGGGACTGACTATTTTAAAAAGATGAGATTAATTTACAAAAGATTTTCATCCGTCTAAATAGCATTTGTGAGAAGAAGAAAAAAAAAGGTTTTCCAGAAGTTAATTAAAAATACACAAATGAACAGAATAAATACTCAATTGAACAAAAGCAAAATCCAAAGAGGTTATACAATATCTAGAGGCTCAGCATTAAAAAGGCTAATTTTAAAACGGGAACTAATTAAAAACACAGATGGCGCCTCTCGGCAATCTTTGATATTTTGTCTTTACTTTCCTGTGAAGAATTGCATGACATAAAATAATCAGCTAATATCAACCCCGTGTATTTGGCATGTTCAAATAGCAGATATTCGACGGTCAAAACCACATAATTAGCACTTAACGTGCAGTTTAAAATAAATACCATAACTGTAAGGCACTTGATTAAAATGAATAAAACACACTGATAACAGAGGAGGCGACACTAAGCAATGCTGAGCCGTGAAAGAAAAGAAAGGGAAAATAAACACAGGCCCTCAAGATGTCCGTTTCCAACATAATCAAACGTGCAGCTGAAATAACGCATTTTTAATGAAGCCATTACAGGCCCTACTATGTTAATTAAAACCAAATAACTTGTCTGTTTTAAACTAGTGTTGTCAAGTGTTTATTTGGCCAATTACAAAAGCAGTGGGAGATCATTATCTGCTGCCAGGAGCGTTGACAGCACGTAGCGCCGGGGCGTGAACAGAAAAGAACAGACCAGAATGCGGCACTTCAAAGGCAGAAATGCACCGCACAGCCCGGGGGGGGGGGGGGGGGGACTGGGATTGGGGAAGAAGAGAAAAGGAGGGAACAAGCCAAAGGAGAGAAAATACAGAAATACGATTAAATAGTTTATGCTTTAAAAATATATTTAAAGGGTAAAAAAGAAAGGGATTTAGGGGGGGGGGGAGTGAGAAGGCATATGGAGGATACAAAGGCTGGAGAGGAAAACAAAAGTATAATTGAGCAGGGAGGTAGAGAGGCAGGGGGAGAAGGAAAGAGGAGGGAAAAGGGAGTCAGAGGGAGGGAAAGCTGGGAGGCAGAGGAGCAGCAGAGGTTTGAAAGTGATGAAAGGGTTGAGATAAACTCAAGACTTTAACATTGCAAATGTTAATGTAACGTGTGTTTTGAATAATAAATTGTTCCTGGTGTGGGCTTTACACAAAAAAAAGTTGAATTAACTTTTTTTTAAATTCTCAAAATCTACTCCTTTGCCCTCCTTCGAAATGTCAGAATCTATAAATATGCAAAAATTGGGTCTCCAAGACAAGTAACAACAAGCAAAGCGTGTTTTTGAGCCGAGATCCTGGAGGGCCTGTAGTTTTTGTGTATAGAGCCACGTTTCACATCCACGCTCAAGAGATGAAGCAGAGTGCCGAGCAGCACCATGAAGCTGTGGCTTTGTGCGGACGAAACTTTGAGTGAAACTTATAAAATAAACCGCCGTAGTTCTTCCTGTGAATACGATTCCTTCATGATAGCAGGACAAGAAAAAACGAAAACATACCAGTACAACAGATGTCAAATCTATTTCAGTACAACCCTCTTCTGTGCCACTGTTTATTTGTCCTGCATCTCAGGTTTTGTCTAAGAATCATTCGGGCAAATTCACTGACAGAGCTGGAAGACGGATTAAGAGAAGGTGAAATGGAGTACAGTATCACAGTGAGAAAGAGAATACGCCGCTATGACAGTGTTTGGGTGTCTGTGCGAGCAGCCAGGCAGGAAGGGCCGACAGCCAATTATTATACCGGCAGTCTAAACATGTTCACCGCGAGCTGGAGGAAGAAGACCTCGGGCCTTTCAACGGTGGTTTGTGCTCAACAAGTATCAAAGAAAAAAAAAGGAGGAAATTCTTGAATGGAGAGCTGAAAACTGAAACACTAAAAGTCTCTCCCCCTCCTTCCTCAAACTCGCTGACAGTCATAGAAACGGAGAAAGGGTTAGCTCCCTGAGCACGGCTAAGCCTAGTACAAATGATGCCAGTGTAAGGCCTGCTGTAGTGCTGAAGAGATAAGCCACTGATACCAAATGTTGGGGAACAGACTGAGTCCAAAAATTGGAGACTAATAGACACTTATCGGCGGAAAAAACCCACCCGCGAATCAAAGACGTCATTCGACTCGGATGTTTTACCTTAAATTGTCAAAAGATGATTTACAAAATGTGAATGCACCCGCGTGACCAGATGATCGCAATACAGCCCGTTTTCCTGGTCGATAACGTTGTAGTTTCAGCCAAACGTACTCAACACAACTCGAGCAAATCCACTAATTTGTGTTACGGCTGAATGTATGGAACAAAGCAGGCTTGCGAGGAGGGGAATAGCAAAAGAAAGAGTGACACTGCACAAAGCTGCTGAAAACTAGGAAAGGGAAAGAAGGTTTCAACACTTGTGCCGTATTACAAATGCAATAGTGGTCTATCCTCTATCCTCTGATCCTGGCAGAGCAACAGTGAGAGCGTCTGGACGGGATGGAGGCTTTCTATGCTCCCTCTCATTTAATTACAACACAGAGCTGCAGGATTAGACAGGGGCCTGTGTTCACAGCCTCATACTGGCACTACCACTGAGCTGCTTCTCTCCTCTCTTTCCCCAAATCTCTCGCCTTTCCTTTTTCTGGAATTATCTCCCATCGTCTTCTTTTTAATAACTTCCCCACTTGTCTTCTCTATCCTTTCCTCTTTCAGACAGTTTCTCTGATTAAATCTTTTCTTTGTTTAAGCTTTTGTCTTCTCTGTTCTCTTTTTTCGACTAGTTCTGCAGTCACCAGCCTCTCCTCGCTTCTCTACCCCTCTCTAATCCTCCCATCCTGTTTTTGCCGGAATTTCATCTGCGATGCAGACACATCTTTATCTCTGTCTCAAACACATGTTTACTCTTGATTATAAAGAGACAACTGTGAATCCTTTAAGTGACAAAGTTGTGAGCGGGGCATGTGTTTGCTTGAAAATATTTGTGCATGTGTTGAAGTGTGTGATTGTGACGAAATGAAGAGTGTGAGCTACGCGTTAATGTGTGTGTTAGTTTGAGGTGTTTGTGCCCTGGCGGTCTCTACAGACTACGATGGCACACTGCCTGGGCAAGCCTACACACACACACACACACACACACACACACCTCTATACAACCAACACCACCCACCCCTCCACATGCACTCCTCTCTTGATTAATGGAAATCCCATTTTTGTTTCCAGCAGCATGGCTAATTAAACTGGTGGTTAAAACAGAGCTCATTAGCTCTCTGCCACAGAGCGCGGCGGCTAGGCCTGCTAATGACTGGCTGTAGATGGCTGAGTGCTGCCGGGCGTCAGCAAAAGAGCCATAGAGAATACTGCTGTTAGTGCTGACAACTGTATCCTAACACAATCATCGTGTACTGTATTCACAATGGACTGATAGTAATTAATATTCACAGAATAATACGTGTGCGCAGGTGGGTGGATAAACAGCGGGCTTAGCTCGCTCCGTCACAGGTACGAGTAAACAAAAGCAGCGACACACACACACTGGGAAAACAACGGTGACAAAAAAAGCAAGAAAATAATGATCCATCAGCAACAACAGATTGCCTTAACTATTGTCCCCGCTGCTCTCCACGCACAGCCGTCGGCTGAGGTTCAGCCCCGGCCTAGAACGGAAAAGCCAATTACAGCCGTGGATCTCTCCAGCAGAGATGTTAGCCGTGGCCGAGGACACTTCATAACCTGCTGCTACTCTTCTGCAGCGAGGACAAATTTAGCACGTTATGAAAGACCGCACAAAGACAGAGCTCTGATAACTATGACGTCTTTCCCTCTCCACTTGTGAACTGAACAGCGTACATTTGGTGTTGGTCTTTTAAAGCCCCTTTGCTGGACATATACTGGCAGAAGGCGTTCATTATTTCGCTGACGTGCTGACGTTTCTAAGTAAGAGAGGAAGGTGTAACACTCACATTTTTACGAGGGAAGGTGGTGAGGAGCTTGAACTCTTCGAAGGGGTAGCCCTTGGAGGCCACAAAGTCGAAGAGGACCTGAAGCTTACAGCTGCCCAGGAAACGCCTTTCCAGAAACTCGCCACTTGGTGTGCGGATTCGCAGTTTGCTGATTTGCTCTGCTGAATCCTCGTCGGGCTCCGGCGGTAGGGCATGCTCCAATGACAAGCGGATTGCCTGAAAGAATTTTACTTTGGTCAGTACAGCACATTGACAACTGTCAAATACCTCATAATAACGAGAGAAAAGGCCAGATTTCTATCAGGCAAATGGCCTAATTGATTAAAGGTGGACTTCCTTGTTTGAAGAGAACAGAGGTAACATCAAAAAGGCAAAGGCGATGCAAACACCAGCCTCCTCCAGACTCTATGCATCATTCTGTGAAGTGAGGAAAAACTTCACTCTAGTCTGTGAATACTAAAATACATGAAAATGAAAGGAGTAAAAAAAAACAAAGATTCTAGATAAAATAGTGATTCACTGTGTTGAGTGAAGGCAGAGCGGTTTACATACAGGTGCTGGTGAGGTGCAGCTGTCATTACTGGTGCTGCAATCCTTCTTCTTTCAAGCCTATTAGCATAATAAAGTCTCTATATTAGATCGGTTTACAGTCTGTTGACAGAAAGTGAGCAGGAGTAAAAAGCTACTCGGTTAATACAGTGATGATCGAAATTTACGAAAAGGGAGGATGAACGCTTTCCTGATTAAAACATCTTCTAATTTAACTGGTTTATTTGAATGCACATTAAAAACACCAAGGTAAAAGACACATATTCATCAAATGAATTGAATAATTGCAGGAGAGGAAGGAAGCTGATACAAAGTCCTCTGGAATAGAATCCCCAAAAAAAAAATCTGAGATTCAATAAAGTGTCACTTCAAAAACGACCCCTGGCTCTCTGCTCTCTGTTTATAGTCAAATTAAACCAGAACCTCAACAGTAACGCTGGCAGTTATGAAGATGACGACACACTATCCAAACAAGTGTGAAAGACAAGCCAAGAAGTTGCTCCCAGAGTCGGATTGCAGAACTGTTGCCTCACATTAATTAAAGGATCCTCTTGTCCTGAGAATGTTATTGAATTAGTTGCCCTGTGCATCACCCTGTTCCCTACAGCCTGGTGAGGCCCAGAAGGTTGCCAAGTAGCATTTCGGCATTTTTTTTTAAAACAACCAAGTGTTTTCCTGGTGCTTCGTGCTTTCTTGCCGTTGCTCAGTCTTTTAGGGGAACCTGAGATTCTGCTTGTTGAATACAGCAGTGTCTACCACAGAAAGTCATGTTTCATAAGAGCCGATTTTAAAAGACACTACATTTGGTAATACAGTATACACCAGAGTGAGAGTGTCTCACAGCGCAAAGACATCCATCAACTGTCGTCCTCCACATCAGAGGCAATCAGCTCTCCTGTGCTTCAAAAACCGCGCTTCAGCCGCTCCCTGGAGCCTCTCTCTCCTCTCTGCTCCTTCCCGTCGCCTCCCTCCTCCCCCCGCCTTGTTGTTCCTGTTTGGCCAGCCGGGGAGCATATGCTGTGACAACACGCCCCGGCTTTATTTACCAACCATAATGCAATTATATTTCATAAGAGTGTACAACAGTAGCTCATTAGCAGCTTCTGGTGTTGGGTGGGCAGGGTAGCACGCGTGCCGCTCCACCATCAGCTCCCTCAGGTATAAGAGCTGATGCTGACTGAGTCAAAGGGGCCCCACGGGGACAGACGTGCACACACATATACACACACACACACAATAGACAGGCGTGTGTGTGTGTGGTGGGGGACATACACATGCAGACAGGCAGTCAACCACAGACACAAGCGCAAACACCCACACAGGTAAGAGGTAGCGTCCCTCAAGAAACCACAGGACACACGTCTGGTCGAAGCCTCGGGCCCAGGCTGCTCCACACAAATAATCAGGAGCATCTATCCGTCCATTTATCTGCCTCTCCAGCTCCGCTCGGCTAACCGCAGAAAGCAAACAGACGACGGGTGGGGGAGAGAGGTGCACCTGACAGCCGCACAACTGTATGCTAAGATCCCTGAAGGAGGTAAATAATAAAGTCAACCTACACAGGTGCATGCACATACACCCCACCTCAATTCACCAGCTCCTACTTTCATCTCACTCTTCTTTGCACAAAAGGCACAGAATCTCACAGAAAGCACTCCCACTAGCATTGCCCGCTCTCTGGGGCAACTGATGTTTTTGTTGTGTCTGAAGTTTCTGTCATATACACGACTAGATTGCTCATAAGACCGAAAACTGTAAACAACAAGAGATAAAAAACTGTTTACACAGTGTACTTTTGAATTTCTCAGAGTTGTAAAGAGCAACAACATTGCAGTATCATATGAAAATATGTATTAACATTATGGTAAAACAATGAATCTTGGCACAGTATTCAGATATGATGACTTTTAGTTAAGGATATTATAAGTCTGTTCACGGTAAGTGACAACGTAGTAAGCAGGAGGTGCCTGTTAAGATGAAGAGCATCATTTGTAATCTAAATGCTTAAAACAAATTATAACTTGTTTACTTGAAAAGGTATATGCAAATGACGACAATTGTTTTATTAAATATACATTTCTTCAACTATATCAATGGTAGAAAAAATAATGTCTGATTTAAGCTGCTAATGAATTATTGTTAACTTCTTACATTACTGGTATTTAAACTTTTGTGGTTTCCTATGTCTTATGTTAATGGAAAATCTTTTTAAGATAAAAATGTATTTTTGTATTCTTTTTACTTAAAGTAGTCAGAAATAGAAGTACCCAACACAAAATGCAGTATTATGTTGTGAAAAAAACAAAAGGGCACCCAGGTACCATTTCAGATGAATTTTAGCTCCTGCTTAACAGTTTAAGAAACTGAAGTTGCCGTTGTCCGGGTCCAGCAGCTGTTGGTAGCGCTCATATTTATGAATATCTAGACTGTAGCACAAACACAACACCAGTATGTAAACACTGGAGACCCCATGGAAACCATTGAGCCTGGGAAAGGGAGAATTGATATAAGTAGGCAACACAAGGCCAAAAATGGCTATTGTTGTTTAAAAATACACAAGCGTGCGCACACAGTTTGGTTAGTGGACTACAGTGATATAATTAAGAAGACCCGACCCGGGGCTCTTTTGTTCTTGCTTGTTTGCCTTAAGTGACAAATAACCCGAGCGAGCTGGGTCACCCAATACCTCTCAGTGCCCCGAGGCTCTCTGCTCTGCTGTTGAGTAAACAACATTTAGCGGGACTACACTGTATGACTATAGACTGTATTACAACATTGGTGCCATCCTCACAGACAATTATTGTTCTTCCTGCATGCGTGACACAGTGTGCGTGTCTGCCTCTGTGTGTGTGTTTGCCCCCTCTTCACATACAATAATTGTTTTCAAGTGAATATGCGTGTTTGCTTAGGTTGTGTTTGTGCACAAGCCTGTGTACATGAATTGCCTCAGTCTTTTGTTCACTTGGGTTTCAATATGAGGCTGTGTGCTACACCAATGTAAAGCAGTCAAACAGAACAATAACTGTGTGCATGTAAGGTGACATTAACAGGGACGTGCCTCGCTGTAATTAGAATATTTGATTCTTCTGAAATGGCTGTATGCCTGTTCGCCCACACTACACACGCTTCACTGACTGGCAGGCTTCACCCAAAACCACAATCTAATTGACTCATTATTGTGAAGTGAGAGCGAGAAAACACAACGGCACAATGGCTTAATCACTGCGTGCTGGCAAAACATATCCTTGTTCAGCCTTGCACTGATCAAGTTGGGTTATTAATTTCGGTAATTTGCATAATGAGAGTATGATGTGCGTATGGCTGTTCTTCTCACCTCCTTCTCATCCTCCTGCTCCTTTTTCATCCGTTCCTGGCGAACCTGCTCGGCCTCTTCCTTCTCTTGGGCTTCTCTCTGAACAAAGAAAAAGAATGAATTGATTAAATGGGCCCCAACGACAGGTACTATGTTTCCCACTGGATGTCAAGTTTCCTCTGAATAATTGTTACAGATATCTATGTAGATATCAATATTAGTTTTTTAGACACTCAATTATCTAAATCTAGTAAAAGCTAATGATATGACACAAAATCTGAGAAAAGTAGGAAAATCCAGGCATTTGTAAAGCTGGAATGAGTGTTAATTTCCTTGAGATAGGATTTTAATGATTATTTAATTATCCTGAACTTTGCCCTATAATTTTGCATCAAGTGATTCATCTATGAAACGAGTAACAGTTTCAGCGCTAGCTCATTGCATTTCATTAATATACCTTTTGTGCTATAGAGCATTAAACCCTGAAAACAACAGCAGCACCACCAAGGTCTTTAACTTTTGTTAGCAACACAAATTATTTAAAATTGTACAATAAGAAAAAGGAGGTGGTGCCTTTTTAAGAAACAATGTAAAATCGGCGTAGAAGTGGTGCTTATTTAACCTGTACATTAAATGTATTATTATTTCCCCGTTAGTTGGGGAGCAGCAGCTTTTATTCCCGGGTCCCACTACAACACAATATTCTATACATGCCAGCTCATAATCACAAAACATGACGTACATGATGTACACGTGCGGGCTAGAATACCACAACTAACTCGGAGCGCATTCATTCAAGTAGCTAATTTGTTTCATTTTTCAAAATACCTTTTTACGGTCAGCCTCTAAAGACACACGGTAGGCCTCGTCCTGTTCTCTCTTCACCGTTTCTCTTGCCTCACGCTCGTCCTGGGCAGAGACGGGGAGAAAGAAAGTGTTTTTTCCATTAACTAACAACATAATAAAAGGACACACAAGGACAAAACATCTAAGCGGAGGCGCAGGGGTGTGGGAGCCAGAGAGAGAGAGAGAGAGAGAGAGAGAGCCAAGCAAAAGAAAATGCAGCATGTCAAATGTGGTAACGTACAAACACCAGGTATGAAAGAGTAGCACCAGAGGGGAGTCATTGTGACCGTGCTGTCATTTACCAGACCCCGAGTCTCTTTTATGTTTCCTCATCTCAGTTTCACCGTCCCTTTCTCTTTCATTCACTTTGCCTCTCTCTTCCTGTTTGTACAGAGGGAAGGGGACAGGCGGCCCTTCTCTTTCTACCTGCTGTGGCTACAAAGTGTTTTATAAAGACCGGGACTAAATACGAGCGTCCATTGTGTTAACAGTGCACGGCCATTAGTTTTCCATTTTCTGAAGGCCCATGCTGTGTGCCAGCCCGGATATGGCAAAGGAAGCTTATTGTGATGGTCAGAGGGCTACTGTGCAGCTAAGCAGTGGCTAAGCAAAAGGACAGTGTGTATTGTTGCATTCAAACAGAAAATGCAAAGGATACATTTGTGCTTTTGGCCCGCATAATAGATGGACATTGAAAGGAAACTGTAAAAGAATGGCAGAGAGGGACAAAAGCATCAAAAGTGGCCACCTTCAATAGACTGGCCCCGAGTCACGCAAACATGGCACACAATAGATCACGTTTGATACCCATCTTGTACTGTTGTAATGTGTTTTCAAATGCACCATCTGCCTAAAATGACCTAATGCGCATGAGAAGCGTGACGTGAAACATTAACCTACCATGTATCTGCTCAAAAACAATGTGATGTAAAGATCTTATCGTTGGAGGCTTTTCTACATCTATATATATATATATATTGGCTACTCGTCAAGTTGGCTACACACGGTGCTAATAAACTCCTATTTCAGTGGCCAGAAGTCAGAAATGCAAGCTGTCACACATGTAATGTTTGCTCACATAAGAAATTTAATTTAACACTTATCTGCTGTTGCCTGTGTCGCTTAGAGCTACTTTAATTGGGGCAAATTGTTTATGTAATTTGTTTTTGGACAGCACTGTGACTCTGTGGCTCACTGACAATTCACAGCAAGACGGCCAAGAATAAACCTCAGCTTAGGTCTTTTCTGTGGACCTTGCGTGCTCCTCTGATGTTGAGTTATATTTCCCCCGGGTGCTTCAGTTTCCTCTAATACCAAAAGATATGCATGTTCGGTGCTCTTGACCATTGCTGAACATTGGTTAGTTTTGGCTGCTCATCACATGAAATGCATGTGAAGTGACCTGAGCCGAAAATAGCCTGTGACGCCGACCACAAAACCTGCAGTGAGACATCTGTTACTAACTACTAAGCTAAAACACAGACAACCATAGGAATGACTGGCAAGTCAGAAAGGTTGGTTGAAGGCACAATGTGGCTGTCCAGCTGCTCCATTTCCAGACCGACACAAAAGTCACTGTCAAAGTGGAATGTCTGGGTTGGGTGGATGTCTGTGTTCGTGTCTGAGTTTGTCTTTGGAAAGGTGAGGTGGGAAAAAAAAAAAGGAGGAAAACTGAAAGAAGAAAGAAGGAAGGGAGAGGGGGAAATTCGACAATGCCTCAGAGCTGCTACAGTGAAGCTGGGATTAGTCCAGAGTCAAGGCTGACTTCACCTTGGAGATGGGATAGGTCCTGTCAGATACAGGATATACTAAAATCCTGTGGTTATTGGTACTAATCACACTGGAACATTATGCTTTCATCATCAATTATACTCTCTACGCTGTCTTTTTGACATTTTCACAAGCCGTTTCCTTCTGACAGGCCACACCTGGGTAATTATCACACTATAATACCTTTCAGAACAGCTTTACTAAACTCTTGTACAATGGCCAAGCCAGTTGTTGCAATTATTATATAAAGAAGTGATGACAGCACAGTAATTACTTTGCGCAGATGCCATAAAAAAAAAAGAGAAAAATCAGTTCGTAAGAAATAGAAACTTGCACAATCATTTTCAAAATCATCCTGTGGTCAAATATGGAGGGCATCATTAGATGACATAACGAGCATGTGTGCTATTATATTAAAACAAATACAAAATATAGTTTCAATATTCCTAACCATTACTTAATGAGGTCAACATACAATGTAAGCTAGTCAACCAAATCAGTAGTGAAAGATTTCATGGACAGTCGGCTTAAATTCATCAGCCAGGTCCTCATTTAAATGTAAGTTGGACTGTTTAATTTCTGCAAAGTTCTTGTCTGACAGCTTGAGTTTAGACAACATTTACCATTATAGAACATTAGTTTATGTTAATTATAGTATTATTATAGTATTGACAAAAGCATCCTTTTAGTATCAGTACTCTAAGTTGCTAATACTGAAAAATATCAAACGATACAAAGAGTGAAGCAACAGTACGCATCATGATTCACCGTCTGATCTGACACATGGACATACTCTGAATACCTCTTGTCTCTTCTTGTCATTGTTGAAATTTTGATGTGTGACAATCCAAATGAGGCCAGAGTATTGTAGCAATAAGAAAAATAAGTCTAACCCTCAGGGGTGTGTGTGTGTGTGTGTTTGCGTGCAACAGCCACTGTTCCCATAACTGAAATGCTATGACTATCACATTAGCATTGTTGGAGAGGCTGTTTAGTTGATTGACTGTTCAACTGTTAATATGGTGTGACATCTGTCATATACGTAGATACAGTAGTTAAAAAAGAGGCACAACAACGTTAGTGAGAGTGTGGGAAGAAGAAAGACACAATACACAGAGCAAAACATGTGTGACCTGTAGATAGAAGAACAGGCTCTTATTAAAGGATCACACATCTTAACTACATGAATTTCTGTACATCTTAATTTAAAACACTTGTTACTCTACAATGATCCTGTATATTCCGTTTTGTTGCTAATTTCTAAAACTCGGACAATAAGTTATTAAAAATGAAAGAGCAAAAATAGAGCTTGAGAGGATTACTCTGGAAGTCCGTTGACTGAAAACCTGTCTGGACAAACACGCACAGAGTGTCATTCATTCTCTTGTTTGATGTCACTGAGTAAACACATCAGTAAATGGTGAAGAGGGTCAGGTGAAAGTATTTGACAATGAGGTGACCTCCTTGTCATACTGTCCCAGATTCCTGTTTGTGACATGAAAAGACTCCCACCACTGTTCCCTCACTTGTCTGTATGGAGTGTATCCCTCAATGGTGTTTGAACACTTTCTATTGGAGTAAAAGTGGCAGTCGACAGACGCAAAGCAGCACAGTGAGTCTGGGTCCCCGTCCCTATTCAAAGACTGTAGTTGGTACATTAAGCTAGAACTAAAGGGGACTGAGGTGAAAAGGTTAAGTATTCTCTGCTTGTCATTACAAGAATGCCACAGTTTAACAATGCCGACTGATTTGTTTCATCATGTTGTGGTTTATCTCTTCAGAAGAATTTAAAAAGACTCAAATGTGGCCACCGGGGCCTTTGAATGTGGCTATAGTCATAGGCTAAATTTAAGCAAATTAAGGTAAAAAAAGGTTTGATTTGTAACTGGAATACAAATACACAGCAGAGACCCTGAAGTCTTTATTAAAGTCTTCATATACATACGGGTAGAAACATGAAATTAGACCTCTTCATTAAACTCATCCTAAGCATTTTAGGAGCAGAGGGTTGCTGTTAAGCATTCAGGGTTCAGTGTCTCGCTCAAGGACACTTGGATATGCGTCCAGTAGGAGCCGGGGATCGGAACGCCTCCCTTCTGGTTAAAGAACGACCCGCTCGGCTCACTGAGCCACAGCCGCCCTGAAGATCATTTAACCCTCATCCTACCAGCTGGGGTCCAAGCACACCCCACAGGTATACTTCCTGTCATATCTTACAGGTGCTTTATTCTATCAGTCAAAACCTGCTACTAATTGCAGCTACGAGGTAAAATAGAATAGATGAATAAAATGTTTGTTACGGCGGGTCCTACTTTAAAGTACCACACACTGTCAGGGGGGGCAGAGGCTCTCTGTCAGACGTTTTGAAGGAGACAGGCAAAGATGCAGCAGAGACACATTTCCTCGTGTGCTTTGTCTATTTTCTTTATATAAAATAAATAAATAGTAAATTAATCAGTGTTTTTTCTTCAGGTAACTACTACTACTTAACATTCGGAGCCTGACATTTGTGTTTCACTGTCACAGGCACCCTTGTTGCCCTCAAACCGTACCTCATCTTTGATGTCCTCTTGTTGTTGTGCTGTGAAGATCTCCATTGCTCCCATTAACCTCATCATCAGCTCGTCCACTGTCGTATTGCCTGAAAATAAAAACGGTGTGTAACTTAATCTTTGTGTTCTCACATAAATTACAGACAGTAGATGATATCAAAATATGAATAGAGTTGTAATCACCTTGAATAACATTTAGAACTTCATTGGATGTGCGTTTGCCCATGACTATAAGGAGCAGAGGGAACTGGTCTGTCTTGTATGTCCGTATAGTCTGTGTCACCACGCTGCCAAAGTGCCTCGTACACATGGTGAGTAGTCTGGAACACAAAGAAATAATAATCCAGTTCAAATGAATCCTTTTATTCGATTAAATTCATTTTTCATGGAATTGAACACATATTTCAGAACCTGTAATTTAAAGGAAAATACATAGACCATAAATCAGACACTTAAAATACACATGCATGTCCAAACAAACATTTTTACAACGTATGGAAAAGGAAGAGCATACACACAACTCGTGGCATGAAGGAACTTTAAAGCCAATTCTGCATTTTCTTATTCCATCAGACTGACATGCTATCTCAATTGGAACCGTAGATGAATTAGTATTCCTCACCAGACACCCAGAATTGATAGGGCAAGAGAGGATTTCTTATTCCATTACAAAGACAGAACTTTTTAAATTAACATTTCAGAGAGGGAAAAGGGTAGCAGGCAGCCGGGGCGCCGCCAAGCTCCCTGTAAATGTCATAATATTAATGAATGGCTATAGACTGAATGCAAATATAGATTAGCTTTTTCTCCCGCCTTTTAATAAGATCTACTTTAATAACTGGTTGGTAAAATAGAGAAGTAATGGAATGGATGGAGGGACAGCGGGTCAGAGGAAGAAGATAGATGCGAGGTATGCTGTCTGAGGGGGGGGGGGGGGGAACTCATTAAAATATGAAGCCAAAGCGGAGGGAGCTACTTGCAGACTTCTCAAACTGTGAAATATAGTACTTGGGTTCATTGTGGTGCTTTTGAAAGTAATAATCGTACAAATACGGGCTGAAAATATGGATGATAGAAAAATGGAAGACCAGTGAAAAGATACAACCACAGAGCTCAAAGCAGATATTTTAGGAATATGACTCAAACACTTTTTTTAAAATGTTGAACTTTGAGTGACCCACGTCTTGCAATGAAAAAGTTGGGGACCCTAAATCCTACTGATCATTTTGTCCTGACACTTGTCCCTGTTCAGACCTCGACCCGGGCCGACCATAACAATAGCCGAGAAAGAAACTCTAACCTGTAATGAAAGGCCAGGGAACAATGGACGCTAACTTGAAGGGTAACCCAATCTTAAATCTCCCATCAAACACAAGCCAACCTGCTTTGGTTTCTATCTCAAAAATAAGGAAGTCAGTCCACCACACAAAAAAAGAAAAATCATCACCACAACATAAAAACTACTCGGCCTGTAAACACAAACCTGTACATGTATCCACTGGAATAATGACAGAAATGCTATAACCAAGATATGAAGCACTTATGAATCCACCTATAGAACAAGTATGGACACAACACAGAGGGCTGGAGGAAGTCAAGCTACTGCAGAAACCGAGGTGAACAGTTCAGCACGGCCTCATCCAGCCATAACATAACATGGCAAAGAATGCGGCCTTTAAAATCCTTCAGGGGTAACTAAATGTAGAGGAAACACCTGCACGGGACATGCAACGAACTGCTCCGATGCTTAATGTGATTGACAGCTTCTAAATTTGTCACCAATCCAATCTCCATCTCTCACCCGGACAGCTAAAATAGTTAATGTTTCCCTGGACTGTCACATCGCATTTCTTCTCATCAAAGTGGTGCGTGAAGATGCGAGTGGACTGGTTAGACCTGACATTCGCTCCGCTGAGCAGCTGATGAGTCAGGCCAGTACAGTAGCACTGCAGGGAATGTTTTTGCCAGCCACCTGTACGGGAGAATGTCTGGGAACCGGATGCTCTGATTGCTCACTGTGTCAATCACACTTTGTTTCAGAGCAAACGTGGACAAGTTTTGATTTGAAAATGACATTTTGTTCTCCCTCTCGAACCAGTTATGTCTTCAGGAAGGAGGATTTCAAGAGGAGAAGTCAAGTGTACACAACAGGTCTTGCATGCTGGTTTGTGCTCTTAGCGGTTAAGACACCAACTTACACACAAAGGTCATTAACAATAACAAGAACAGCTGGGTTTTTGAGTCATTGTACACTGTCATATTATTGTGGCAGGCCCTTGTATGTGGGTTGACTGTCCCAATCTCTACAAAAGAAATAGCAAGACAATAAAGTCATTTCAGTTTCCAATTTAGAGCTGCGCCTTAGACAGATATGTGAGCATTAAGTTAAATGTGTAATAGATTTGAGGACACATGACCCACACGGATAAAAAAAAAGATCTACTTTAAGTGTGTTTATCTACTTATAGTTTCAATATTTGCCATGTGCAATGACAATACAGCTACGATATATCAGATTAATTTCCCATGGGTGACAATTACACTGGCCTCCAATCAGCAGAACTGCATTTATGCATAATTAATCATTTAACTGGGAGGCCTGTGAGAATAGAGGGAGCGCAGCAACGGGCACATTCCAATATCAGCAGGTTCAACTCACACTCGCACACAATCGGGATACCTTTCTAACAGCCTGTGTGATTGATGCCAATCACCAGTCACTTTGGATCAACCAGAGAGCGTGAGAATACGGGGAAGTGTGTGCGAGTGTGTGTGGGTGTGAGCACATGTGCATGCATGCGTTAGCAGCAAAGCTGTGACTAGCTGTGTGTGATGAAAAGCTCCAGATGTTGCCTGCCTTTTAATGTGCAATAAAAAGGCTCAGCTGGGGCAAAAAGCAAAGGCGGCCAATGGGAGAGAAAGGAGAGTGGAATGAAGGAAGGAGGGACATTTCCTTAAAAGAAATAATGGAGGGGTGAGGTCAGGGCGAGTGTTTTTTTTTTTAAATGGCTGCTACCAGAGGGCAGGCTTAACTCTGGAGGTTCTGGGGAGCGGGAGAGGGTCGAGGTAGCGGGATAAAGAGAAGGGAAATAAAGAGAGATGGAAGGATCAGGAAGGGAAAGATGTAGCAGAAACACGAGGGTAAGTAGGAGAGAACCCTGAGCACAACGGTAATGAGCAAAACCAATCATACCCTCAGCAGGTCCACCTTTACCTCCAGCTCTCCACAGCTCAACACTTGAACCAACAGGGGATCTGATTGTCTATCACACGTCGCAGACTAAATTCATTATCAAATTTCTATTAAATTTACCATCCAGATAAAAATAGTAGCAGGGTAATAAACAGGTGTCGCACAGACCTGCCAGTTACACAACACACACACACACACACACACACACACACACACACACATTGCTGAAGCTGCACCAAAATGTGGACGTAAAAAGGAGAGATAGAGATGTTTGGACTCCGAGGGAGTCCTTCGTCTCCCACTGACCCTCTATTCAGACAGCTTAGTAAAGATTGCCCAATCAGGGGCCTCACCATGCAAACACAACGCCTTTTGTTAGCATGCAATCTCCGAGCTTCAAAAACAGAATGAGGCAGAGGAGAGAATGAGAGGACGGAGATGCAGGGTGTGAGCAATGGAGTGAGAGTTGAATGCCAGCAATTAAGGAGAGGTCCACACAAACGTGAATCGATTTGAAAACGCTGTTTATGTGTCAAATGAGGTTCCATCCACACTGACATTTTAGATCATTTTCTAAAAGCCCGCTGTTCACACCGACATGACAAAACACAGATCTCATCTTCAGTCTTTTGTAGGCTTAACATGTTGATAAATACATAACTGTAAGTGACGGGGTGGGGCAGGGCACTAATTAAAACTACATTAACCTCCTCTGATAGAAGTATCTAAAAACAATGGTACTAGAACAAGATAGTTACAGCTTCCTTAACAGGGTATTCTGGCAGTTTGCAGAGCTTTCTCCACACAATCAAGCTCCTCTCCTACTCAAATGCATTCAATATCCCTCTTTATTAGCTACAACTCAGTATGCAAACAGTCCTGTCCTCCAGACAGTAAGTCACACATAAATAAAACATAAGGATTAAACATGCAGTCGGGGCTTAGAGGCTCCATCATTGCTCTTCTTTAACTTTACAGTTGGAGATTGCAATACTAAACATGGTTCCGATAGGCGCCAGGATCTCGGAGGGGTCCAGAGAATTAAATAGTTAAAGGGCAATTCAATTCTTTAAACAACCTGGGTCTTACAGTTTTTGGTCATCATTTCGATTCATTCAAAACAGTTTTCTCACTATAGATTCAGGATGAGACTCAGACACCAGGGAATAGAGTAGAATAAATACCACTGGCTTTAAAACAGAATCCGTGTGATATTGCAATTTGAGGTATGGGCAATCATTTAGCTCAGAAAATCGACTTTGTTCCCGGAAAAAAATGACGGCGCTGTGGTGCAGCGTGATATTCGTGTTTTATGTGAAAGTACTCATGCCAAAAAAAATATATTAATGTGCGAATTAATCGCACTACAAGAAACACCCCCGGGTGTGTAAAGGCCTTTAAACTCTTAAAACTATCTGGTTCAAGAGACTTAGCAACAGGGGCTGACACAATAACAGGAATATGTGACACTACCATGCAATCCAATACTACAGCACAACAAATTGCAGCTGTAAAATATTCGTAAAAATGAATCCATTTCACTTGTCTGGCAACAAAAGTTAAAGCTAATAAGTGTCACAAAAATAGTATTTTAAGGCCAAACTATTGTACTTACTTATAGTTTATTTTACAGGGTATTCCTACTTTTGTGTCCACCCCATGTAGGTGTCCCAAATAAAATGAATAGTGTATTTTCATTTTGGTCGAAATGTAAGAAATTCTAAGCAATATGGTTTAACGTGTTTAGGGTGAGAAATAATTCTTTTTTAAGAAGTCATATACATGTAGTAAACAAAAGAATGAATTGAACTTGTGTCTTTATTCATATCACAACTGAAAAACTGCGTAAAGCCAGCGAGATACACAAGAGATAAGGGAACAAAACAACATGCGTAACCGATAAATCCTGCAGCTCTATGCCTAGCAAGAAAATAATCAAACTGTGATACCTGGCTTTGTTAGCTTCTTTAGTGACATCCCAGGCCCATGTGATGAAGTTCTGGCTCAGGTAGGAGACAATGGAGTCAGCGCACATCATTTGGGAGCAGAAGACGTTGCTGAGGACACTGTCATCATTGTGGAGGTAGATGGCCAGCAGCTTTCTCTGTGGAGAGGGGAAGAACAGAACAGAGGAAAATAAGAGTTTGAGGTAAGAAAAGAAAAGATGCGAGCAAAAATGCACAACTGATTCTCTCCGGACAATTTTTTTGCTGAAGTGAAACAGATTTGAAATGATAAATTCTGAAAGAAATCTATGGCTCGCAGATCTGTGCTGCTCTGCAGTGTGAGATCTGACAGCCACAAGTGGGTGCCTCATCACTGCCGAGACATTTCCACATTACATGACCATGAAGTGACACGAGGGAGCACCGGGTGCAGAGCCAGCATGACTTCTGCAGACCACAGCAAGGCCACAACTGGCAAAACAGCAAATACCACACAAAATCAAATGGAGAGCGGTGTAAATAAAACTCTCGAAAGAAGATATGGAGAAAACAAAACAGACAAATCACTCTATTTATTTTACACCAAATGCCAGCAGCCTGTTCAGGTTAGTAGCGTCAGGGCCAGACAATATTGACGAAGCTCCAAATCCAAGGATATTGACACCATCATATAAGCCTGGCAGATTCTCCCTACTGACAATCTAATTAAAAAACAAACACACCCACAAACATAAAAGGTTCCAGGGGACAATGTTGGAAATAATGCTCTCTAAATTACATGTCACTTCTCTTGCTATATACGAACAAATAAGAAAAACTCTCTCAGTCTCCGCTGAGTTCATTTTTAACCATGGCTGCGGAGGGGGAGTCAAAAGGTCTGTTTCTCAGGAGCAGTAATCTAGGCTACGTACGCCAAAAAGCAAAAAAAAAAAAATCTACACAGGGCGTAAAAACGTGAAGGGAAGTGAAAGGAGAAGTTGTGCTATACTGTGGCCTGTGTAGAATAGGAATGGGAGAGCACTGCTGTGTTTGCTCAACGATTAGTGCTTTAGAATAATCTCCAGGGCTCCTAGAGAGAAGGAGCTGGGGACTCATTCATTGGGCCGATTCAACGGCCTGAAAAGATTAAACACTCATGCTGAGAAGACAAGCAAATTCAGTCTTGAGAGAGGAATGAGTGCGAGGGGAGGGAGAGTCTTACAACATGAAAAAAAAACCCAGATACACGCTCAAACACAGACGTCCTAACACACATGCGCAGATGCACAAACCTTACTGTGTGGTGAAGGACTCACACTCACACACATGCATGCTCAATTAGAGCAAGTGTAAAGACTAATCAAAGTGGGCATTTTCGCCAACTGAACTCCTTCATCTTAGTTAAACTGTCCATACCCCTCTGTTCCCTCTCCGCTTTCAAGTCAGATCTTTTGTATTGCCTGTCTGAGCAGGGAGGAGCAAATCCCTCCGTTCAGCTAAATTACTGGGTCCAACCTGAGCTAGATAGTGACCCCATAGCCCTTCCTCACACCTGCTCACCTAAATCTCAGCTTGCTTTGTGTGTGTGTGTGTGTGTGTGTGTGTGTGTGTGTGTGTGTGTGTGTGTGTGTGTGTGTGTGTGTGTGTGTGTGTGTGTGTGTGTGTGTGTGTGTGTGTGTGTGTGTGTGTGTGAGACGGAGACTAAAGATGCCACGCCATAAACAGTGTTCGCATTGAGTCAGCTTGAGCCTCTGACTTCATAATCAATGTTCCCCTACCGCTGAAGGTAGATTGGTAGTTGAGTTTCAGCCATTGCCACATTTAAAAGAAAATACAACATTTTTCATCCAGATGTAGGATTTATTTTCTCGCAAAACAAAACCTCATTTGATGGAACGGAATATTTTGTGTTGTATTATGGAGGTCCCTCTAAATGAGGCCTCTGGAGAGAGGAATATACTATTTACTGCACGGTACTGTAGCTACCACCCTGGGTTTTGGCTTCATCCCCGTGAATTTATCACCACAGGGAAGCCGAGAGGGACAGTACAGAGCCAACCGTAAAGTGCATTGAGTTGGCTTCCTTAACAGTTCAAAGAGTTGCTATTAGTCAGAAACATTGATATCTTTTTGCTTCAAATTATTCCTGTTCTTTGATTTAAGTGACCAAGCATCACAACACTTAATTCTAATGAATAATGAATTGGATGGAACTTACTTAAACACTTATAACAACAGTGTTGTGCAATATTTGAACTAAAAAGCTAAAATCATTAATAACATCCAGAGTTCTAACACTTTGAGTGTGAATTAAAATAGCAACTTAAACAGATAACACACACACACACGTTAGAATGACGCTCCGATATGTTTTAATGGATAATCCATGATTATCCATACATTAACTTTACAAAGACAGCAGGACATAGAGGCCACCTACACTGTTAACTGCACTGTTCAGACTCAATTATAACACAGACATGCTCACCTGCCAGACATCAATGTATATATGATTAGTAATAACAACATTTTGGGAAAGTCCCTGCCCTAAATTGTTCCACATTAGAATAAAGTTAATTATAGTTAAACAGTTAAAGTAGTTGTATTATAGTGAATTATATTTAGAAATGATTTTAAACAATTAGGAGAAGTCATAACCTTTCAGTATTAACTTTGAACTGTGATGACACTCCCCTAGAACCAATCATAATCAGGTATTCTCCACAGCCACAAAGGAATAATAGATTCATCTTTCTACAACACTTCCCAAAATATCCTTTCTGTCCACTGCTGATCAAATGATGCAAACTAAACAACAGGGCCTTCTGATGCTAAATTAAGATTAGCATTTTTACATGTAGGCTTGCTGTATTATAGGCTGCGTCTGAAATCATCCACGTTATTTACTTTTGGCTTTTTATTTGAGCGTCAAGCGAAAGAAACAGCTCCTATAGCACAATACTACTTATTGCAAAAAAAAACAACACACAATGCAACCAAACTAATCCCCCCCCCCCACTGTCATTCTAGCTGTGTGCCAGCTGTGGAGAGCACGCTGAGTTTAAGGTAAAGCTAATATTAATATAACTAAAACCCCAGATGATAGCTTGTCTCATATCGCTCTCCATACTACACTGTACGTGTCATACACTTTCAAATTATTATTATATTGGAAGCCTCTTCGTGGGAACTATAGTGCTCACGTTTTTCCTTACCGAGAGCTTATGGTTCAATCAAAAGGCCCGTCTACTGTGGATATTTGTATCGCATCAAAAAGAGGCTTTCAATCACAGGTACTACACGTTTAGCCGGGTTCAGAGGAGACCAGTGAGTGAGATACAGACATAAACAGAAAGGTATGGAGGGACGGAAGGACGGAGAAGTCCAGATAGTGATTGTCCTACAGATGGCCGTCTGGAAAAGCAAACACTTCAAAATGAATAGCTCAAATGACTGATCTAATGACCCTGAACACACAGCGGGAAAACACATTCAGATCGATGACCAACCACACAGGCGGCTCTCCACACCCTGCTGAAAACACATTACGCTGTTATGACAGAAACGGCACCGATTTCTGAACCGAACTGTGACTAAACTAACCGCAGACAGTATATATTAATACTTTAGTTTCCAGCACACTCTACATTGATTTAACCCATAATCCATCTATTTATGCGTTGAGAGTAATCATTTCAGGTGCAAACAATAAACCACGACTGAGCTTGGGATTTACAGTCCTAGATCTGATAGATATACGTGCACCTCTGTGCCACTCTGATTTACCAGCGCTCTCTCCTCTTGACTATGCAAGGCTATTGCTGGGTTTTTAAGCCGATACTCGGTGGTGATAAATCCATGAACTCCCCTCTCCGGCGAGGCTATGAATTTTGATGTCTTTGTGTGTGGCAGACAGGAGAGCGGAGCGGAGCGGGGTTAGAGTGATTAACCACTGCGTTGATGGGGATTTAGTGCGGATCTTGGTTAGTGATGGGTGGCCCATCTCTCTGTGCGCTCTGACTAACCACTGATCCCCAAGAGGGTTCAGCTCAGCTCAGCTCAGCTCTGCAGCCCAAAGCATTTTCATTAAGGATGGATTGAGTCTATCTCAACAGTCCCCCAACACACACCTTCAGAAACACTTCATCAAATGTAGTGTTTTGCTTAGTGATTAGCCTCTCCCAGGCTTTGAGAGAGTGAGACTGATTCCTCTGTTTATAAACCCACTGAACAGTCCCCCTTCAGTCAAATCTGCCCCATTCCAATATCCCCTTAATGAAGAAGGCTTTTTTTCCCCCTTCGATGGAGGACACAAAAAAACTAGATTCCTTTTCAAATGGAAGCGAAGAGCAAAGGATGGGACGGCTGGGTAGATGGAAGAAAGGGCGGTGTAGTCGCGCACATATGCTACTGTGTAATGAAACCGTCAAAAGCAGCATGTTTTGGCCTGTTGTCTAGGACGCTTGTGACAAAACAGGACAAACACAGAACAGATCAAATAGCTTCTGTTTTCATGCTAAATTCTTTGCACATATCCAGCTTTCCTAAAGCCATTCTAACCACAGCACAGTTGGCAGACTAAGTCAAGCTCACCCAGAATAAAACAAAATACAGTGAAAATGAATACTATTTCGCCCCATGCGCTGTGTAGAGCACAGTGGTACTTTACAGAGTGTGTGAGCACCGGGGAGACATCGGCCATATTGTGCTGGCTTAGGAGAGGAGATCAGCTGGGAAGCAGGCAGGAAGCCAAGCTTCTCTTTAGGCTTTTTATTTCTCTGTGTGTTTCACACTCTCCATCACCTACCCGTATCCTGCAATCTCTCATGTCTTTATTCCTCTCTTTGTTCCTCTGACTTTCACCGTTGGTACCATCCTCTCCCTTCAGACCACGTTCTCCGTTTTGTGGCCCCGGCTATCATCTATTCCACCCTCCCTCCCTCTCCGTGTGCCTGGTGATCTGAACCCCCCCTAACATCTTGCTGTGTCCTCACAGTCTAATAAGGCTGTAATCCACACAAGCTGTCAGTTGATACAAGCATCCTTAAAAGGACAAAAGCCAAAAAAACAAGCGGGGAAAGTGGACAGCTAAAAATAAAGCCTCAGCTGTCAGGGTGAAAGTTTTGACGAAATGATATCAATGTGGCTATAATGCCTTCCCCACACAGCATGACACAGGGGGTAGACAAATAACAGTAATTAAAAATACAGTATTAATGCCAACACACGGCAAATGAAGGTAATTTAAGGCTGCATGAAAAGTAGCAGTTTTGAAGTTAATGTCAATGATATGCCTGTTGGTTAAATTTGTCTTGTTCCTCTTTTTCCGTTCAGTTTGTGGTTGGCATACGCTGATATCATTTCTTTTCAGACTCTTTCACTCGCTCTATGAGTTCTGTGAGTCATGCAATCAATGACTCATTACCTCTTTTAGAAATACCACTAATTGGCATTGCGCCGAATATGACCAAAAGAGTTTCATCCTGGCTAAACGTTTACCACAATGCAATATTTCCAGATCAAAAAGTTGAATACATTTTTCCCCTCCATCTCAATGTTTAACAATCCAGGTAGCACATCGCTACAATGCAACAGGGTATTATTGTTATTAATGTGTTTGACTGACCACTGCACTGCAGTATGTTTCTGGTGTAACCACCACCAGACCTCGTCAGCAACATAGACTGACCGGTGAGTGCTGATAAGAACCAACGTCCCTGACAACGGACCCCATTCTCCATCATATTCCATCTTTACATTGTTTGTGTGTTTACCTAGCATAACTAATATACTCTACACACTAAGAAAGATTCATCTACAATTTACTGAAACCTGGACTGCAGACTAGGCATATACTGAAATTGGTCATAACACTGGCCACTGTGTCTTAAATTCCCACCAGCTCAGTGATGTAGGATCTCCCTTGACAGATGAATGAATGAATAATACCCTGCTCAGTCCTCCTCTGTGTTGTCTTAACACTTTAAAAAAATATAAAAATAAAGCAGGGGCGGTCTACACCAAGAAGGGATGACATCAGCGCTAAAAGGACAAGCCAACATCTGTAACATCAGTGCCTCGTATCTTACAAAGTAAAAATAAAAAGAGTTTGAAATATTAAATCGGAGAAGAACAATAGAATTCTGTTAACCATTATAGTTTTTTGATAGATAAAAAAACCCTCCTATGAGGCACCAAACAATCAGCTTACTTACATCTCTGGCTTTGCCATAGAAGGCCTCTTGAGACGCCGCCTCCAAAGTCCCAACGAAGAACATTGGGTGGGTCTCTCCATACCTAGAGGACACGCAGAACAGACAAACCATACACAAACACATTGTTACATGCCAGCCTTCTTTGAATTCAAATTCCTTCTAATCAAAAAGGAGAAGCACCTGACACTTAGCTCACCTTGAAGAAAATTCGGCAGTAAAGTGCTGTAAGGCATCAGCTTCGTTCTCACTATTCTCTGGCACTGTGAGGGGACAAAAATGATTTTATGGTCAAGCTTTGAGATGCACGTCGCTGGCATTTAATACAAAACCTGGAGCTGAAATCAAGCTGCTCCACTGTACTTACTCATAGGTGATTTCCGACAGGCGGTAGAAGAACCCATTCCAAACATCTCTGAATCGTCCACTCCAAACTCTGATGCATCCTCAAAATCATCCCCCTCGCTGTCGCTGACCATATGGACATCTGCACACTGTAAACACAAACAATTTGTGAATTTATGGACTCATTTCCACAGAAGTGATAGACGGAAGCATTTTGATACCACGTTTTATGCGTTGTGCCAAGAGGAGAAAGCAATCCACAGGAAAGAGTGTGTGTTTGTACCTCTTCTGTGGGTTCCTGGGAATTGGCTGGTGAGGACCTTCGGCAAACA
Organism: Pholis gunnellus; assembly: GCF_910591455.1. Taxonomy (NCBI): domain Eukaryota; kingdom Metazoa; phylum Chordata; class Actinopteri; order Perciformes; family Pholidae; genus Pholis; species Pholis gunnellus. The sequence goes on from NC_136530.1 coordinate 8,452,779, forward strand.
CTGAGGTGATGGCAAGGATAGCTGATGCCAGAGACAGCTAGCGTCATCTGAAGAGAGGGAACATAATGAAAGAGTGATTAACAAAGCAAGGCCCGATCTTAGACCAGATGTGATTACAAGTTGAGTTGAGTGCTGTGTGTTCATCAGGGGGAGTGAGTGATGGTCATTTCTACTCCTTACCAAAAACAGAAAAGCAAAAAATAAACTCACAACTGACTCTCAAGTTGTACATCACAGTACTACCATCTCAAATATCATGAGATCTTCCTAATAAGGGGAGATGCTTGATGAGGTTTCTGCACACCTGCAGTAGCGGTTAGTGCGATGGTGGTTTGTAGGAAGAGAACACCTGACTAATGAGCTCCCAAATCCAAAGCCAGGACGGTAAATGTCAGCGTTCAGCAGGGACTCATTACAGCTGGTTATTCCTGGATAAGACCCCAGGGGACATCAACAATACAGGCAAGGCTGTTGCAGGACAAAGTGCAAAAAACTAAAGATACTCGCTCGTAAAAAGTTGTGTGCCCGTTTTTAAGAGTAACTCCCATCATTTAACGACGTGGAACCAAAATACAACTTCAAACAAGTGGCCACTGAGGAGGAGGACAGGTAACAATCGAACCGTGACTAATAGAATGAATGTGGTGAAACTTGTCACAATAATGCAACAATATATTCACTGACGTACTAATTGTTTGGAGCAGAAAGCCCAGATGCAAATACTTTTCTGGGAGAGTGATCTTCAACACAACAGGGCTGGGTGTGATAAGAGGCAGAGAAGCTGCTCGTCCCCTGCAGAGGTCCTGTGATCTGCTCCATTGTCGGGTGCTAAGACACACAAAGAGCAGCTGGACATGGTTGAATCAGGAGACGATTACATGCAACGCCAATTGAGTCTGAAAAGGGCTACACAAGACCGCAGGGAGTGTCTCTCTCTCTCTCTCTCAGTCCGTCTCTCTTTAAAATAGAGCAGTTCCTCATGCTGGCCTCAGCTTCTATAGCAGGAGAGAACAGTGTAACCACTGGACCTTGTCAGCAACATGGACTTACTAGTGACTACTGCTGTGTACCTGGCACTGATAAGAACAAACATATTTGACAAAGTGCCACCCAGTCGATTATTTTCCATCTTTGCACACTATGTTATCTTTTTGAATGTTAGAGAGTAAGTTAGCCGTAGCCAAGAGACCAAAATATTTGCACAAAAGACATTTGGACAGTTGTGGCTGAGCTACATGCGTGACAAGGAGGCAACACTTATATCACAGAATCTATGCCCTTCATAACTCTCAGTCATATTGACGAAGCCCCTTGATTTGTCAAGTGTTCACTGGTTTAATTATAAACAGACATCCCGGTCAGATTTTTGTATCCATAAACGGTTTCTTAAACTATTTAAAAAATATATATACTTCACTATCACGATTTAGATTGTTATTGTGCGATATAAAATGACATATAAAATGACGGAGGGTGTTCTTAATAATGCCCTCCCCCGGGTTGCGTCCATGTTCTTTGGCCCTTATGATGTGGTTGTTCATACACATTGTTTTTTAAATCATATTAATTGTTTACATTAAGATTTTTTTTTTCTGAACTAAGATAATGAACCCTTCCCTAATCCCAAGGAGAGGAAGAACCATTTTACAATTTGTTGCAGCCATAAAAAAGTGAACTAGGGATATACGGATTATAATATTAACCACTGTGTCGGTAATTCCCAGCAGCTCAGTAACCAAGGAGAAGAAATGAGAAACACAGTCTCTCCCCTGACAGTTCGAGAATGAATAATATCCTGATGAGTGTTCCGCCACCATGTTGTCTTAAGCAAAGAAAAGTGCTCAAAAAAAGCAGTGGCTGGACTGCCATGCAATGTTGAAACTACACAAACAAAGAATGACATCACTGCTAAAGGGAAAAGCCAACAGTGAAATTCATAACAAATATGAAAAACATGTCGTTTCTCAGTGAATTAAAACCGTTCCTATGAGGCTTCACATAGTCAGTCAGCCCAGAAAGATTAACAAAAGGTGTACACAGAGAGTAGAAGATTGTATTTCTTGTGTATTACCAATTAGTAGCGAGTGTACTCTTGACACAGCGAGGACAGCTGAGTATCCCTGGAACACCTACGAAGAACACTTAACTGAATTGCCCCGTCTTTGCTCATGTAACTTAACTCTAACTAATTTAGTAGCCCGGTCCCGTTTATTAGATCACCGTGTTATTCATATTTTTCCAGAGAACTTCACAAAGTAATGGAACAAAAACATCATTACCCCAACAGTAAAAGTAAAGTAACTCAACAATTATTTTGTTGAACAAAAAAAAAAACGACGCCGACTTAAAGAGAAGCTATGGCTATTTGAGACATGATAGGTCTCAGGCCTGAGGGTTGAATTTGCACTGAGAGAGAGAGTTGTAGGTATTGAGCTGGACAAAGATATACGGGCCTTAAGGATGTGAAGGCATGGCCCCAAGTCTATTCTGCCCGTTCTCCAATCGAGTGGCAATCAAACGTGAGAATCTTAACAGCGGCTGCCGAGAGGATCCCCGTAAACCCTTTACCCCCACTACTCACAATGAGAGGCTTTCGTCTGAGGGCCTAATAAGTGTATAAATAAAGTTGATCACTTCCCCCGTCAAAGACAGCCTGGAGGGTTTGGGCTGACATGGATGCAAGGAGGGGAGGTGAAAAGGGAAAAAAAAATGAGTTGAGTGCCTCTCAATCCTCTTCCTCGCTTTGACCCCATGGCTTCTCCTGATGTTGAGGTACACAAGTGCAGCTTGGCGGCTCAGTGGTAAAACGTGGAAACAAGGCTGAAGCGCCGCAGGGCACGGGGGTTGGGGGGATGAGGTTAACCCCCCCAAATGACCCTCTCCCACATCTCCACACAAAGGAACGGGCTCCTCTTTTTTGGATTCTTTTAATTAACACTTGCACTGAGGCTCTAAGCATTCAGGGGCCGATACAGGGAAAGAATTTTCTCTCCCTTACCCCCTCCCTCCTTTCCCTCTTCCCTTCCAACCCTTTCTTCCCTTCTTTCTCTCCCTTCATTCTCTCTGTGTTTCATTTTTTTTTTCTTTTCTAGTGTAGGCAGTGTTTGGATTAGGTGTCTGGCTGTGAGTGTGAGATAATTACTACTGACAGCTGCACTGACGGCGACCACAACCACAGTACCACCTTACCCGACTTTCTCTTTGATGGGCCGAGGGAAGAACAGCAACAAAAGTGAGGGAGAGGAGGCAGTAAAGGCAAAGGAGACGGACAGAGGAGGAAGTACTGAGAACATGAGGGGAAAAATAATACAAGAACATTGATAGCCAAGAAAAAAAGAAGACAGGCCAGGTGTGCCTCACCCTTAACACCCATTGGTTTCCTTGTTCCGGGCTCCATTGAGCGAGCTGAAGATATGCCTCAGTGTGCGTAATGTATGTCCACACGCAGACAAATGCAAATACAGAGCCAGAGGCTAAGGTAGGCATAAATAAATGATTTTCTGGGAAACGTGAGCTTCACTGAACGCACACGAACAGTTAGAAGATATAGACAATAAGACTGACAGACTAACTTGGTGGTGAATGTCACCTGAAGGCAGCCAATCGCACAAGGGAGGGAGGGAGGGAGGGAGGGGGGGGCTCTGCCTGAGCTTACTGCTGAGCCCAGTTGCTATGGAAACCATGAGGCCCCCCCTCAATAAATCCCCAGTTTAATAGGCCCCTATCAGGTAGAGGAGGATTCCATTAATGCCAGCTGGGAAATGGAGGGAGGTGCTGGCCTACAAGGCCAGGTACCGCCGAGGCTCCGCAGCATTAATACATTAGCAAACACCATGAAACACTGCATAAATGTCAGCAATTACTGGCTGGAAGGAAGGGTGGGTGGTGGTGGAGGTTGAAGAGATGAGGGGATGTAATAAGGATGTCCCACTGGCTGTCAATCACTCCAACAGGAGTGGAGGAAAGACTGCCAATCAAAACAGCTCCAATGAGAGGAGGCCCGTCTGGAAACTCTCCGAGCTATATTGTTTTGGCGAAGAAATAGAAGAAGAGAAGGAGACGGAGGAAGCAGGGGAAGAGGCTCAATCAACGCATTTCAAACTACACAGGAAGTCAACGTCCTGTTGGCCTCTCAACATCGACTGTTGCCAAAACCTCTGTCGTCGTCATTTTCAGAACAACTTTGCGAAAGCCACGAGAATCGTGAGGATATTTGAGCTCGATCATGGTATTCGCAAATAATGTGTTTGTTTTAATCTACTTGGAGTCAAATTAATTCCATAAAGTTTGAAATACAGCAACGTTTTTTTTAGTTTTTCTTCTAACGGAGGGCTTTTCTAGTACTGTCAACACTGTTGTGATGCAGTAAACCCGATGACAATTAAAAGAAATGCTCAAACAAACACACACAAAAGAGACTGACAGTGTGATCCTCTACTTGGTTACTATGGCAAATACTACAAACTGTCTTGTAATGAATCTATGAGGAACAGTGGAATCATGGCAACCTAAAAAGTCAATTCAAGAAAAATGGAACTTGCTGACTGAGGCCGGTCAATGTGTCAGGTGTGCTTTGGCTTTGTCACACCTGAAATTGGAACAATGATTGATGATAGCTCAACGGGAGGAAGGTTTTCACATTAGCAGCCACTTTTCAGGGTTACAATGTAGGAGTTGATGAAGCAAATCAAAAGTATCGCTGCAGTTAATGTTGATGTGTTGTTTATATACAAATATATTAAACCAGGATGTGACTTATAGGTCAACACAATCTGCCTGCTAGTAATGAGCGTCACTCACGTTGCTACTGCTTCAACAACACTTTGTGCCACTTCCTTTGACGTTCAACTTCCGTGGTCTAACACGACATACAATAACACAGTGCACTGAATGAACTGATCTGTTGTCCAGCGCTACCTGAGCATTATCCATCCAGATCCAATTTCATCCCTCCATAATGATTCAGAGCACAATAAACAATGAAACACATTGAGTGGACGGTATCAGGGAGGGTGACGTAACACACCACTAGTTTCCCTGAAAGGTGTGAATTTCTTACGCTTCAACAATACATTCAAAACAAACAATGACACCACTCAAATATCTCTTACTTAGTACACAAGAACTGAGAAAGAGATACTCTGGACAAGTTGATCAATCAGATGAATTATAATAAAGAACATGTTTATGCTTCCTGTGCCTGCTTCTCTTCACTTATGACTATTTAATGCAGCAACTGCAGAAATCAACTGAAAACTCAACTGCTACAGCATCCATGCTAGAGGCAACTACACTGGTATTTTTACTCCGTATCTTGTGTGCACTGTCCACTTTGCTGCTGTGATCCTGTGAATTTCCCCACTGCGGGACTAATAAAGGATTATCTTATCTTATCTTGTCACATTTAGCACTGGGTATCATTTTAGAACAATGTTTTGATATACTTTTAATCTAAAAGTCTCTAAAACACAAATTGTCTGCAAAAAATAAATAAATAAATATTGAAACCTAAAGTCAGCAAATTCTTAAACACGGCACCAATGCTTGCGATCATGAACTTTACTTAATAAAATACTGTACAATATAAAAACTGCAGTAAGGAAAGGAAAACATTCAATGGCTATTTTCACCTGACCTTTTCAAATGTTGATGCTACAGACACAGTTTAGTTGGTTTCTAAAAGGTATTGAGGTTTGACACCCAGCCAAAGACGCAGTGCGTCTACTAAAACAGGCACATTAGCAAACACACAAATGCAAATATGCACACACAAAAACGTAAATGTAAGCAGGGACAGTTGTTTCACGGACTTAAAAGGTAAAGCATAGTTAAGTAGTAATCGATTCTGCTGAAAGTGGGCTAATGTGAAGCGCTAAACGTAATCTGGGGCCTCTGGCTGCCATATTTATTGGCCTAAACCCCGGGAGATGAGACTGGGCTAATGAGCTAGACACTAACACTGGCTCCCTACCCGCCCAGCCAAGCCCTGGGCTTTCTCCGTTAATACCTTCTGAGGTTTCAATAAGAGGGCTGTGGCTAGAGCAGAGGCCATTATTGCACTTCTTTCTCTGTGCTTTTTAATATCTCCACGTCCAAGAAACAGACGCTGCAGATGTGTGTTAGCCAGGTGCCAACCGGGCCTGTGATGCCACAATGAGCTGCAATCTATTCATGATCCCTGGCAATCATATCCACGGCTACCTAGGGGCCCGAGCAGAGGTTCACTGATAACAAGATCCCAGATCACAAAAATACCAAAGGTAAAAAATAGAATTATTCTACTTTATCCCGACTTATTTGAAGATTACATTGAGATTGGTAGGGCTTACACAGGGATGAAATTCACAATCTTGCGTGCATTGCTGGTTTTAATGATTGGGTCACATATTTTTTCAAAATTAAATACACACAAATGCTTTAATTCCACTTAAAAATGAACAATATTTATTTAATGAATATCCAAAAACATGTTTTTCCTTGGCAAAACAATAGTTTTTTTTAAATAGTGATTCCTCACAGTTAGTGGAAATATTTATTTTATTTTTATTCAATTCATGTATCTAACTATTCAAATACTAATTCCTCACAGTTGCAAATTATGTTATTGATGTAATAATGTTTCCATTAATCCCCATCCTAAAGAATAGGATAGAAATAAGTCCAAAAGGTATTCAGGTAAGGGAAAAAACTTTTTTATTCCAAAAAGTAATTAATCGCTGAAAACATGTTTCAGCGAAAACAAGAATTGTTCCCATTCCTGTCCATTTTCACATCACAAATTCGTAGTTAAAGCTACTGCTGCTAGCTCTCTTCCTCACTGTGAACAGGAAATTCATAAAGCACAAGCTGCATGTTGTGGTACAGTCATTTGGTGCCATAAAACATAAACGCAGCTCTGAGGTCAGTCATTGCGCCACATGACCACAATGTGCTTTCAGATTTGAACCAAAATGTGTACTTCTGTTGCAATCCCAGGCTTACTGATCACATCGCTGGATGTCTACAAAGATGATGCCAACAACAATAAATCTGCATCACAGCGGTTTGTTTGGTGGTTACCGGCTATCCTGCTCTTAGCTGTAACAGAATGAAATAAAGCAAACAATTTCCTGTAGTGAAAGGATCCATAACATTTTTGTCCTTTGCCCTTTTAGTCACAGTCGCCGTGTAATGTATTTGCTTTTACTGTTAATCTTAAAAGCTTAAAAAAACAGCTGCCGTTATCGTTCAAGTGCACTACCAGAAATGAATCGAACATCTGTAGTTAGGTTGCTACAGTAGAGCCAGTTCTGGCATACGACACATATGATAACACTCCAATAATCATATAGATCTAAAAGGAAAACGTTAGCTAGGGGTTAACACAAGAATGTGTGCACAACAGCTCCTCAATGTAGCATGATAAACCATGCCATACAATTAGCATGGGAACACATAGGCTGTCAAAGAAGGGGTGAGACAAAAGGGGTCAGAGGTTCCTCAAGGTTCTGTATGAGGGCTGCTTCTGATCAGCTTGACTGTGAGCAGGGTGAATGGCTGGGAAGAGCGACCCTGGGACAGCAGAGGTCAGTGGGACTCAATGATGTGAGCTTTAATGTCCACATATAGAGAACACAGGACGGGAACCGTCTTTGACGTCTTAATTAGCTTCAACATCTTACTCTCATGCTTCTGACAGATGGTTTCGTTATTGCATACGGAGCGTGGAACAGTTTCCACTATTACTATCAAAATAATGTAAATCAATCATCTGTCAACCATGGGCTTTAATATAGTTGAGAAAGCCGTCTTTGGGTCGAAGAGTCAGTGAGGGCAACATGGAGATTTCGTATCGATCTGTCAAAGTAAGTCTGAGTAACAATCGTTACATTTTGGATGTGTTTTTGTGTGCCTGTGCTTCTTACAGAGTCATCAGACGCTGACGCGGGCCACCCGTCCCACTGTTGATGTCGGACTGGGATGTTGGTCAAGTCAGAAATGTTCCTCTTCACCTGCAAAACACAAAGGGAAGATACAATTAATAATGTATATTCAAAGCACAAAAAAACCCACAATGCTAATGATGCAAAAAGATAAAATACAAAAACATTACAAACAGCTATTAATGTCCACTAAGGATTTTTATATTTACTCTTTACCATGCTCTCGTTATTAAGTAATATTAAAACTGGGGAGGTGGAAATTATTTCCACTCTAATTTAACGGTAAACATATATTATAAATTATAGACAAGGGTACATCAAAGTATCCTCTATTCAGCAGCAAGACGAAAAAAGTAGGATGGAGGCAGAGAATGAAGAAAGAGATGAGTCAAAAAGAGAGAGGAGGAAAAAAACAAAAAAAAAACAGCCAGTGTTATCAGCATTCCTTAGATGCCACAGCTAATGCCCAGCAACAACAGCCCCACGCTCTGAAATGAACAGTATTTCTCTTTTCCCATTCATGCGCAGACGCTGTATCTGCATCACTTAATAACATTCCGTGCTTTTAAACAGTTAGCAGCCAGCAGCGCCTGTCCCACCGAGCGCCGCATCACACCGTCCAGTGGGTTGTTGGTTTAAAGCCCCGACGCCAGCCTGATGTGCGCCAGCCGAAGGTGATCAAAGCCCTGTCGGCGTCTGAGCGCTGGCGGCCGTGGATTCTGGTGCATTTGTTCAGCAGAATTCTGCCCTTCGGGCCTGCGGGGCTGGACACTGATGCTGAGAAAACTGTCAATTGTGGAGCAAAGATCCCTCTACACACGGGTCAAATCCTGTCTTTGTAAAAAGCACTGCAGAGAGATGGATCCTTGGGCATATGCAAGGCTGCTGGTCATAGAGGTGGAAACTTAAATACGCTACAAACACAAAGTCAAAGCCAATGTCAGGCAAAGCAGGAAAGCAGCTGCACAACACTGAGCTCAGAAGACTGCGGGGGCAGACTTTCACCTCAATACTCTAATATTACCACTTTGCATCTGTATATGCACTTGTGTGGGGGTCTAAAAGCACTAATACACTATGGGCTGCTTGAAGAAATTACTACATTTAAATCGGATTTCATCCCTTTATCAAGGCAACAGTAAATGTTCTTTTGATGGCATACATCTCTCAAAGAAATTATATTGTATGTGTGCTGGACCTGGCATGGCAAAGCAATCTGCAGTACAAACAAGCTAAGAAACAAATAAAAGAACAATAATAATTGAGTGGCACAGTCCATCCTTTGTCTTTCTCTCGTAAATCCCACACCACACTGCTCGGGGCCCATCCTTATGAAGAGAAGCTTTGGCCAGGATAGCAGACTGGGGTCAGAGCGGGTGGCCAGTGTTATTACAGAGTGTAATATCTATGTTTGACCAGCCGGACTACAGGGATTTGACTGACCGGCTGGCCAGCCGATGAATAGAGGGGAAGAGGGAGGAAAGGAGAGGCATAAACACTAGTAATGAAGAGGCTGCAGTCAGAGGTTAAAGCAGCATCAGAGAAACAACAAACTAACACCCACCACAGAGAGAATGAAGGTGAGAGGTGGAGGAGGAGGAGGAGGAGGAGGAGGGGAGACAGACAGTGGAAGGCACCTGGCAGAGGACAACCTGATCTCAACACAGAAAGACAACAGAGCTACACACCAGGCTGGCCCACCTGAATCTACACCACCACCACAATCTGCAGGCACTCACGCAGGTCTTCTCTGACCATTTGAAAAGTACGGCGCTATTATGAAATCCAGATGCAACCATATCAAAGACAACAAAAGTCCTTTGGACCGTGGCAACGGAACAACAGGGAGACACAATGCCTTCTCCAGGTAGCTGAAGTTTTGAGAGCAGCCCTCAGTTACAAATCGTTGCCTGTGCTGGCCACAGCAGCCAGCACACAAGGAGCAATACTGTCTAATGCTGCCCCCTGTCTGCCGAAACAGACATCTCACTGAGAAGTTAAGACTGCAACAAATTCAGACAATTATATTTCCATCTGACTCCGAGTAGCTAATTTTACACAGCAAATGTGACTTACTATTCCCATGTGTTTGACCTAAAAGAAAGGAGTGATGCTGGAATGCCAGTATATGACACTGGGCTGTGTGAAGCAGAACATGGCACCAATGAAGAAAAGTCTCCATCAACCTGATTTGGAAATACAGGAGCTAAAATGTAAAGGAAATGTCTTTAACAGAGCAGAACAGGATTTAAATCAAAGTCGTACTGATAAACACAGCGCTGCTGATTTGTGTGTTCATGTAGAGATGAAGCAGGGGTGTATGAGCAAGTTGTACACAACATTAGACTGGCTGTGGCGCTGAGCTGCTGGGCAATATGCCTCAAGGCAAAATTAATGATCCAATCATTGTAAATGCCAATTGCCTGTAATCCCTGGCTGGAAGCAAATCAAAGAGAAGGAAAGGTTTCCGTTAAACAGTCACAAGCTCTCTCTCGCTCTCTTTCTTCGTCTCCCCTAGGCACCAGATGCCTTTCTTTCATTCTTTTTTCGATCCAACCTTCCTTTTCTCAGCTCAGTAGCCCCGTCTGCATTTGGTTCCTATATGTCGCCCAGCTGCGGAGCAGAGATGGGGGCCCAGGCCCAGCCCCGGGGGGCAGTAGAGGAGGGAAATCCCCAGGACAACTGGTCTGGTCACGGACAACTCGAAACCAGCAGCCATCCCTATTCTACCCTCTACTTCCCTGGCAAACATTTGCTCTCCAGCTTAGCTCAGAAGCTAGCCAGCAACTTACCCCCACACCCTTGTCTGGTAATGCCAATCAGAGTCTACACAGCCCTGCGCTCCAGAGAGATAGAGAAGAAAAAAAAAAAAAGAAGGTAGAGAAGGGACACTGGGAGAGAGAGAGAGAGAGAGAGAGAGAGAGAGAGAGAGAGAGAGAGAGAGAGAGATGGAGAAAGAAGGAATAGAAAGGGAGGGGCAAGGGCCATTCCCTGAGAGCCACAAGGCAAAGCAAGAGCCTTTGGCAAAGACAAACAAGAAGATAGGAGTCTATCCCTATTGATATGCACAAGCAGGGACCATCGGCTAGTCTTCAGCTAAGACAAAAGGAAGAATGGGGAGAGAAAGGTGCTCTGTGGTGGAGTCTATATGTGTCTGCGAGTGGACACAGTATGAGCAGAAAGGGGAGTCAGGCTGGCTGAATATGGTGTTACTTCTTTGTTGCATTCTTCTTATGATGACTGAAATACACTCTCACTCTTGTTTGTGTCTCTTATGATTGTTTTTATCTTTAAAAAAACGAACGCAAACTACCTCCTCGTCTTTATTATGAGCACCACAAACCTCTCCAAAGCAACTTCACTGAGGTCATCCACAACTACTATCTAACTGCCTTTGCACCTGTAGCTCTCCACACTGGCCACTGAACCTTTTGAAATCAGTCCCTACATAGTGTGCACACATGGTTTAATGACATATTATTTATTAGCACGTGGACATTGCGGTATTACAAGAAGGAAAGACGCCCGTTCCCTGGCTAAAGAGTAAATATATAAAGAGCATGGTCAACATGGGGCAAACAGAGTCCAGATCTATGCAGGTTAAAGTTCTGGGCCTCATTTTCACTGCAGGGGGCCTTGAGATGCCTAAAGACAAGCATGCGTAAGGAAAAGACCACGACATGGAGGCCTGTTTAAGCCCACATTGTCCCTTCTCCATCCCCTATGGCCTCTAACAGCACCCCCACCAAGCCAACAGTCCTTTGCCTCCTTTCTGTGTCCATGGTTCCCCCCTCCCACACCGCAGGGACCCCTCCCCAGTGTTTGTAATCCCAGCAGAAACACTTAAGGTTCACAGTGGGTGCTCATCAAAACCATCTGCCTGAGAAGAGGGTGAGAAGAGAAGGAGAGAGATGACGGAGGGAGGAGAAAAGGGAAAGAGCGAAGGAGGAGAGGGAGGAAACCAGGGAGGCAAGCGGCCTCATCCAGTTCATATGTTGGTTGCACTAATCTGTTCAATTAGCACCATTACAAGCCCTGCAAGTAGCCTGATTATTATTAGTGTAATCTTCACCCGCACCGAGGAGCCAGGCCCGAGCTTCATTGGTTGCAGTGAGCAAAAAAAAAAAAAAAAAACTCGGGAGAAACACCTTTCATTGCAGCTTGAAAGTAAATAATTAGCGGCTTGTAAAATAAAGAGACAATAAAGAGAAAACCAAAATGAAAACACACAACATAAAAAAAATGACGTAAAGCTGCCACATGAATGAAAACAGCTACCGACTGACATTCCCTACCCCATATAACTTTTTGTGCAAATAATGATTACTTAACATGTGAGGTAAAATCAATAGAGAGATTTCTCTATCTTACCTGATCATTCTTTGGGGAGCTTATTTCCCCTCACCTGTGGCAGCAAGCTACCCACAGTGAATAACAAATGCCTGCTCAGGTCTTCCTAGGAGGGTTAGTACAGGGCAGTAATGTGTGTGTGTGTGTGTGTGTGTGTGTCTGTGTCTGTGTGTCTGTGTGCATCTGCAGGGGAGTGCTGATCTGAACTCGCTAGGGGCCAAACATTGACACAGACACGCACACACTTACTCATCTACATAGGCAAGCACACAGATATATTTTCCATGCTCTTCAAATCCATTTGCAGCTGCGATAGTAATAACCGATGGACAACGAGGTGTACTGCCTTCACACTGGGTCCAGTATGAGTTACTATAAATATTTCATAGGCTGCCGGATCTACTGTTTAGTTTCAGATGAGGAAAATGAAAGGTACTCTGTCTCCTTCCATTGCTCCCGCATGCCCAGATCAAACAATGTTGAGTATTATAACCGCCTCCCCGACTGCTGAGAGACAGGGAGAAAGATGCAGTGTAGGGGGGGAGCGGGGAGAAGAAAAAGAGGGGGTTGTACCAGACTGCAGCTGTGAGAGTAATTATGTGCTCGGAAATGTGATCATTTGTGATGAATAATGAATCGATGGCTGAGATAGACTAGCAATGTTTGGCAAATGGAATGAAAGCGGCGTTATGGGAAACTAGACTCAGGTACAATAATATTATGCATGTGTGTGAGAGTCTGTGGGTGAGTTACTGAGAGCTTTTGAGTGTCTGGGGCGTATAAAGTGACTCGCTGGTGTCCAGCAGGGTCTGTGTCTGCGTGCATGCTGGCGTCGTACCTCCTGTATGGTTCTGGTGCCGGGAAAGTTGAGACTGTAGTCCCTCTGGGCCTCGCGGTGGCTGATGACCAACAGGAAGTTCTGGTTTAACGACTCTTGGAGATCACTAAATGAGGAGAAGAAAAAAAAAGAAAACAGTAAGAAATAGGGGCGAACACAGAAGGAGATTAAAAAAAAAAAAAAAGAAAGAATCGAATTTGATGCAGAAAAGGAATATGGAAAAAAAAAAAAAAAGGCCAGGCATAAAAATGAGAGCACAAAAAACAACAACATTACCACTAAGAGCCACTCAGTCACATGAAGGGCAAGCTGGAACGTGTCAACTAGTGGTAACCTGCTGGCCCACAGGGAGGTGGGAGCCTCCTCTGGGGGCGAGTCGCCCACTTCGCTGGTTGTGTCTTAACAAGCCTGGCCGGTGCTTCGCTCAGCACAGCAGGCTACCACAGCTATGACCACCTGCACATTAACAGCATGGAGTCCATCAATCTGCCTTATTGCTAATAAACCTGGCAGCTAGTATGAAATAAACCCAGGAGGGCCTTCAGCACCTTCCCAACTACAAACAAAAGATGCCTTAAAAAGGCACTTACAGCGGCCCAAAGTGACCACACAGCAGAGTGTCGTGAGGTTGTTGACCAACACCAACAACTCAACAACTGCTGCTCCAGGTACTGAGATTTCTGGTTTCAATGTAGACAATTATAAATGTAAGGGACCAGCAACTGTTTTCATTCTCAAGCCAAAGAAGCAAATGATGAAATGAAAAGCTATTACTGTGCATCAAGACAAACCTCTTTATCAGATGCTGCTGGATAACTGCTGTACTTCACTGCCTGACTAGTTTCTGAAACATGACTGTATAGTGATTATAGTCATATAAATTAAAAGGCATATCAGTTCATTTCAATTACAGGCTAATGTAAGCTTATCAGACCCGTAAAGATGTTTCTAGGATTAATGAATATGTAACGTTCTTAAACTAAGCTACTATCTCTATCTGCATCAGTTTTATGCTGAAACATTCCTCAATTCTGATTGAAATTCATAGCATTATAATATGGACGTAAAATAATAATAACACTGACAAAGTGGAGGGAAACTTACAGGAGTATTAATAAAAACTAATAAAACATTTTATCTCACGTCCAGCTACATGAATACTCTGACACCTAAAGGATCGATCCATAAATCAAACTATTCAATTGTAATAATGTGTTAAAAACCGCAACAATTATATTTTCCCCCTCAAAGCATAAACGACATTCACTGGTGGGAAAATAAATGCTGTTGACAGGTAAGCACTGGTCTGAGATGTTCACACTCTCACAGTGATTGTCATATGCTGATTTCATTGTGAGCAGAGACCTGGCAGTGAAGACGCAATCTGTTCAAGAGGCCCCGAGGGGTCAGACTTTCTGGACTGGCACCGCAGCTCGCTCAGCAGCTTACAGCTGTGACGGAGACGCTGTGAACGATGCAAACGCAGACACTTTGTGTGCTTCACGTAGAGAGGAGGAGGTGGGGGGAATCAACTTTTGGAAGCTTCATTTACAATAAGCTGTGAGGTTAAGTAGCGTTTTGAGCAAACGCTGGGTCTGTGCGGCTGAATATCAATGGGAGGCTTAAGGGCCGAAGCAGGCACTTAATCAGGGCTCAGAACCCAAGGAGAGGAGGAAGAGTTGAGAGAAAGAGAGGGATGGGGGAATTAATATGTAGCGCACACATTAATTATGCAATCACACCCTTAATCTGCACAGATCTGGACGAGCTTATGTTAACAGAAGCTCAAATTTACTGTAATGACAGCATATTTACATTGACTAAAACTACGAAATCAATATGTAAATGTAATGTTTGTTGTAGCTAACTGGGGAAGATTGGAAATGTGTGGAGTGGGAAGGATGGATGCATATGTAATAGGGCTGAGCAGAAGGATGAGAGAGATGTGTGTGCATGCGTGTGTGAGGGAGGGAGAGTGAGAAAAATGGAAGGGGTAGGGACACATAAATAAGGATCTAGCTAATATCATGATTATGTTTGGACACAGTCCCGAGCTACTGCTGGCAGGCAGCTAGACTCCTAAATAGACAGAGATAGAGGGTAAACTGAGTGGAAGTGTTACTCTGTCCTTCCAAGCAAAGAAGGAGCATCTTAGCAGTCATTCATGGCAGACCGACGAGCCATTTGGTGAGTGTGTGGGTGGAGTTCTGTTCCAGATTTACTTTGAAAAATCAGATCACTCGTTGTGCTCCATAGTACAAATATAATTACTCAAAATATCAAATGCATTCAGAGGGGAGAAATGTGCCATCTGTCTGAAGAGGCTTGCAGGTTAATATAAACAAAGCACCCATGTTTCAAGTCCAATATCCCCTTTGTCTCGCCTGCTACCACCACGGATGTTCTCAAAGCAGCTGTCATCTGAAAGAAGCGGGCCCTTCGAGCGGTAGCGGGGTTGAAATGTGGACGTCTCGGTGTTTGCTTCCGCCTTCAGAGGTCTCTTTCTCACTCAACACACACACTTGTGACATCCAGGTCGGCCTGCAACATCTCTGGAGGTACTTGACATGGCATAAGGGTGCCGGGAGGAAAATGTCATTTAACTTTATGGACAGAGAAAATGGAGCGTTTTGCAGGGGAGAAGAGCAGGCTAAACAGATTGGTTTCATTCTGAGGTAAGCCCAGCGCCTAAGCTGTGAGTCCCCATGGCACAGAGCAGACTCTAGACCTTATTAAACTAGCACTGCCAGACACAGAGGAACACACACACACACACACAAAAATTGTGGCATGTGTCTGCAAAACACAAATACCCCTACACACACTCACACTCACACACTCTCTCTCTCTCTCTCTCTCTCTCTCTCTCTCTCTCTCTCTCTCTCTCTCTCTCTCTCTCTCTCTCTCTCTCTCTCTCTCTCTCTCTCTCTCTCTCTCTCTCTCTCTCTCTCTCTCTCTCTCTCTCCTCTCTCTCTCTCTCTCTCTCTCTCTCTCTCTCTCTCTCTCTCTCTCTCTCTCTCTCCGACCCCTGACACACTCACTGCCATCATGCGTGTGTTTCATCTGATTAGAGACACACAAACACACTGACCAGGTGAGTTGTTCCCTCTAATTGGTACAGAGGAGGTCATGAAGTACACACAGGGTCGTCTTACCTCCTCCATATTTTGCATCCACAACAAAGCAGAAGGATGCGAAACCATTCAGGTTCTGCTCTGTTTCGGTCTGCCATCTTGCTCCAACGTTAATCAGCATGCTCACTGATAGACACTTCCCATCAGGGTTGCTCTAGCTAACTAGCTAGCTAGCTAGCTAGCTAGCTATCTTACCGAAAGCATCTGTGAATCTGCTACAGGATAGCTGACACACAGAGGGAGAGATGGGGGGTGAGGAGGGGGAGGGGGCCAGGAAGCCGCAATAAAACACACAAAACCTAATGAATCATTTTTGCAATTTCAAAATTCTTTGAGAGTTCAAATTAGAATAACCTTTCCTTGGCAAACACGCTTCCCGAGAGCAGAGCGGAGAATAAACGAGGAAGGAAACAGGCTCCATTGAAATATTCATCAGGCCGTCATCATTTATGCAAGAGATTAGGTCCTCCTCAGCACCCTCCTGTATTCACAGGCAGTCATCAACACGGCCACAGAGAAAAAACCTTCTTGGGACCGGGATTTGACACTGCAGGACTAACTTCACATCACATCGCTGACTAAATAACTACCTGAGACGGATTGGTGCTCAGAGGGAAATCTCCCAAAGCCTCAAGATTTATTTCTAATCAAACAAGACAACTAAGAGGAGTTTACTCAGCGGGATCATAATGACAGTGGAGCACTATTTAATCAGTCAGCTTGGTTTAGGTGTGTGTGTGCTGCATGAGCCAAGCTCTACAAAGTAATTGCCAGAGATATTACCATTTATGGGACATTTGCATTTTTTTACTCAGCAACAATTTGAAGCAAATAAACATTGTGAAATTAAATTTGGGTAGATAACTGCAACTACAAACTAGCAAATAAAGTTATATGGGAGACAGTGGTAGTTTTTTTTTTAAACCTGACTACAATAATAATATTGTTCAAGTTCTTGGACAAGAGCATTTGTAGGCACAACATTGTTTTTACTAAGAGTAATAATAACAATAAATCTATATTTTCTTAGGCTTTTAAATATTCATCCTGGTTGCATAACACAGAATTGCATTTCACTCCTAGATTCTAAACCACAGGAGAACTAATGAGGTTCTGTATCACCTGTTCACAGATTATGCACAATTATCAAGTCATAATCAAGCCGTGCATTGCTGTCTCTTACACTGCAACCCATACAAAGAACCTTTCTTATGGTTTCTGCTGAATTCAGTTTTTTCATGCAGGCCGGCTGTATTTCAGTGTGTGTTGTGCCCCCTTCCTAAATTTCAAATGAGAGCCTAAACTTAATAACACATAAAAACACTCTGCTTGTATCAATTCTGTTTTGGAAAACAGAACCGAGGCAATAGTCTGGAAACACAAATATTGTTCTATACCCTCTTTTCTTCTTTACATACTTATTACCTGGAAATTATATAATATCTAATTCCATACTGCGTAGGAACGCTGTATAATGAACTACACCACGGTCGCATGAGCACAAGTCTACACATGGAGGCTGTAAAGGCAGACTAGTCCGCGTGGTGTTTTGGAGACTTATTTGGCCACTTGTTGGTACGTAAAAATCTCTTTAGATTGTGTTAACCACAGACCTTGTTTCATGCATCTCACCAAAAAACTATTTTTAAAAAACCATCGACTTCGAGATTGCAAACTCAATTCCGGGTTTTATTATTAATTCCTGCAACACTTTATAATGAGACAATAGATAGAGACTTTGAGCATGACTGAGAGTGGGAAAACGTATTAAAGTACAATGAAATAACATTGTTTATTAGGAAGAGTTATACATCTGTGATTAATAATTGGGCTTGTAATGTAAAGCACAATAATTTGATTCCTAAACAATTTAGTTTTCAATAATCTTGCAGAGGTAGATAGTGACACACTAGTACCTTGAGTTGGGTACGATGATGCTAATGTGTGCTTCCCTCACTGCAAACTTTATCCTGAAGCCTTTACTGGCACTGAGCTCAGTCTACTGCAACAAATGTGCACACACTGCACACAAATTGCACTACATGTGGATTTACGGTGTGACCACAGTTTATTTTTACTGCAAGCTAACAGCTTGTCTAGTCCCGCTACAGGGGACTGCACCCCCCCACCCTTACTCTGTGATCTGTCACCTATCCTCTCCCAGTATGACAGCATGGTCACCATACACACACACACACACATTCATACACAAATGCATGTGCACACACACGTGCACACACAGGAGCCCACCCACTCCATTCAGCCCCAACTGTCCTCCACCAAAATAGCTGACACAGAATAATGAGCTCCTGACACCCAAAATGATATCGATAACACTTGGAAAAATGGCAACGGCGCTGCTAGACACAGCAGTAAGTGGGGGAGTGAGAAGACGAGGAGAGGGAGGCGAGGGAGGGAAGACTGGGGAGATGAGGGCCATTAGCTGCCAACACAATATAACTACCACTTAGCCTAACTAGCAGGCAATGCGGCAAACTGCCAAATGACTTCTTTTACAAGTGTTCTGGTGACATGTGGATGCTTGCTTGGCTGCTAACACGAGGAAATGTGGGGAGTGTTACAGTACAATTTCAATTTTAGAATCCAGCGTCAACAAACAAACAAGGGCCGTCGTAAGTGAGATTATAAACAACTCTAATAGAAATAAATGTCCCTTTGAAACATTCCTTATTATGAGCCTATCTGATTATACATTTTGATAATGTGCCGTTTCCTTAATTCCAAGAGATACAGTAAAACTGGCAATCACAGAATGGTGCATCAGAAGGTGGCCTTAAATGTTTTATCAAAATGTAATCAATGGCCAGGAATAACGTACCAGCTCTAAACTGTGCAACTAAAGCTCCGAGAGCCCTCCAAGCAGAGTCAAGAAAGGACCCTTTACCAACCTCAAAAGTCATCAATCCATCAAGGGACATTGAGTATTTATATGCAACATATTCTAAAGGGACTGAGCCTAAACTATTTGATTTGTGCAGGTCAGACTCAGCCAGTAAACTGATATCATCCGTGTATTATAAAATACCCTATTTAATGCCTATTAGCGTCCGTAATGTGTAGAGATAAATCATTCACAGACGAGAAAAGAGTTGGAGAGGAGAGGGTATGACCTTGTTTTTCTCCAAAAGATGTATTGAACCAGTCAGTAATCATATCATTGATCTCAACACAAGCAACCGGGCGACTACACAAGGGCTGGATTGCTTTAGAAAATCTACCATTCACCCCCGCTTCCATGAATTTAAAGGCGAGCAAATCTCTTTAAATCCAGTCAAAAGTCTTTTGAAAGTCAACAAAACATGAGAAAGTGGATTTGAATTTGTCATTTCTCGCTCTAATAATAGTTGATATTGAATATACACGATCGATACAGGCTTGTTTCTTTTATTTTTTATTAATGGGCCATGCTGACAAAATGTGACCATCTTCAAATTATGTCTTGGAAAGATACAAGAGGACCTCTAAAAGATGATGAGATTTGAAAGGTTCATATGTAATACCTTTTATTTTGGATGCCTTCTTCAGTTTTGCTTCGACTACAGACCTTATAAAGTCTTCTTTAGTACCGTTTCCATTAAGAAATGTATTTGGGCCCATGACCACCTCCAACGTCAAATAAAAATACATCATCAAAGTCAGGGTGAAGTATGTTTTTCTTAAAATAAATCTGCAAAGTCTGTCTTCAATTTTTAAAGCACTACCTCTTATTTTGTTTTCACCGTTTCACCGTTATTTATGTCCAGAATTGTTGGGGGCGGTTGCTCTTCTGAACCGTCTCTTATGGAACCGTATATACTCTTATCAAAATATTATTGAGTTTGCCTGTATTTTTGCCATAATCTTATTTTATCATTCCAAAGTTGTTGTTTTTTTTTGTTGTGCTGTCCACACGCTCTTATCCTCAAATTAAAAATGAGAAGTTCTTGGACTCCCTATAATACGCAGGTGAAATGACGGGAGAGATATGACTTCTTTGGATGATGTTAACCTTAAACTGATGAAAGGACAATCACATGTTGGGCTGCCACCTGTGATTGTATTACCGCTTTGGCTTTACACTGAGTGGCCTGACATTTCAGAAGTAAAGGTTGCTTATACTGCCACGGATCCACTGAAATGAACACGGAGAACACTGGCTTAATGAAGCTTTGTAAACAAATCTCTCTCGTCACTGGGTACCAACACTAAAGTAACACTAGCGTGTTTTAAAAAAAAAAAAAAAGGTGTGAATATCATAAACACAGTCCACGAAGAGTTCGATGGGAAACAACCTTAACCAAGCAACAATTTCAGGCTGAAAGAAACAAAGACGGGAGGGAAAATTGTTATTTACACAACAGAGATTGCGTAGGTAGATGTCCCTCTCAAAATGTCACAATGGACGGGAGAAAATGAATGTGCACCAGCAGGTCAAATGTCTCATAATATACCAATGGAAATGGTGTTTGCTAGCTGGATTCTGGATGCATCTTCTTCATAACTGGAAAAAGACCGCCACCTGGTGTTCACTATTGGGTACTACGCCCGTACCACCACCAGGAGTATTTCATAGTTACTAGTGTAAGTGTACCAGGATGGGAGGAGGATAAGAAGAGAGAGAGAGAGTGCTGAATGCTTAGCTGCATACCTGTTTTTGCTGGTGCTGGCAGTAGGGGCGATGTCTGGAGTCAGGACATACAGGCTGTTGTTCTTGGGCAGGTGTAAACTTCTCATCACCGTCTGATTACACACATACAGAGATACAACTTCAAAATAGTTCCCCTCACAAGGAAGCACGTATAGCTGTGGAGATAATGATTTCTTAATGAAATATACTTGAGCTCACTGCATCAGAATGTATACTTCATTCATCTCCTGATGATTATATCTGTTTGCAAGACTAATGTTGACAGGCTGGATGTGACGACCACAGAGGCTCCATATGAACATGCTTTTATAGGATGTTTTGGATAACAGCATTAAAACAATGTCATGTATGCTGTGTTCTAATCCTGGCGACTACAATTTGAAATTAAATTGTTGAGATCAAGACACAGAGCGCAAAGTAAAACTGCTAAAACAAAAGTAAGAAAAGATAAGCTCATATCACCAGTGCTTTCCCCCCATTTTCATTGTGTGTTTTCTTCACTTGCCGGTTTGTGACTAACATGTATAGGGTCTGTTAACTCACACTATCGGATACATCTCCACTCTTCCATCCCTTCAGCTGCATTTTGGACACTGGAATCCCAAGATCTGCCTCGAGGATTTGTTTGATTTCTCCTGCAAAATTAGATTAATGCCACGGAAAATGTATATTATACACAAAGAGGCAGTTTGATATGTTGAGGATTGTACACAATACTTAAAAATTGGTGTGTGTGTATGTGTGTGTGTGTGTGGTGCTCACCGACTGTGCTGCCTTCCTCCAGTACCAGCTCTATAGTGCGCTGCCGGTACTCCACCCTGAAGTTGAGCATCCGGGGCTGGTGCTCTACGATGTGTCGGGAGGCGGGGTTGACGGGGCAAAAAGCTGAAGTCGAGGACGATGCAGGAGAGGAGGACGAAGACGAAGAGGAGGGGGGAGGAACTGCACCTCCTGCTGCCGCGTCAGCTGCTTCTGATTGGTTAGGAGGTCCGAACATGGTGGACTGGCTCGCCTCACTGGAAAAGTTACTGCACAGAGGTGACAAGGTTAGTAATGGTGACGAAGACTGACCGCTAAATTCATATCCGATGGACTTTCATGCAAGATCAGGACGGAAAGAAGTGGACGAAAGAAACCGCCAAAACATACCAGAAGCTATCAGACATTAAGATCTCCATCTGTGGCAACATCAAACGTATCTTCATCCTCATTTATAACATAGGCTGTAGAAGCCTTGAGTTTGGATTTTGGTTTAAGGCTGTAGTACAACCAGACGCTGAATAAGACATTTTTTAGGCAACCTAAGATGAAAACACAGACAACTCCCCGACCGGACAATGATGTGGTAGCGACCTGTCAATCATAAGCTAGCCTTGCTCTAAAGCATACCCTGCTTTATTGTTTATTTTACTCTAAATGGGACCATCATTTACTAAATAAATATCGTGTTGTATTGAAGAAGACTTGACATTAGCAATTCAGACCATAAACTCATCTTTACTGAGTAATAAATCTAATGAGAAGTAGCATCATTTTCTAATAGACTTACACACAATCAGACTTTCAGAAAGCAGCTATCGCACCCATCCTCCCTTACAATATCTGCTTACTCTCTTTGCTGCTTGCTCAGTGTATGACCCATGTTTCACACCAACGCAGTAAATAATGTCTTTTTCTCGCCCGTCCATGAACAACGTGTGCCCTTTGTTCCTTAAGTGTAAGCAGCAACTGTGTCCCAAGAACAGAGTGCCAGACTCGGGCTTTCCAACAAAGGCTGCATTTTATCTGGCCGACCACCATTAGAGAGGCCGCTGTCCTGAGGCGTAGGTTGACTGTCAACGGCCACAAAACCTCCATCTACAGAATAGGGACATGAAGCCGGCCAGATGATAGCACATTATAACGGACTCCTCCACAAGCCACCTCAGTAACAAACCAATTATATGAAGATCCAAATCTTTTCTAGTTTACGAAGAAAGTAAGCGGGTATTTACTAACTATATCCTGCAATCACTCTATATTGACCTGTTCTGAGATCATTTTAGATTTTATATATTTTCAAGGGAGGATGGATTCATCTGATGTAAACCCTGTGTACAAATTAACGGATGTGAAAAGACAAGGTCATCCCACTTTGTGACATGAGAGCATGTTAAACCATCTAAATGCTGGAAACTGGCTGTAAAAATACACAAGGGAAGTCATACCATGAGTACATGTAAACACGTGGCATATGTATGGATATGGCAGTATTTGCACAACTACCATCTCATATCTAGAATCTCATATGTACTGTGGGGAAATAGATACAGATGATACACGAGTGAGACTGATATTTTACTCCATGCAGCAAAAAGAAAAACAAGAGAGATCTTGCCAAGAGGATTCTTACACTTCTTGAAAGCATCGGAGAAAAAAAAAAGAAAAGTAAAACCTAAACTTGGCACAGTAACACTGAAGGCCGGTAAATTGTCCGTTGTTGCTGTTTGGGGGTAGATGGAGATGGCGCTGTTCTCCTGTGTAGTCCAGCAGGTGTGCCAAAGCAGACAGAGCTGGTGAGCCGTGCACCCGTGGACAAACTGTGAACCAGTGAAGCATTTTAACAGAGGAATTCAGCTGTTTTGATCAAATCCTACCAGGAAATCACTTTTGGTGGCCTGAGGAATTTTGGTTACTGATCAACAAAGCAAAGCTTCTGATAAATTCCCAACCTGCTTCCGAAAGAGGACA
This sequence comes from Pholis gunnellus, assembly GCF_910591455.1. Taxonomy (NCBI): domain Eukaryota; kingdom Metazoa; phylum Chordata; class Actinopteri; order Perciformes; family Pholidae; genus Pholis; species Pholis gunnellus. The sequence goes on from NC_136530.1 coordinate 8,476,401, forward strand.
CAAGGGAGGAAGGAAATGCATTTTAGATGGGAGCGTTGGCGTAGCCTCCAACTGGCTCCAGCTCAGGTCACGTCATCAGAGTCTGTTTACTGGGCAACGCCAGGCTACGGAAACCAGTGCCAGCCACTTAGTAAATGTGTTGGCTGCTGGTCGCACTGCCAGCCAGCCTCCATTCACAGCAATGTGTGCCCTTGAGACGGACCGGCAATATTCTCATGGCCCAAGGGCCTGAACCACACCGGACTGCATGCATGCATGCGCACGCACACAAGTGTGTACACAAAAACGAAGCGGTTTAACCGAACATCTCCAGTCTGAGAGGGTTCAGATCAGCCCAGAGCATTCAAGAGTGTAAACTAACAGTTTAAAGCCTCTTAAAGAAACCTTTTATATTAGTAACTGTGTACAACTACACTCTTGGCAGGAACTTTCCTCTCAGTTGCAGCCTTTTATATTATTCCTCTGCCCAAACTCAGTAGCATCTAAGTTAGTGTTATTTGCTGGATATGAATGATGTGTTTTGATCATGGAAGTGGTGATACAGTAAATGTGTTCTCATCAGTGGTGTACAAACTATACCCACTGTAATCATGGCTAAACCCAAGCTCATGGAAACATGGAATTTAATTTCCTGCTAATGCATTTAGGCTTTGGTTTCACATTTCCTGCATTGTTTGAAATTTGTTGCGTGCTAATCTACATGGTAGATGCACGCCAAGTGCCATAGGCGCGTATTCCTCAGTGACGTGTACCCCCACTGCCGTACCAACCATTCATATTTCCATGGCATTGTCATTCTGGTGAGACAACAGAAGGAACCACAGTGCATGATGTGCAATGATCAGCATGATCGGGTAGCCTTTGTTCAGTGTTGTACAGTCAAGTAATACATTTCCTCTAATTTAGAATAAATGTGTGGCAACATGGTTATTATTACCTTTGTAAAATCCCATTCTCCTGTGGTATCACTCCATTGATGGCTGCCTGTAATGAAAGTGGAGGTAAATTAGACAACACATTCAAATGCCATTTTCTTGTTTTTGTTTCTGTATTGTGTCAGTTTCCAACTCTTTTCTAGGGAAAACAGTTGACTGTTCACTGGGATACATAACGATCAACCCATCCCATCTTTAAATCAGTAAAGTACAGGATGACAAACATGGAATAACAGCGAATACACCAGGAGCATGTTTCAAAGATGTTTCAAACACCATATGTTTCTATACAGGTATCTTGACAGTAGCTAAGAGAGCTGCACTCCATTTCCAAACTTAACAATAAGTAAGTAAATACATTTGGTATTTTTATGTGTATGCCAAGACACAACTCTGTAAATTGTAACATAGAAATGTACAAGTGTTTCTTTAGGGGGGGGGGGGGGTGCTTCATGTCATTCAGAACACAGTATGAACAAGACAAAGACTACTTTATGTTCTACATTTGCAACACACTTTGTCAAAAAGAAAGACAAAAGATGACAGGTTACCTGCAAAGGTGACTGATTTTGTGGCAAAATGTTCTATATTTTGGTTGACACTCTAACATTACGTTTGTTAGATCTTCTGTCTGTAGAAGTTTCAGACTAAACCGAACAAAATATGACAGAGAACGACGGGATATTCAAATAGGGTGTCTGGTCAAAACAAAGAGAGCTCAAAGGACAAACATGACAATAAGCGCTTTGCACTGAGCCTTTGTTTGAATGGACAATTGATTGGATTTCTCTCGAACACTCACTGTTCTTCACTGCAAAAACAAGCTAAATGAAGTGAGTTGTTACGTGCTGGCATAATCGCGTCCCCCTATTGAACGAAGGAAATATGGAACGGCAAGAAGGTCGAACACTGGAAAACAAACTAATAAAGTATTGGTGGATGTATCTTCCACCAATTAATCTTATCTCTTATGTTATCTTCAAAGAGATAATGCAAATCAAATGGTTGAAGAAACCCAGAAGGTGCCCGCTGGAGACTTCTTGTAAACAAACTTAAGTTATGATGTCGTTCAGTTCACTTGAATTATATAAGACACATGGTGAAAGCACTTCCTTCCTCATATTGGCTTGTTTACATCCGCGTTTACATGCTGCTTCTTCTTCTTCTATTTCCCTACCTTTGTTTGCGCACTGCTGCGTATCTTGGTGCATTACCGCCACGGTAAGCTAAACAAAGCCGGCAGACGCTCAGAAAAACAACTCCATGGTGCTAATTGAGGTCAAAAACTCTTCAGGGCACCTCAAAGCTTTTATTAAATGAATGGTGCAGACACTCAATCACAGTCAGCTTTTTCTTTGTTTTGAGGTAAGAATATCCTCGAGTTTCTCCACTCTTTGACATTAGTCCTTTGTTTCTTTATTTTCTGTTATTAATAAATATTTTATCATGGCTTCTGCTCCATTGCTGTTATTGTTTATTGGCTGGATTCCATTTAGCTGTGTCAGTTTCAGGACCCTGGTATAGCTGGTTCCCTGGAACACCGTCATAGCTTACTGGAATAGAACAGATCTATTGTTATTGTAATTAGTGACACGTCAGTGCACTTTTCATACTATGATGAGTCAGAAAACTTGTGTGAGCACAGCATCTAGCTTTTAAAAGCCACAATATGATATTCAGGAGTACAAACCGGTTTGGGTAAAGGCTCCATAAAAGTACCTAAAGTTTGACTACGGCATTTGTTTTAAGTTTCGCAACACTGTGGATCAGATGTCGGATCTCTTTTTTAATCTTTTGGGTATCAAAGCATGCACTGGAGATTTGAAAAGTGCCTGTAAGAAGGCTGTAGTTTGCTTATTTACAGAAAAAGAGAGTGTAGTCCTTCATAATCCATTAATTTAAATAAATACAAGTTTACAGTACCACATGAAGGTATATGAATTTAAGTAAACAAAAATGTAATCAGGAGGTTATTCTGATGGCGTGCCGGGAGTTCATCAGTGAACTACAATGAGAATTCAGACCAAAGAAGACGACTGACGTGGGGTGGTTGCGATAGCAAACGCTAGGATAGAGTTATTCTCTATACTCTAATGTGCCCTGTGTGTACAGATTGAGATGGAAATAATGTATTTAGCCATATTGTGGCAGTAATATGACTGTTTTGTAGCATAGTGACCATGCAGGCCCCACTGTCTGTCCTACCACTGCCGCTACTGCCTGCTTTGAACTCCGGCCAGCCCAGGTCTAAATATAGACTGACCCCTTCAATATGCACTGGTCAGCGGTAAAGGGCTCCTTTACTCAGACTCATCGTGAGTTAATACAAACTTGGCAGAACACATTCTTTCTCACAGAGAGTGTCTCTCAACTCAACGTTCACTCTACCTCTCAGGACACAATTCTCTCCCACAGTCACCACATTGTGGGTGGCCAAGATGCTGCCTGCTTCACAAAACATGCTTAATAATATCATGAATAATTTGGCCATATCCTAACTGCACAGAATGTGTGTTTATTGGATGTTAACTGCCCTCTTGAACTTGTACTCTAGATGAAGTCGACGTCTGTCTGACAAAGCCTGCAGATAATGAACTTACCACTAAATCCCAGTTATTAAGCTCTAACAGAGTGATTGCCTCTGCAATGTTGTCAATTCCAGTGCAAGCCTGTGAGAGGAAAAGAAAAAGAAGAGGAATTACATGAGAGAAAAGCATTGTACAAGATTCTGCAGCAGTTTGTCTTATGAAACATTCAGATGCCTGTACATAAAAAAAAAAAAAACATTCACAATAAAACAGACGAGACACAATCAATTTGACCTACTATGGTACCACCTGTAACAGGAACGACAGCCTCAGTTATTATAATACTGCAACATTGGTCAGGAGGCACACATTTAAATTATAGCTGTCATGATATCTTAGATGTATTTGTATTCTTCCTGAAGCGCAACAAAGGCAGCATTATCTTTTTTATCCTTGTGCTGGTTTAACTGACAGAACCAAAACACATTCTCTCTGATAAAATGACAACAAATTGGCACAAGCCGTGTTAAAAAGCTGCTCTCCCTCATGCAGGTGCAAATAAGGCCCAGAGCCAGATAAACCTTTCAAAAAAATTGCTAAAAAAGGTGTGCAGAGCAGTTGACATCTTCTGCTATGTGGTTCCCACCTTATGGAAATACTGTGCACTTCCTGAAGTATGCATACTAATGCTCTACGTTCACTTTCAGGGCAGGAAACAGGACTACTGACCTGTTAAGGATGAGTTTATTAACTCTTTGACGACCATTACTTAACAAAAGTAAAACCAAGGATTTGATAATTTCATCAAGGTAGCATGCCTCTGCCATCCACAATGAAAAGATCAAAAGAAAGACAAAGCTGACAAGTACTTATGCACCATTGATGACAACAAACTGAGAATTTGAATGCCAACACAGAGTAAATATGTAAAAATAGCCAACACAGACTTTGATTCATGCAATGGCTAAGTGTTTGAATTGTAGATTGTGAGTCTCTGGCTATCTAGTTGTTGGTGTCAGCTGGCATTTATGTTGTTGTGCGTTTGATATTCACTATCTATTATGTAGTGCATGTTTCTTTTGTATTATTATTAATAACTGTAGGTTGTAAGTGGAGTGGAGCACGGTGGGGCACGATGAATTGGCTTGTGACTACACAACATATCTTTTGTGGCCTGTCCTCATCTGAATGGAGCATGGAGAACGTGAACACCTGCATTGGTTAGACTTGTTGTCAAATATCATTACAGTGAATGTTGTTGATTCAAAGCACGAGGCTACAATAACAAACCCACGAGAGGGACACCACCAAAGACAAGGCCCATAATTCATTTTCCAAGGGTTTGTTTTAGAGGATGGGTTTACATCCTTTTAGTATTGATCTCATTAAGCATGGAAACCAACATAACAGGATGCTATATTTGAAAGAGGAAGCATTGTCTCATCATCACAACATACCACACTACCTGCAAATAAGGCTAAAAAACCTGACATCTTGGAGGGACACCCTTGTCTCTGACGAAGATTTAAACCGTTGACAGGACGACTGGCTCTGTGTAAACAAGTTGGCAGTCTACGTGAGCACCGTTATCAATTTAGCTAGCACCGATTGTCGTCATCCGTCTTAGCCAGTACATTTAAAAAACAGCGATAAAAAAACACTAAATATCCACCGTTTGGATCCGGGCCACCGCCATCTAGTTAGCGAGCTCGCAGGTTAAAATAATTGCCTTCAGAATCAGTTAGCAAGCTGTCAGTGAGTTAGCTCGGTGAGCTAGCCACAGAAAGCAAAGGCTCAGCTCGGGTCTGCTGTTTACGACGCCAGTCAGGTCGTTGTGTACGGTTGTTGACAGTATAGCGCGAGACAATTCAACAACGGCCAAACACACATAACTAGCTACCGAATATAATACACAGGACAACAGAAGAGACACACCTGAAAGTCGGCCAGAATCATTTCTCTATCCATGTTGCTCTCGCCGCTTTCGGAGGCCATGGCAATGACTGGCTAAAAGCAATTCTTCTCCCACTGGCTCCCGTCGCTCTCCTCGCCTCACAGAGGAGACACCGAGTGGTAATAAAGCTCTTCACTTAGACGGGGCGACGAGGGACAGTGTGGCAAGTTGGAAATATTAAACTTGATCGGGATTCAACCGCTTCAGGGTGGAGAAAAATCTGTAAAGTAACGTTACAGTGTTCAGTTATCTCCTATCATTATTGTCATCTAGTCCATTGCTTTACGGCTGACGTAAAGTGGCTGCAGCTGCTGTAAAAACTCGAGTCGAGGACGTGAGGTCGATACTTGAAGTGAAGTTTTAAACATGACCGTCTGTCGCCACGGAAAAGACCTTAGACCATGTTTCCTTTTACTCATATCGATATGTATAGAGGTGTCGTTTCATTCTGTACTTAAACATTCAAATGAGCCTGCATAGTTGGTACATTCAAATGATGTACATAGGATAACTCAAAATACAGAGACTACCGTTATAGGCTACAATACATATGCAATATTCTAAAAGCCTGAGTTTTCCACGTTTGTGTCATTCTGCCTGTAGTCGTTCTCATCCCTCTTTTGAAAGCCACGGACCAAAGCCACAGCTGGCCAGTAAACAGTCTGGACATGATGGGTGGGTGTCGGCCTATCCAAAGATGGTGCCCCCATCAGGTGCCGCACAAACAATAGCCTAGTCTATAGATTTGCCATGAACCAGTGTAAAAAATGCATAATGCGATTTACACTGGTTATGTATCTTCAGACAAATATTAAAGTCAACTTGAGGATTTAAAATGTGCACAGACAAACAGTTGCCCTGTCGCTTAAGTCACAGGCAATAACACAAGAGGAAATACCAGTTTCCGCAATTATAAATGCGTATGGCGACACATGCCATTGACTGAACAAAGCCCAGATTGATCCCTGCACCTAAAACAAAGCGCAATACCAACATTTGTGTCCATGCGCACCGCCACAATACGCATCATTTTGCGTGCCTGCAAGTTGTTGCCGAGTACACCTGAGAGCGCTCGACATGTGACCCAATTTGTCCTTATTATTCTTTTTCTCCCCGCAGTGCTATAAGCCTATACAGTAGCCTATATCGGACTATCTCGTTCATAACAGTCTGTGTACGTGTCAAAGTGCGCATGTCCCCATGCTCGCTCTACTGGCTGAAAAGTGACGCATGAATTCTGTATCTGAGTATACAGTAAATCACTGGTATGAACACAGCTGACCTCAGCTCTGTAGTCAGCCAGGCTCAGAGACCGGACACTAGAGGGCGGCATTGTGAAAGGGAACCGAATATATGTTGCCCATAACAGAGGCTGACGCCTCTCTGGCTCTTTCACTGGAACGTATAACTACAGATGAAGTAGCTTGGACACGCATTATATCGATATGCTACAACGCCACTGTGTTCTCTGGAATAAATCCTCTGTATCGCATCAGTGAATGCGGGCATCTGTCTGGCCAACGCTTTGTTACAGCAGCGTGATTACGCTCTTTTCAGACAGGCAGCGTCGCGCCTGTCATTTAGCTCCTATCCAATCACGCCATCATTTTTTAGCTGGGAGGGTAATTCAAAATGTAGCATCTCTGGTGAACATGTAAAGGCAGACTTCCTGCCTCCCACAGCTCGATCCGCACCTCAAATGAACCACCAGGGCAGTGATATTTTAGGAGCTTTGCTGTGTTCGGACATTAGTCTACAGCGCGTTTTGACAGAGGTTCAAACGGACATCGTTGGCACGCCGGTTGATGGAGGATTATAGCATGAGGTGGGTCTACCGTTGAAAATGAAAGGGATCTGGTAGTGATTTCGCGGTCTTTGGGGCAGCTCTTGCGTCCTTCTCGGTGTATCTCAGTCCGTGCATGCTGGTTTTATAACATGATAGCAGACGAATACAGAAAAGCGCTTTTTACATTTTGGCAAAATCATCTGGAAAATTAGCAGGAAGTGACTATGAATGACATCACATCTTTTTCTAACATGCGAGGATGTAACCATTTTATGTTCGTTTTGTCGTTATTTTTGTGTTGCATTTTCAGTGGCCGACACGGAATGGCTTGTGTTTTAATCTCGTTTAAAGTAAACTGTCTTTCCCCAATAACCAATCCTACAGATTTACGATAAAATCACAGAAGTTATTATAGCTGCACGTATGTGATATTCTGTGTGTAGAATAATAGCCTTTGTTATCTCTGTGGGTCTGTTATCGGCATGATGGGGAGATGAGACATATTTATATTGGATTAAATTCAGCACACTACCCCAGTTATCACCCGCTGAACATCAGATCATAAGTCCGGGCTGTGAGTAGATGGTATATTGCCCATCTGGATACTGATTACTAACACCATTATGACATTAGTCGAATATAAGCTGTGAAAGTGGAAAGGGTATACAAGTTATGCGTAAAATGCATTTCTGCAAATTCTTGGAGGCAGCTGGGTAAAAGTAAAGTATTATAATCCTTTACCATCGTTGTTTAGCCTGGTAGCATTGAAGAGAAGCTATACATATCCTACATATGTTTAATATATAGGGCAAACCTATTTGAACTATTTGAGCCCCAAACATTATTTTCATTAGAAGCTACTTTATTTTAACCCATAAGAAGCCAAACCCATTTTTCCTTAAAGGAAAATTATGGTGGGTATAAAACAGACTAAATGTGCTAAACAGGCCTCCACCAGCAACACAGGCTAGATTTTGGTCAGAAGATTAGCCTGAAGATCAGCAAAAAGAAAACAGAAGTGATGACTCTGAACATTCCAAATCCCACCAATTCAGGTTAACAGAGAAGATCTCCCTAAAACTGACGAGTTCACATATTTGGGCAGCACTGTCAGACAAGATGGGGGCACAGATAAAGACATCAACAATCGTCTTAATAAGGCAAGGAACGCAGGCAAAGATACTAAATAATATGTGGAGGTCACAGCAGTACACCATCAAGACCAAACTTAAATTGTATCAGAGCTGTGTTTTATCCACACTATTGTACGGTTCTGAATGCCGGGGAATGACACAAGAAGACCTCAACAGACTATCAACCTTCCACACCAAGAGTTTAAGACGAATACTGCTCTTTTTCTGGCCAAACACCATTTCAAATGAAGAACTGACAAATGCCAACAAGATATAAAGGGGCATAAAGGGGAATGGAAAAAAACAAACAAGACAGTAACACCCCTTAAGGGTGAGGGAGGGGCCTATAAAATATATTTGAGCTGACTTACATTTTTGATAGCAGAACATGTGCTCACAGCACAGCATCAGAAACCTTGCTTTAGATCAGTAAAAAAAGACGGGAAAATATTTTTTCCAAGAATGTCTGACTTACTCTGCAGTGCCTCTGCGAGAGGAGATCTAGACCAAGTGTTGTCTTTGCTGGAAAAGGGAGCAGATGTTAATGGATTAAACAAATACAAATACACTGCACTTCAGGTTGGTATAAATCCCTTTCAGTTATTTTTCTGTCGTTTTAAACTTGGAAAATGTGTTCAAAAATGTGGTCATGGTCATTTTTGTAAACTGTGGTGTGACTAGCAGCTTGTTTGACTTCCTTAGCTTACTGTGCTGCATGTTGTGTATAATACCTAATCAGTTTATCCTCAAATATCAAGTAGACCTTGTTCAGCATTATTTAACACGAAATAGTCTAAATAGATACATTGTTTTCGAAATAAGAAATGTGTGGATAGATGGCAGACAGTCTGGACTTTGTAGCCATATTGTGTAAATAGTGTAAATAGCAAAGTTTATCAAATTCGTTTTGAATCGTTTTTATAGTTTTACTAAATTAATTGTTTAATGTCAGATAATCATAAATGTATAGACTAATGTGAGTAAATCTGTGTTATATTAATGGAAGAATAAGAGGTCCTTTAGTCACTATATTTCGCCATTGAATGTATATTTCCAGCACTTGATCTTGACAATAAAGTGATTCAGATATAATAAGCCTGTAGTGATGTGATAATAAAGGAAATGCGTGCTAAACTTGAGGGTAGAGGGTTAGAAAAGAGACAAAATGGTGCTCGTGAGTCAGGGCCTGTACACAAAATGTCTGTTCCTGCTTGAATCTCTTGCCTAGATTTTTTTTAATGGGCCTAGAGCAGGCTAACTATTGCCACTTCAAAGTGATCAGTTTAATACGAATAATAATTTCATTTCAACTTTATCACAGCAGTGAAGTAATTCAGTCTCCTCATAATAATACTAAATCTCATTGAAGCACATGTTGTATGCTCATGCTGAAAAAAAACTGCATCAATCTTCATATAGCCATATTTTTTTGTTTGTCTACCCTATTTTATTGTAACTTTTAATATGTTTTCTATTTTTAAATGATTTCTTGATTATTGCACTGTTTATTGTTATGCACCATTTACCAAGTCAAATTCCTTTTATGTGGACGTGGCAATAAACGGTTCTGATTCTGATTATTACTATATATTTGTACAAGTTTTGACCAGCTGTTACACTCAAAAGATCCTCATCTGTTTGCGTTCCTCCTCGTTCTTTATTTGTGCAGGTGGTGAACTTCGGCAACGCACTCGTGGTCGAGGCTCTTCTGCAGGCAGGGGCAGACCCCAACCTACCGGACCCGGCCTGCAGTCTCACCGTGATGCACGATGCCGCCCGCGAGGGATACAAAGATTCTCTGCGCGTGCTGCTGGACTACGGGGCAGATACAAACGTCGTGGACAAGGAGGGTAATCTTCCGCTTCACCTTGCCGCCAAGGAGGGCAATCTGGAGGCGACCCGGCTGCTGCTTGGACGCACTGCGAACCCGCGCGCCCCCAACGCCGCGGGAGACACCGCACAGCAGCTCGCGCACATCTACAAGAGGGTGGAAACTGCCAAAGAAATCGATCTCTATTTGAGCTCAGGTGAGTGGTCTGCATTCTAAGTTTTTTCAAGAAAGCTTTCTGCTCATCTAAGTCTTTCTTTTGAAAGATACATTATTTATTATATTATCTTTAAGCGCCACAGTAGCCTACACAGAATTTGCATGGCATCTATGGCTTAATATATGAGCTTAGTAAGCTGTACCAAGTATTAAATATAAAGTTCTTTTATTTGTCATTTTACAACACAGGTTTGCACAATACAATGTAAGTTGTAGCCCATTCACGCTGCACACACATACAAGAATATTTACATTAGAATATAATAAAAATAAATACATTGAATTAAAAGAAATATATATATTCACTAATATAAAAATCTTTGTTTATAGTGGGAATGAGGGTATAGTGCAAACGTGTATTAAAATATTGTATGTGTATTATTTACAGTCGTATATCTTCAGCAAACTTGAAAATGTTATTCTGATAAATAAAGTTTTTTGGTTTTAAAGTGAACTTAATGAAGATCTTTTAACGCCTTGTTGGCCACCACCGTTTCAGTCCAACTTTGAATTCTGTAATCATTACACTGACAGCCCCATGTACGTTCATGATGTAAGGGTAACATTCAAAACAATGAATCATTTAGCAACTCACATTTGAAAGTGTGCTTATGGGCATGCTTTCATGTTTTGATGCTTGTTTAATAAAGGTTATCGATCTGACTATACACTAGTTTCAAAACACGGAAAAATATCACTTCATAGTGACACCGTGGCTTCAGCTTGCGCCACAAGGCCTGACATGCCGAAAAGCAGAAGCGGCTGTGCAGGCTGCACACAAAGGCTCCATTCAAAAACCGGTAGACTACCGGAATTGAAAGTGAAAGTTTTCTTCATGCTGCTTGGTGGGGATTTACAAAGTTAGTTTAGACCCAATATGCTGCTGTTCAACCATTACACGAGAGGGTTGTGGGTAATGACAGCTCAGGCTTGGTTATCAATACATTATTGCAAATACTCAGAGAATGAATGTGAGTCAATGTCTCTCTGTAAGTGACAAAAATGAGTGTGTGTGTGTGTGTGTGTGTGTGTGTGTGTGTGTGTGTGTGTGTGTGTGTGTGTGTGTGTGTGTGTGTGTGTGTGTGTGTGTGTGTGATGCCTTTGGCGCAGATACCTACTGATCTTGTTATTGTGCAGAAAGGTTATCTTTCATTCACATACGGGCTCTGCGACAGTGGATTTTCATGTCAGGCCTATTTGTTATAATTGATATTACAGTGGTTTTTAAAACTTTATTGATTTGAGAATACATTTATTTGGCCTTTTATTTAATTGTAGGCATGTGTTAAATCAACCGTTAAACCATCAGGATTTAAAAAGATCCATAAAAACAAGTTTTATGGATCTTTATTATTGACAACTTGATTTGGCCTATAGGAGTTCCATACAACTACTTAGCTACAACCAGTTGTAATTCTCCAAAAAAAATAATGGGAGAACATTTGTACCGGTCTGTTTAAATCTAATATACGTTTAGATCAGCTAAAACCATGTCATTATATTCCAGCCACATTGGGGATCAGCTTTAGGCCTCCCTCATTGTTGAATGTCTGTATCGGCTGTCCACAGTGTGTAGGCCTACTCGCCATTTCTAAAACAGAAGGATAATACATTTATTTTAGTGTGGAGTATTTTATCTACAGCCTTTTCCCTCATGTGTAGCTCGTGAGCATGTTCGTATACGCGCATATGTCTGCCTGCCTGCCTCATCATTTCCCCCCCCCCCCCCCCCCCCCCCCCGTCCCCCGTCCCCCACTTGGCCCAGCGCCTAAGCTGTGAGTCCCCACAGAGCAGACTCTAGACCATATTAAACTAGCACTGCCAGGCACAGAGGGAGGAACGAACACACACACACACACACACACACACACACACACACACACTCATTTTTGTCACTTGGCCCAGCGCCTAAGCTGTGAGTCCCCCACAGAGCAGACTCTAGACCATATTGAACTAGACACAGAGGGAGGAACGAACACACACACACACACACACACACACACACACACACACACACACACACACACACACACACATCAGCACAGTGTTAATGCACTGCAGCATAATATGAATGCGCAACGTTATCATAACGCACATTAATAAAGTGAGCGTTACCTTTAGGGTGGACCGTTACTGCGGAGGCCGCGATGCAGCCTAATTATCAGTTTTACTCTAAATGTCCACAAAGGCCTCGACATTTTAGTTGTGATTGGGATCATTTTGATCTTGAATGAAAAATAAAACGATGAGCAACGATAAGTTATAATTCCACAGGAGCTTTAGCTTATATTTCTCCATCTCCTAAACTCTTCTTCTGTAGGCCACAGGTTAGAAACCTCCGCAGCGACTTTTGAAAAGTGTCCTGCGGAGCTGAAACCCGGTTTAAAACAGCTAAAATGTACATACACGAGCGGGCTAATTTATAAAAAAGAAAAAGAAGTGGAAGGATGAAACCATGGACTTCGTTTGACTAGAGTTCGGATTGTTTTGACAGCGTGAGGACAAGACAAGACGTGAGTGAATGAGCGGGTCCGTCTGAAGCAATAGGCTACCCGCTACTTCCTATAATGGACCCTTTATAGTCTGTATTTTAGTTCCATGGATCTGTGTGCCATGGCACAATATATGCACTGTGACGTTTATTTCTCATAGTGTGCCTATTTTATTGTTGTTATTTATTATTGCACTTAGTGTTTATGTTTGCATAAGGATAAATTTGTTTTTCTCTCACACAAACTAAAGGACGAGGAGGATGAAGATGTGTCTTCTAAGTGTCACAGCTCCGCCAGATCATTTTCATGTCTACCCGCCCGTTTGGCGCGTCCTGTTCCCGGTTTCCCCGTCTGCCTGCCCTGCCTCGTCCTGCTGGATTTCCCCCCTCGTCTCTTGTCTCGTCCGTGGATTCCCTGTTGTGTTCCTGTAAGCTTCCTATTCTGATTTCATGTTTCATTAAATACCTGCTTCACTCTACATCTGGTCTGGTCTGAATTTGACTCCTCCACCACACCCCGTGACAATAAGTCTTCATTGCGTCTATAATGTTTAGGCTATGACACTGTCAGCGAAGGATTAATTCAACTAATATTGACGGTCGTAAGGATCCGAGGGGTCTGTTATTCGGTAACCCCAATTAAAATCATGAGGACGGTAAAAAAAAAAATGAAGGCAACTTTATGCATCAGGTTAAAGCAAGACTGGTCTTTGTACAAACATACTTACATTTTTGGATGTAAAAAATAAATGTGCATGTAAAGTCCACTAATTGTATTAAGTAGATCAAGCAAGAGTTTTAAACCACATTTAAGAAAGTGTAACTTATAACATAATTCAGACCAGACATGGTGGGAGACTGTGAGGGTACAAGAATGTACAAAGGGAAAATTTGCCTAAAGCACAATGATAAAATACAAGGGTGAAATGAATCCCCGTTTGGTTTGCTTTTTTTATCAGTGTGTGTGTGTGTGTGTGTGTGTGTGTGTGTGTGTGAGTGAGTGAGTGTGTGTGTCGGTGTTTTAAGGGCTCAATACAAGGGTGAAATGAATCCCCGTTTGGTTTGCTTTTTTTATCAGTGTGTGTGTGTGTGTGTGTGTGTGTGTGTGTGTGAGTGAGTGAGTGTGTGTGTCGGTGTTTTAAGGGCTCAATACAAGGGTGAAATGAATCCCCGTTTGGTTTGCTTTTTTTATCAGTGTGTGTGTGTGTGTGTGTGTGTGTGTGTGTGTGTGAGTGAGTGAGTGTGTGTGTCGGTGTTTTAAGGGCTCAATACAAGGGTGAAATGAATCCCCGTTTGGTTTGGTTTTTTTATCAGTGTGTGTGTGTGTGTGTGTGTGTGTGTGTGTGTGTGTGTGTGTGTGTGTGTGTGAGAGTGAGTGAGTGTGTGTGTCGGTGTTTTAAGGGCTCAATACAAGGGTGAAATGAATCCCCGTTTGGTTTGGTTTTTTTATCAGTGTGTGTGTGTGAGTGAGTGAGTGTGTGTGTCGGTGTTTTAAGGGCTCTGCCTGTGACCTTCTTATGATATTTCAGACAGAAGTGACTTTTAATTTATTCTCCAAATATATCAAACCAGATTGATAGGTTTTGTTGTTCAAACATACAGGTGTGTATTATTTTATAAACTGGTATTTTTGAAAAATCCAGTGCTTATGGTCCAGCAGGAGGAAAATGATAATGAAAAGGGAGCAATATGGATGAGAGGAGTAACACTCTGAGAGTATTACTTTTTTAAATTTTTAAACCTATGTAAATAACTTAATTTGTAAATGAAGAGTATATATATTGTGATAGGATTTACTAAAGTAAGAGAGATAAAGTGCATACTTTTTTAGAGTCGAGAAGTTTAATCAAGCAATGTCAGTATGTGAGACTATAAAAAAAGAAACCCTGTGCTTCCCTTTCTAGTGTGCGGGAAATAAACCACACCCAGTGGCAGTTATTTTCTGATGCAATGTCAATTTATTATTTGCTTGTAGTACATAGCATATGCAAATTTATGCTTACAAACAAGGGACGGTCTAACAAGCATCCATACGCAAACATACAACACTTACCCCACTCGCATACGAGCAAACCTCCATGTTCAATGTACTTAAAAGCAGAAAATCCACCCCCAAACAGCACTCACTTATCACTCCAACTGTCTCGTGATTAGGAAACATTTTGGGCAGCTGCTTCAGTTGCCAGCGGATGACAGATAGCCAAATGAAGCAGCTCCACAACAATGCATGTACACGTGGCTTTGGGAGAGTGCTCGTCTTCACACAAATCATGTGGATTCTTTTCTTCTTTTTAAAGACGTCTCTTGATTATTTTGAGGAACTATGGCAAATACTATCATGACATGGTTTTGATTATCCCCAAATTGCATGACATGCATTAGTTCCAGATTCCTACTATTTAAAAAGAAAATGGCGTACTCTTCAAAAAGGCTTTTTTTCTTCTTCCAAACTGTCGTCTGCTCCACTGCAGGTGAAAGATGTGGGAACTAAGAGCTAAGTCATGGAACAGAAATCCAATCCAAGCACCACAATACACAGTATTGTGTCTTGTTCCACATTTTAGCAGCTGATGCCATCCTTTACTCACGTTTAACTAAAGGCCATGAAGCTTCACCTTACTGATGGAGCACAACATAAAGAGTTACGTGGATTAAAGTACTGGGCAAAGACTAAGGTGCTGACTGCCAAACCCCCCCCCCCCCCCCCCCAGGCATGTTTACCAACTGTGTGTGATCTGTGCCGACTTACCTGCGTGCCAATGTTAGCAGGGAGAAGGAAAGTATAACTGAACAATTGTTTCTTTGTGCTTTAATTAACAGTAAACAGGGTTACTTGGGCGAGGGGGTCATTTAGATTGAGGCCTCAACTCGATAAGAAATATAACCGTTCTAAACTGTGTTCACAGGCACACACACACCATCACCGGTGTCCTGATAGTGCAAGCGATAACCGCTTCCCCTGTGAATGTGTCCTCTGGTACAACAGGATGCTGAATGAAGCGATGCGGGACATATATGCAAACTCATTCAAATAAGCCCAAACTTTTGTTTTTAATGCTGTTCTTGATTTGTCCCTAGAATTACATGATTTGGACAATAACAGGGGCGCCAAACTTGGAATTAATGAACTCAGTAGTTTGGTTAATGTCATCAGTTATAAAGTGTGTTTCCACTCCCGGTGCACAGAGAGTGGCTTTCATGACAGATCATTGCAATGTAGGGTAAAAACAAGTCACATACCTCACTTTGACATAATTACTGAATGCATATGGTCAACTCTAGTCACAAGTCTGATTAAGAAGTGCAAATGTCACTGATTGGTATCAATGCTTTGTGAACTGGTCTACTTGTGCTTTGGCCAATAATCTGAGCGCTCACTGTGATTGAGACAGCAACAGTCTACCAGCTATCCACCACATTAGTGACTAAAGCACGTACTGTTTTGCCTTTTTTGCCTTATCCGTGTTGTTGGTAAACACTGGTCTGACAAAGCCCTTATGCTGACGGAATAAAACAAACGCGTAACAGATTTCACAAAGCCACGGGACGATCGACCAATCTAGTTTTTTTTCTCTATACAGACAGACAACTCCAGGCCCAGGCGCGGTGGACCAGTGGAGGCCTGTGGTGTGTCTGCAGAATATACAGTATATCTGATGTTTGCAGTATCAAGTCTGATGTCCAGCTCTAGCATCCTTAAAATCACACATCCGCATCCTTTTTGCAGCAGATACGACTCTGCAACAGGCATCCGTGTGAAGACACGTCCACGCATCGATCAGACGGGACGTTTCTCTCCTCTTGTCCCGCAGCGTGAGTCCAACGAGCTCAATCTGCGGCCTGATGACGGTGGTCGGCTGTCCGTCCTTCTGCGTCGTTCATATCAATGAAGGGAAGTAAATAAAGGAAGTGTGTGTGCGTATGGGCACGGTTGTGTTTGAATTCCTGCATATAAAAGCAGATCTTGGATTTCTTAATCAAATCAGTTAAACATCATCCTTTCCCCTTGACTTCCCTTTACACTGGTGTCCCCACATCTCCCACTGTCATCGGTCTGCTCGGTCCAGCTCTTTCCAGTTTGTCCAACACACCAACACACTGTTTAGTCCTCCTTACATCAATCCTGTCCAGCAGGCCAACGGAGGAACTTGTGCGGCACACACATATACACACAGGCATTCTCGCACACACACACACACACACACACACACACACACACACACACACACACACACAGGCATTCATCCTAAATCTTTTACATTGTTATATATCAACACCTTACTAATCCAGGATACAAGTTAACAAGATGGACATTGTGTGTATGTCCATGTGTGTGCATATTGTATGAGTGTGTCCATTCTGGTTCACAGGTGCCTATGGGCATATACAGTGTGTGTAGGTAGGTGTGTGTGTGTGTGTGTGTGTGTGTGTGTGTGTGTGTGTGTGTGTGTGTGTGTGTGTGTGTGTGTGTGTGTGTGTGTGTGTGTCAGTTGGTCTCATAGGAGGAAAGCAGCGCGGCGTCCACAGGCTCCATGCAGGAGGGGCAGGTGAAGGATCTCATCAGCCAGTCGTCTATACAGTCCATGTGGTAGATGTGCATGCAGGGCAGGAAGCGGATGGGGTCTCTGTATACAAAGTCCATCATACAGATGACGCACCTGTGCAGGTGAACACGGGTACATTTAGTTAGGGATTGCATGGACAGCAGAGAAATGCAGAAAATAAGTTCAATAAAATGTGCATTTATCTAAAAGGCCAGAATATTAGAAAGACATTGAGTATGTATAACCATCGGTATTATAGCAGTGCACACCAATATTGACATTATTGTGACAACAGCAAACTTAACGTGTTCAAATGCATGGGTGGTTTTGTCGGTTACATTTTCTGACTACTAAAACAAAACAGAAAATATTTGAATAGAACTATTTCAGATACTTTGGCATTGTTTACATTTTAACTCGATCTCAGACAGTGAATCTAGACCATCATTTTAAAAGACCCCCCAAGCACCCTGATTACACCCAGATCACAGATCACTCCGCATGGCTACTCACTCTCTGATCTTCTTCTCAGAGCTGTCCCGTCCTGGGTCGTACACGCCCTTCGGGAGGTGCTGGATGAGTCCGATTCGCTGTGCGATGCGAATCTGCTCCTCCTCCGTCAGCTGAGTGGCCAGCCGGGCCTGGCTGGGTGTTGGGTGGTAGACGGGCACATGGATTTGCTCCTGCAGAGAAAGAGAGAGAGAGACGACCACATAAAAAGATCAGACTAAAATGTCTTGTGGGGAGGATTTACAGAGAAAAACCAAGAGTCACAATTACTTTCCACTTCATGCAGACACCTTACGAGCAAAGACATTTGGTTGGTGGTCTGTTTCTTTTTTCTGACAGGAAATATAATTATAGATAAGCTGCAACAAGACTTATACTCTTTGTTTCCAAATTACCTCCACACTATGAACTGGGACATGAGTGTTTATTTTATTACAGAGAGACAGAATAATGTCACCACCTACCAGTACAATACCGGAAAGCATTAGTATGTAAATCCCTCACGCTGACTACACAATGAAGGTCTGAGTTGACTGTAAGAGTTTCACAATCCAACAAACAGCCCTTGTTTTAATATGTAATTATCCCTCTGAAAAAAGAAGGCCTGTAATGATTCATTACAAGCCAGACAATATTCATGGTCCTGTTGTGGGATTCTAATCGCAGGCAGTAGATGGTAGTGTTTCCCCACGCCTTGTTCAAACAGCCGCTGCAGCAGACAGCTCCATGGTTGCTTTCACCTGACTTGCTTAGGGGATAAGAAATGTTTTCAACCTGAAACATAATAAAGATAAACTTAACTTGACCTGATTACTGTAAAAGGTATTCATTAAACAATTTCAATTAACTTTGATTTAATCATCAGAGGACACAGAAGTCTACAATAAAGTGTAATGAAAGATGAGTTCTGGTAAAGTGTTCTCCTGGGAGTTAACCACAAATATATAAATAAATAATAATTAATAAGTATCTGTGAAGTCATGTAGCAGGTAATATCTGTTCAAAGACTCCCAAGTTGACGCTGGCCTGCACAAAACTTCAAACCAGCCAGAACCTCCCAGCCCCGCTACACTTTGAGTCAAGTGAACGTGAAGATTTATTTATGTCTGTCAGCAATCTTTTACATATTGGTGCCCAACACCACATAAGTAAGAGTTTACAGTGTGAATGAAAGTAACATCAAATCAAAGTTGACAGATTTTCAGTATCAGACTGTCATGAGTCAATAGAAAGAAAAAAAAAGTGAACGATGTGCGAGTACCTACACCTACAGTATGTTACACTGTAAATATACAGTATATTGTTAAGATATTTGAATTATACTTTAAGTATTTTCTAAAAAGAGGATGAAACTTTATTGCCAATATCAAGTCCAGCTCGAGTATTAAAGCTGGTTGGTAATCTTGAGTAACCAGCAGGAGTAATAAGATTATCTCCCAAAAATATCATGATGAAGGTTAACAATGAACATGGCTACTGTTAGAGCTCACAGCTGTCAAGTGAGCAGCTTGCGGAAGACTCCAGTCGAATGCAATGAGCGCAGGTAGACAGGCAGGCAGGTAAACAGGCAGGTAGACAGGCAGGTAAAGAGGCAGGCAGGCAGGTAGCCCGAATGAAATGATTGGACGGCCTTATTACAGTCCTGCAACAGATACCGTATTGTTTCTGTTTTTTTGTCAGAGCATTTGATTTAACGATTGCCGTCGGAATGTAAAGAGAATAAAAAAATATTTAAAAAATGTTTTTATTAGAATTACCAAAAGTTACCAACCGTTCTTAAAGAATTGCACACAAAAAAGACATAAAACTGAAACAGTAAAACATTGAGGTGAAAGTTTGAACACCTGTTCTGTCTGATATGACTGTAAACTGAGGATCTCTGGGCTTTGATGGACATTTTCTGACATTTAGTAGAGAAAACGATCTGGCCTGCAAACCAAGCAATAGTGAAAATAATCGATAGTTGCTGTCTAAATAAAGAGCTGTTTCCCCAAAGACGTATTTATTGTCAAACCCTTTTATATTATGAATCGCAGGACCATTAAAGCTGTAAACACAGAATGCCATCCACGATCTGTGAAAAAATAAAGCTTTTAAAGAAATGACAGATAAGTGAGAGTGATCTACAGTTTTATATCATTGCATTTGAAAAAGTAGAATCCTTTGAAGGCTAAAACATATTGTAGGGTTTACATAAATTCAGGGGAGAATAGGTCCACATATATATAGTTTTTCCGTCTTGTGCACTACCCACGTTTCTAAGTATCTTCCTCCAACAGCTTTCTATTAACTCCACCCACTCACTTTGCGGTCTATAACTGTGGTTCTTCCTTCCGTCTCTCTGTTCTCAACATTCTGACAGTCACTACAGTCTTTTGTGGTGCAAGCAATAGTTCCTCGTGTCCCTGTGTGACCCCGCGCTTCAGCCCGCTCGCTCTCTTCTCCCCTTACAGCGAGCCAAATCTTCATGTCAGCCACCGGAAATGATGCAACAGCCTGGACGTGGACTAATCCAAGTCCAGTCTAATGCCATTATGTGGGGGAGAGGAGAGGAGACGGGCCTCAGCAGGAGAGAAACCCATCTGCACCCTTTAACAAACATGATTGTGTGTCTGATCTGCCTGCAAAAACAGCAGGGACAGCAACTGCTGTGCTAACCCTTGGTGTTCGGTCGCTCTCCATTTTCTACTGTCATTCTGGCTGAATGGCAGTAGGCGGGGGTTAGAAGTTCATTCAGAGCCGAATGGCAGGGTTGAGAGAGGGCAAGAATGTATTTCAAAAGACAATTTTCACTGCATTGTAGCCTCAATCCAACTCTTAACAAGCTATCTTTTTTATGGTTTTCATAGAACAAGCGAGCCAGCACAACAGCAATTTTAGGGCAAGAGTCGGCATAACTTCGGTAGGCGAGGCTATCAGCTGTTCCCCTGACAGCCACTCCGTTCACCCTTGTCAAAAGGAGACGGCAGCCAGGAATGAAAGCTCCAGACGGGGCCTCAGAGGGGGGGGGCAGCAGCTGTACTCTCTGTGTGCGTTAGGGCGGCTAACTGTGCAACGGTCAGCAATCTCTTCCTCCACACATGGCGTGTCAGCTGGGCTGTGACAACTGCTCATTATGTGACCTCAGGTCGACCATAGACACAACAATCATAGCGAGAGAGAGAGCGAGAGAGAGGTCTGCCAGGCCCAGGCGGCTAACGGTGAACGAGGGAGGAGGTGAAGATTGTAGACACCGAGGAATTAAGAGCGAAAGTGAAAACAGATAGATGGGAAAGGGGAGGTATGTGCCCTCGCTACTCCCATCACCCTTCACCGATTGAAATTCAGAAAAAAACAAGAGTGGGGAAATGAATGATAGAGGCACTCTCAGCCCACAAATACAGAAAAAGAAACAGGCCACAGCTTCAGCTTCAAGAGCACAAACACACACAGCGCCCAGATTCCCCCCACTGTCGTATGTGTGTATTGATGTATGTGTGTGTGTGTGTGTGTGTGTGAGACCATGTTAAGGATGGGAAATCAGGTTAGAACAAGACAAGCTCCGTTCACAAAAAGCATCACAAGAACGCTTTCAACTGTATTCCTTCCGGGTGCTTCCGGGGATGGGGTCACTCTGATGGCAAAAACTGTCACACGCTCTTGTATTCTGGAAATATTACCGCTTTATTTCAGCTCAAGTCATGACACAACGTTTACAAAATTGCATTTGAGCAGCGTGCAGACTGCTACAGTAGAAATGTATGGTGGATGTGGGAAAGGGGGTTGCAGACAGGCGGCATGGTGATGACTGGGCAACATTTCTGTTTATAACACATGGTGTTAGAAAAGCCTAGTGACAGGACATTAGAACAAATTTGTCGGCCAATCGTCCAAACCTCAATCGTATCCTACTTGTCAATGGTTGCAGTATCTTTAGTGCAACTTAAGCAGCGTCAATATGCACTTAAAGGGAAGAAACACCGGACACATGAAGCGTTAGCAGGCTTTGAAATCGTAGCTCTCGTTCTTGTGACTGCAGAGTAACAAAATCTATGAACCAGACCTGCAGACACACACAATACAGGCGCGCATGCACTCGGTTCATCACACAAACATGCAACAATGACAACAATGGGAGGAGGACATAAGCATCACAGGATGAGTTGTGTTAACGTGATTGTGATTGATAATGTGTTCCTTACTTCAAGAGTTATTAACGCTAGTATTTATGAAATGAAATAATAAACAGCAATCTTAAAAAAATATTTGTATTTATTTTACCACTATTTACAAGCTTATCATGCCAGAGGAGCATCCGCCAATCAAAGCAAGTATCAGATATTATATAACAGCCTTTCACTTAGTTCTACCACTGTCATATAAGGACCAAAAACCAACGCGATCATATGAGCCAGGGCCGCCAACTGTCATTCGAAGGAAGACGAGAAGTCAAATGTGAGGGAGGTGTGGAGACAAAGGAGTGTTGGTCATCGTCGTGTGTGCTCAGGAACAGCAACCCCTGTGTGGCTGTGCGTCAGCAAAAGCCCACAGACCAAGAATCTGACCTTCAATACAATGGCTCGTTTGTTCACACCCCCAATGTACTGTTACCATGAGGTCGAGACTGTAGGTAATCGGTCAAAAGGGGCTCTCTGATGGGGTGCATCACTGGCATACGAGGCTAAAAAAACAACAACACTATGTGTGATTGAATTGACTTAATCCTGCCTGAACACAGTGAGGGAGCAGCATTATTTTCCTGCCTTCCCTGATTGTAGCATAACATACAAGAATGCTCGTTTAAATGGAGGCACCTGCACACCAGCCATGCTAAACAGGTCAAAGGGAATAGAATAGCATTATTACAAAGAACAGAAAAGGCCTTAGGCTACCTGTTAACTGTCTTCTTCATGGGTCATAAGTAGCTCATCTACAAGTGTAGTTTGGGTAAACACATTTTCCATATTGGTCGATAAAGATAGATTTTCGGCAGCTGGTATACACGGCAGAAACTACAGCCACAAAATATACCATCAGCTGATATTGCATAGCCTCCTCACGCCAAGAATAAAGACAAACAGAAACAGTAACACCGTGTAATATAAAGAGGAAGCAGCCTCGTTACCACGTTATTAATACATACGCCACTCATGCAAATGGCCGATCGGCTCCTTCACGGTCAGAAGACGGATTTTCATCGCGGTTGAACTTTTGCATTCATGCCAAAAGTATGCTTGAGAAGCTGAAAAGCGTCCTTCTTTTCCAGACCGTCTCAGCCGGTTCTTCCCATCTGCTGCGCTCTCCCACGTCAACACTCCAGGTTTGACAGCTAATTATAAACAACCTCTCAAGCAAACTTTTTCTCCCCATTTCATGACCAAGCTGGCCGAGCTCAAACCAAACTGCTGACTGCAAGCCCTTTCATCTTGATGGCAAAGGCAGGTGGTTGACAGAATCTGTGCTTTTCAGTTTTGTGTGTGTGTGTGTGTGTGTGTGTGTGTGTGTGTGTGTGTGTGTGCGTGTGTGTGTGTGTGTGTGTGTGTGTATCCACTACAGTCAGGGGTGTGTGTGTGTGTGTACCCCCTGGTCTACTCAACCATCTGAAAGTAGACCTGGCCCTGTTTTTGTGCAGAGCAGCAGGCGCTTATTTGACATGTTTTAAATCATTTCTTACCCTCTTAGGCCTCCATGTTCACACAAAAGTGGGAGAAACGGTGGGAAAAGGCTGAAGTGTATTGAGAAAGACCAAGTTCAGCCACACACACACACACACACACACACACACACACACACACACACACACAGTGAATCTTTTAAAGTCTGCAAGGTGTTCCAGCCAACGAGGTTTGGCCGTGACGCTAGATGTCACAGCAGCATAAAGGCCTTTGTGCCAAACTGAATGTAATCAATGAAAACTCCTGTCACTGCTCCCATCTCTGAGACTTGTGACAGAGACAGGGCCATTACAAGCAGTACCAGGGGGGCGCGCACGCACACACACACACATTAAAATGCCAACACACAGGGGGGCCTTATCTCTCACAGCCCAGTCCCACAGCGATGAGTCAGCACTCGTCTCACCAGCTGCTTTCCAAATCACAGCCCTCAACACACAACGCGTCGAAGCGACACACAATGCGTACGCTTCACAACCGCAGCCATCACAGTATTAGGAGCACAAACAGAACCTCCCTCTGCTTTGAAGCCTCCCCGGTTGATAACGACAACAAACATGAACCGGACTCACACACACACACACACTCACACACACACACACACACTCGCTCACTTTGAAATCATTTTTGACGAGACATTAAATGGCCCACTAGCCTAAGTGGTTGGCTCAGAGCTGATCTCATCCACTTTAAGTCTTAGCTTTCAACAGTCACCCTTCCACCCATTCTATGCACACCGTAGCTACATGGACTGCAATATTCTCTTTCACACCCTGTTTTACTGCAAGACCTGTTACATTATTGCCTCTGTAGAATGGGGCGGGGGGGGCAAAGAATAGAAAGGTGTGTGTCCTTGTACCTGTAAGCATTTTCTAGGATAGTCAGTAATAGTATAAAAAGTATTTACTACATGTTTGAATTAAACTCACTCCCTGAATGTCCAGGGATCAACAACAGGAACAGGACACAAGTTATCCAACACCTATATCACTCATGGGGGGAAAAAGCAATCGACCCCGTTATCTTTATGACCGACTGTGCTACCTTCAGCAGCGACTGCAACCGACACATCTGATAAGTGGACATCAGTCTTTCACGTCGCTGTGTAGAGGAATTTCGGCTCACTCTTCTTCGCAGAATTGCTTCAATTCAGCCTCATTGGAGCGTTTTTGATCATAGACTGTCCATGTATGTTCCTTCCACGGCATCTCGACAGCATATCGAGTCAGAACACCCCAGAATTCAGTGCTTAAAAATACAAATATTAAATGAAATAAACGGTGATGTGTTAAATATTCTGTGACTTTATTGTATTTTTTATGGGATGGGTTGCATGATGACATAATGAATGTCCTAATTTGTTACTCAACATTAAAAATAATGCATCCACCCATCTCCCTTGCTTGTTTTTTGGGGATGTAGAAACAATAACAGGCTTGGATTTGAGTCATTGTCTGTCTTTCTGCAGCTTAATCCCAGCCAGAGCTCATCTTTGTTTTGGATGTGACGGATGGGATTTCTGGCATCGTGTTTTTCACCGCGAGTAGCAAAACCTCGCCCCGCGTTCACCAGCACAGTGAGAACACTGGCCTTTACACACAGGTCCGTATACTTGACAGCTTTTAAGAAAAACGCCAAACTAAATTTCAAATTGAGTATAGTGGAGCCTTTAGTTGCCTTTCTAACACAAGCAGCGCTTCCAAAGTGTGTTAATCTGAACTGCAAGCACACGAAAAATGTGCGCTGTGTTCTCAGGCTGGGTTCAGATGGCGAAGGTGGTGATTACCGTGGTCACCGGGGAGAAAAGAGCTGGCAGGCCTGAAAGAGCCCATTATAAGTAGGTTTTTACGAGTTAACCCTCTTGTGAAACTGTCAATACAAACAAACTACTCACAGATTTTCTCAACACAACTGAAAGCTTAGTTAGAGCTCTGCCAAAGAAACCAAGCAATGTTTGTGCCGTTCGTTACAGCACCACTCCTATTATACCAGAGCTGGCTGCTTTGGCCTAATTACACACCGTTGTGTGCCAGACATGACATACTCGTAGCAACCTGGAGATGGAAGCATACCAAGGACTCCTGGCCCCGTTCAGATAGCATCTTTGACTGAGTCTGATGCAGGGCCTCTGTCGGGTGACATTCCACTGATACTAAATGACAAAGACTACGGTTAGGAACCTAAAATGTTACCAGGAAGTTTTAAGTTTGCAAGCACTGCCCTCACCTCAGTTTGTGCCTCTCGTGTAAGACATGACAATGTAGTGTGTGATAACCATGTGCTACATAAAAACAAGTAAATAACATACATGTAAGTCTAGTAATTGGAAATGATTGTTGGCCATTTTCCATGCCCTGTCGATGTGATTGCAGCTTTTAAGACGGACTTTAATACATAAACAAAGAAAGAAAAAAAAAGATATATCCATTATTGGTTTGGGTATTTTAAAGAAATGTGTTGATAATGAAAATAATGAAGCACCACACTGACCTCACCAATAAAGGTGATAAAGTGAGATCTATAAGGAACCAAAAAATACCATTGAGCCAACAGCCGGAGATGTTCTGGTCATGGTTAGATCTACAAAAGGGGAAATGAATAATCTGTGTTTATGACATTTTAAATATCCATCTGACATCTTAACATCTATTTGTCTTAGTACCTATTCATGAATAGAAAGTTAAGCATTTTAGAATCCAGTTAAACAATTAGGAACATTTTTTGAAATGTCTGAGACAGCGGTGCAAATGTTTCCCCCTCGTGTTTTTTATCTCTCTTGCAAATACTTACAGAATTTAAGTAGTTTTCTAAAATAAAAGCTCTCGTGACCGGAGACCACCTTTAGTTCCCCATGTTGTAAAACACTTAAACCTACAGATAAGGCTTGGCTTAACCTAGTAACAGGAGAACTCTCTGCTAGGGCCTTACATAACTCATAGTACCAGCCGCCTCTCAACATAGCAAAACACACACAAGAGAAGGGTGACACCGTGAATCATATCCATGGCTACACATGGCCAGGTCTGTTTACAGACGATCTAATTCAGGAAATAAGGACACCAGACAAACAAGCTGCTGCCCCTGAGGGGACCAGGGAAAGAAGCAGCTGATAAAGTTATGAGAGACACTATTTTACAAAGCTAGCAAAACTCGGTTTAATAGAGAGCTGGGACTCGTTTCCAGTCAATTGAAATACATGATTCAGTGAACTACAGCCCACAATAGATGTCTTAGATCATCTCCATTTAATATGAGCCACAGCTACATGGTTCAGTGTGTTTGAATGACAAGTGTTGCAAATGATGATATCGTGCTGCTGTCATAAGGGTGAATCATAATGTGACTTCAGGGGAATGGTAGACAAAGACCTTCGGATGTAACAAAGCGGATTAGTATCAAAGCCGTTTCAGGCCAAGAGAGTTATTGTTGTCAGACACCTTGGTGTCTTCTTCCTCTTCTATCGGCTACAGGCAGCAGAGCATTGCTGAGCCAGACACGTCAGGATGACATCATCAGAACTTCAGGCATTTCATGGATTTGATTCATCCAAAAAAAACACAAGCTGGTCGTGTTGTGGTCCAAACAGTTGGTCAGTTACCTGATAGGGGGGCGGTGGCTCCTGGTCCGGGTCTCCGTAGCTGGCCCGGTCCGACTGGGATTCATGGAGCAAAGAAATATCATCCGAGGTCGGAGATTTGAGACAGTTTCCCATCTCTTTTGCTCTTCGGTGGAACTCTCTCTCGCTCTCTCTCCCCGTCTCTCGCTGTCGCTTTTCCGAACGTTACACAGCGGGATGCGACGGGCCACTGTCACAGATAAATGTCAGCAGACGAGAGAAGGCGTTTCTCCATACACAGCTGATGAATCCGCTCTCCCAGACGGCGGGAGGGCTGCTCAGTTCAACAACAACAACATTACCTCAGCTAGCAGTTAGC
The DNA here is from genome assembly GCF_910591455.1 of Pholis gunnellus. Lineage (NCBI taxonomy): Eukaryota > Metazoa > Chordata > Actinopteri > Perciformes > Pholidae > Pholis > Pholis gunnellus. The sequence continues at coordinate 8,503,918 of NC_136530.1, forward strand.
CACACAAAGAACTAGCTAGCTCGCACAAAAAGCTAGCCCTCGAGAGCATCTATACTCGGTTTGCTGACGTTTTACGACGGAAACAACCTCACAGAATGTTGTAGTAGCGAGACGAAGAACATATGAATATCCTTCATTTAAAACGACAAAAACCTCACTGCAGTGTTCCTGTCTGAAAGCTTCTTGTATGTCAGGGACTTTCCAGTTTGCAGCTGCTGAAGAACGACAAAAGGTGGCGATGTAGCAACACGAAGCCCCACCCTTTCATCCAACCAACCAATGAGCGTACAGCTACATCCAGCACCCTCTTGTTGGTAGCCAATCAGATTCGAGATCACGTTGCCCTTTGCTGAAACATAAACACAGAGCTAAAATCGATAAATGAGTCTTTGTGATTGCAATTTCAAGCCAGGTTTTCCTATTACCAGTACTGGCCTCGGAATATTTCTGTCAGTTGCTACTCAATTGAATAAGTCTTTATTTCCGATTTAATATGATGTCTATACTATTCCAACACCCACTGTCTTCTTATCCCTGGCTACCAATGCCTTGCACATCAACAAGAAGACATGACTTAACTGTATCGAGAGGATTAGATCACACGTATGAGAACAAAGAGTGCAATGATTTGCAAGCAAGCAGTATCTCTTTGTCCTGTAAATAATACCACTTTGTACTGTACACATTGAATTTTGTGCTTCTGTTTTTGTGGTGCACAAATGACGACACAAAATGGGGTTTGTTTTTTAGTTGCTTATCATCATATCATCTTAAATTACAATAGAAACATTCAGTATGTACAGGAATGTCATTCTGCTCAGTAGTAGCCGTGCCCAATAGAATACGCTGATTGTAAACATCACAATGCCACTACATTTGGTTAGTTTCTTTCAGCTATATCTGCAAAACTAAATTGAAAAAAGAAAATAAGTTGAATCAATTATCAGTTAATTTAATATAATTGTTTACCTAGATATTCAGGAGAGCTGTTAAAACTATATTGAAAGTACATTTCCTTCACCATTAAAAAAGGTATACTGACTTCTAGTCATCGTCTTGAATCCCAAACCTTCATCTAATCATGAATAAATCAGCAGTGCTCTTATTCCAACACTTGAGACACCATCTGAGTTTTCAGGTTTTAGACACTGTTGCTGAGACACAGCCCTTTAAATAACCATGGCACCGACACGATTAGAGGTGACCCCTTTCTGTCTTATCATCAATCATTACAAGTGTTTGTTCATATACAGATTATTATTTGAGCGTGGTTATGAGGTCCATGTCCCTTGATAGATGGTTGTAGTCAAGCATGGCAGACACAGGAGCAGCAGAGGACATTCATAAAGAAGTTAGACTGTGGTGGTTCCCGTTCAGAGCTTCTTCACTCACTAAAGATGCAACAGGCGGACAAGCACACAGTCCTTCGCTGCTCGGCATGAATGGCCTATTTGTTCAAGCTCAAGTACTGTTGGAGCCTGTCCCACAAGCCAGGAGGAGAAAAGGAGGGAGTCTGCCTCTCTAAAAGACACATTCATCTGTCCTCTTAAAACGGGACAATTTGTGTAAAAGGTGCCATTTACAATATATAAATGTAAAGAACAACTCTCACTGCAACTCTTGATTCTTTGACTCTGGTTCTCTTGACGGCTGGCTGATTTACAAAGCTCTGTGCAAAAGCCATTACATGTGACTGTAAATACGACAGGATTGCAGATTTAATTATTTCTTCTGAAGGAGACTGAAATAAAAATATTCCAGATGAAGAAATTTGAAATATTTCAATAGGTTTCAAGGAAAGGAAAAAATATAAAATAAACAATAAAATGTTCACTCACTCTGAGAAACACAATGAACCACAGATTATAGGGTGTTCAAGTGAATCCAACGTATAAATAATGTTAATCTATTTAGGTCATATTGGTTTTGATCAAAAACTGTTCCACAATCATATAGTCTGATGATATGGTATGTACCTGATGTCAAACACATAATCTCCTATCTACTCAAGTCATTTCATCAATAATCTTTAAATTATATTAAAAGAGGTGGGAGAGTTTAGTTAGTGTCGGTAATTTATATGGGGGGTATTTGGGACACCACCCTGAACTGGGCACATTTTTATCCTGGGGTACTAGTGGAGGCAATCTGCAGTATTTAACTACACAAATGTCACCTTGTTTCCTACCTTTGTGCGCCCTTTATGGGGGGCCACTGCGCTAGCCAATCAAGCCTGCTAGAAGTACTGTTTCATAAATATAGTCACATTTCTCAAAACATAATATATATCTCTGAAAGAGGACGTAGCAAACCTGCCTTATCCAGTCAGGGCCACACAGAGTTGCAGTCGCCCGAAAGCGCAACACACATGAGGAAAACAAGCATCCATCTTCTTTTACCCTTCTGATGAAAATAAAAACACATCACCAGCCCGAATGGGTAGGGCTGGGTTGGGCTGAGTGTAAAATTGTGGGACTACAGTCAGAGAAAGCTGCTCTAGTGTGCCCTCCTCTGTCTGTTATGGGCTGGAGGGAACATGGATGCCGTTCTCCCCCTCGCCCTTGGCCTTGTGCAGAGCAGCCTGAATACGGAAGTGTGTCCGTGATTCCATCGAGTAGTGCTTGTAATTTTGCCTGAAACAGAGCAAACAAAATCATTTAAAAATAGCCCCAGGGGTGAATCTCAATCTAATTCCTTATTTTACATGAAACCTATGAATCACCAGGAGGGTTTACAATCAGGTAAAAGCAAACCTTGTCATTTATTCAAACACTCATTGTAAGATTTATTGAAAATCACAAAGAATTGTTGTGGCATTATTCATTTTAAAAACAATGTCAGAGTGATGACTTGTAGGTATACACTGTATGAAAAAGTGGAGAATCTTTGATTCAAAAAGCTTCTTTGCGAGCAGAGATGACTTGAATATGTTTTGCTGGTTGACAGACTTACTTTGCGGTTTCTAGGAGTCTGATAGCTTCAGCTTTCTTGCCTTGCTCCAGACACAGCAGGCCATGCTCCAGCAGGGCATTAGGAACCAGGTAGTGGTCGTACTTGATCTGAGACTCACTGCGGATAATGTCAAAACACAGTGGTCACAGTATGGAGGTGAAGCCAGTAGGAAATAAGATGCCCCTCCAACTGTTGTGCAGTTTGGTTTTTTTTAAAACAGAACCGCCTATTATCATCAGAGGATGCGCAGCGAATATGATCAGACTAACTGGTGAAACTAGAGCATCTGTTTCCTGGTTTGGTTGAGCGTGCATATACTGTACATGTCTGTGCACATTACTGATAGAGGCTTACTTGCAGAGGACGAGCGTAAAGTAGTGTTCGGCTTCCTCTTGATGCCCCAGGTGTTTGAGACACAGTCCCTTCAAGAGGCTCAGCAGACACTGGTCATCTACGGTGAACTCTGACCCTGAAAAACACAACGGGACAGATTACAAAACAGATTACCAAAAAAAAAAAAAGGTACAGTAATTCTGGACAAACATTCAAAAGGATTATATCTAAAGATTATATAATCCACTAACATGCACACAGTAAACGTAGCATCAGTATAGCATCTAATATAAAGGCAATTCATGTTAGCAAATGTATATCAAAGTAAATGATCATTCATTACAACGATCCTCTTGGTTCTAGTAAATCATTTTTCATACTTGGGGTGCTGTCGAGTTTGGCCTGAGCCTCGCTCAGTGTTTTCAGCATGCCTTCGGTCAGGTCTTTGTGTTTCCCAATGACCGTGTAGCCGTTCCAGATGTACATCATCTCCTAGACAACACAAATACGAATGTCATTGATAGAGGCAAACATTAAAAAGTACTTTCTTTGTGACAAAGCTCAGCTCTCTTTATGAATTTGACTTAAACAAAGGTTATTCTTGTAACAACAGTTCTATGAGCGCAGTCGGATCTTTTAAAAGAAAAATGCCTACAATAACAATGTCAGCAACTCAAGGAGTGCCAGAATAACAAAGTTAGAGGTCTCCACCTTTGCTCATAGTGTTAGGTTTACTAGGTTTATCTATTTCATACATTCATACAGTCATTGAGCATTGTTCTCTGTCAACCTTCCACAGCCTTTGATACAGGCTGAAATCTCTGTGAAACAGAACAAATGTTATGCCTCTTAACCCTGGTTCTGTGAGCACTGTTTCCTCTTTAACTATACAGCCTGAAGGGGCTGGTGGGTCCCTCCTGATTGAAACATCCAGTCTGCAAAATGTCAGCATGAGGTTGACGGAGCTTGTTATCGGACAAAGCCTTTGTGAAACAAAACTAATACAATTGTACTGATATTTATTGATCCACTCACTTCAAAGAAATAATGTCCATACTGTAGTTTCTGTGTAAACATCCAGCCGTGCTACAAGTAAAGCGGTGCGACATGGCAAATAGCCTCGTCCAGTACTGACCAGTGGAGGAGCGGGAAGATGAATTGGGTTCTCTGCAAGGTAGCGACGGGCTTTCCTGATAGCGAACTTCTCAGTTGGTAAAGATTTCCCCGCTATCTTCTGCTTCAGCCCTGGGACCTGCCTGAAATATAATAAAGTATACACATACGTATCAGTATTATGGAGGAAATATTTGACTTATAGTTAACTTTCCACAAGTTCTTATATACCTGCTTAAAAATGCTTGAGATCCAATTAAATGATCAATTGGTGGAGCATTTTTGATGCTGGGCAACCATCAATAAAACACTTGTAAAACATTTATGAACATATTCATACCAAAGACAGCCTTTTCCCAGAAGAAGAGCTGGTATCACATATATAACAGTGAATCATCTCTATTTCACTGTGGTTGCTGCAAGTATTTTTAGTAGCGCCTAAGCTCTGAGCTCACACCTGAACAGAGTGAACGCAGTCTCCCCGAAGGTTAGGCAATCATCCGGAGTCAGCATGCTGAGGTATGCTGCTTTCATGTATGCATAAGTAGCCTGAAGGAAGGAAAGAAGAGGTTACTACTGCAATTCCATCTTTCCCTTATAAATGAGATAAGGAGAGAAAAAAACTACGACTGTGTAGAGTTTAGAGAGTCAGACCAGGCTTGCACAAGTCTTTAGTTTGATTTTAAGACATTTATTATACATCACATATTGTTTTTAAGGTGTGGGTCATAACCCCCGGGACGCTCAACGTGCTGGTGATATTTATCTTAGAATGATTACATGTTTCTCGAGAAGCCGAGAAAAAGGTCAACAACATTTCTGTTCATGAAAACCGCTTTAAATAATTTGACAAATCCAAAGTTTTCGCTACACGAAGAATAAGATTGACGTCAAATCCCACACCCCGGTGGCCCACCTTGGACCAAGTGTTCTCCTTGCTGAGCAGGTCGGCGTAGAAGTAGGCCATCTTCCAGTGCCTCTTGTATGTGAAGCACCACATCAGCTCCCAGTAACACATGTGGTGGAACTGCTTCCACTGCTGCTGGACCTCGCAGCACTCCTCAAAGCGCTTGATAGCCTGAAAAAAGACAAACCATTCAGGATCTCACCTTCTTAAGACATATTCAGTGTGAAAGCTCGTGTGTGGCGAGCGGCTCGACACAAATCATGTTTGAATGGGTCGATGATTGTGTGTTGAGGACACAGAGGGCCACGTTTTGTTTCCTTTATCTGTCGATGAGGACAAAATCAGTTGAAGGACGTTAAGATTGGAAGAAGTGATATATATGTCTTCCTTTTCCTGTTGCTACTGCCATATCTTAGAAATAATTATAGCCATACAGTATTAGTATATATGTGGAAAGTGATTCTTTTCATTTTATATTATTCTTGCACTTATTTGTTTAGCAGGGGGAAAATGTGATCCGGTGCTAGATGTGATTTCATCGACTCAAACATTGGAATAAGACACTCTTTTAATATACATATGTAATCCAGTAGAAACGTTGCAGCAGGAGCAAATGTTTCTACACATTAAACTGACATTTTTAAATGCAAAGCAGGACACAAACACGTTTTTGTGTGTGATCGACCCTACAAAGTCTGCTTCGCAAGATAAACCCAAATGCACCATTCGTTAAGTATTTGTGAAATGCGTGTGGACAATTATCATGATTAAAAGATGACAATACACCAGCAGTCACAAAAGAGCGGGGTTTGCTGTCTTCCAGGAAGGCAGATTCACAATCAGAACAGTTCTAAGTAAAAAGATGACCACATCCTTTGACAGACTCTTGCACTTGAATTCAAATAGAGGCTAACAAACGTCAATACAGTTGTAATGCATGATGTATTAAAAACTAAAAATGTCTACAGGAGACGTGCAGTGCTGAATGTGTATTGTTTTGTTTGTGTGCAGAAATGACGAGCACTCACAGCATCCAAGTTGCCTTTGATCTCTTCTATTCGACCAGCGAAGAACAAGAAGATGGATCCCTAGGAAGAACACCAGCCACAGTATGTTTGGCAACAATTCTAACTCTGCAAGATATTTAGTTTTTGTTTTGTTCGTTTAATTCTGGCAAACCTTCGGATATTTTTGGAGATATGGCTGCAACAGTTTCTCTGCATCTTCAACATCTCCTTCTCCAGTGCCTGCGAGACAAAACATAACAGAACCAGTTAAGATCTTTGCCTGCTTTTGAGTTTGCTTGCAGCCGCATGTGTGTCTCACCAAGTATGAAGCTCATGAAGGTGTGATAGCAGAGCAGCAGCATGTTACAGAGAAAGGACCTGAGTGTGTTTTCAGCGGAGCCCTCCAGAAGCTGCTGAAGACCAAACTCCTGCGTGAACAAACACACACACAGACATGCAAACAAGAGTTGTTTGAATTTTGCATCGTTTCCGGGAAGATCTGCTGGTGAAAGCTGCAAACACCATGCAATTTGAAGACCTTTTCTGTGCAGGAAAATTACAGAGGCAAGAACTACATAGTACAGTTTTCTTATTAAGTTTGTGCTGAAGGATAAGGAGAAGCTGCTTGTCTACCAGAGTACTTTTAGGCCTCCAATCTGAACCAAGATCATATGCCACAGATAGGCTTTTCTGCAAAATATGCAAATATACATATATATATATATAAAGGATATGCAAGCATGGAAGATAAATTAATCAAATTATGAGAATAATACCTAAAGCGATATTTGGACCTAAACGCTGAATAACATCACTTTTCAGATTATTTTCTTTGGTGGCTACATAAGACAAATTAACGGTGACAGAATCCGAAAATAAAAACATTTCCTTTAGCGCAACAATGAATGAAAGGAAGTTGTGATCCAGAGAAATGGTGCAGTCATAAGTCACCACGATCAAAGCGATATCTAAGCCATTCACCTTTCAAGTTGTAAAAGTTTCGTTTCACTAAGCGTGTTAGGTTCAGCGCTGTCAACTCAGTACTAGTCATATCGTTTCACCACCAATAACAGGAAGGATTTACTGTGAATCAATGCACCAGTGAAGCTGAAATTACAGATACAATTTACGCCTTCCACATGCACTTCTCATTGTTAACAGCAAAGACCCAGCACTTCCCACATCACTGAACAATCCCTCTCCTGAGACACATCTCTGACTCGACCCATTACACCCTCAGTCCTGCCCGCTGCCCCTTCTTTCAGCCATAAATGGCGCTCGCATGTCAGCAGAGCTCACCTTATTACCAGTGAAACCGACAAACTCCAGCAGCTTGAGCGTCCGCGTGGGCAACATGGAAATCATCTGCAGGAAGTAGACAAGCAGTGCAATTGAAAGGCCAGCAGCAGGATTACAGAGTCCTCATCCTTTCTTTGTCATTAGGACGCCAGTGGTCTCCAAAGATATGATCTCGACTTTCATAAACATACGGTAAAAGGGCCACAGGTTGTACAGTAATTACAGATGTCTTCCAACCTACTTCTACTGCAAATAAGTGGAACAGGTGAACAACGACAAGAACACGTGGAAATGAAGAGCACTAAACGCAAAACACACTGCTTGTCTGCTTGTTACATTTTAGCTGATCTTGCTATATATTCATATTTTGTTCTTTATGTGCTTCTGTTTAATTCATATAGTTCAGGCTTGATACTCTACACATGATGCGATCAACCTTTCTCTGACCCATGTATGACAACAAATGCAAACATTCAGCCTTCTACTTACTAGATTAAAGGCTCCGACTCCCAGTTTAACGCCACCCTCAAAATGGCCGTGGTTCTCACCGTGAGAGTATCCAGAAGACTGGAGGATTGTGTGAAGCTCTCTGTGGGGTGAAGATAAAGGAAGCAGATCAAGAAGGGAAACTGCAGGGCTTTACAAGGTGATGGGGGAGAGAGAGAAAAAAGGTCTGCTCGGACAGCAAGACGAGAAAAGAACAAAATGATATGCTGGATTTAAGATTCTCACTTGTATGTCTGGTAGCTGTTCCTGACTTTGATTCCCCCTTTGATGAAACTGATCATGTTTTCATCCTGAACAAGAGAGCAGGAGAGGTGAGAGAAGGAGAAGAAGCAAGAGAAGGAGTTTAAAGAAACATGAAAGCATCAGAGGTGTCAGATTCAATGGCAGGCTATCTGTGCTATCCTGACCTGAAGGAAGGTGAGTGCTGCCCTCTGCAGGAGACACTCAGCGTAGCAAACTTCAGCGTGAAGCTCCTCTGAGGAGGAAATGATTACGTCACAGTTATCTTGAGTCTGAGCAATGGCCAAACACAAAAACACATGGGCCATCTGTTCTAATGAATTCCGGTGACACATTGGACTCATCCCGTCAGCACTGGACTTCACTGACCTTCTGTGAAGTTCTTGGAGAAGCTGGACTTCTTGCGTTGCCTGATTGAGGAAGCACACAATACAAAACCATCATGAGTGTTTAGTGGGCTTGTTCCGCTGGAAATCTTCAGGGATTGTTTTTCAGCAGCACAGCACAAGCCTTATCTTGTATTTCTATGCAAATCAGTGACTCAGCCTCTTTCCAGTAATCACAGGATGCTGAGCTGCTGCCGGGTGAAGTTACAACAAGGTGCTGACCGTGCATTCAATCTCCAATAAACAGTCACAACATTTAAAAGGAAAACTGCAGCTCTGACCTCGGATCAGTGTTGGTCTGAAGAAGAGTGGGTGTTGAGATGTACCATTAGTCCAGCACTGAGTCATGACAGATTCTCATAGCGGCTCCAGGAGTAATTGACAAACATTTGTGACATTCCTTCAGCCAGTGAGTCTGGATGATCTCAGCATGTTCTCTGGTTTTGGTACAATGTTGCTAGTGTGTTGAGTGTCTTAATGTCTAAATGCTTGAGCAACGTCACTCTCATCAGTTTTTATTACTAAAAATGAATGAGATGTATCTTCAAAACTCTAACTTTTTTGTTTGTAACTAAACTGGCTTTGACTCTGGTCCGAATGGCTTTCAAGAGACAAAATTCACTTCTGCAGCTGACTGGAGAGGAAGTAAAAAAAAAACAGCCCTGTCACAGTTTATCCGCTGGTCATTGGGGCATTACTACACTCCAGTGTTGTGGGGAAGTCTCACCGCTGACAGATGGCCTGGGCCTCTTTCATGGTGTTTCCTGCAGTCTGGATGTGTTGGGGGTCAAATGTCATCATGGCCTGCATCTCCAGGATGGTGGCATAGGTCAGAGCGTGGTACATGCTGTCTTTGGTTCTGTTGAAAAGACAACACGCAATGTTTTTTTGTTTTTATATATTGCAAGAGGAAGTTAAAGATGTCAAACGGTCAGCCCTAGTGTGCTGAAAGAGATGACGCAGAGGTGAGAAAAACCTTTTGTTTGATTAAAGAGATCGAACAAGACAGATATATGATCGAATATATGGATGACTTAAGCCACACCAGTACACACGATGAAAGAAAAACAGTTAGTTGTCTATTTATACCTGCAGTTGTTGTTACAAGTCACGTCACACCCTGTGTTTAACCTGCGTCTTGCAGGTTTAAAGAGATGAAGGAGGAGTAAAAGTGTTGGGTGCCTCACACATTTTTCCGGTATGTACTTGTTGTTCCAGTTAAAAGAGCTTGATGTTCCAGTTTTAAGCCAGTATAGGAACAAATTACATGGAGCTCTTTCATTTTCTATTGATTTTAGAGGTCCATATGGACGAACATGGGTGGTTTAAATAGCACTCTGTATGTAGCTGTGTATTGTAGGAGTACTCACACGCACAAACACACACAAAGGAGAGGCAGAATAATGTAAGTAAAACATAAAGGCAGAGGTGTGTTCGAGAAGAATGCTGTCGGTCTGCATCACTAACATTTCACTGCTATTCACCACAGACTGACTCATGTGACCAGCCTCTGTGATGTCCCTTTGAGCTCCAACCAGTCCTCTTAACTGGAAACTTTATTTGCACAAACCTATGTAAAGAGAGCACAAAGACACACCGAGCGTGTTGCTCTTTCACTTTACTTTTACATATATTTGCTAAAGAGAAAAAAAGACAAATGTGAAAGTTGTATAATGTGTGTAGTTTTTAGTCTGACAGGGTCGTAAAACTGCAGCGATAAATCAGGGTTTTAATAGTATACAGAGTAGAGTTCTGAGCTTCAACTCTTCACCTGAGGGAATCAATAGTATTCATTCTAGGCAAGTCACCAACAAGAATCAACTTACAACAAGTAAGCACAGAGCAGAGAGTCAGAGAAGGCGGAGGTAGAAGCAGAGAGATTTGCCTGCCTTTCATTTCCATTGCGTCCGGCTTATGCAAGACGAGAGCTCAAACTCAAGCTGAGAAGCTTTTTAGGACGGAGCAGTGAGGTTAATTGAATCGCTTGTAGCCGTGCTAAAAGTGGCTGAGAATTCCAAATATTTCACAGCAGCACTCAGATATTTTCCAATCAGCTTCACCTGAGGTTCAGCGACACAAAGGTCCGAACCAGTCGGACAGCACTGACGCCGGGTTTCCCACATATTTTCACCATAACGTTCCATGATGCAAGGGAACAGTTGTTTTGTACTTCCTACAAGAAACACAGGTGTGCATCTACATCATGTTGTCTACATCTACGGCTGAGTCCCTTATTGCAGTGGCCCTGAATGAAGTCTGGCCTGGGGCCTTTGCTGCATGTTATCTGCTTCCACTCCCTGCTAGGGCTGTGAGGAATGGGGCAGACCAGTAGGAATGATGGGAGATTAAGAATGTTTACATGTTTGTACAGAGAGCTGGCAAATGAAACTAAGCCTGCTATTGGATACCTTCTACCTAGCAGGCATGTTTCTACAAAGTTGAGTCTGCAGTGGCTCCTTGGCTACGACTCAGCGGAGGAGAAACTCAAAGCCTGGGCCTTAAATATCTGTACCCTATCAGAGAGTAGCAATTTAAAGAGAGAGCCCCGCTTATAGGACTGTAATGTGTGGTATGAGTTGCTCACTGGCAGTGATACTGATACATGGACAATAGCTCAGACGACACAATCTCTGGTCAGACACATTAAAGTAAATATACACTTTAACACACTGCACTTAAAACACTTTAAATCATCCCAGAAGAGAACACAACATCTTAAATACACTTTCGATGGTTGATTCTTTTCACAGGCATGTTTCAATAGTTCTGTGAGACAGCTTATAATACACCAGCTTACATCTCCACATAAGGTAGTGGGAGCAATTCCTGGTTCGGTGAACCAGTGTCTTGCTCAAAGACACTGAGAATGATAATCATGATCATGATAATCGTCCCCATAATTGACTCCCTGAAAAACAATTCTAAGATATTTTCCTATTAGAAACACTGCAGGTTGCATGTCGCAATTCCCTTCGACAGTAACAGCCAGAATGTGAGACTTTAAACCCTTTGGTGTGAGTTTAAGTGCATTAAACCTGTAATGGCTAACCCTGTCTTCCTCCCAGAGCATGTTGGAATAGGCTGCCAGTGACCATAAACAGGAATGTGAGGGTAAAAGCAGATTGATTTAAGTACATGCAGATAATGAAAGCTCTCTGAAAGAGTGTCTCCAGTATTTTAGTTTCAGTGTGTGTGTGTGTGTGTGTGTGCATTCTGTGGAGACTCACAGCTGGAGGAAGGAGAAAGCAAATTGAAAGAGGAGAACATTGAAAAGCACACATGGACTAAAGTAGAACACAGACAAACATTGAGGGGGACGAGGGAAGGTTCTGCCGGTGTTTCACATCCTCAGGGCTGCATGTTCCCCCAGTCGTTCAGAGTATCTCTCTCACAATGCAGCAGATATCATCACACCTTACATAATATTACATAAGTCTGATGCTTCAAGCCATCGCCCTCCTCACAAAACTCTTCTCTGTGCAGCAAACAGGGAAAGAAATTGGGTGTAATTGGGTTTTGTAAAAAGCCAAACAAAATAAAGTCCTGCCTCAAGTGCTGCATTCAAATGTAAAACAACACAACACAATAATACCTGGCCAGATCACCATGCAGGCCCTGACTATCATAGGATAGACGTGTCTTATCTCTTATATTTCAATCTGCAATGGTTTCTGACTCTGATACTGTCCTCCTGCATGTGTCAAATCCAACCATCTGGGCTCAAACAGCTACAAACATGATCATATTTACAGCTTCTGTTTGTTCAGGTGAACCTTTAGTGACTGAAAGAGGAAGAGAAAGCACAAGACAGCACTCAGAGATCTGTGGGAGGACTATCGAGAGAGAAATGAGGTCGCCCGCTGAGCTGGCGGACTGCCAATGCTCAGGTGGCAGCAGCTAGAGGTGTTGGATGTAAACAGATTTTCCCTCCAGGTTGGAATATTTCACAAATCCAGATCTTAATACCAAAACATATTATGATTATGACAACAGGTCAGTCTCTTGGCAAAAGCGTATTTATGTAATGCTGCAATGCAAGTGTCGAAAAACTGAGTCTGAGCTTAGAAAATTCAAAGAAATTACATCACTCTAAACTTTTCAGAAACTTGAAGTGCTAAACACACAAAAACAACACGAAACTGACAATGGCCGTCAATCTAGCCGTATAATACTAAATCATAAAAAAAAGAGCAGGCTGACAGGAAGCCGCTCTTCTGTCTTCACGTAAGCCGGCTCTGAAAAGAAGAAACTGGGGCTAAGGAGTGGTCCGCAGTCCCAGGAGTACATAAACGGTGTGGAAAATAATATCGAAGATGTGATGAAGTGTCTGATACTAGAGAGGAGAATGAACGGTGAACAATGGAGTAACTTGATGACACAAAGTGTTGGAATACAAAACTGGAGGCGGGCTGTGAACCCGGAGAGAGGCATGTGAATGGAACACAAAGCAGCATTCGAAGTATGTAAAACTTTCGGCCGTGGAATAATCTAATCAGCAGCATCAGCAGCAAACACACTAGTTCCTTTAGCCCTCCCTGGTGTGAGCACTAGTATCTCTGTGCCCAGGACTGTGTATTTACATTTTAAGGTTATTGCTTGTGTATTGATTTGAAATTGGACCTCAAAGCATCAAAAAGTAATTTTTGGACATTTTATTGAGCAAATAAATTGATCTATTTGCTTTTAGGACCGCAGACTCCCATTAGCAAACAATTGAATGTATTAGCTGAGGAACTTTTTAATGAATTAACAAAGGTAATTCAGTAATAGCAACCACATTTGATGAATCATCATCAAAACAGAAGCAACAGAAGTGTTTGTTTTTTATAGCCACAGAGGTGCCTTGAGCTAAGAGCTAACATGTTCACGATGACAATGCTAACACGCTGACGTTTAGCAGCTATAATGTTTATGCTCACCATATTAGTTTAGCATGCTAACATTTACATTAGCACAAAAATGATGGGCCTTTTTCATAGTGTGAAAAGCACAAGCACTAATAACATTACAATGTCTCTGTTCTATTCATCCATGTCAGCCATGACAGTGTGACAGTGAGCCTGAAGCAGCTAAATGGACTTCATCATTAGTTCTATCATTTACACCTGTGTTTTGGCTATACGTCAAAATGTCTCCTGTAAAAAAAACATTGTTGCACGTGAAGGCAGTTTGCTGTTGGAAATCTTCCCCTTCTAACACCTGAGGGTTAAAAAAAAACCTAAAAATACAGTTGCTTGCATGCATATCATCAGCTGTTTGTCTTTTATATTGATACCAGGTGGGTGAAAGCTGAGACCAGCAGCTGTATTAGCTCGTGGTTCAGGTCGTTCTCGTACCTGGATCTAAGCCGAGCCTGCGCCTCCTCAAAGTCGTTTCTGAGGAACAGATCCAGGGCGGCCATGCAGTCCTCCAGAGCCAGCGACAGGTCTGACCTTGAGCACCTGCAGAACCAAAACAAACACACAACATCTGAATGAGAACAGAAACCAGCGACAGGTCTGACCAGAGCCAAGTCGGGGGCTTGAGCAGTTCTGATTTCTTCAAATTTCAAGTGGCACAAAAATACTGTACATTTGAAATATCTGTTGTATTGAAAAATGATACTCTTGTATCGGACAAGTGCTCAGTAAGTTACTCAAGTTCAGTATAAATTCACAGCTTGGGGAAATAGGCAACCATTTAGTTTCAATTGAAACTACTCTGCCTCTCTCACTATTGCTGTGACCCTGATCTCCCTTTTCACAACAAATACGGGCCAAGCACTGACCTACAACAGAGACTGGGATCCTTTCATAGGCTCTGTTTATTTACATGCTTTACTGAACCCTTTCTACTCCTCTACTACATCACAAGACAAACAGAAACACAGGCAGGCTGAGCCAGACAAGCAAACAGGCTCAATAGAGTGCTTTGCTGTTAGTGTCGCTGCATTAAACTGCACATTAAATCACAGTTATTCAAAAAACATCCACTTTTATAGAAATACATACTCAGGGAGTAGTTTTTGAACAATATCCTCTTTAGTAAATGTGAAGAACGGATGTTGCTGCTGCCTTAAATGATTTCTGTCTCTAGTAAATACAGCTCACTGCTGTAAGCTGTCTGAACGACTCTAAATGATTGTTGATGATGTTGCTGCGTATTAAGAGTTCATTACACAGCGCACATGGTCCTCACGTGACGACTGTATAATGGAGCCACGCTGATCATGCACTCCTTCGTCACAAGGCTCCCTCCTCTTTGACTTCACTCGCTGTACTGATAACGGATCTGTTTAAGTGTCCGTTTTATTCCTTCACTTCACTGTGAGAACAGCGCGCAGCCTGTGAAAAACACATTAATGAATGGATGACGTTGATGGTAAATCTGAAACACTGATGAAAGATACATTTTCGTGTGTATCATATGGACCATGACATTCTTGATAAAGTGGCATCTTTTTTTGGGTTGTTCATTTGTTTGTTCCGCTAGTGACGTTTGTTTTTGTTTTGTGAAATAGGAACCTGATTTATATTTAGTTTCGTCTTGAAATGCAGTTTGGGTTTGTGCTTGGAGCTTCCAGGCCACCGTATTGATCACATGAGCGTGACAATTATTCCCTGTTAGTCAGCCAGTCGGTGTTACCTCCAGATGTCTGCAGCGAACAACGATGCTGAAGAATGTAGGAGAGCGGGAACTGAACAAACAAAAGTAAGACTAATGTGTACGTCCAGCTGCGACTAAAAGACAGCATTCACTTGAAATTCCTGCCCATTAGAAACACAGAGGAACTATACACTTATCACACAAAGACACGCACACACACACACACACACACACACACACACACACGACCACCATAAAGGAGCACACACACTGGTGCAGCTCTGGCTAATGACATGCGGGTGACTTCTGTGTTGACCATATGACCAGCAGCAGGCTGAGCTTCCTCATAACAGCACGAGATTTAAAATGACAACTGCTGAAAAATATAAGTTCAGCTTGTGTCTTCAAGTTGTTCTCACAATCAAGATTTCACAAAACGAACAGAAAGAATAGAAAAATAATGGGACATTGTTTTACTCTCTAAGTTTATCTGAGAAAACCAGTATCGTGTTATAAATAAATTATATATAATTAAAAGAAGAGCACTAATATGATTACAACACACAACACACATTGTAATAATACACTTAATTTACGTTCAGTCATGTTATCCTACTAACAATAAAACAATAAAACATAATGGGATCAATAAATCACACATTAATAATGCCAAGAGGCTCATAAAGGGAAGTAGCATACTGCACATGTGTCGAAACGCTTGTCTTCTCTCCGTATGACTGGGGGTGCAGTGACTGCCCACTGTCACTTCTACTTCAAACAACAAGCCTACAGAAGAACTAGAAGACCGTCAGCCATGTGTGCAAGCAAGCGCAGCGATCAACATCAGGTTTGTCTTATGTGCTGACTCCACATTGACTATATTCACCCTCACTCATAGAAATAGAATAGGAGTAGAACGGACATTGAACTGTTATCCAAGGGTCATTTGACTAGTATAAAAGAAAATGATCAGCTGTCATTGTGACAACACAGATCAGTGAGGCCTTACAGGCAGCAGTGAGCGTACGCAGCTCTGGAGATGGATGGCAGGCTAGTTAGCTTGGTAGCTTGTCCTCAATCAAGTGAGAAGTAGGGGCCTTTTATCATTGACTTCTATACAACGGACTTCTTTACGTTGATTTGATCGCTTGCTCCAGTCTAATCACCTGTTAATCATTTTTCAGGGATTATGGTATTATGGAGAGTTTGGAGAGCCACTTGGCTTGTTTGGCTGTAAGCAGCATGTGTACAAGTGCACGTCACACACACACACACTGCCTCTCCCTGATGGTTTGGTGGCTGTGTATTGTCAAGAATCTGGCGATACGATAGGTATCATGATACAGAGGTTACGATTCAATATACTGCGATATACTACTGTAATATACTACTTTAGAGAAAAAAATCAACCTCCCTGTTTTTTTTAAATTGTTTAACTTATGCAGGGGCTAATAATTAAGTCAGTAATTAACTCCAATAGGAGTTACTATGCTGGCGAACAATCAGTGCATCGTTTCCTCATAGCTGGGAATTAACTCAACTGGTTCAGGAAAACAAGACTAAAGATGATCTGAGGCCTGAGGACATGGAAAATAAACCAGTTCTCAATCAGTGAACAAAGATTATGACAGAGTACGCCCAGAGGACAATGTTCTCTAAATGGAGGGAATAATTGACAATCATGTGAGAGAAAGAAAAGGCATGACAACCGGCACAATGAGGATGTGCGTAGCAGCATTGTCCCAATAACTTCACTGAACTTCAAGCCAGCGGAAATTCTGGGGTGATTTCTCGAGAGAACAACTTGCACAATGATGATAATTATCAACGAGCCACACACAAACACACACACACACACACACAAATAAAAACACTTAGCCCACAACTACTATTAATATACACACCCATTCATGTGCTCATGAAACCTACAATGCAGACACGCGCACACACACGTACGTTCTCACTCCTCCAAGAGTGACGAAGCATTAGTTTACCAGCTGCGGTTCACAGAGCTTTCACTACCTTCCAGCTGGTAGAAGATGTTGAGCTGCGACACAAAAGAGCCGAGCCGCCTCTACAACAACACCAGCGAGTTTGTCCACATGCCTGAGTGTTACAGCTAGAACGCACACAGAACACAGAACAGCATCTGAATGACTGCCGGCAACCAAGCAGGCAGCAAGTATTACTTACCCATTTGACGGAGTCTCTTCCTCTTCTGACATTTTCATCTGGCAAAAGTGTGTGTGTGTGTGTGTGTGTGTATGAAAGATAGACAGAGAGAGCTGGAAAACTGAGTGTGAGCCTGAGGCCTTTCCAGCAGTGTGATGATCTACGTCTCTTTCTGTAGCAGCAGCAGCGACAGCAGAAGCATCAGCAGAAGCGCAGTCGGGTGAAAGAGAGACAGACAGAGACACAGAGAGAGAGAGAGAGAGAGAGAGAGAGAGAGAGGGGGGGGGAAGAATGAAGGAGGGAGGCAGGGAGGGAGGAGGAGGAGGAGGAGGAGGAGGAGGAGGAGGAGGAGGAGGAGGAGGAAGGACGCAGCAGCAACAGCAGATCTTAATCAGATTGGGATGACCATACACATGAGTGTAGAAAACACAGTGTATCTGTGCTGCCTCTAACACACACACACACACACACACACATGATAACATAGAAAAGGTCTGTCCCTACTCTTCCGATCATCACCCTCATGCTACACACTGCAGTCTCTGCTCTGCTCTGCTGATTGGTTATTGCAAAATCAGAGGCGGGGCTAAAGGCCCTGATTCATGGCCTAAATATTTTTAAACAAGATGTGAAACGACAAAAGGAGGAAGAATCAAGAAGGACGGAGTGACAGCTAAAAGAAGAATTTAAGTTACAAGTAATTCATTCATCCCCGACACAAAACTTTAAGAGAGGGAACGTGAGGTTTAAAAGACGGAGGAAGGGAGTGCTGGTGCGTAGTGAGACTCTCAGCCGGTCCACTCTGCTGCAGTGGCAGAGACTAAACACTGCAGCGACCAGAGAGTCCAGAAATAGAAGACATAGACGCAGTACTGTGGACGCACAAGACCTATTGAGAAATCATGAATGAAAAATTGGCACAGCGAAAAAGACTTATTAAGGTGTTTGATCCCCAGAAACTGCAGCTCACCTTTAGATGTGTGTGAGCGTTTGACTAATAGGCCCTTTTTCAATTATTCTCATATATTTTCATATCTTTTACTCTTCTAATGAGAATGTTTGTTTATTCGCCTCAGTCTGGTAACTACATTAGTGTTATTATTGTCTCAATGAATCCCTTTCTTTGGTCTACAAAATGTCAGAAAATAGTAAAACAAATAAATGCCTGCAAAGTCAGAGGTGATGTCTTCAAATTGTTTCTTTTGTCTAACGAACAGTCCAACAACTAAATATATTCACGTTTACATTCACATGAAACAAAGAAAAGCAGCAAATGCTCACATTAGAGAAGCTAAAACAAGGGAATGTTTGGTGTTTTTGCTTGGAAAATGACATAAATGATAAGTTGATGATAATTCATTTTCTCTCAACTGACTAATTTATGTATCATCTAATTAATTCTGTTCTAAACTGGTAGACACTTGCAAGACGACATAAATCCAAAGCCTGAAATCCTCGTCTGATTCATAGAATATATCATTCCTCTCCATGGATTCAGAGGAAAACATGAGCTGTATAGCAGCATGGCTTCACAGCACACGTATTAGTAACCCCGTTAGCATCAAGAGAGCATCAAGATCACGCTCATGTGACTGCAAAGCACAGAAACATGAATGGAAATGCATCTGTCTTTAAAGACTGGATAAAAGAAGCCTAATTGTGACTTCCATCGCTCTCATGTGTGTGTGTGCTGTGAGGAGCACAGACGGTCACGGGTTAAAGGTGGAGATAATTAGATTCGAATCGCTGCTGTCGTCATGGTGGAGAATTGGATGGTAAAAAACAAGGATTATGACTCCGGAAATGTGGCCGCTTCAAACAATCTTCAAAGCTTTTTTTTTCGGGCTTAATGTAATAATATTCAAACCCATCCTGCTGTTGTGCACCACATGATAATAAATCACACTAAACACGTGTTGTTATTAACACTTGCATCAGTACAACAGTGTTGCAATGACCATTGATAACATATTTCTTCCAATGAGGTCAAATGTATCTTAAATTAAAAGTCTCTACTTCAACTAATGAATTCAGACATGTATTAAAGACGATACATACAACTTTAGGTTGATTTCTCTTGCCTCACAAACTCGGATAACAACACACACACAGTGGGAGAGTGACCTCATTCTTGGCTTCGATATACTTTAGTCCTGTATATTAATTAGCAAAAAGTTGCTTGCTGCTATATTAATGCACTGAACATGGAATATAGCACCTTTAATTCCTTCCAAATTAAAATGGACGTATCTTCACGTCTAACTCTCAGCAAGAAAGCCAATAAGATAATTCCCCAAAATGTCCCAACTATTGGTTTAAATAACAAAAGAATATTTTCTAATGAACATGTAATGTTAAAGTGCTACATTCAGCACCTTTTACCTGGATTTTTTTCAATATAAATAAAAATAGTGCTGATCATGCTCTTTTTCCTTTAGTTCCCTCCCTCGAATCCAAACAGACACAGCTATCCTCCGCCTCAGGCTTCTTCACGTGCCTTGACAGAACGTAGGATTAAATAACTAATTCACCTTCTTCTAGTCATAACGTGAGAGAGAGAGCGGAGAGATGATGCTCAGGTTCTCTCCGTCTGAATTACTTATATGTCGAACACGTCATTAACATGTCAAGAGGTCCTTTGAGTCGGCTGCAACGTGCGTTTGGTTCACAGCAGCTCGCTCTCATACAGGATCGCAAAAGAGTAAAAAAAAAAAATAGATAAAGATTTTTTTCTGCAAATAGCAGGACAGCAGCAGGTTTCTCAGAGCATGTTTCCCCTTTGTGTTGCTATCTAAATCTTGCTTTATGATAAGTCTGAGTTCACTTGCCCATTTGATGGATTTGCTGATTGCAGAGCATCTTTGTCGTCCGAAAGCTGTAACCTGAAACGGAGGAACAAAATCGAGTCTGTTTTCGAGAAAAGAGGGAAAATCTCATGGGATGGAAAACCGGCTGAAAGGCCGGCTATTGTTTGAGGAACATGATCGCGAGAGCCATAGAAACAGGGACAGGGATATAGGTGGACACTCCCAGGCTACTTATTTCTACTTGTTGGGAACATTTCTGTTGATATTAATAGTTCGGTCTGATGTGGGAAGGTTCTGGGAAAGCTTTGGGGAACACATCAAGTTTCATGGAAAGACGCAAAACAGTTACAAAACAGATTTGTTGTCGTTGTGTCCTTCATTGGTTTTCAATTTAAAGCAACACACCTGAAGTCTGTGATGACGGGATCCATTTGTGGACTGTTTATGACGGACAACCTGGGGGGAAAAAATACAAGTCAGTCTGTGTATAAAACTCAAATGTATCATTACACTGTTAATACGTGTTTTATTAGCACTGTGAGCTCACGGGGTTTGTTGTTTTGTTACTAATGATAAATGATAACACGTGCACACAACGTGAACATACTGGTTTGAGGAGTCCGGGCCGTCGTGGCTGTCCTGTGGCTGACCGGCATCCCTGTGAAGAGGTCAGAGGTGAATTTAGAGAGAGCGTAAGAATGGATCTCATCATGGTGAGAAGAGGAGGGGCGCGAGGATACTGGAAGTCCGATCTGAAGACCTGAGGAGGACTTAGGAGTTTCGTACAGACAGTTTAAATGTAAGGAAGCTACACGGTATGTGATGAATAAAAACACACAACATGTGTCCAGAGTAACACTAGACTAAATGTATTGAAGCTGTTTATTCCTCAAATTATGTTCTGTATTTCTCATTTTTAAGTATAAAAGGTTTAGACACAGTTTGGAAGAGGCAAAACTATACAGTAAAAAAAAAAAGAAAAAAGAAATGCAAAGATTAGGAAAAGTCAAAAGTTTGTCTAACTCGGTGTTGAGGATTTCAGTTATTTTCACCTTGAGACCTCTTAATTAAATCAATTGTGTGACCACTTGTGGGTACACTGCTACTGAGCCTGCATGACCACATCATGAATGTAATGCTGTCGAACAGGCTGCAGACTGGCAGCAGCCTACATAACAAAGACTCAATGACAGCAGTTGATGGATCATGATACCAAACTTTGACAGTACAGTATCTACAGTATTTCCCCGTTTGACTCGCAGTGGTCAGATTTATCAGATGTTGGGCAACTTTTAATTTGCTCTTTCTGAATGATGAACAGTGGCAGGTTTTTACTTTCCTACAGTACAGAAACACAGGACATAACTTCACAGATCATATCACAGAAGTGTGTGTGTGCGTGTGTGTGTGTGTGAGATCTGAAGAGGATCAATGAGGGGCCCTGAACATGTTGTGTATTACACAACAATCTCTGATGAAAGATAAAGTAAGTGCGATTAAATTCTTCCGCACTTTGAAAACAGACATGTATCGACAGGGTCAGGACTTGCACAGGTTCTCGGAAGCTTTCCCCTTCTACTCACTCATTTTTCTTCACGCTGCGTCTCCAGTTGGTAATAAAACTCATCCCACCGCTCTGAGGGTCCGGTGAAGGAGCAGGATATCCCGGGACGGAGCAGGTTTACGCAGCGGTCATGGATGGACAGACAGACGGGGGAGAAGAGAGGG
The DNA here is from genome assembly GCF_910591455.1 of Pholis gunnellus. Classification (NCBI taxonomy): domain Eukaryota; kingdom Metazoa; phylum Chordata; class Actinopteri; order Perciformes; family Pholidae; genus Pholis; species Pholis gunnellus. The sequence goes on from NC_136530.1 coordinate 8,525,954, forward strand.
GCAGATCACGCTGAGTTCACAAATGACGGCAGCTGCGGTGCGTCTTCCTCCTTCCTGACGTGGAAAGGTGTGCTACTGCTGTCATCGCCACAATAATGACTTTCCTATTAACGTGCACCGCGATGTAGCTGCTGCAGGTCCGGGCGTCATGGTCCTAAAACCGTCCAGATTACACGCGCAGTTACGCACTGTGAGTTTTTAAAAGTATGCTCATAAACAAACACGTATAGCTAAATATAGAACGCACGTTATCATAAATAAAGCCGAGACGGTTTCATTTTTTATACTATATTTATATACTGTATTTTAAATGTATTTACATTTTAACTTTCAAGCCAGCCTGGGTAATAAGTCATTACATTTTAACATGTACAGATCCAGTGACTTCTTGCTGTTTCCAATGTCAATAAAGGGCTTTTGAATGAATTATTTTAGTAAAAATAATAAGTATACTTTAATAGAGAGATCAACAAAGGATGGTCATGATAGTATGTGCTTTATTATGAAACAGGCTTTATTTGTGGTAACTTGTAATGCTGCAATCTTTTCCATGAAAACATAACTCTGAACACATTCATATGATTGCATGCTGGTGTTTCTAATTGCATATATGTACATTTACTAAAGTGCTGTGGTGAAGTACACATTTGAGGTACTTTCCTTTCTGTTTCCACTACATTTTAGAGGGAAATATTGTACTTTTTACTCCACTAAAACTAATTATGTAGCAGATAAAGACGTAAAAAACCTCAGTTTCCTAACTTCAGCTTGTATAAAACAAGAAGAGTTGCAATAGATTGAGTTTAGAAGCAGCATGTGTGTGTAAAGTAGTTATGGTTGACTCCACATAGGCCAGCAACATGAATACCACTAAAACACGAATGCATAATAATGCATAATAATTCATAAATATAATACATTAACAAGTATAGTTAGTTGATCATATTTCTGTATTCTTTACTTTTGTAAAAGTACAAATAAAACAATGTAAAATACCAGTAAAAGTACTGCATCAAGAATCTTAAGAAGTAAAAGCAGAAGTACCTGTTTTATCAGCAAAATGTGCTGTGGCACATGAGACTGTTACATTATCACGTGTTATTGGATGATTAATACTGATACATTACTACTTATAAGCATCATTTTAATTTTGTTGGTTAAGGTGGAGCTAATTTTTGTAAATTTGTGTACTGTTGGGTAGTTTAATCTATAACGGTGCATTGTATTTGATCAACAAACTATGCGTTTCAGATGTTTTAGAGAGTGAAAAGTACAGTATTCTCATCTGAAATGTAGAGAAGTAGAAGTATGAAGTAGCATATAACTGAAATATAATGCAATCTGTTAATCTACAGTACAAGTCAATGTTCTTAAGTTACTTTGCACCACTGCTTTCACTCAACTAGACATTTGAATGCAGGACTTTTTCTTGTTATGGAGGTTTTTAACATAGTAAATGAACTAAAACGTCTTCCACCACTGGCTGTTTGAGACTTGACTTGATCCCAGTGAGAACAAACAAACTGCAAAACTACACATGTTTAATATTTATTCTGTTTCAATTAAATGCATTACATATTCTGGCCAAACAATGATTTTTCTCTCTCTACATGTTAGAAAATACAAAATAAAAATACAATTAGCTTGAGTTTTAAAAAGCCTTGATGGGTAAGCCGAGAAACACGAGTGGTTCTTCAAGTCTGTACAAATGACAGCAACGTGTCGGTGGAATTAAACTGTATGACAGAGAGACAACTGCTGTATTGAGTTTACAATAAACGTGAACTGTAAGTAGGAAGTGCAGCTTTAACCACGGACAGTAAACTAGTTAAACATGAGAAGAGGAAACGATGACGATGCTCATTTTTCTCAGAAAAACAAAAAAAAAGAGACAAAATAAGTCGGAGCAGGAAGAAGTTTGGTCAGAAATCAGCGAAGAAAATGAAAACGAAAGCCTCCTGCTGTACAACCGAGCCTTCACTTGTTCAGAAAACGATCACAGTTTAGCACTCAGTGTTAAGAAACTCATTTTCTGGGAGAAAACACTAAATGACCCAGCAAGAAGAGGACGAATCCCTGGCCGACCAACTGCTCTGTGTCTGTGGGTGTTTACTGGTGTGTTGTTGTGGAAGACGAACGGCTCCACCAAAACACAGGGATGCTAATCAACTTTCACTGACCGACGTGTAATCCAGTTAGTCTCTCAGAGAGGAAGCATCTGGAAATATTATAAGGTCATAAAAAAAACGACAACAAAAGAAGCACCGACAGTGACTCACTTCAAAATGGAACCTGGTGTGAAATGGATGACTGGAGGAAGTTGATCTTTTTCAACATACGTATTTCATTAGAAGTGTCTGCTTTAGGGAGACTGAACCCTTGATCAGTGAGGCTCAACAACACTATTAACACTGTTCATTTAATGTATGACTACAGAGAGGTAAAGTGGGCTTACATCTGCTTTATGCTCTATGACAACCCAGTTTCTAATTTTAAAGTGTGTCCGTTAGTGTCAATAATAAGACATTAATACAAAGTTTCATACTAATTAAAAGATACTAAGTATTTGGTGTTGGACTCTCTCAAAAAAAATAAAAAATCAGTCACGTTATCGTTTTGTGCAATCCCTTGTAGTGTGCCCTGAATTTTAATGCTAATTAATATGAAATCATGACATGAAATAGTTGTAGTTTCATTCCTTTCAGTATCTCCCAAAACATAAATTGACAGAGAGCTGCTGCGCAGAGCAACGCATTACTGAAATGTAAAAGAAATTACAGTATCAAGAAGCTGACCGTGGTAGCATGTGATGGATTTGTTAGGTTTTTGTATAAATCTACACATGCGTTTCACATATCAGAGGACTGGGAACTTCCAGTTGAACAAGTAGAAATGCTGAAACCCTGTCCTGAACAAGTACTTCTTTAAGGAAAATCTCATCGGCCTTCTGCTATCCTACTATATAACTATATAAGTACATGGTCACTTCATTCAAAAAAGACTGACTTGCCCTTTAATATTGTTAGTGCCTCAAAACACGTTTTTTTTCTCCTCACCCTACGGTCTTGAAAATACTCAGTTAAAAAAAATTAGGGGGATTTTTTTTGGGCTCGACAAAATGAGCAAGACTATTTCTAATTAAAGAAATCCCGTGAAATTCTCAATACAACTTCAGAAGCTAGAGTGAGCCGAGTTTTAAGAAAGTGTAGTGAGTACTGTTAGTGGGTACAGACAGGACTTCTGACATGGCCAGTTCAATCGAGTTTTGAGTGCATTAAATAAATTACATTCTGGAGAGTTAATGTGACATTTGTAGCATGATGTTGAACTCCACGGAGCAATCTCTAGATCCACATTCACTGCATTTCATTTTTCAACAATCCATTCTTCAGAACATACACTCCATCCTGGTCCTCTCCTCCAAAACAAGACCAACGGGATGGGGAAAACAAAAAAATGAATACTGCATTGCCAGTGAACGGTGAACACAGTCTGGGGAGAAGGTAGAAGATTCAGAGATGGGTTTGTTCTAAGAACGTCTCTTCATGGGGGTCAGCAGGTGCTGCTGAATCAGTCCTGTACAGTCCCCACTTTGCTTTGGTGCTTTCTGGGCTGGGCCAGGCTGTGCTGTGCCGTGCCGAGCCAGGTCAGTGGATGAGGGGAGGGGGAAGGGAGGGGGAGGGGAGGAGGGGGGAGAGAGAAGGTCCTCAGGAGAGTTCAGACTTGCTGAGTGCGATGGCCAGCTCCAGGTCCTCTTGTTCCTGCTGGGTGAGCCTGGCAAGTCGCTCCTTCTCCTCTCGCTCGCTCTCGCGCTTTGCCCACTCTATCATGTCTTCCTCTGTCGGATACTGCTTCATAAACACAGAAAGCGTGCACACACACACAAGGGGGAAGGAGAAAACACACATATGCAAAGAAATATGGGGGGGGGAGAGGAGACAAACAAAGACAAACACGTATTATTTGAGGCATTTCTGTGAGGAATATTACGTAAATGGATATGATACAAAGGTCCCTGGCTGGAATCGAACCGGTGATGTGTCAGTTTACATGGTACGTATCTCAGCCTCTGGGCCACTGTGACACACACACACAACCAGCCGATAATATTGTGATGATGCAGTGGGTCACAGAGAACGGTGTCCTCAACTGTAATGCGGTGAGGCTGCACAATTGATCAACATTTGATCGAAATCGCATTATGGGCTACTACAATTCTCAAGTCGCAGGAGGTGCAATATTTGTTAAAAAGGTAAATGTGAGTCAAAGTTACATTTGAAATGAAAGGTCATTGGTGCTGCAGAGTTGTCTTGATCTACACATCATATTTTACAAACTTAAGAAAACATCTTTGTTTGGTACAGATCCCTGCAAAGATCACAGCACGATCATTTAAATATGAACTTTCCCTCGATCGAAGAGGACTACGAACAGAGTGACGGTCTTTGATTTCATGCCTCCACAACATGTGTGATGATGACAGAGACTGAAATGAGATGAAAGTGTGAAAGCTGGGATCTCTGCTGATGAATAAACGCCAGACATGTGACCAAAATCAACTGTGTAGGATCACAGCGACAAAAGGCGAAAGGAAGAGAGCTTTTAAATACACAGAACGCTGGTTAATCATTACAGATCAGACATGCACTGTGCCAACAAGGTTCATCATTCTCAGTGAATGACAGACAAATGAATGAAAGTAGGCAGCGATGACGATGTTTTAGAGTGGCGCAGAACATGCATGATGAGAACATTTAAGAAACAGCTAACGGGTTTAGTAGTGAACGTGCATTTATTACTTGTAGCTGGTACATCCCACCGCTGCTTTTAAATATAAATGAAATCAGACGTGAATAAAGTACTTTTGTCTTGACTTTCAGGTATTGATGTGAGATTTCTGTCAAAGTGCTCGTGAGGACCATACTGGTGCTTTTGCATGTTTCATCCCATTCAGTACAAATCTTCTAAATCTTACATCGTTGCCAAACATTTCCCAAAGCACGCCACTCTGTAGATTATTGGATGTATTATATTTGTTCTGCTTTCCATGAGGCCACTACAACATCAAAATATATTAATTATATTAATATAAAGACATAAAACATGCTTGAGATAAAACTACCAAGATTAATAACTCCGTCTACCTTCATCATCGTGTAAAATAAAACATACATGTCCAACAAAGCAGCAACGACAGAACTGACAAACAAAAGTAGGCTGCTTGAAAAGCAGGACATTTAAATAAAGTTAAATTCAAAGCATGCTTTGGGAAATGTCAGCGTTAAAATGTCAGAGTATAGACACAACTAAATGAACTGAATATGCAAAAAATGTTGGTATGGTCCGTTAAAAGCTCAGGCATTTGCAGATAATAATAATATCACGGATGCACATAGAAGCCAGAGATGGTGCCCTTGATTCAACTCTTTATTCAACGTTCTTGACAGAGGTGCAAAGACACACAGACAGAGAGAATACAGGCGATCTGTTTCTCCACAACACACTGCTGAACAGACAAGGGGTGAATTGAACTGATAAGTGAAGGAAGGGGTGGTCGGATGGACAGATGCATGGATAAATAAATAGCGGCAGGTGTAGGGGGGGGGGAAGAAACGCTATATGAGGGATGGGAGAGGCAGTGAGTGTGAGTGAATGAGAGCCCAACACACAGTTAGCGTGCAGGTGTGTTCAGCAACAGGGACATGCAGGTGCAGTCATGTGACGGGAGACGCACGAGTCAATAAAGCCCCTAAATAAAAGTCATCCAATCCCAAATCCACAGCGTCAGAGTACAGAGGGTTTTAAAACAGTTATCAATTTATTCCTGATAAATTAACAAGGGTCCAACTAATGTTTAGATCAACGAACAATTTGGACTTTTCCTGTTTTCTTAATAACATGGCTACGTTTATTTTTTGAATGTCAGATAAAATGACTTTCTTCTCAGTTAAAGCAATATATAATTATTACAATAACCTGAGCTCTTTGCTTGTGAGAAGAAGTTATCAAATGCATTATTTCCCCCAAAAACCTGCTCCAAATTTGTCCCGAAGCGCATGAAATCTATGAGTTTGTAACAACGATAGCACTTCATGAACCTCTCAGTTTTTAGGTTAAGCCTGTCTGAAACGGGATCTCACTAAAGATGCAGCAGGCACTACTCTGCACCTAGTTAGTCACGGTCACTTGATGTAATGATTTTATGCCACAAGTGTGTCTGTCGACTCAGAAACACTCGGACTCTGAGCCCAGTCGCTGGGTCGGACTCAAAATAGGCACTTTGCACCAATGGCAATTAGAAATGTACCTCAAAACAACTTCAGTGTAAAAAGGTGCATTTAATGAAATGTTTTACAGTAAAATGTACTTTTTATTTCTGAATGAAATGTGCATATGCACAGGCTGTATCGTCAGTGTGCTTCGTTGGGATGGCAAATACAAGCAGCCTCTGATCTCTCCATTCACTGCCAACATAAAGAGGGATTCACAAAGACAGATGTGTATAGTCAACTGATTTGTAACGCAACTTGTGTCCATTACAACAAACATGTTGCAGAGGTAATTTATCAGTGTATCTATAAATGCTATGACGACATTTCTGTACATTTCCTCATAAAGTAAGACAGTGCGACTTCAATCATGGGGCATAAATTAAGTGCAATCCCAATATTAATCAGTAACAAAAAATAATTACAAGTATAAAGAATCTTCACATGGCAAAAAAATAATGATTGCATTCATAATAAAAGAGCTCAAATATACACCAGCAGCAGACAGAATGCAAGAAAAATAAACTTAATTATTTTGTTAGCTTAGCTCAAGAAAGCGAGGTTATCAAATAGCATCAGGAACCTGTGTGACTATGTGACAGTTGATTGGTTCACTTCTTTGGGACTTTATAACGGCAGTGGATGGAGTGATTTATAAGCTGGCCTGATTTGCTTGGTGGTTGTGACTTTATTAATTATTAGCATGAGAGAAAAAAAAAAAAAAAAAAAAAGAGAAGAGGGCTGCGACTAGTCAGAGTCAGGTGAAGGTGAGGGAGAGGGCGAGGTGCTCACTTTGTCAAAGCTGGCAAATCGGTCAGCTTCCCGTGCGTTGTGACGAGGAGGGGAGGAAGGGGCGAAGGGGTCGGCTAAAGGATCCTTAGCAGGCAGGGAAGAGGAGGGGAACTCTCCCGAAGGCTGTTGGAGGAAGGGCCCTCGTCGCTGGAAGGAGTCGGACGACTCTGTCCTGGAGATGGACGATCTTTTACCTGAGGCACAGACCGGCGGACACAAAGTGTTAATAAATACCTGTTGAACAGACAGATAAGAGCACCACAGCACAGTTACCCTTTCATAGCAAGTACTGACCTGGAGGGGGAGGAGGTGGTCTGGTTGGCGTACCCGTTTTGGGGGGAAGGGCTGGGGGCACATCAGGGCCGGCAGACTGGCCGTCTTCCTGGAACAGGTTCTTATTGTTGATGCCAAACTGGTCTGCACCATTTGACTGCAACATAAGGTTCACACCAAATCAAATACATACAGGATGTAGTATATGGTACAGTACAAACAGAAGGGATGACACAGGGAGTCGCTACTATAAATCAGAGTGACTTAAGGCTCAGACTCAAGTGGCCAATTGAGCGACTGCAGTTTTTGGCACTTCATTTTTCAGCCCCTGAGGTTGCCTCTTGGATATTACTGCCTGTTGCACGTACTAAATAATGATTTAGTGTCCAATTCCTCTACAGGGAAGAATCACGAGCAAGTGTTCAGCTATTTCCTCCCAAAAAAACCACAACACACTCAACAACTGACTCACAGCCTCCCTGGATGTTCTAGTTTGACAGTAGAAGCGAGTTCACTGTGTCGCAACAATTACTACTTCCACCAACTTAACTAAATTATAGTCAGTGTGTTTCACTACCGAGTGTTACGCCAGCTCCGTGTATGTTAAGCACAGGGCATGAACAACACCTTTGATTACCTTTGTCAAAGCACTGAAATCTGCAAAGCCTCCTCCAAACGATTCACTACCGAACACAGCCGCAAACGGATCTGAAACACACCAGCACATAAAAAGGCACTGAACAACACTCATACAGACACATTTTATTAGTGCTTTTTATCATTTCAACAGCTGCAATGGCCTCTCTGTCCCCACAGGGTGGCGCTACACCACAAGTCATACCTGGATCTGAGCTGGCGTTTACTGTCGTACCACCCGGAGCAAACGGGTCGTTGGATGCTGCAGCGTCCTTCTAGAAACAGAACGTATAGTAGTTATTGTAGAATAAACTCTGCTGTGGAAGTGAATATCCTTAAAACGTGATTAACTAGAACGATAAAGTGATGAACATCATACAAAAATAAACAACTCATCTCTCATCACTTTTATCCAGATGTTGATTACCATGAATTATCATTTCTGTTTTCTTGACTGACTTGTTACACAAAATCTAACTCATTTGTTAAAACCACGTTCAAACAGTTCCTTTTGATAACTCTTTAGATTAGGGAGACATGGCAGCATAAACAATACAAACCCAGATATAATAATTAAACCACACTGTGTACTACCACAATACTAGCAGAACACTATATGAACATTTGTGTTAACTGCCTTGTTTACAAAGATTACTGATTCAAACAAATATTTAATGGTCTTATTCCTGTTATCATGAGTACATTGGGACCCGGTAGTACAGCAGGCCTACTCACCACGGCTAGATCAGAGGAGGGTAGAGAGCCGCTGAAGGGATCGGCCCCTCCGTCCTGGGAACCAAATGGATCCGCCTCCCCGGGGGCATTCATTCTGCCGCCAAACGGGTCGGCGTTGGCCATATTGTTCCCCGTGGTGCTGAATGGATCCTTGGCTGCTACAGTTGGATCGGTAGGTTTGGAGGTGAAGGGATCTGGACCTGCTGCCGGTCCAGCGGCTACGTCACTCGGCTTGGTTGCAAAGAGGTCCGGTTCTGGGACACCGGCAGTGGTAGCAAACAGATCCGCTGAGCTGGCAGTGAATGGGTCGTCTGAGGCAAAGGGGGCGCTGGGGGCCTGGAAGAAAGAGTCTGCAGCAAAGGGGTCGGACCCTTTGAACGGATCGCCACCAAATGGATCTGATTCAACAGAAACAGCAACAGATACAAAGTGTGAACATTTGATACTGTAGGCTTGGTTCAACACATCAAATATATATAATCGAAGCATTTCTGGGGATTTGTGTGATTGAGTTCTGATCCGATTCTGATGAAATGGATTAGTTTGCCTGTTAATCACTTTCAAATAGAGAACTTACCTGCAACATCTGCTTTTCCAAATGGATCATCTTTGAATGGATCGTCTATAAAAGGTTAAAAAATCAATCTGAGTACATTGAGGCTCTGGTACAACATTTCATCATTTAAAAAGAATAGTTAACCTCATTCTGCAAGTACCCAAAACTAATCTACAATAAATACAATTACATCTGGAAAACAAATCACTATTAACTAAACTTAAGACGTTTGTTGGGACTCACGGTCAGTAAAGGGGTCCGAATGGAAGAAGTCCATCTCGGGCAGAGAGGGCGGGCTGGTCTGAGGCGGCATAGAGCGAGGGCCGACTTGAGGCGGTAACGAGTTGGTGGGGGTTTCCGGGGACTCTGCCGGCTCCTGTTCGCTCTCTGGCTCTGGCGACGCAACCTGTTGAACAGCGACAGGGCTCTGCTGACAAGCTTGACCACCACAGTAATCGATGTGAATGTTGTTGTTTACACTACACAGGATTAATGAATCCCTGAAAACCCCAGAGATACACGCGTTAAATGAGGATCTGCGGCGTGAGGAAACTCCCTTGGTTAAATGATTGAAGGATACTTGAGCGACTCAGGGTCCTTACCTTTAGTGAGCTCTCTTTGGGCACTTCCTCTGCATCATTTATGAGCTCCGGGGAGTCATCGGGTGTAGGGCTACTGTGTTCCTGGAGACATTAGAGGACAACACAGCAATGACTAGTGTTACTGAATGTTAGTTGGCTGGTCTTGTATGTTTGGTGGGTGCAAAAGAAAAGAAAGAAGAGACGGTCCTAGTTTTGTGGAACAGAAAAGAAAAGAATGATAGGTAGGCGTTGTACCGGATTCTTTCCATCTATAAGAAAGTACTGATAACTAAAATGCATTTATTACCCTCGCCGTGTTCTCCTGTGGCTTGGCGAGGGTCGACCGGTTATTGTACATCTCAGAGGAGGCTAGACTAGTATAGAGATCATCCAAGGGATCATATTTAAACGTTTCCTCCTCTGGAGTCTTTGGACTCTCTTCCTCCTTCTCTTCCTCGTCTTCCTCTTCATCCTTCTCCTTTTGATCCGACTGTTCTTTCTGCTGATTGGCAGCTGATGGATCCTCCTCCTTCAGCTCTTTAGGCTGGTCCTCCTGGAAGAGGTCCTGCTGGAAGGGATCCCCCTGGCGCAGCTCCGCAGTGAAGCCGGTTGATCCGTTGACCATGACAGGAGAGCTGTCCTCCAGGGCTCTTTTCCAGCTAAGCTGGGCAGTTACTGACCTCTCCTCCACCTGAAGGTTGTTCAGTTTCTGCTGAACCTAAGAGAGCACAGAGGTTCAAAGAATAACACGGAGAAAGAGGAAAAAAATAAAACAGAGGTCCCATTTTCTGCGGCGAAAAGGGGATTCATAGATTCACACAAACCGACCTGTTCAACTTGTGTAAAGGAGTCGCGGACAGACTCCTGCAGAGGTGTGAGCTGCTCCTGAGCCGCCTGGACCTTCTCCTGCAGCTTCCTGCTCTCCTCCTGCAGAGCGAGGAGCTCCTCTCGGGCCTGGACCAGCTCCTCCTCAAACTGACATATCTTCTGTTCCTGGTCCTCGTGCTCCGACTGCAGCGATGAAATCTGTGACGGACGAAACTATTATGAGTAAGCTGGAGCCATGGACTGGGATGAGTTATTCATTTATACAACTGATGTGCTTTGCTAGGGGTTGTTACGTAGCTTTGTTTAAAATTCTTCTAGACCTACCAGATGGGTTTCTTGGTTGGTCTGCTGGCGAATAAAAGTCAGCTGCTCCTCCAGGGAGCCTTTCTGTTGGTCCAGCTCCTCCAAGGCGTCCTGGACCTTCTGACGCTGAGCCTGGAGCAGCTGCAGCTCCCCGCTCTCCTTCGCCACCTCCACCTGTAAGTCCTGCAGACATCAAGCCAAAGAGGAGACCGTTTACGTGTACAGTCTTTCACAGGCAAGGGGGAAAAAAAATACTTTAATTATGGAAAGGCAAAACAGGGTCCTCAGAATGCGGAGGGATAAGAGAACATCAAACATGTACATTTTAAATAAGGTTTTATTTACATTACAACAGACACTGAGGCACCCAAAACAGCTCAAAACAACCTTACTTCCAGACAAACGGACACAAACCAGTCTGATATGTGAACGAAAAACAGTTTGACAGGTTACATCATCGCTACATGTGAGTCAGTATACAGGATGGAAACAAGAGTTAACACCCTCTCGTGCCGGTTTTGTTTGTTTTCTAATTTGAAGGTTGCATAACGACTTGCATTACATGTCCACATCGCAGTCAGTGTGACTTGGCACATTTGTGTAAGTACAGGTGGATCTGCGTCTTCAGATGGAAGACAAAACACTCCAGAGATGCTTCTGAAAACTGGGACAGAGACGGCGTGGAGGGTGAATAAGATGCAACAAAGTTCTCTGGCTCAAATCAGGGATTTATCAACTATAGAACACGTCTGAATCACTCGTTCATTACGGGTGAAACCAATGCCGTTTTGCAACCGGCATTCAAGTGATGGAGGTCGGAGATCCCCGCCACTGTGTGAGACCGCCACAAATACATTCTTCACCTTGGAGAGACACTGCAGGGGAAGTCTTAATATAGAGTCTGTGCAGTGGAAGCAGGACAGATCACAACAACCAAAAGCACACAATATGTGAAGTCCAGGATATATTTAGAAAACACAATACAGTATAAATTGCCAAAAGCACTCGAGGCAGCCCTACAGTGCAGCTACGATGTTCAGCTACTTCCCCGTGAGACTCCCTTGAGATCCGCCCTCGCACTCCAACTGAATTCCCACAAGTGGAGCAGACTAGCCCTTTAAGCCATCAGCTCCCAAAATAGAGCCCATCTCTCAGGCTCAGAGCAGAGACGCACGCCTACACAAGGACACCAGCCTCTCCCTCTCTGAGAAACATTAACTGTGTTTCTGAACAAGCGTCTACGTCTGCCGGGCCAAATGTATTATTGATCTCCTCCTCCGGTATTTACATCGCAGCAAAAGACTGCTTTAGCACCTACCGGCTCTTACCGGCTTTTATCCAGCAGACATACAAACATGCTTGTACACGTACACCAGCTATGTTCCAAATCTAATCCTTTGAGAGGCACTGATTAAAAGGAAAACAAGAGCGGAGAAGCAGTCCTTCTCTTAAAAAATAATAAAAATCTACACAACCTTGTCATGCCCATAAAACCTTTTTTCTCTTTGTGGCCACTGTAGTTAGAACAGAAACAAACACGCAGACAAACAGCGAGAGCGAGACCTTACCTGCACTTCGTCGCTGCGCTGTCTGATGGCCTCCTCCTTCTCCTTGATCTCCTCTTCCACAGTGCTCTTCTCCCTGGGGGTCCAGCACAGCAGACATGAGTATTTAGCCACCGAGGACAGCGCGGGAAGACCCGGTACTCCAAGCCCCCCCAGCCCCCCCAGCCAGTTCTCCACTGAGCCTTCTTTAACCTGCCCCTGAACCACCACCACCACCACCTCCTCTCCCTGAACCACCATGGTGTCCTGAAATCACAACTTCAGCGTACAGAGAGAGAGCCGCCTGAACGTCTGCAGCTACAGCAGGTGTGTGTGTGTGTGTGTGTGACGTGAAGAAAGGTAGAGAGTGTGTGTGTGTGTGTGTGTGTGCACGCCGCTGTATGCGTGGTGAGGCTGTTGTAGGAAGTGAGAATGTGCTTGCTCAGTCAAACGTGTGGGAGATGAAGAGTGAGAGGCAGATGGCTGCCTCGAGGATGGAGGGAGGAAGAAGAAAGGGAGGAGGGACGAGTGATGATGAGCCAACCTACAACATCTATCATTTTCACGGGCTGTGTGTTCTCCCTCTCTCCCTCTTTACATCCAGCCAGCCAGAGAGGAAATGGACCGGGGTGGGGAGAGGAGAAGGGAGGCATAATGACTCCTGTATAACTGGCAATTAATAAATGTGCATTTTATTTTCCGCTCTTACTAACCATAAGAAGTGAAACACTGTACTTGATGCCGATACCGTATAAGACACCAACATTTCATCCCATTTCTCTCTGCCGTCATTAAACCTTATTAATGATCATGACTGATATAAATCATTATAACACGCGGGAAGAGAACTGCAATTATTCATATGAATGAAACCTTAATATAGACATGTGGGTTCATTTTGCACCAGATTTGGATATCCAACATAGGATTGTGTTGGATTTCATTCACATACTTATCTAATATTTTCAACTCAGACTTCTTGAACATTATAAACACAACGACACTGAAAGTGTTTTATGTTTAACAAATGTATAAAAAAAAAGAAATCAATGTAAAAAACTTGTTATAAATATATATCCTGACCGAGACTTTGATTTAACTGTTCTACTAGATCTAGATCTACTCCCTGTAAGTACTTATGTAAGGAGGCTGCTCCAGTATTATTGTTTCAGCTCTGAAAACAATAGTAGTGTCCGAAGCAAAAGGTAACATTTAATATGCATTGTGTGCATTTGTTGTGTAAAAGCAACACAACACTCATTATTCAGTTTGTTCAGTTTCACATTTAGATGACTGAACAAAAAACACAAACAGGCATCGACCTCAGAAAGCACTTATCTTTGTGTTGTTTCATTCCAACACAGACTAAATATATCAGCAGCTATTTTTATATTCTCCCTCTCCTCTCACATCAAAATGCACAATTCCCTTGAAAACAGTCCATTCCTCTCCCAGCTAACCTAGCGTCAACTCAAGCCGAGTATCATTCCTATTCTCCTCTTACCCATCATCTTCATCATCACCATCCTCCTCCTCATCATGAGCAGAAGTCTGCTGCCACATTTTGAAGCATTCACAAATATGAATCATGTTGACAAGTTCCTCTCGATCTGCTGTCAGTCCGAAGCTCTGATCTTCACTAAGTTTCCACCTCTATCCATCTTTCTCACCTCTCCTTCGTTCCTACAACAGCTGTCCTCTAGTGTGTGCGTGTGTGTGTGTGTATATATATACACATGTATTGAAAGCTGGGGGGTGGGGTGGAAGGCCAACTTTCTCACTTCTCACTCTCAGCTTTCACCAAAAGGGAAGCTGAAACTGATAAACCATCAGACCAAAACATGAAAATTATTTTGGTTTTAAACATGATGTGGATCAAAAATAATAATAAACACTCATATATACATATATAACATAAATTAACATGAGGCAACATTATTGACCTTTTCTTGTAATATTATTTAACATTTCTTTTTGGCTACAAGTGAAGAAATAGTGCATGTGTGAAGTCTTCTTCTTCCACCTCACTGTCAAACAGCAGCTACATCACAGAGCTTTAGAGCCATCTGCTGTGTTCCTGCAGCAAAAGCACTAATGTTTACCTATTTACTTATATTGTCAGAGTGTGAGAGCGACGTAATCGTCTATACTTGAACCAGCGTAGAACTCTTTCACCCCGTGTGGTTCACAAATAACAACTTTAGCTTGTTTCTAGATATATAGAATATATTTGAGCAGCACAGTTCCCTCAGTTTGTGGGAAGCTCTGCCTCCTGCTGGTCAGTCGAGTGAACAGAAGGTCCTTTGGTCTTTATCCCAATTAGACATGGACCATGGTTACAATACAATACAAAGAAAGTACAGGCCATCTGTAGGCTCCGTCCGGTTACATAACCTGCATCATTACGGCTTCAGTGAGATGGCGTTTCACCATCTTTTAGATGAAAATGAGAACAAAAGCTTACTTTTGTAGTTCGACTATCTCGTTGCTGAGAGAGTCCAGCTCCTTGATGGCAGAGAAGTCAGCCGCCAGGTTAGCCAGGTTGTTCTGAAGAGGAAGGGAGGAGCGAAGATACGAGAGGATGAAAGTCATGACTGACGGTGAAACACCAAGAGTTACTTCTCATCACATATGGAAGGTGTGGACTCATTGTGTTACACCAGAGAACAGCAACATTACGACTATGTTGATGAAACATCCTGGATAATTGAACATGAGAGGAAATGAACTAAAGAGCTGCACAGATGACTTTACAAATACCACACATGAAGCCACTGATGGAGACACAAAAGGGCCGGGATGGGAGGGAGACTGACTGAAGAGTAATGCTACTGGTAGGATACTACATTACATTACATTCATTTGCATCTACAGACCGGATGTGTTGCTGTCGCTGCATCCCAAAATACTTAAAACATCAACTTCTTCTCTTTTCAGCGTAACATCTATGCACATGATGATGAACTCAGGGAGTAATACAGATGTGAAATATGGTTTGGTTTCAGTAACAGAAACACAAATGAGTGAGACAAGGCGGAAAGATAGGCAAAGAGAGGCAGCCTGTTACAAGTAATGAGATGCCCCTGAGTCAGTAAACTACCACACACACACACACACACACACACACACTCACACAGCATCATCCCACTGCACATGTGAAGAGGATGCAGTGTAAAAATGTAGTTCAGAAGAAAAAAAATCCAAAAACACACAAAAACAGGAGAAAGAAAGAACAATGTCTGCAAGAAATGATTAAAAACTAAAAAAGTACTGAGTATTTTCTCATTTAATTAAGAACTTTAGTGCAAAAATGATTAGATTTCCTGAGTGCTCAGTGTGACTCACCTGTTTGACGTTCTGTCTGTCAGACGGAGGGATCATCTCTGGGGAGAGACTCTGCGGAGGTTCCTGGCCTTTAGTCAGCCTCAGATTGATTAGATGAAGCGCCAGGGCAAACTGCTCTCGGGTCAGTTTCCCGATGTCTCCGATGTCACAAAGCTCCCTGAGAACACAAACAGACGCGGGTTACATAACAGAGTAACGGTTTACACCTCAGGCAACGACTGTTCGTGATCGCCTGACCGATGGAGGACAACACACGGGACAGTCTGAACGGGACAGAAGCAAATCAGATAGAAATCCATATAATGTGACGTGTCAGCACGCACTGCAGCGCTGTTATCCTCCTGCACCAATATCAACGAGGATTCTTTGTTCACCGTCATTAGATTCGTAATCACAGGCAACATTGACTGTTTTCAACTCTAATCCATTTTTTTAAAATGACATTTTCTATTCTACGTTTATCAGCGGTGGAAACAGCAAGTGTGGTTTGACAGCCTAATGCCAATAAAATGTACTCTGGCAACTGTGATATTCTGCACGTATGTTTGCACTCTGTTTCTCTGTAGTGTAACATTACTGTTGTTTTCTTCTTCTTCTTTTTTAAATGACATCTTTTGCATGAGGAAGGATCCCTACTCTGTTGCGTTTCCGGAGTTTTCTTCCTCTTTTTTTCCCCCCTTTAAAAAGGTCTTTTTCACCTCATCCAATACTAAATCTGCGATTTGTGAATTTTGGCAAATATAAATATAAATTGACTTGACAAGACAAGTGAATACACATATTTGAATAAAGATCAATTTAAAAAAGACCAAGCAAAAAGGTCTGAAATCTCTCTAGAAGGCGAGTGTGTTGAACAGAAGTCGGCTTTATATGCTGCCGGAGGGAGTTCTCCCGTCTCTACCTACCAGATACGCGCCAGTGAGGCAGAGGGCAGCCCGGTTTTCAGGAAGATGTCTCTGACTTCAGGTCCAGACACGAGGCCGTCCATGTCCCCATCAGTCTTGACGAATAGCTCATCATACTTTGCTTTGTCTGCTGGCGACACCACCCACTGCACCGGCAATACAAAATAAAAAAAAATAAAAGACTTTTAACTAGCACCATAGCTGCTTCGTAATAGAACTTAATACAACCTACACTTACCACATAACACTAACTCAGAACTTACCTTCACACTCCCACTCGTCTTGTTTTTTTTAAAAACACACTGACCTAACCAGTTTGAAATCATTTTAAATGTTTGTTGTTGCAACTATGTGATAATAAAAAAAAAAAAAAAAAAATACATACAAAAGCTTTTCAGGCACTGCATGCAGAGGAGAGACGCGTACCGTACTCACGGGGGAAGCTGCTGGCGTCGGGACAGGAGCGGGGGCAGGTTTGGGGGGGTGGGGCACGGCCTTAGAGCCAGCGTGGGAGGAGCGACTGTCTTTGACGGAGGGGGGCGAGGGTAACAGGGGCATCACGGGAGGCACCGAGGGTTTTTTCCTCTTGGAGGGTGGAACCAGGGGAGGTGGTAGGGACATGGGAACAGCCTCCCCCTCCAGGGCTCTGTACACCAGATACATGGCCTGGGAAAGGGCAACAAAAATCAATGATAACAGACAATTACCAATAAAGTTGGTGTTTTGGTGATTGCGTCCTCGCACTTCTTCCACGTGTGTTATTTGTTCCATTGAGAAATGATTTTCCGAGATTGTACTGTAGAATATAAGCATACACGTGAATACAAAGTGTAGAAACCTTTAAAACTATTCCGAAGACATTCAGAGAGTGAAGACTAGAAAAGCCTGATATGATTTAGATGCAGGGAACAGAACAGAGTATATCATTTCAATACCAGCCTAAACTGAAACTAGTAAGGACTAGGACTGTAACTGTAACCTATGTGGTTTCTTTCTATTTGTGACATCGGCTCGTTTCTTACCACAGAAAATTCATCTCTGTCCAACATGCCATCTCTGTCGATGTCACTGAGCTCCCACACCTTCAACACACACAAACACAGACGTCATTGTAGAGCGTGCATCATTCAAAAACGGCATGATACATAATAACACATAACCCAGAGAGCCCCGAGTCGCTTCTGATTCCTCACTTCCTCTCCGAAATCCTTTTCTACCCAACTTTTGATTCCACATTCATTCATTTGTTATCATTTTAGGCTGTAACATATGGAAACCATTGTGTTACACACAATCTCATGTAACAGTCCGTCCATCATTTGTAGGTAATTATTTACTTCTTCATTTTTAAAAGCATTTCTCTCTTTAGTTTCGTCACTTTGCATGATTATTATTTCTAATCTCTTTAGCGATAGACTAAACGATAGTAAAAGTGTCCCGTTTGGGGATCATACCCTGCCGAGGATGTCCACTGGCAGTTTGGAGTTGAGCAGGACAGGCTTGACCTTGTCTCCTGTTAGAATCCCTCCTACAGGACCCAGACTTTCAAAGATGGCGTCAAACTTCAACTTCTCCTCCGGCTGGGGAAAACAGATGTAAAATAGTTAGAGACAATTCAAACATGATGTGTTCCTTAAAAGAAAAAAAGAAAACTCTTAATAAAGCCTGCATCAAGGAGGAAGGATATGGATGTGTTTCTTTCATATATGAAGCTCAGCTGTCACTTTGTTAAATCAATTGTAAAATCACTGATATACTGTTTTGTTTGACAGTCAATTAAATGACATATAAATTCTCCATCATATGACTTTTCTTTATATTCCACAACCTTCACTTAGGTCCAGGTGAGTAAATGACATTATGTATTGTATTGATCATTTTAAAAGTTTATTTGTTTTGTTCAAATAACGTGCACTAATTTGTCTTTTATTAAAATGACCTTAACAAAAACAGAACTAAATGATGAAAGCTACAGTAACATATTTGTAGGAGGTTGAACAAGCAACAGAGGAATTCAGGTTTATCAGCTGTGGAACTGATCATCACAACTGTTGGTCGTGTCAACATACCTTGAAAATGTCAAAGGCACTTCAAGTTAATGTTTATGTACAATTATTACGGCTGTACATGCCTGTGTCATATTGAGCAGACTTGATTTATTTGACATGAACACAACAGAAACGATCAGACTCTGTGATGAATGCATTCGATATTTGACTACTATTATATGTTCTGCAACCACTATATTGTGTTGTGGTTCTCTTGTGAGCAACAAAAGGATATCAAGGCACATTAAGATGAAACATGGATCACTATCTAACATTAAGACAAAAAGATAATAAACCTGCAAGAGCCTCACCTTCACAACCCAGGACGTGTCAACAGCCACTCCTCCTGCTAACTGGGGGCTGCTTGTGTCGTGCTGGAGAAAAACAAAAAGGAGTTATTCTTCACCTATTTCAAATCAATTTATTTCTTTACAGCAGCAGACTTACAAATTTCGGGGGAGGAACAGCCACATGAAGGCTCCTGAGCGCCACCTCCAGGCCATTCTGAGCACAGGCCACCAACCGCAGAGCTATGAAGAATTGCTGAGGGGAACAGAGGAGCATTATGAGACTTGACGCTCATAAAACGAACAAATCCATCACGATGAGACTCCGCGGTGCATTTATACCTGCTTGTTAAGAGCACCTTTACGTTCAGAGTCTGCCAAATCCCAGACCTATGGAGACACACACAGACACACACACACACAGTTTGGTACATTTATTACCGTCAACATGAACAGCAAAGACAACAGAGACGTCGTGATCCTGCACCGATCAGACTCTTTGCTCACCTTCCCCAGGACCAAGTCAGCCAAGCCAGACCTCTTCAGGAACAGAGCTGCATCAGCTGCCGCCACCCGCCCGCTGCCAGTTGGATCAACCTGCACACAAACACACAAACAGCCATTACAGCTCGTCCCATCTCAGAAACATCAGGCACACATCTGCACTGCTGAGAAAGACACTGAATGTCTTATTCACCAAAAGCGTTAAGACCACAACACAAAATGTGTTTGAATTGAAAGAGGAAATGAAAACTGTGAGAGTTGCCCTGTGGGATAGGAGTCTCTGAATCACTTAAATCAATACTGACGACGAACCAAAGCTATTTTCTCAGCACTCTATGAGCTCGGTATTGGATCTGTTGGTAGTCTTTCATGAGGCTCACAGTGAGCTCCCCTGACATGTCAGGCAAAGGGAAGCATTATTAATTCATGGAGATATTTCCTTTACTGGACACAGAAACCGGAACAGAGAGAAGAGAGATCACTGCTCACTGCTTCAGCACACTACAGCTTATTGAAGCAGCGGAAGCTAGTTTACAATTTAAAGGGCCAGGACACAGACGTTTATTTCTGTACTGAAGCCATCTCCTATCCAGATCATTTAACAGCACAAAACAATAACAGTAAATGAATCATACAATGACGATATCAAACAGTAGTAGTGGGCTCAACACGTGATGTTACACTGTAGGAGCAGTAAACAGTAAAGTCAAAAGGAAACATATTGTTTGCATACCTGCCGATAGTATTTGTCATACATGGGATTTCCACTGGAGAGCTGTAAAGAAAGGGGGAAATAAATGAAATACACAAATCTGAGTTTACAGCATGAAACCAGCTCTTACTTTTATTTAAACGCACCTTTTAAGACTGTAACCGCCCCACCTGTGTCTGCTCATGAGGCCTCTTTTAGGTTCATGCATGAAATTAATCAAATCCCTAAAACTACCATTAAAATAGGGTGTCAGAAAATAAACTAATACTTTAAAATCCTTTCTTAATTCTGCAGTTTACAAGCTCAAATGATAAGTGTTTGTTGGCTACAGTCAGTGTGTGTTACTGACTGATCCAGGGCAGCTGTCAAAATGAAAAAACAAAAAGAGAGGCTGATCCATTACAGATGGCAGATGCAGACACACAGACTACGAGCAATATGTTATATTCAGCTGTATTTTTCCTCGTCACTAAAACAGCTGCATTATTTGTGAACGCCCCAAAGCATCTGGTGGTATGAAATACACAGTTTATTTTGTTTAATACGCCAAATAAAAGCTCTCATAAGACGTATTTTACCATTAAACAAAACAAGGCTGGAAGTGTGTTCTTCTCAGATTAGGGCTGCAAATAATAATTATTTTCCTTTTCAATACATTTTTTTTTAATTAACAGAAAAATCTTTTAATATATGAAACGCCACATATTCGAGAAAAAACGTCCATCACAAGACCAACACTGCAAAACATTCCGAAACCCAGATACATTCATCCAGTAAATGTTTGGGATGTTTGCTCAATAAATGTCTTTTTTTGAGCACATTTTCTAGAGAGATACAGAACGTGTCACACACACACACACACACACACACACACACACACCATACAGTGAACATCTATGAGTCTCATTGATGAAGAGGGTTTAATGCTGAATGGGAAGCAGAGCGAGTACTGACTTCAGGATACAGGCCACACTTCCCAACACTACTGAACACTGATGGTCAGCAGGACAGTTTCAACAGGGCGTCGCTCCACAGACAACAAGCTAATTTTACCTTCTGTCACATCCTCTCTGAAACACCCCCCATTTTCCGGTGTTAGCACAATTGTGCATTGCTGGGCAGAACAGGATATAGCTGAAACTGACAATTGGTTGATGTGCTTTTTTAAAATCAACAGGTGCAGCGATGGAGGAGAGGAGTGGACAGTAATTGTCCGAGCTGGGAATCAACTGGGGAGTGGCCACTCAAACCGGTGGTTAAAGCTGTCGTAATTGTCCTCCACTGAGAAACAAATTGACACAAATTGACACAAATTGACACAGAGTATGGCAGAGATCTGTCAGTCTTGTTACAGACTTGCCCAAATAGCTTGGGCACAGATGAAAACACAGCCTGTGATCAGCATGGTTATCGGTCAGCTTTGCCAACTGCCAATTTAAAAGCGAGATAACTGTGTTCTCACACACACACACACACACACACACACACACTTATCTTTCTCTGGTCTATGCAACTTATTCTCTGTGACACACAACACTGTGCCTGGAACTGTTGGCGACTGTAACACTGTGGGCATTGTACTGGTGACTCTTTAATTGAGCATTGAGAAGAAAAAAAACACACCCCTCAATCATTCCCCAGCCAGCCCAACACACAACTGTAGCAGATAGCAAGATACATTTCATTCTAGTTTGTTCTAGAAATTCAAATCCCCTTAATTCAGCCGTGGCACATAAAACCCATCAATGTCACTGGTAACACCGTACACAGTACTTCAGTGTGAGGATGATCAGGCGGTGTGATGCTGACAGCTCGTTTAAAAACAAGCATCACTTGCCTGACAGACCAGTGCAGTTTCACAACACATGAGAGATAGAAGCACTGGTTCTTGAACTCATCTGTGCGAGACAACGAGGTCAAAGCAGCTGGTGGCAGACAGCTCCTGTCATGTTGTTGAAGGCAACAGTGGCTCGGGTAACAAGTCTGGGACTGGAACCTACTTATTAGATCTGGCTGCTGAATGCTAAATAACTTATTTTACTGTGCAAACAAAAACACATTTCTACACAAACTGCAGCTAGCAGCAGTCTGACATTTTGTGACAGCAGTGCTGACTGATGGCTACTCAGGTTCACTTCCTCTTACTGGTTGCAAAAACAACTGTTAACAATATTTGGAGTTCTTCTGGTGACATTATGGACACAAAAAACAGCTTTAGCAGCTAACAGGCTAACAGTTCACTACAGAGAGGTCATAGAGGAAAACAGTAACCCGGTCAGTGAAGCATGTTTACCTCCAACGATAGCAATAACCAGGTCGGTTATTCAGTTTAACCATACATCAAGTCAACATCAAGGGAATCCACAACGTCGGTTATAACGTACAATGAGTGCAGCTTAACTTGCTTTGGTTTTATTTTTGTTTTTTTTTAGCGGAAAACAGTGTTAGCAGAGGCTCCACTAGCACAGATATGACAGCCAACAGAGCCACACATCACTATCTCCTATTAACGTCTCTTTGGCCAGGGGACCGACTAGCCTGCAGCAAAAACGAGGCAGCACAAAACACGATAACATTCACTCCCAACCGACACCGACGCCCAGTAACGTTACACAGCCCATGTGAAGTTTGATTAAAGCGGCTCCGAAACAGCCCGACACTGCATTCAAACTGGCGGTTAGCTAGCAGGCTAGCTAGCTAGCTACGCCCTTACGCAGTCCCCTCAGAGATTAGGCAGAAACTTTTCCCAGTCACAGCAGCAGCACTGAACTTCCAAAAAGAGAGACGAGGGTCGCGGTAAAGCTCTCGTTTCTGCCCGCCTAGTTTCACCCGACACTTGTTGGAAATGTCCGCCGAGCAGAACGGACGAGCGGACGCAACACACGTTTGCTATGGTTAGATTTGAGTTGTAGGACAGTGTTACCTGAGTGAGAGACAGAGTGGCAGCCATAGTGTTTCTGTTCCCACTGCTTTCAACGCTGCTGCGCTGCTGCCAGACACAGACAGAGGCCGCTGAAAAACCTGGAGCTGGACCTCCGCGACAGGAGTCACTTCAACGCATATGACTGGACTGCAGGCGTTCCTCATTATCGTGTGTTATAGCCCGCCCGAAAAAAACTAACCATACGCAAAAAAACTAACCATACGCGTGAGAACAAATATGATACAACGTTATAAAGCAGAGATGGCAGTTCTAACGTCACAGAAGAAATACAACAATCAGGGCCTGAGCAAGAATCTTTGAAATATGAGAAATCTCTTTAATCATTTTTATTTTTTATATTTGCGTCAAGTAATAAGATTTGTATCCAATAGGGAGTCTTTAAGTCACTATCTGGTAATTGAAATATGAAATATGTAGGAAGTGAAGCCAAAGTTTAAAAAAAACAATCCCCCTGGCAAAAATGTAAAAATACTCCATGACAAGTAAATGTCCTGCGTTCAAATTATATAAGTATGCTAAAATGCCCTTTTCACATGTTTACTATTATATTATCATTACTACCATTAGGTGGAGCTAATGTTAACTACTGTGTAGTATTGGGTAGTTTAATCCATTCATAATATCACAACACTCAAAATCTGTGCAATACAAATACACTGTGCAATACAATGACTCCGTCTGTGTATATAATATCGCAACACAACAATTACTCTGTCTGTATATATATTTTAGTTACTGTGGATTTTTTTACTTATTTAATATTCTTTACTGTTTTATTACTTATTTATAATACTAATGTCTCTTGTTTGCACGATCCACTATGCTGCTGTAATCCTGTACATTTCCCCACTGCGGGACTAATACGAGGATTATCTTATTTTATCTTATCATGTGCTATTTTGTATAAATGCTGATTCTGCAAAGTAACTAATAACTATAGCAGTCAGATAAATGTAAAAACATTTCCCTCTCAAATGTCGTGGAGTGAATGAAAATAAACAAGTACCGACACGATTATCTGCTAGTTGTTGTAAATGTACTTGGTTACTTTCCACCTCTGTTATAAAGTAACTATCGATACGTCAAATGACCAGGAAACAAATGTAAACGTCCTACAGGCCTGTGCTACCCATGTAAAGGTTTGCATTCAAAGTAAAAAGCCACGACCAAAACAAAACTTGAGGAAGACGTCTGCTCATTTTCCCGGTTGATTTTATTGTCTTTTGTTTGTTTTTTTACACAGCAACATGGAAATCTTCCCACTTCAATGACTACCATTAGTACAAAATGTGTCTTTTTACAAAAGCATCATCTCTCAGACTGTTTGGGACAGTGTAGTGGGGGGTACAGCAGTGCAGAGGTATCAGCATCAACATATGAGGAGAACCGGTTGTGTACACCGACTATGAGTGAACGCGTACCAAATGAACGGAAGCTTACCTGCTACTGGAGTGCTCTCAATGAACATCTGAGTTTGAGCACACTTTATTTAGACACACAAGACTACAGTATATGCATTGAAGTGAAAAAAACGTGTTAACTATACAGTACAAAACTATGCAAGGGATTTCACCTTAAAGCACCCTGGATCACCATCCTCTGGACGACGGCGTTGTTCAACGGGTAGTCAGATATATTGTGTCAGTCCTAACGCACCGTGCCATGAACCCCGTGTTCAAATCAAGACATTTAAATAAGAGCGGGTAAAATAACATGTGTAATGGTGTCTAACCCTCTCGAATCCTTTGAGATTTGACGAAGCTTTTTAAAAAGGGGGGGCCATGAGACAGAGTGACATGATTGCAAAAGATAAACAAAACAACAACAACAAGAACAAAAACATGTGACACATTAATAAGACTAACACGTGAGGTAAACAGAACATTTTCATGGTATCAGCCACAAAGCAAATATAGCTTCTCATGTCACCACACCATTATACTTCATAAAAAAAAAAACACAAATGATATACATTTCTGTTGGGCAAAACAATTTAGCTGATCGATTTCCTGTCTTGACATTCGTTATGACATCTTCCTTCTTTCTATCACTATTCCTCGTTTAATAATAATAATAACAATAGTAGTAGTAGTAGTAGTAGTAGTAGTAGTAGTAGTAGTAGTAGTAGTAGTAGCACATGGAAACAGGAAACAGAACAATAATTGCCCTTTTTCACCTACTCCCTTGCTTTGTAAACAAACAAATGGAAAACCCCATCCCACCCAACCCCACCCCAGGGTGTCAGTCATGAGGGTCTATCCTCTCATCGGCCTCCAGCCTCGTTCCAATGGCTCATTGACACAGTTAGTTCCTGCATGGAGTTTATAACTCGTCCTTGAGTTTAGAGTCTGTGCCTTCATCGTCCTCTTCTTCCTCTTCTTCTTCCCCCTCCTCCTCCTCCTCTTCTTCTTCTTCTTCATCTCCCTCCTCCTCCTCCTCTTCTTTCTCCTCTTCCTCCTCTTCTTCCTCCTTTGCCTCCTCTCCCCTCTGCTTGTCATCTTCCTCACGTTTCTTTCTCTCCTCCTCTTCTTGGCTTTCCTTCATCTTCTTCTCTGCATCCTGGAGACGTTTCACATGAAAACAACTAATTAACACGTGATCAGATCTTTGTGACAGTGGTTGTCTCTAGACAACCTCACTTAATGCTACACCCACCAAGCAATTCAATTGGGGGAAATTGGGATACACGCCTGGCTTAAGATAAAAGTTTTGGGCTGACCTTAGTTTTGCCCCATGTGTCGTTCCCTACTTCCTCCGCCAGGTTTGGGTCGTTGGTGATCAGGAAGTTATCAAAGATGGTGCCAGACTTGACCTAAATCAAAAAGAAGTCCACATTTCACTGTCAGGTGCTTCATGCAAACAAATCCAACGAAAGAAAAGTTACAGTTTCTTCTATCTCCGGAGCATCTTCATTTCTAAGATAGCATCTCACATTTGAAATAGAATAAAAACAATTTTGTGAACAAACCAGAAACTCAAAACATAAAACTTAACAGTGTCTTTAACTAAACATAAGTCTACTGTGCAAGTAAAATGTTCCTCTTCCTGGATGATTATAATTAAAAGTACAATTCACATACTAGATAGTTGTTGTTCATTTTAGCGAATTCCTTCTTTGTTATTCAGTAAATCAGTAGGGCTGAACAACGTGGAATGAATTTCTTTGACTTTGATATTAGAGGGAATGAACAGGTCTCATTTTCATTGAAAACACATTGAAAGGCTAATGGTGCGATTGTCGCGAGTATCTGCAGCAAACACAGACGTTTTATTAAGTCTGTAGAATATGATCAGCCAGGAAATCTCTGCAGCAGGACCACATTTAATCTAAAATGGTATTATGACACAAATTCACCCTCGAACAAATATTGCGCCTCCTGCGATTATAAAAACAGCAGCAGGCCAAATTGTGCTTTAGATAAAATGTTGATTAATTGTGCCGGGCCTGTAACTGAGACGGTCAGCTACAGTACGTTTCTTACCTGCCACAAGTCGAGTCCAATCACGCCGATGCTGTCGTATTTATAGATCTCAGGATCGGCTGTGTACTCCGGGTTGTCAGTCTCAGGGTGGGTCCACTTGCCCTTGTAGGCGGGATTGTTGATCTCACTGGGCTTCCACTCACCCTATCAACACACACACACACACACACCTTTATTTACTCATGCTCCACTTGTAGATTGGGTAAGTGTAGTTTTCATATCTATCGAACGGTGAAAAATTGCACTGTAGGATATATATCATAAAGTGGTGTACTTGCTCTGGAAAATACATTTTTTGTCACACTGTGGGAATCGTTGAGGTCGCTGTATGACGCATGTATGCATGTGTTATATTGAGATATTGGACACTCACATAAAAAAGGTGTTCATATAGAGTATGATAGAGTTATTTTGGACACAGCAGTAGTGTAACCTACTGACAGAACAACTTATATTCAGTGTTAGAAATGTTTGCCGTTACCTTGTACTCAGGGTTAGCGACCATAGGTGGCTCCCACTCTCCGTCCATCTCTTCATCCCAGTCATCGGGCTTCTTTGCATCGGGATCTGGGATGTTCTCTGGCTTGTCCCAGCCCTACCAAAGACACAAGAAAGACATTCAAAACACATACGGCTTTCACACAAATTAAGTTATTGCTGCAAAATATAAATGTGGATCAGTAGGAGAAAAATGTCCCCAAAAGAATTATGAAAAATACGAAGGAATCGATTTCTCGGGTGGCTAACGCCTGCTGACCTCTGGTTTGTTATCGTCGGGGTCGGGAACCTGCTCCCGGTCATCCCAGTCCTCTGGCTTTTTGGCTTCAGGGTCCTTAACTTTTTTGGGCGGCAGGAAGTCCCAGTCATCCTCCAGGTTGCCGGACTCAACCTTCTTATTGTCGATCTTGACCTCGTAAGTGTTGTCAGGGTTGACAATCAGTGTGTACAAGTGGGTGTACTCGTCATCCTGTGAGGTAGAACAGTATTGTTATTCTGATCGCATTAGATTCATGAGTGATTTACATGTAAAACTTTAGAATGTGAGGTAAATGTTAAAAAAAAAGAACCATTTATTGATCTCTCACCTTGCATCTGATGTCTT
Organism: Pholis gunnellus; assembly: GCF_910591455.1. Taxonomy (NCBI): domain Eukaryota; kingdom Metazoa; phylum Chordata; class Actinopteri; order Perciformes; family Pholidae; genus Pholis; species Pholis gunnellus. The sequence continues at coordinate 8,553,800 of NC_136530.1, forward strand.
TGTTAATCAGATGGTTCTTGCCTTGGTAGTTGAAGATGACATGAACCTTCTTTGTGCCGGGGCCACAAATGTCGGGACCTGAACAGGCAAACAAATAAATAAGTAAAAAATGTGGAATCCAATCCGTAAGAGTAGAAACTAGGCAAACACAAGGTGGTAGGGGATAAGGAATATCTAAACTCACTTTTTAACATAATGCGAAGAAAAGTGCCACCAAAATTGTCAAGATGACTTACATATGACTTGTACTGTCCACTGACATAATAAAGGAAAGCGACGGAGTCCTTTGCTCCACTGTTGAAACTATCCACACTCACCGAACATGATGTTGTAGACGGAGTCTCCGTGCATGTCCTCCTGGTTGAGGCCCGAGGGGAACAGTTTAATGTAGCCTCCGCCACAGTCAATGCTCTGCTCATGTTTCACAGTGAGCTGGATGACCAGAGGCTCGCCCTGGTTGCTGAAGTCATCAAAACGGTGTGACGACGCGTAGAAGCGGGCGTCCTGGCTCGTCTGCAGGCCTGCGGCGAAAAAAAAGAAAATCTTACTGCAATGCATCTGCATTAAGGGAAGACCCCGGCATTATGTTTAAGTCACCGGCGTTCTGTTAAATTGTTCAGATTATGTTTAATGCCTGAATTTCAACAGGTTTTACAGCAGCCTGTTGCGATGATGTCATGTGGAGTCGAATCGTGGAGCTGCTCCACAGAGAGTGAATAATGGAGCGACTCTGAGACACTCTGACAGCACCCATGGTGATTTCAGATTCACTGCTTGACGCCCCACATTCAGAGTAATCTCATTTGGGTAGAATAACCCAAACAAGAATGACATACTGTGTGAGCACACAGGCTCAGTCACTAGTTCACTGTCATCTGAACTCTGCTCCAACGTTAAAAAGTGTCACTCACCCCCAGCTCTAATCTCAGGAGTCGGGGAGATGGAGTGTAGATTTTGATTTTACTTCTAAAAACGTACTTCTGTTACATTTTCTCTGTATTGTGCCACCATCAAATGTCACATGAACAACTGCAGAATTTATGGTCAGTTTAAAGACGACAATAAAACCTAAATGAATCCCACTATATCCTTAGTCTTGCTCAAATCACTCCCTAAATCTCCTCAAAGACAGACCGCAGACAAACAGGATACACACCCTTCATCTACAAAAACACACCCAAAACAACGTGGGTGTTAACCGCCTTGCACTGATCCACAGTGGGTGCATACGACTTAATAAGGTTTCCACTCACCTTTGTCATTCTCTGCATCCCCGTAGAACTTCCCTGCACTCAGGACCAACTCGCCGTAGTCTGAATTGTGCTTGGATTCCACCCAGCGACTCTTCCAGGCATCTGCACAAACAAGAGTAGGTTTCAGCTGCACAGCAGTCACTGTTAACGCACTCGCGGGCTGCTAATCCACCACCGATGATGCGGCCCCGTGCAGGTGCACTAGGAATGGGTTGCGCTGCAGAGGCATGCAACGCATTGGCTGGGCACCTTTCACTAGCTACACCTCTTGTTTTTGTCGTGAGGCCGGTGGTGCGAGAACAAGACAGATAAGGTAAAGAAGGGTAACAGGGAATGACCACGGGAGAGATGTGCAGGAGGGGGGAGGGGGAGACAGGCAAGGTTTGATGACAGCTTGGGGGGGTGGAGAGGACGAGGAGGAAGGGAGGGGAGACAGGTCAAAAGATGAATGGTGCCAATGTAAATGGGACTATAAGCATACAGTAAGACACACATACATGGTCAAATTATGAGCGGTCATATATAAAATCAAATCAAACCAACTCATGCACTGATTTTGTATTGTGATATCTAATATATTTAACACGTTTCAACAAATCACAGCAAAAATAAAATGACATAATGTAGCGTTAGGTATAATTAAATAGAAAAAGGACCTCACCCCCATCTTCAAATTGCTCTCGCAAATACACAGTGGACTCGGCCAGTACAGATGCGGCCGAAACGGCCAACAAAAGCAGCGACAGAGATGTCATTGTGACGAGCTGAAGCACCGCGCCAAATGAAATTACGACTATAAATACAAATTAATCTGTGTAATCTGTCTATGTGACGGAGCAGGCGTTGTTCGTCGGTCCAGTCTCTAATACAGTAACGTTACAGTGGAAAGCGTTGAGAGGCTGTCGCTGCTCTCCTCTCGGCTCGGAACAGATGTCTGAATCTGATTGGACGAGGGCGTTGAACCTCAATGAGGAAGCGTTACTCGTCTCGGCCAATCAGCGGGGAGGGAATCTGGACGGATAAGTGATGTAGCCAATGGGAGCAGACCACGCGTTTGCTTGATACACGCCCAAGGAAGAGTGATGCGCCGTAGCTGAATCATATATGTATGGAGTCACGGGTTAAAATCAACGTAAAATCAGTTTTTTTTTAATGTATTGGAACATAGAGAAAATGTTGTAATTTGACATTTGCTGCCTTGAAACACAAATGTGCATTCTCTCATGTTGACAACCGTTGAGCTCTGGATTTGTTTAGGATGTTTTATTTTATTTTTTAACCACCCTTGCATGCTGTTGTTGCAATTTAAAGAAATAGATAGATGGTAGGCACCACGAAGACATTACAATTGCTTAAGTTTATTCGACAAATGAATCCTCTTAAATGAATGTATTAAAGAAACTTCTGTTGGTTTACTGTGTTTATTTTCATAAAACCCTTTCTGACATTTCTTTTCATGTTCTTCTTGTGACATGACCCTGAGCTTTGGCACTGGAAGCACTAAAGCAGACAACCTCAGACCTGTGTGAGAGTACGTGAAACAAGTCAGTGAATGAAAAAAAAAATGTGTTAACGATGCCCAACATTAACAGCAGCACATTATGCAATGACGACGACACCAAGACTTGTGAAACAATAGAAACTGACTATTAAAAATATAATAAAAGCACGGTTATTAAACATATTTACACAAAATACACAAATAGATTTATTGCTTTTGAGGCGTGTACTCAAATTTTCAGTAACAATTTCAAGTAACATTTGCATCACAGTACCACGTACGTTAGCTGTTACACATCCACTCCGTTCACACTACAGTGCCATTTAATATTTACCGTACGTTACCATCAAATGTTTATTCAAACAACTCCACACAAATAATCTGGGACAGTAAGATGTTGAACTATGGCACAACTCAGGTTGGTCAATAAATAATTTGTGCTAATTTTAGCACTACCTTTTACAGGCAAAAAGCAACACGAGAAGTATGAAGGTAAACTTTAAAAACAGTGCAACTAAGACGTTGGCCAAGGTGAACAGACATAAATAATGAGACAAAAAGTGTATCAGCAACTCTCCATGACATACACTGCAAAACCATTACAACTGTCTAATTCTCCGTCGTGATACTGTGAGGAATCAAACCGGGCAGGTGAAGAAGAGCAGCCACACTGCACATGATGACCGTCTGGCACACCTCATGTCCGCAGGATGAGTCGAGCTGCTTTCCCCTTTTATACTGGATCCGTCCTGCTGTCTGGCCTTCTCTGAGGGACCTGGACAGACACGTGTCGTATCTGTCGGGGGGAGAGTACGTAGAGCAGAGCAGAGAGGACACATCTCCGCTGTGGCTCTGTACGCAGATGGGCTGGTAAAGCAATCTCACACCTCCTCCAGGTCTCTGTCTGTCTGTCTGTCGGTCTGTCTCTCCTACTAAGGGAGAAAGAAGTTGATCCGCTGGGGGATGGATTTACATCCCTGTGCTGAGAACAGTCTCTCCTCTTTGGGGACATACAGCATCGCCTTGGCCACCTCATCCAGCGTAGCTTCATCCGTCTCCAGGCCTCGTGCTGCGTAGGCGTCCCGCGCACAGAGCTTGACATGGCGGTACTCCAGAGGCAGGAACGGCACGAAGAAGTCGATCAAGTGGCCAGACATCAGCTCGCTTTGAGCGAACCCACCTGGGAAAGAGAACCATGCTTAGAAATCCCCAAACACAATTAAAGCTGTTTTGTATTAAGCTAAAAAAGACTTGCGAGGGGGTTGCTTTTATCACTGATCCAAGAATCAATACTCCAGGCTGCAGCTCTACGCTTGCCTTTAACAAATTATCTTGGGTGAGTTGAGTAACTTTAACTCTTACCCACCCAAACCACACACGGAAAAAGGTTTGCAGCTCACACACAGTAACACAAATATGGTTCACTTCCTGCCTCGGTTGAAATGGCAGAGAGTTGAAGTTTACAATGAAACAACTGCTGAGGAGAGCTGAACATCTGGAAACCGGCTGAGAGAGCATACCACGAGACTCCATAGTTTCAGCTCGTAGACGATGCTCCAGGTCTTCCATACCAATGTCCTCTCGATTTTGACCGGAGTGCCAGTAGTCCAGCGCTACATCGTTGATCGTAGCTCCACCAATATTACTGTGGAGACAAGAGGCACGTAGAAAACATGACGGGAAATCTGTGAGGTTGACGACGTTTATGGAGAATTTAGTTTTTGTTTGGTTCTGGTTTGGTTCACTGCATCAGTGTAACAGGTGAGGATTGGCAAATAATGAAACTTTTTGTTTGCATACATGAACTTTATACTTAAAGGGTCAGTGTGTATGATTTAGGGGGATTTATTAGCAGAATATAATACTACGTTTTCACTTATGTGTAATCACCTGAAAGTTTTCGTAAGCTTTGAGAATTTTACACGAATATTTAACATGTGATATTGTATGTTTTGATCCCAGGCCTCTCCTACATCGTGTATTGTAAAAATGCGTTTCTATATTAGACTGAACAGATAATCCGTCAGAAGAAGTCGGACATGAGTAATTGAAAACATGAAAAGTCCATAAAGAGGAATAATGGAGACAAGAGAAGGAACATCCTTCATTTCAGATGAGCTGCCAGAATACCAGCGACAGAGGCGCAATACATTCAGAGTTTTTGACCCAGCTTCAACCGACAGGACGCGCCCGATATACAAACCAACCTGAGGAAGAGGAAGATGGCTCTGCGGTAGCTGACTCCGTCTACGTTGTCGTAGTGATCCATGTAGGGTTTGATGGCATCAATGAGGCCTGGGTGAAGCTTCTCAGCCTCGTCGAAGATGAAGAGAGTCTGAGGGCAGCGTAGCACCATGTCCCGGATCGCCTCTCTCAACTGGCCCTGGAAACAGAGAGGAAGACCAAACCACAATTAAAAATCAGTTCAGACTTTATATATACTATCATTTACACTTATATATGAGAGAGCATATCTACTGCTATCTATTACAGAGGGGGAGAGACTTCATTCTCTGCTCAGGAAGACATTACTCCATTATATCTTTACAGAACAAATATATATATATTTTTTAGCTATATTAATGCTTTATATATTATAAAGATCGTTTAAAGTAATAGGACAATAAGACACATTGTCCACTGCACTTTAGTCATACGGTACAGAAGGTAAATTAAATGTTTTATGATTAATTTCTATCATTAACCATCTAAATCTACTTTATAAAGGAGACCGTGTCAAGTCACATAGCAGAAATGTCCACGTAGGCAGATTCTGCAGACTTTGATAGTATTAGGGTTTAAAGGTTATCATACCCCGTTACATCTGGATTCATTTGTTTCATAACACTGTGTCGACATTATTTGGAAATCTAATTCAGTGATTGTGTAAAAATGTGTGTCGATGGGACCACGCTGGCACCTCCTGAGACCTGGTTGGACGAACACCAGGTTCCAAAAAGCCAAACATTTCAGTACGCATAGGACCAATGTTCGATGTCCAGACCGTTATCATTGATACGCAAAAGTACAACACACAAACTACACATCTAAATAAGCAAGCAGGGAGTCCCAAGAACACTGACAACATGTTTCTGGCACAGGACAATAAACTCTGTGCCAAGAGGGCTCTGCATGTCTAACCTTGTATGTGTCCACCAGCCTGGCATGCGGGAAGTGGAACGGGGCGATGAACAGTCGGACACACTCGCTCTTCACCCCGTCGCGGTACAGGTTATCGGCGATGACCCGGGCGACAAAGTTCTTCCCGGTGCCGGACCAGCCATGGAAGGAGAGCGTCAGCGGCTTGTTGGACTCTGGGTTTTTGATGAAACCCTGGATGGCTTTCAGAACCACAGACTGAACCAGGTGCTGCCCGTGGAGCTTCGTCTGAAGGTCTCTCGCCAGACCTGCACGTGTGCACAGGAGAGAGTGTAACAATGGCAGCAGCAGATAGATAATTAGTCCTAGCAGTGTTACAGTGCTATTCACTTTAAGTTGGGAAGTTCTGCAAGGTGCAGAACTGTTTTCATGTATCTTTGTGTCCTCTGTATAAACATCAAGTTTTCAACTGAAGTCTTTGTCAGACAATATTTGGTGACAATTCTCAACGTCTTATATTCAACGTTAAAGGGCATTGATGGCACACAACTAAAGTATTTAACTATGCATTTGAACAGCTAATAAATGGAATTAAACTTGCTGACCTCTTATGGGTGCAACTACAACAGGACCACTAAAGAGCAAGGCATTCTGAATCCCTTCGGCTAGAGTACCGTCTCTTGACTTTTACTCACGTTCCTTAATGTCTAAAAAAGGCATTTTAATGCCATGATAAAAAAAAGATTCTTTCAGTATCGTTTTTCTTATCAGGGTGGAAAAAGCTCTCAAACTGAATTAAACCTATTTAGTGTCTAATACCTAATCTGGTATGTGGACATGGCTCGTATTTACCTCAAAATATATTTTAATTTAAATGTTTGCCATTGAAAGCAGAACATTTGCTGCCCAGTATATTGTTAGTCCATGTCAAGTCAAAAATAAGACAATTAATGCAACTTGTATAATCCTGATGTCATTGTTAGAAAAACCTTCAAAAGCTGCATATGTTACATTTTAAAAGAAAGCTGTACATCTCTATAATAGAACAGAATAGAGTATAGTTATAAGCACCAGGTCCAATTCTCTTTCTGAAATGGTACATATTGAGCTACTAACCATGTTGTAACGACACTGAAGAACAACAAAAGTCATAAAAGAGTAAATGTGATTAACACTAATGCTGACTGCAGCTCACTCAGACCCTCACGTGCACCGAGCTGGAGTGAGATACCTGAGATGTTGTTGGTTATCCTGCAGTCTCCGGATTCACAGCACTGGCCCAGACTACAGTACCACTGATGTAGCAGGCTGGTGTAGTCCTGAGAAAAACCTGCCCAAAGGTCCCTGGTAGGAACGGCTAACATCAAGACAACGACTGTTATACATCAATAGTGTAAGTCAGGATAATCAAGGAGGAAATTGCCAACAATGTAATGCAGCGCGTATACCGGATATGTTTCCATTTGTGGTAAATTGGACAAGCAATAGGCTGCATAGCTTGCGACAGGCTTTCCCGACATCTCTTACCTTGCTGTGTAGCATCGTCCTGGTTGGGCTGACAATCCCCCTCCCATATATTGCAATAAATATAATTAAAATAGTAAGTAGAAACATTGGAAATGCTGTCGAATTGGAAGAAGTCGGCCTCTGCGGACAGAGCCAGGAGCACAGGCAGCAACCACCGCACAAACATCGGTGAAGAGGATGGTCCGAGGCGGTCGAAGCTGGACAGAGCAACGCGCTGACGCTCTCCGGTTTATTCTAACACGGCTGTTTATTGGGGGATATTTAACCCTCTCCCCTGCAATGGTAGCGAAGGAGGGGCGGCTTTCCCAGCTAGTCTACGGCGCATGCGCTCAACTAGCTCCGCCCGTCTTCAGAGGGAATCACTGCATTCGGGCTCCGGGTTTTTAAAACTGCATCGTAACATTTTAATAGCCGCCGAAAGAACCCATAAGTATAAAGTAAAATATAGTTTTGTGCTCTGGCGGTCTTTCTAATCCAACAGCCTGAGGTAGAGACTATTTATGGATAGTTATCATATGCAACGGTCCTTAAGTGCATCATTTCCGGCAACTATACAAGTCACTTCCGTTAGTGTGCTTAACAAACTTGTTCAGTTACATGCCACCACTTATGTCAAGTAATTGGGAGATATGGACATAATCAAAGTAGTGCAGATTAAACTCTCAAGAGAACAGGCAGCATTGGTTTTGATCATTTATTGACACAATTATGTAACATAAACAACTTTCTTTATATCCTCAGGTTCTCCACTGGGCCTCAGGTCATCAAGGACTTCATGGCTTCATTCTGGGGGGGAAAACAGATTTCTTTTTAAAATAAAGCGGCGCAAACAGCGACACAAAAACAGTATAGGGACCACACAGCCTCAGAAAAAAATGGAACGGTAGGAGTATAATCATGAGATATCATTTGGCAGAATCTTTTCATCACAGGTAGAGTGGCGAGTTTAACAAAAAAAAAAAATCATATTTTAGAGTGTGTGAAGCAGCGCTCTTAAGTACCTTGGCAGATATCGTGGACACGCCTAAGAACTTCGACTTCGTCCAGATTCATTCTGGGGGGGAAACAGATTTCTCATTAAAATAAAGCGGGGCAAACAGTGACACAAAAACTGTTTAGGACCACACAGCCTCAGAAAAAAATGGAACGGTAGGAGTATAATCATGAGATATCATTTGGCAGAATCTTTTCATCACAGGTAGAGTGGTGAGCTTATGTCAGCCACACAACTATCAGAAACTTCAGCTCTGACCAGAAGACAGACTTAAAAAGCTTACCATGGTCAGTCTGACAGATCCAGCTCCTTCCTGGGAAATAGGAAAATAAAAATACTTATTACAAATCAATGACTGGTTGATTAAGATTTAATTCACTGGGTTACTCAGTAACAAAATTTCCACATAGAAGTTCAGGTCAGACATTTGTTAAGACATCACTGAACCCAAGTCAATAGTTTATTCTACAGGCAGATTAGTATTCTCACCTCAGCAGATCTGCTGAAATGTTGTCCTCACGACTGTCACAATCTGATTTCACCTGCAAGGAGAAGAGCTTCGTGTAAATTAAGGTGAATAAAAAGTTCAGTTATTTTCCTATAAACAATCCAGATCAGATTGAATTATAATATCCTCAACAGGATCAGAGACCTGATTCAAAATCATCACATCTGAATGACATTAGCTGTAGGAAGCCAATCTGTGAGATGATGCTTACCAACACAGGGCTGTCTCAAGATTTCCAGCAGGAAGGTTTTACATGTCTGGATAGGAAGAGAAGAGATTTGTTATCATCTTTTGTATTCAACACAAAGGGCTAAATGACAACTGCATTTGATACATCAGCTAGGAGCGAAAGACAAATGCATCATAATCACCATAGTTTAGTCTGTTGAACTATGCTCTCATCATTGTATCAAGCACCATGGGACCCTTCCGCAGCAGCCATTTTGCATGCATTAACATTATGGCCCTGTTCCATTTAGATGGGCCAGGGCATAGCACATCCTGGCTCACAGGAATGGCACCAACACTAAAGACAATATTTCTATTTTAACACCATCTGCAGACATTACTGCACATGTAAAAATGGCTGCTGTGAATATGTGCCCATTAAGGATCCTTTTACTTCAGCCTGTAAACTCACCTTCACTTTGCCTTTTGGACCACCAGTGACACCGTTGTTCCTGAAAATGGAGAACACACATTTTTAAAAAGCTGTGTAGAAATCAAACAGCCTCACTGGTTTTAGAGGCCGACACATCAGATAGGAGCGAAAGACAAAACGCATAATCTTCATGGTTAAATCTGCTGAACTATGCTCTCATCATTGTGTCAATCATAGGCCTTTTCACAGCAGCCATTTTGACACCTCATTGCAGGGTTAACATGTTATTGTGGCCCTGTTCATGTAGATGGACCCTGGTATTGCACATGCTGGCTCACAGGAGCAGCTCTGACACTAAATGTTTTTTCAACACTATCTGTGTTCACTGACATTACTGAATATGTCAAAATGGCTGCTGTGTACAAAGTGCCATTAAGAATCCTTCGGCTTGAGGCTTTAAACTCACCTTCACTTGGCCTTTAGGAGAGTCGGTGACATCGTTGTTCCTGAAAATGGAGAATATACATTTTTAAAAGCTGTGTAGAAATAAAGTGGCCTCACTGGTTTTAGAGGTCGACACATCAAATAGGAGCGAAAGACAACTACATAATCCTCATGGTTTAGACTGTTGCATTATGCCATCATCATATCAGATGAGTTTTTAATTATGAATGTACTTTAAGCACAAAAGCTACATGGATCCAAGTAAGTTAAACTTGAGCCAAAGACAGAGTACCACCTGCAAGTCAAGTCTTCAGAAAGAGGTCCCGTTTTAATATGAAGGCTTATCTTAGTCCAAAGTTCTTGTTCACTCTTGTCAGAGAGATGCTAAATTATTTTTTTAAACGCAGACTAGAAGCAAGCTTTGTCCCATACAGTCAGAGATGTTGGCATTCTTCATGCTGAATCAGATGTCCCTACCAACATTTATTTCATCATATAGTCATGGGAATGCTGCAGCAAGGCTGCTCTCATTTGGTAAGAGGAATATTGGCTCATTTGCATATTAGCATAACAGTGAGGTACGTGGTGGAGGCCTGCTACTAAAGTTATTACTTCCTTCAAAGACGCATTGAGCTAAGAAAAAAAAAAAAAGAAAAAAAAGAAAAACAGCACGTGACCACCTGGTGTCTCAGGCAAATATAAATAATGTCAATACAATAAAGTAAGACATGCGCTCTTTAAGTTAAAGTCATAGTTACCAGTTGACCAGCCAAAGAGTGAGGACTCTTGGAGGGTGTGGCCCGCTTTTATGGGAGACGTTGCAATGGCTGATGGGAAAAATAGTTGTTCCTGAAAATTGAGAATAAGTTTTAAAAAGCTGTGTAGAAATCAAGTGGCCTCACTGGTTTTAGAGGCCGACACATCAGATAGGAGCGAAAGACAAAACGCATAATCTTCATGGTTAAATCTGCTGAACTATGCTTTCATCATTATATCAGCTGAGATTTTAATTATGAATGTACTTTAAGCACAGAATCTCACTCACCATCTACTGATCCAAGTAAGTAAATTAAACTTCAGCCAAGGACAGAGGACCACCTGCAAGTCAAGACCAGTTATTAGAAAGAGCTCCCGTTTTAATATGAAGGCTTATCTTAGTCAGCACTGACTCAGTTAAAAGTTGTCTTTCACACTTCTCAGAGAGATTCCCAATTGTTTTTTAAACAAAAGCATCATTGACAGTTTGTTTTAAGAGGAATGCTGGGTAAAATGACTTAATGCATTACCTTCTGCAATGACGAGTCATTGAACGGTCAAGGTGAACCACCTGCAGGGAAACACAAATAATGAGCAAATCAAAGCTATAATCTCGAAACCTGAAGGCAACACGTCTTCTGTGCCTCAGATAAGTCAACTGGTGGGTTGAAAGTATCGTCATCCATCTTGTCGAGAGTAGCAAATAATGTCATCACAGCAGCACGAGGAGAATAAGAGGCGGACCGATGCTTCTCTGGGTGTGTTGATGTGGCGGGAACAGCCACAGCAGATATCTTAATGTTTAAGTCTGCATGCTTAGAGGGCCAAAAGCTCAAGTGTGGCTGGTTGAAAATGACAAATTGTAACTATGAAAATAAACACACCTCAGAGAAGCATAAATCCATCTCAACTATGATTTTTAAGTTAATGGAGCCTCACCTCAATTGCTTCTGCCTTTGCTTCATGCATGGCGCTCAACTTTCGAGACACCTGTTGACACAAACACACCACACTTTAGTACCATGGTGGTCATATGGAGACAAACTTATAGCTAAACTGAAAGTCTCAGGGTAAAAAAATTCTCAGAAATCACATCTGTCCACTACTCTTGAAACATCACAGACTTCCAACTGAAGTAGAATTCATTTTTCTAAAAAGAAGAGCAGCTTACCAGCATAGTATGCAGAGTCGTTCACAGCTTACAGACTTCTTTCTCAACCTGAAGGAAAGAAGCACTTTAAGTTACATAGAACTCAGTTTTTTATCTTTTGCAATTATGAATTAAGTGAAACTGAAAGTCAATTATACTGCAGTTACTTAACCCTAAGAGTGTGTTAACTACCCTAATTAAATGTGCTATAGAAGAGATTTCTGCTTGCTTACCATCTTAACTCCATCTTCATTTTGTAGTGATTCTATCGGACGGCCTGTAAGAAAATAAATTGCATTTTAGAGTTGAATAATGTAGTTTAAAAATGCATCTTCTCCTGCCACGTACTGTACACGCAGCAGCTAACAGCCCACTAGCGGTGCAGCTAACTAAAGCCAGACTAGAAGCAGGCTTTGTCCCATACAGTCAGAGATGTTGGCATTCATCATGCTTAATCAGATGTCCCTACCAACATTTATTTCATCATATAGTCATGGGAATGCTGCAGCAATGTTGCTCTTATTGGATAAGAGGAAGATTAGCTCGTTTGCATATTAGCATCGCAGTGAGGCACGTGGTAGAGGCCTGCTACTAAAGTTATCACTTCCTTCAAAGACACATTGAACGAAAAATAGACAGCACGTGACCACAATAATGGACATATAAATAGCTTGTCTCCACCTGGTGTCACTGGTAAATATAAATAACGTCACTACAATAAAGTAAGACAAGACATGCGCTCTTTAAGTTCAGGTCATAGTTACCAGTTGAGCAGCCGAAGATTGAGGACTATCTCCGGGTGCGGACCGCTTTTATAGGACATGTCGCAATGGCTGATGGGAAAAATAGTTCAGTGGCTAGTGCCCCTGCTGGCCAATCGTGTCATATAATATAATACTGTTTTTAAAAGTATTTATTATATATATAGTTATTATTATTAAACATATACATAATCACTTACGGTCCGTGTATTGATTTTATGTTACTGAGCTTATACTCACATAATGGACCCAAAAGACCCAGGTTCAAAGTGTTTCAATTGTTTTTTCATAATTGAATTAACTACACATTTTTTAGGGAATTCATGCACAACATCAAGTAAGGCTGGTCCCGTAATTTTAGCTTATCTTCGTCTGGCTATGTATTGTAGAGAAAACCAGTTTCAAAATCTAGTTTTAAGAATATGAAGATTGTATTGTCCATGTTCATAAATGCAGTTTTGTTTGACCTAATTGATGTAGTTTAATTGACACCAGTTAGTGTTTTTGTAGCTTATAGTACTGTTGGTTTCTGGACCATTAATACAGCTGTCATGTAGTCTTTCCTCTCTGACGTCTGTCACAATGTTCTGAAGATCAGACTTGAGGCAAAGCTCATTTGAAATAACCAAGACAATATCTCGCAGGAATAAACTCATGGAGATTTAATATTATGCATCAATAAACAGGAAAATCTGATACAATCAATGGTTATGATCAAAATTAAAATAAAAAATACATCTTGATTGCTCTCTATCAGGCGATACTGAGTGATACTGAAATGTATGGCAAGGCCTCGATTCAATATAATTTACAAAGACATACCATGGAGGAAAAAACAAAATCAAAACTAACAAATTTAGCTTGGACACTGAATTTAATTTGGCTCGTTTCTAAAGGCATTTTTGTATGCTTAAGAGGATTAAATTCACCAGCAGGTTTTTCATACACACAGCACCAGGAATATGTCTGTCTTCATAGGTCCTTCAACAGGTCCCTCGATTCATATTTGGTTCATATTCATTGAAATCGACCAGATTCGTCTCTGACGTGAGCTGCACTGAGAGATATTCTTGAGCATCTTCAGGTGAAAATTGTTTATTATTTCTGACTTTCATCCAAATATCATTGCATTTATATCCAATCTATGTAGCTGTAAATAAGAGAGTGAATGTTTAAGAAAGGAGCGGTGTACAGTAGGATAAATATGGCCCTCTATGTGGTGATCTAAACAAATTATTGGACAAAGAAAATGAAGTTGACGGGAGAACAGAACCGGCAAAACAGTGTGGACTCAAAGCCGCAGTCTTTCAAAAGTCTACTCTGGTTCCTTGTTTTCACTCTCCTCATCCCGGGACAACACGCGAACCATCAAGGTGAGCCAGTCCGACGTCTGTGGTTTTGGAGAGGAAACCGGGAGACTTTTACAGACTCAGTCCTAGTCTTACGTCATCATGAACCAGCAATCCAGAAAGACAAAAATATGCAAACAATCATTTGTTCATAAACGCCTTCAGGTAACATGGAAACATTGTCAGAGGAGTGTTTGTTCTGTCCAGAGAGAAAGTCCCTTTAGCCTTTTATCTAAATCTTTTTGGCATAATGGACACCCAAATTTGTCCTTTGAACAAGCAATGTCAATGATCTCTTTATTGCATATATTCCACAAATCTATCACAACTCTCCCAATCAGTGAGTTCAGATGCTATGGCTTGTGTCGGGCTTTACTTGTGAACAGTGTGAAGGACCAAATGGGCGACGACGTTGACCTGAAACGGGAACGCAAAACACCAAAAGGGTAAATGGAACGATTCCTAAAAATGTAAAGCCATCAAGTTCACATCCTCAAATATTTTTTACACTATTGCCAGAAAGAAAATTAAACAAAAAGAGCATTGAAAAAAAAAAAGAGAGAAAAAAAGAAAGAATATATATTTATATATCCATCATATGTATATCTATATATAAACAACAGTTACAACTAGTTGCAGGCAAGCGGAGAATTTCTCCCCCGCCCCTTTTAAGATTCATCACTTCCACCGTTATAAGGCTGTCAGACTCTCAGAGGGGGCAGCAGCTTTCTTTCCTCAGTCACCAGATTCCCTGAGATGTAGAGCCCCGATTTCTTTGTCAAGGTTTATTTGATTTGAACACCATCAACCATCAATCAGACACACCCCTTGCCCCCTCCCCCCTCCCCCCAAAAGTGTAGGGAAACGAGTGCTGCTCTGGCTCGTCCTGTGGAGCTGATGGACGGTGCCGTCGTGAAGTTGACGCACAGAGTTGAGATGTGCCAACCCTCCCGTCTTCACTGTGCACTGCCGAGTCCCGTCTTGGCTGGGTGGTGGGTATCGGTGGCGGTGGAAGTGAAATTGCCCAAATAAGGAGTGGAGCATTAACTCGTTTTTCACGTTTACATCTTAAATGCTTTTTCCATTTGATTTCATTCATTTCCATATTGTTGTTTTACAGTCAAACGCAAAGCTGTGTACATATTCAATCATCAGTCATTCCAAGGCTTGGGAAAGAAGTGGCTTTGCAAAAGAGTTCTTATGAAGACTCTGTTGTGTGTGCATTTCTTTATGCATATATGTATGCTGTGTGTATCAGAGTGTGCGTCGTCCTCTCACTGCCTCTGAGAGGCTAATCTCTTTAATAGAGGCTCGTCGTAGACCCAGCACTCCCCGTCCTCGTGGAATAGCTGCAGCAACACACAAGCAAGAACATCGTTTAGAATCAAATATTTGAACCTAAAATAAAACTGCACAATTATCTGACATTTCTAACACTGATTTTGTCTACCAGGGAAAATAAAGGCGTTGAATGCCTTCAATTTCCTGTTATATGACAACGACACAATCTGTTAACTTGAAAATAACTGAATGTTTCTCTTTTCCTCATGTAACCCCATGCTGTTGCAAGAATATACGGAGCTTTAAAAGGTGAAAAGATGCTGGTTAATGTCCCAGCATTGAGTGAGTGTGTAGTCTATCATCACACAGTGTTCTTGTTCCTTCTGGTAGATGAAGAACAGACAGTCTCACCCTGGTCTCCCACTGCTGCTCGTTCTCCTTCCTCTCTCTGGCTTCGGCTCTCTGTTTCTCCTCCAGCCGGTGTTTGGATTCGGTTGCTGAATCAATGTCTCTCCGCTTCAAGTTCAACGTCACATCTCGCCACAATCTGGTGAATGGAAGGGGCGAAAATAAAAAAAGAGTTTTGTTTCTGAGTGAGGGACTTCTTTCCTTGATCCGAGGCAGGTCCGCCATTGTATGCAAGAGCAGTTTAATTTCTCACCTTCGGGACTCGTAGTCAAGCTGGTCTTCCAGCTTTCTCACTTTCTTCTTAATGGTGCCTAACCTCTTAGTGTCTATGAACACTGTGTTCTCCTAGAATCACACAGATCCATATATTAGTGTGTTTATTCATAGCTAAACGTTTTCCTTTAGTAGGCATTCAAGTGTCTCCAACACTAAATGTAGGCATGGGAAAAAGAAGAGATAAAGAAAAGACTCACTCCAGTTGCCGACTTGGCATACATCACTCCGTTCCATTCTCCTTCAATGGAGCAGAAGGACTTCTTATCATTAGGTGCACTGAAAGAGAGATAGAAAAAAAATAAAAAAAAAGGTCAGACTCTTTCATACATAATCAGTCTTTGAACTGTGATTAAAAACTGATGTGCAATCATTTTCCTCTTACAAAATCTCAGCGGTTATCCTGTGCTTCTTTCCTCCGTAGAAGGGTTTGGTGTGGAACATGATGGTAGCGCTGTAGCCCGACTTGGAGCAGGAGATGTTGCACTCCCCACCCAGCTCCACCCACGGCACGGTCAGAATCGACCTGGACAGACGGGCTCAGGATCAGTGACGCACATATTAATGACCAGAAATATACGCAGGAATATAGCAACACGCACCTGCCGTATCCGTTAGGGAAGGTGAGGATGTAATGCTCATCGTGCTCCAAACACGACACGCAACCTGAAACAAGACCAGCAAATAATCACTACAACTACATGACGTAGTGACAGTAGAGGGTGTAGAAAAACAATAATCATATTTTGGAGTGTGTGAAGCAGCGCTCTTAAGTACCTTGGCCGATATTGTGCACACCTATGGACATGCCTAAGAACTTAGACTTCGTCCAGATGTGAGCGTTGAACTGGATCTTCTGATTTAAACATTCTGCGTAGAATGCAGAAACTACAGAAAGGAGAGAAGAGTCCAGAAAATGAAGCAAACATGCAGTAAGCTTGAGTCTTTAACAATTTCATTTACATTTTTAAGATCAAGATATCTTAATTTAACATGTGATCAACAGCCTATATACTTTGCTTTATGTATATTCTTTGACCTCTAAAAGGCAATGAGAAAGGATCTAAAATATAAGTGGGTGCTGGTCACTTTTTTCTCGACACTACATGTGAAAGGGTTGTCGCAGACTTGCTTTGTAATCCCTTAGAAGTAAAGGAGTCACTACGACACTTTCTTCTTTTTCTAACCAGATACATGGTCTGCAAATTAGTTATGGCTAAAAGTCCTACATACACTGCATCTATAAAACAAAATCATAAAATAAACAGGATCCACACTTACTGGGTGGGTGGTGAGAGACCTGCTCTGCCACAAAACACACACTGTTGGATGAAGACCACGGTACTGGACCTTCTGATACCGTCTCCTGGAGGGTGGAGGAGTCAAAATAAACAAGTTTTACCAGGTTACAAATATGCAAAACTGGAAAAAGGTGTTGTGTGTGTAGCAATGTACATAAAAGGAAACCGGTTTCACGGAATAAGAACAAAGTTTGTTCAATTTAGTGTTATTTGTATAACCAAATACAGAGTCTCAATCAGCTTAACAGGCCAACAACAAAACTTTAGCTTAAGTGACAGCTTGTTTTTTCAATATGAAGTGGTACCTTCTTCACAATAAATCCGGCATAAACACGAACTTTTTCACAGATGTGTGAAAGTTTTGTTTCGTGCGACATTAATCTAAGGTGTAAAATGTGCTCTCACCGTGTGTGGGGACGGCTCCTCTGTTTCGCTGGGCAGATCCCAGTGGCAGTAGAAGACTTCCCCCAGGATGGGGTTGTAAGGTTTCTTGGCCACTGAACCTTTCCTCCCTGCATGGAAAGCTGACAGGTACCACTTCACCACATGAACCATGCGATCCCGGGCCTCCAGCTGCTCGGCGATACTAGCGGAAGTCACACAAAACGAAGTTAAACTACTTCATATTTTACCATCTGTGAATGAATTTAAAAATCTGTGCGGATGCCAGAGCTCGCACCAGTGAGAGAGAGAGAGAGAGAGATGACCCTTACCTTACAAATACATCTGGATGTGCAAAGAAGTCTGCGTACATTTCTAACAAAGATCTCCTCTCTAGGATGAAAGTGGGCAGGACCACCTGTGAAATATAACGAAGGAGAACAATTGTACAACTGTTGCTGCGTGGGTTGTTCGATAGAAAGCCGCTTGCGCAGATGATGTTGGTGAATAAGAGGATAAAGGAGCACTGCAGCGAGAGAAATACAGACTCATAACTAAGTGATGGTGGTCAGGGGTCTTTACCTTCGTGAGGTCCATGCCCAAACGAACTTGAGAGAGAAGGTGCATGATGACGCTCTTGTGCTCCTCCACAGACTCGCCCTCTCCGTCGTCATCGCGGTCATCGTGGCTGTCAAACTGGTCTGCAGACGACAGCAGAAGGACAAGTCTCACTTGGCTGTAATAACATTACGTTCCCGGTCTTTTCACAAAACCAGATGTGATTAATAGTAATAACTGTATTACCATACCAGCTCCAGCTTAGTGTTTTTGTTGTTATACATTTGTGTGCGCGCCGTCGTGCGTGCTTTCCCTTTTTACCTGCATCCGTGGTGCCGTTGGACATGGACGAGTTCATGGACTCGGTGGTGTTCGGTCGTTTCAATGCCGTTGCTTCATTGGTGAGAAGCGAGGCAGCTTGAGGCCCTGAGGGACTGAGGAGGAGATACAGGGAGTTGACAAGGAGACAGGAAGCAGCACACAGAAGAGTGAGAGGAAATTCACGACAAGTCGTGTCGCAAACCTCTCTTGACTTAATGATTATTTGCACGAGGCAGCATTCCCCCCCACCCCTGACCTGTTAAACGCTATCATTAAAGTGTTGCTTTCAAGTTATTGGAAACAATAGATTCACTGTATGTGGTGCTGGCTACAGGGGGGGAGTGATGCTATACTCACTCTATGCAGTGTTTGGGGGAAGTGCTGCTCTGGTAGAACTCGTCAGCATCGTAGAACTCATCCTCGCTGGAGGAATAAGAGAAGTCTGGCACCGAGTGCGAGGGGAGGGGAATGTGAGAGGGGGAGGCCATGCCGCTGCTGGGGCCTGACGGGCCACTCCCTGATAGAGGAGGAAAGAAAACAAATTGTCTGTCATGTCAGCTCTCTCTCTTGCAGCATTTTCATTTCATGCATCAACTCAATAAGGCTTCCTTATTCATTCAGTGTACAGGTCATGGTCAAATCAATATAATACTGTCCGATTAAAGCGTTCCTTTCTGACCCGGGTCCAGCTGGCTGTGGAAAGTAACCGTCTTTAACGTAGCGACGGCTTCCTCTGCAGAGCATATTGACAGTGCTCTCGAGCACACAGCCTGCCTCCTTAGTGCACAGTGCAGCATTTTAATACTGCTGCCTCAGCACAGAACGCAAACATGAACCTTGCTGTGCTTTTCTACTTGGCGTTTTAATTTAATATGTTCGTTGACACAGCACTCAGGGCTTGGAGTACAGTAATAATTCATGTTATCATTACATTTGCTCTTTTGGTTGACTTCTTGTTACATTAGCTTGTACATTAGAGGATCTAACGATAAATAAAGATATTCTGATAAGGACCCACACTGTTCTTCCTCCAAATTATGATACAATCGTATCTCCTTCCTGTTGAAGCTGTTGATGTTTACCAGAATATGAGCAATGGAACACATTTATTGTAGTACAAGTAAGAAGATTTTCATGTTGAAGGCAAGATAAAATAAAAAGGTGAAGTTTGAAATTGACGCAACAATGTCACCTCAAACCTACTTCGGCACTTAATGGATCTTAAAGTATTTTATTTATTTATTTATTCATTTTAAAGTTGCTGTTTCTAAGGTCAATAATGAACTTTGAACGTTAACTTTAAGCCAACGTGGATGAAAAGTCCTTGAAGTGTTAAGAAAAGATGGAAATATGAACATCTTTAATTCCATGAAAACGTCATCACTGAAAGTACTAAAGCTAATAAATGAACATTGAGTATGTTGTGACTACATCAATATGTCACTAGGGACTGTACCAAAGGACCAAACCAGGAATATAACTTCAGTTCCTAATATTTCATTTGGCTTGTGGTAATTAAGCTTTGAAGTGTGTGAAGTGAACTGTCACCTGTGCTGTTGGGAGTTGGGGTCTGCAGACTGCCCATCACTGTGACGACGGGACCAACGGACAACGTGGAGGGTCGTTGGTCTGATTTACACACCTGAGAAGCGTCTTCAGCAAAAAGAGAGAAAGTAGACGATTTAGCACCGAAGCCTTAATATGAAGCAACATCACATTAAAAAAAGCAGCAGCCTGAATTCCAAGAGGCTCAGACAATGATCCGAGACAGAAGCCTCCGCTGTGAGGGGATTATTACACGTCTATTAAGAGAAGGAAATTAGCATGACCTACTTTGCATGGTTCACGTTCAGAGCAGACTAGTCGCAGACATTTCACCGAAATAGCCACAAAACTTTAGTCAGATCTTAAGGTGCGTTCACACCAAACGCAAAGCCACATTTCACGTTATGTCACTAGCAGCAGTTTACTGACGGGACCATTTGTTGTTATTCGTGAGAGGAGGAGTGTCATATCTCCATGGAAGCTGTTATCAACTAAGCCATTAATTTTCTCCATCAACCATGGAAGAAATAACCTCTATTTCTGCTTAGTACTTGTTGTGGAAGTCCCAGATATCACGGGAAACTAAATGCATTCATAACATCATCCGGAGGAGCGTCGTGGATTTTATCGAGGTGTATTCACTGTGCCTAGCAAGCCACACGTCGGCTGCTTACTACGGCTGCATGAACCCAAAATAAACAGATTTTGTTGCGATTTAACTGCAAAAAAATCCCTTAAAATTAAATTACACAGAAGGACAGGAATCTGCTCAAAACAGAACATGAATACATTAATTTTCAGAGAGAATTGTGTAGGAAAAATGAAATATCATCACATTAACACATGTGATAACCACAATAAATATCATGCTCCTTGACCATGCTGTAGTGGAGCCTCAACAGTCTGAATGTTAATTGATAGAAGTTAACTTCCTAACACTGAAAGAACATTACGTACATTTATCAAAACCCTGAATAATATCGATATTGTCTTCCCACATCGTCTTTAATACCACCGGGGAACATAAGGATTTTAAATGGGACAGAATATTGACCCATTACAGTCTTTGCTCTTGGATCAAATTGCCCAAAAATTGTATTTGCATTTGTCAGCAGGCAAACTCCGTAACACCATTAAGTGTGTCACACAAAGCAGGTCCAGAGATTAAAGTATGAACAACAGGGGGAGCTGTTGTCAGCCTCTCTGTGAGTAGTTGGGTCTGTGAAGTCGCCATCAGCCTCCATAAACATCAAGCACACGACAACACGTGTATAAATGTGTACTAAGTGATGGTGAGAGAATGCAGATGTGTAGTACCTGTGGGTAGTGTGTTTTGTGTTGGCATCGTGGTGTTGACTAGAGGAGTGTCCAGAGGGGGTTGGTAGATCCCATCCACTGGGTTTATGGTGCTCTGGAGGGAAAAAAAACAAAACAACACCACCACATCAGACACTTGCTGCAACAGCAGCAAAGCCACGTCACTGCCTGCTTACTCATCCAAAATGTTGTCCAAAAGACAACATAATAACCCTTGAGATTAAAATCCAATAATGCAAAAGAGAGGTTGGCCCCACCTTTTAAACTGGTCACAGTCACACAGGAAAACAACCTATTTCTTTACTAGCCTCAAACCAAATGTACCCACATGCTCACCACAATGAAACACCGCTTACATTTACATCCAAGCCAGGCGTCAATGCAAGCACTCACCCTCGACTGGGCACCAACTTCACAGCTTGTGTATCGGTTATATATCAGCTTTATTAATGGTATGCGATAACAAGAACACTGAAATAAAATATACAACACCAAGCCAAGGCAGATCAATTTCCTTCCACTTTGTTTCCAGGAAAGAGTGTTTTCCAGGTTTCATTATCGAGATCAATATGAAACCGACGACACCGGTTGAAATCCAAACACCAGCAGCAGAACAACCGCCAGCGCCTCTGGACCGCTGAGCAACCTTCCCGTCTAAAAAGGAATACATTAACTGCACTGGGCCGCAGACTAAATCTGTAACTTGTTTTAACTCTCTAGCTTTTGATTTCCCTGCGGTAAAAAACCCAGCGAGGACGTTCTTATCTGCGGTGGCCTGCTCTGTTCAGTGCCACCTTAACATCATGTGCCCATGCATTTGAATAGAGGCACAGATGTGCACACGGCCCGTTGGCTCGGTGTAATGGGGTCACCGGCACCAATGGCCCAACGGACAGGAACACAGATGACAGCACGAGTTAAAGCAAAACCTTATCGACCCGTATTCCCCAACAACTTACCCTCGGGGCTCTTGGTGGCACTGAAATGAGATCTAATCAATGTGATGTTATCCTATTACTCAAACGCGTCCTATAATCTGTGACTTTTACAGGGAAGTTCTGATTCATTTGAAATCAACAGGAACAGTGAGTCAGAACATGACCTGACACACTGCGAGGGTGAAAACAGAGCAGCTGGTGTACCAACGTTAGACTGGAATACCAGGAAATAGACAACAGGCCTCCACAATCCCATGATGCAACACTGTTAGACATAGAAGATACTGACTACAGAGGAAGGCTGTGGTGTGAAGTCATGCCTGTTTTTCTGAGGATGACATTTTCCTCCCTGTAATACTCTAGGAACTTAGAAATGGGCTCTCTGACCTTGTTTTTTCTACTGTATGTTACCGTGTCATCAAAAGGCAACTCATGATCAGAGGAAATGTGAAGCAGAGAAGCTCACTTCCATTTGTTCACACTTCTCTCTCCTACCTCCAAGCTTTCTGCCACTATTCGCTCCTTTCTACTTCCCAATGCTTGCCTCGTCCACACATATATATACATATATGTATATATACACATAAATTATTTTTTACAGGCTTCTGGTGTGCTCGGTTTAAACGATTCCTGGCGGTGCCGTACTTAACATGCTGCTGGTTTTTCAAATAATTGAAACTAAAAGGTCTACAGCTCATTTAGTATTTGCTCCACATTAAAGGCATTCAGGCAACGTGGCAGATGTTTAGATGTTCTAAAGCGGCAAAGATATCTTTAGTACGAAGCTTATGGCATATATAAAAAAAAAAACATGTGCAGTTGGATGTATAGACCGAGTTTATGATGTGCTATTTATACGATCTAATACTGCACTTAATGGCAGATTAAGTCAGCTATAAGAGCAGCGCAGGCCTGTAAGCTGTACCGGCCCCTCTGTGATTCTTACTCTGAGGACCACTCTGAAATTATCCCTTCGTTAGTCCATTACCTTTTAAAGGTTTCACATTACATTACCTTCTGTACCTTCAAAAGCATAATGAAAGTTTTTATATTGATTTTTTTTGTTTCCCCTTGCAGGTACCCACTGGGTTTTGTTCATTGTAGGGTGGCCTAAGCTGTCGGTACATGATTCATTTGCCCTTAAGTCCTCACTTTTCTTTCATTTTAGAGATAAGAGCCAGGACTGTTTGGAAAAAAATGCAATTGGTGGCTGAAAAGCACTGCATTCCCCGCAAGTGAAAAGTCAAGAGGATAATGTATGTTTTGTTGTTACTTAATTTAAAAGTGTATTGTTTGTTCTCAAATCACAGGGGTCAGACTGTTATTTAAAATAAAGATGTTTATGTTGTAATTCTTCACAACATCCTAAAAAGACTGGAAACTAATCGCTCCCTGTAAGAACAGAAAATAATCTAAAAGACGTATATAAAATGGAAAATAATAGTCAGCAATTCAAAGTACATGTGATTTGTAGTAAAGAAACATGCAAACCTCCCCGGGTATGGCGACTGACATGAAGACATCTGCAGAGCCAGTAAAGTGCTCTCTGGATGGTTCAATAAGCAGGCGGTGTGTACGCGGTGAATCAATGGGGAATTAGTCGGCTAAATAGTTGGTCAGGCGAAGTGCAACATTCCCTCACATACAGGCATGCAGACACACATCTATAGACTACTTACACATACATATGCTGCCACACTTCTGGATTAAAGGTTTGCGCACACGCACGCACAGACACACACACACACACACACACACACACACACACACACACACACACATTGTGTAAAAAGAAAAGAATAGTTCCCCACCGATGCTAAAAGAACTTTAATCTGAGATGAAATCAGGAAATCATCAACTAAATCAACAGGAAAGTTGTGGAAGACATGAGGGGAAAGAGCTAGAGATCGAGCTTATCTCCAAATTAGACGGCATGCACTAGAGAGATCTGAGTCATCTGATTTTCTACAGTGGAGAGTAAATTAAGCAAGAAAAGAACAATTAACAGTTTGCTTGATTTACAATTTGTTGTCATGGGCGGAGAATGTCAAACTTACTATAAGTCCGTTTGCGTGTTGCTGTTCGTTACTTTGGTCCTTAAAATTTTGAGAAGACAATGTTAGACTACTTGTGTATGAAGGTTGAGTCATTTCAACAAAGCATCCTGAACATCTGCAGTGTGGAGAGCGCTGAGACCCATCGCTCTCGTCACACGGAGCGTCATAATATTCACCGACTTGCCGCATGCAGTAATCCTTTCATCACATGGTAAAATCCTCCATCACTTCTTTCCGTATCAGCGACGGGATTGCTCTACCGCGCCAATCTGTAATCTACATGTTCCCTAGAACCTTATTCATGAGGGAAAAGTGTTTTTTTTAAACAAGTGTCAACTAACAACCACATGAAGCAGAGGTGATTGCTTCACTTCCTGGGGAGGAAGGGCTGAATGGAACATGTGATGAAACGAGTACCGGGCTACACCCTAATCAACCAGCGGCCCACATGGCAACTGTGAGCCGGGAACTACCCCAGAGACACACACGAAAAAGGTAACACAGAGTGCACACTGGTGCGGTCTCACAAGAACAATGGTTATGGTGAAGGAGCAAAAGCAAACTACAGAGAGAAGAATCACACGTGCTGATAATGCGTTTACCTTGGCGATTTGCAGCAGTACAATACAGTGCTTGATGGACTCTACCATGCTCTGAAAGAAAAGAGACAGAAAAGCAGTTCAATAACTAGGAACTGACTCGTGAACTCAAAAGACAGGAAGGAAAATGTGTTACGGTCTGACTTACACAAGTGGTCTCCTTCAAAATGTCTATTTTCTGTAAAAAAAAGAAAGAAAAAAAAAAAACAGGCTGTAAAATCCAACAGTAATTAAAAACACAAATGTTTTAAAAGCGCACGGAACCAGTTTGACAGCAAATAAAGCAAAATCTACCAAACTATTACCCATACTGAGGAGACTAGTGAAGTCACAGTGACAAACAAGTCCAAGTGACCAAAAGTTCACATTAATCTCAGGGAGGAAGTGAATCACACAGCTGCTGGTAAAACACAAACAAAGCCACAAACACACTGAAACTGAACTGCTTCCTCCAACAACAAGGATAACTTACTTTAAACTAACATTTAAAGTTACATACAAAACGTAGTTTGTGGACTGAATGGTCTTAAAAAGCCAGACAAAAAGGAACTGTATTGCTAACACTAAACCAATTGTTATCTGTAATTATTAAATTTCGGTTCTAACAATAGTACCGCCACTACATACATTAAGCTTTAGTGCTACTCTTACTGCGTCAGTGTGTTGCAACTATTAGTCGATTAATCAATAGACAATGCATGCAAGACATGCAATTTTTCTGCAACTTTTTAAAAAGCTGCTTTGATCATTTGATAAATATTTTAGCCAGCTGATCAGACAAACGAGACATCTAAAGAGATCCTATTAAAGCTCTGGGACATTATAACGGGAATATTATAGACAAAACGGTTCATCAATAATGATCATTATTCATTAGTTGCAGCTTTTTTTAATCCTTCTGTTGGCTTTTCAAATAAAAAAGCAAATTCCTAAAATCACCATCTCATAACGGACGGTCACTTCTGAACCGAGGCAATAACCTGTTAAATATTCTGACGGCTTAAAAGTGACAAGCGGCTGATATCAAACGTCTGCTTTGCATGACACAGACAGCCATCAGCGCTGTGTGTCAGCCCGCTGCCCCTGCTGTTAGCCTCGGCTCTAATGACGGCGAGAACCAGAGAGCCGACACACGAGGAGACAGAGGCGCTCTGCTGGTACTCACTCTGCGGGATTCATCCTCTTTGCAGTCCTTGATCTTGTCATCAAACAGCTGCGTGAGAGTGACAGCGAACGAGAGATGAAAAGGGGAGAAAAGGACGAAGGATAATAAGTTAAGAAGGGTACACAGTCAAATGAGAATTAAAGTGATAAGAAGGTGAATTTGTACACATGCTGCTGCTTGATGATGAAAGCAGGTTCCTCTCACCGATGAAGGACACTTGCAGACGTTCTGCCTTTGAGAATATGCTGCTGCTTCTTTAAATACATGATTTTCGGCTTAGTCTCTATGCTACCACAAATCTTTAATTGCTTCTGCTTTGTTAAAGTCAAGAGTGAGATCAGCAAGGAAATGCTCTCAAGGAGAGAGAATAAGAGGAAGGTCATGACACAGATTCGAAGGCAAACAACCTATGATAAATTCACAGGCACAGGGTCAATGTTAGGTTGCAATTTGGAATAAATCCCTTGATCCATGTGGATTTTTCTTTCTCAAATGGACTACATTACCTCTCGATGTTAAGCCAAATATGTCAAAGTGAATGGCAGATATCCCACATTTCTAAAAAATCTACATGAAAGTGTGAAACATTTGGATGTTGCTCCATTGAGTTCTACCTTTAACTGGTCGATCAGAATCTGTAGGTAGGCGTCGGCTTCAGCGAGCTTCTTATCGAAGTCTTGAACACTCGGAACTAATCCCGTCTCTGCCTCCTGAGGATGGAGAAACAAACACAGCAAAGCATTAGCGCAGGCCTAACCAAATGTAAAAAGCCATGCTAGTGTTTACATATTGAAAGTAAAACACACAGGCGCTACCAATAAGGATACAAGCCACGTATTCACTTATTATCCATTCATAAAAAAATAAAAAAAAACATGTCTCTGTCAGCTCCCGGTCTGTCGGCTTTGAAAACTGTCACACGAAATGGACAGAAACATCAACAGTTCAGGGGAATCTTCCAGCACCGTACTGTACCAGGGGAGATATGAATACTATTGTTGAAAGGCCAGCCAGTATAAAAGGCCAGCAGGTCTGCCTGCCTGCCTGACTGACGGTGAGCGAATTTCAGGCTTCAACAAAACTGAAGCGAGGACCTCGAGACTGTAGAGAATTTAATTACCAACACAGAAGCATGTGTGTAAATGAGTTGAGGTGCACTCAAATTCATTGTTTGCTAATTAGCTGGCTTTAATGGCTCCATCAGAATCAGAAACACAGACCTCCCCCCCCCCCCCCACACACACAGAAAATCAGGCACCGACAATTTCCTTACATAATATCCATTAAAAGGTAATTACTAGACTATTGGCAGAACAGACGTGACCGGGCATCTGTCTCTATCGGTCTGAGCTCGCCCAGAGCAACAACAGCCCAGCTGGCTGTGGCACAAAAACAGGAAGATGAGCAGATCAATTTACGCACAGACGTACAAAGACGTCCTTCAAAAAAATATATAAAATCACCCCATATCTAATGCTGCACACTCAGCACCTATGACAACACAATAACACCTCTATGCCAAGCCAGACGAATCAGTAAGAGAACTAACAGCAGCTACTCTGACAAGGAAAAAAGACAGAGCAGCACCTCTTGTATGAACAAGCAGAGAGAGAGAGAGAGAGAGAGAGAGAGAGAGAGAGAGAGAGAGAGAGAGAGAGAGAGAGAGAGAGAGAGAGAGAGAGAGAGAGAGAGAGAGAGAGAGAGAGAGAGAGCGCCAATGACGACTGTTGGAATCAAACAGGAGTGCCGTTAGTAAATCAGGCTCTTGTCAAACCATGTTGGGTGCTACCGCCGCTTTGGGTCCGCTGCGTCGCACAGTCCCGGTTCGTGTCGCGGCTTTTCTTCCCGCTAAAGACGAGCTCACAGGAAAGTGAAGAAAAGCCATTAACGACCAAACGCTGCCAGCAGCCCGAGGCCGTGCTGAAGTTTTATTAACTGTAAAAACATACTGTCTTTATCGCGAGTAAAGTCTTAGCTCAGCAGTTGAGCAGCCTGCATTTAACTTCCTCAAAGGATCAAAGGTGCTCGCACGGTTTGCCTGACTGCAAAACAAAGCTGTCCACATGAGGTCCTGAGTGAAAATCAACAACTCTGATCCAGATGTGAGTGTCTGTGTACTTTATCAATGTGTGTACACAGGTGGTCGGATGTGCACATTCCAGTGTGAGAAAATTCCTGTCTGCTTACTCGCACTACATTAGCAAATACCTCCAGTTAATGAGGTATTTGCTCATATGATCATATGTACTTTTAAGCTGCTAACAAAATAACACCAGATCCAGATCAACGCCAACACATCTACAGGTTCTTATGTAAATACAGGGAGTGGACTATACCTTTGAGAATCTTATAATCTCACAGTGAAGAGTTCATTTAGCCATTCCTCCTCCGTTTACAGTGGGGATTAACTCCAACACAATAGTATTTACAAAACACCACAAACACAAATGTAACACATAGATCCTAATCAAAACCTCAATGCGTCTCACACAGGTAGTATTTACTACAGGGCTTGAATATTAGACTGCGTTTACTCATAAAGGTTGCATCATACATTACAACTGGCCAGGTGGTGAAAACAAACAAATAATAAGACGGAGCCCCTATCATCGCAGTGAACAAAATCTCTCAAGTTTTGTCAACACACACAAATAAGGGGAAGGTTTCTGTTTTTTTCTTTTTATAGACAGAGCAGATAAGTTTGGCTGCAGAAACTCAGAGGCAGGTGGTTGTGTCTCACCACCTCATAGTGCTCACGTCTTCACTGTTCCTGAACAAATGTCCGCACGTCCGCTATTTACAGCAGCCTGTGAGGTCACACACACACACACACACACACACACACACACACACACACACACACACACACACACACACACACACACACACACACACACACACACACACACACACACACACACACAAACCCACCCTTCCACCCCAGACTCAACAAACAACACCCTTTCACCCTCCCCCCCCCCCTCGTTTGCAGTGTGACCCACTTTAAAACACTGCTGCCCTGGCAGCGCACTGCAGCCGATAAAGTTATCCCTGCTCTGGTGCAGTGGCCCTTGTGTGTGTGTGTGTGTGTGTGTGTGTGTCTTACTTACTGGGTGCCTCGTTCCAATTGACATGCTGCGTTAAAACTGGTACATCTCCTCCTATCAGGCTATTTAGCCTGACAAAAGCTAGCTTTTTTTTTTTTCCCCTTGTCTTCCTCCGTTATTCTGGTCTTCTCTCCCTACAGCAACAAACCAGCAGCTCTGGTGAAGTTAGCCTTCTTAGCCTTCTTTCCCTCCTCCTCCTCCTCCTCCTCCTCCTCCACAGAGAAAACAGAAAACAACCTCCTCCTCTCGCTCTCCACTGCAGTCTGCCAACATAAACCACAGCAGCAGTTAGCTTTCCAGTCAGCCTGGCTACAGCATATCCTTCGGCAGCGGTTATCAGCTGAGCGGTTTGGTATGAAGGCAGAGCCGAGTTAATCCAGGACCCTCCCCTGGCAGGAAAGGCACACTTCCTCTCACGCAGGCAAAAGAGAAAACACACAAAGCAGCAGCAAGTGCTGACAGGGACAAGCATTAAGCGGCTCTCTGGTTGGCTGAGGCCGCAGAGGCAGATGTTTGGTTGATCAAGCAAGCGGGTCTCGTATTGGTTACTGCAGGGTCACATGGTGCTACGACAGCAGCGCGCTATCACTGCATGGAGTGTGTGTGTGTGTGTGTGCAGCGAGCACAAGCAGGCACACGTAGCACATCAGAGGGATTTGCCACAGAGGGAGGGAAGGCAGAAGAAGAAAAAAAAAAAAGAGGAAGGAGGGAGGGAGAGCAAATGAAAAGGTTGGTCATGAGGGATGGAAAGAGCTGCACGTAGGTGAGGATGGGAAGGGAACAAGGAGTAAGGTTTGGTTTAGGGAAGGAGAGCAGGAAATGAGGTTGGAAACAACAGGACGCCTGAGATGACTTCGTCTCAACACTCATAATAAAGAGAGACAAAACCGGCTGCCAGCAGTAAATCAAACAGTCAAAACGAAGCCTGGTCCCGATGCCAGTCCAAAGCAGCAACTTATTGACAAAACATCCTCCATTTATGATGACATGAATGTCACCATTATTTCCATTTATACGGGCAAGACACATCACCGACTCTCAACTGCTCTGTTGAGCAAAGCAAACGGGGTGTGAGCGAGAGAAAAAAAGTGCTGATAACGAGACCTGAGATGCAAAGTCCCTTTCAAAGTCATTATATGGGTGCAGTGCAGCACACTACATGATTTACACAGCATGCAAATACATGCAATCTGAGATACAATACAAATCAAAACAGTGAACACTTTGATATCCAGGTAACATATTTATCTTCACCTATTGTTCTGCTCAACAATCCCCTGTTTTTGAATAACTACAGAAGTATACTCTTCAGGTGTTACAAAGCCATGTTTGCAATGTTTGTAATATGTAGCGTAAAATAAATGTGGTGTGAATATAAAACTACGTAGATGCTGTCAGGAATTGGCATAAAAAGGCAAACAGCAACTTTTTTTTTTTGTAACTGTAGTGAAAGGATTACACACAAAACAAATAGAAACTCTCTCTCACACACACACACACACACACAGATATATATAGACAAACAAGTGCATGGTTACGTACTCGGAGCTGCAGGGTGTGACGGAGGATAGTTCCCTCTAAGGCGTGGATCCACTTCTCCCGCTCATCCGCATCTCGGGCTGAGGACATGAGCACACAGACAAACCCAGTGAGCCACATTTTCCACACAGCCATTACACACACTAATGAAACCAAGACAACACTGAAATGAGTACCAGTGACGCAGTGATGGACGCTGTGTATTCATCTAGAGATAAGTTTGGGGGTTTTTTTTATTTAAAAAAAATATCTTGATTCTACTTAACCTGTTCAGGGCGGTTTCATATGTATAAAAGACAATAACTATAAGTGTTATTTTATATATGAGAGAGGCAAACGATCTGCTCTACAGGTGAAGTAAACACAGTTAAAAAAACAAAACGTAGAGGACCATAAATATAAACTACTCTCGATGAGTTTATTACTTCTCGTCAGGAAATCAAATGCAGAAAGATATCTGAAAATGTCCTTAAAAAGAAAATGGTCTGCATTCTAAGTTACTGCGCTTGACCTGGAAAGAGCCAGGCTAGCTGTTTCCCTCTGATTTTAGTCTTTATGAATCCCGACGGTAGCTTCATATTTACCATTCAGACAGGAGGGTGATATTGATCTTCTTATCTAACTTTCTAATATGGCTTTTGCCAGTTACACCAACAGTCTATGGGCATATCTATGGGTTACACCCAGGCGGCAACCTCCGTTTCTGCCGAATAAGCCGATGCGAAAGTAACTTAAAACCGGCATTCTCTCTACTGACCAGCAGGGGGCGACTCCTCAGGTTGCAAAAACAATTCCGAGTGTATAGAAGTCTATGAGAAAATGACCCAACTTCTCACTTGACTTATTACATCAGTAAACATTGTGGACATTAGTTTATGTTCTCAATCGCTAGTTTGAAGTCGTCTTCAATACACAAATATGATATGTATAGTAATAATTTATGATTTAAAGCAGTAGCTAATCAAATACATTCAGTTTAAATAATGAGCCTTATGTTTGATACTGATGGGTGTATCAACACCTAAAGTATCAGTTGTCCTGTGATCACTGTAAAATGAGGAAAAGCTCCTCCAGAGCGGCGAGGCAGTGCTGTGTGTTATTTCTCCACAGAGAGCCTTCGGGGTCGGAGTGTGAAATGGAGCCGGGCCAGGCTGCACCCTCAGAGCAAAGACAGAGAACAAACAGACTGCCAGTAACATTAAACAGTGACCCAATACTGGGCCTGACATGTGCAAAACACACACAGACTGCAGAGGGCACGTACACACACACACACACACACACACACACACACACACACACACACACACACACACACACACACTTCTTGGTGCCAATGGCATGAGGAGATACAATATTTTGTCCTCTAGCAACACACACGGCCAGGATTTCATCCCTCCAGTCAGGTTGTAGCAGGTATGCATGTTGTATGTATTCACAGCATGCATATTTATTTTGCATGGAAAGTAGGTTTACTTTTTAGTTTTGTGCATGTGGATGATGCAGCACAGTCAAAAAACGATATGACTTATAGTACGACTTATATTTCATGGAATTAGCTGGCAAACTATATCCGGTGTAAAAGTCATTTTTTTTATTGAGCTGGAAACAAGACAGTACAGCAGATGAATGGCTGGCCAGTGCTACAGCAAAAAAGCTTTTAAAGACATTAAAAGGCAGCGGAGGCTCAGGCCAATCCACTCAGACAGCGCCTCTCCGGCCTCTCACTTTCCCCTCAGCCAAACAGACTCTCTAGACGAACAGATTACTGCGGCTAATGTTGTTTAGCTCTATTCATGACAGAGGAGAGGTAGTAGCCGGGCCTTTCAACCCAAAAAACAAATACTTTAACTGTATGAACTGCGTCTCGAGTCCTCTCAGTTTGCAGCTCTCACGTACAACATGCCTTGTATTCCCAGGTAGGTTTGAGCAGCACTCAGCGATTCTATAGCCTGTCAGCCAGTGGGCCAGTCACATGAGGCGACATACTGCAAGTCATGACAGTCACCGTCACCTGATATGAACCACCTTTGTTATGCTGCAGAGTTACAAAAACTAAATAAACAGCAAGTTGTTTGTCCTTAAAATATTGATAAGTCTTACCGACAAAGGGACCCAGGACAAGCCAAAGTAGCAGGAATGGACAAGATAAGTTAAGGTTAACTGTACAACTATCGGAGCAGAAAGTTATCCTGCTGCCTGGTGAGTGCTACTCAGAAGGAAGTGGTGCTAAACCTTGTAATCATAGAAAATAGACCCCAGAAAGAATGGACAATGTTTAGCTCCGGGTTAAAGATATCAAGAATGTGTCATTCATTCATTTCCCCTATCAGGAGATAAGACATTTTAAGACATTTTCAAGGTTTAAGAGTTCCCAGTGAAATACCTTTAAGTCTACAGTGATAAGGGTGTAAAGGACTTGTTATGTGCTGTTTTACAGCCAGTTCCATAGTGGGAAAAAAAGGGCCAAAGTCTAACTGGTACTAAGTTCACTTTTTTTTTTTCTCCCTATGATTGCAAAAACCTGACAATATTAACACACACGTTGACTTTTATGATGCCGTTTCAACCCTGTAAGAATATAACACAGTGTCAAAGCCCAGCTGCAAAGTAGTGTCATAACAGACGACGGTGCACTGATTAAAGCCTATTACAGGAGGCTGTGATGCTGTGAAGCAGAGAGACACAGCAAGACTATTAGAAGAAGAAGCACATACAGGAAGGAAGTACTGTACCTCACACCAATAACCTCCAATCGATCCACGCACACCTTCCTAATTACAGACAGACCCTGGCAGGTATTGGATCAATATTGTCTATCATAGTATCTATCACGGGTGACATACAAAGAGAGTTGCGAGTATACATATAGTTGAATACGGATGCTAAATGAAACGGCATTCCCACATACAGCCAATACAGAGCAGCAGACCTGATTCAGGCTGCGGTTCAGTACCCCGATGTCCACATAGACCTCATAGCCAGACTAATATATTTCCGATAAAGGGTATGCGTTGATGTCATTTGATCACATGATGCAACCCCTCTCACGACTAAATGGCAAAACAACCGCGCGATGGGTGATATAAGGAGCTAAACTAACTAATATCTTAAAACAATATGACGTGAAGGCCATCAGAATCGAAAGTTATCGGTCTGACAATGTGGGAGTAAACTAAACCATCATACAGAGAATATTTGAAAGGTGACGATACCTCAAAAATATGACCTACCTAACACTAAAACCACAATTCCATTTCCACGTTTTGGTGTCTCACCGAATCGCAGTCTTCTCTTTACTCGTCGGCACGGCAAGAGTTATGCCTGAATCATTCCTCAAACTATTCACGCAGTCAAAAGGCCCGACAGCGCTTTAGCTTCTCAGTGCATTTTTCCCTGGTGATGGCGAATGCAGCCGGCAGACGCTGAATAGTTGTGCGTTCGCTAGTCAAGGGTGAAGTGGCCAACTTCCACGTATCGGTGATATCATGTACAAGAATCTCTGTTTACTCGATGTTCATACTGATTTCGCGTTTTAAGGTTTTCTTTGCCATGTTTGCTTTTATTACGGAAACTAAAGTAAAGACCTGGATGGAAACGACGGGAGTCAGAACGGCCTTGAACCAAGAAAATTGCCGGTTTTATTCTGGAACTGCGTTCAGAAAATGCAATTAAAAACTGTTATTACACACATCACCATATTGGCATACTGCTGGCATCGGCTTATGTCAAGTAATGTCAGGTATCATTTTATACTGATACTGGGTCAACTGCAAAGCAAGCAACTCTGTGAACGATGATGGTTGTAAGAGAATGTTACTTCATACTACTGCCAAACTAGTCACACACTAAACGTACCGCTGCCATGGACCAGCCTGACGAGCTCCATCCTTAATTCTTCTGTAACGGTTTCTTTGGCAGGTTATGAACCAGACAACCATCTTCTGCTCCACTGATTCTGTGTGCCTCCAGATACTCTTCTGTTTCTAACTTGCCTGTTGCAGACTCTATTAGAAAGATTGAGTTTGGGGCAATTAAATGTACATAAATGAAGCTACTGGTCAGTCACCTCGACTGCAGAAAACAGCAAAGATGGACACTGCTGATTACAATTATAACAATTAGTGTGGCAGTACAATTACCACACATGCAGTATATATATATATATATATATTCATAAAAACTAAAGAGCATTGAGGATTTATCTCCCATCTCAGTGGCGAGGGTCTCCAATCACAAAGATTTCCCTTTTTACAATGCTCAGCCTCTCCCCATAATGCTGCTCCTCCTTTCTCCAAAAGGCCTCTGTGAATTATTCATCCCTCCTCTCTCCTCTCTCCTCTCTCCTCCGTCAGACCAGCTGATGAAATATGTCAGGACATGCTCCAGAGGGAGAATGCGGTATGATGCACAGGACTTCAACCTGTCGACACAGTGGTAGCTACCCCAAAACGTGGGGCCAAGAGAATGCTCGCTTTCCGAGGTCAGTGAAGTAAACGCACTTTGTTCCATTTTATCTCCAACTGTGTGACAAAAATGTAAAACGAACTCATCGTATTGCTTTTCGATTGCGTGATGCATGATCCACAATTGGGAATATATTTCTAACTACATACACAAGTACAGACGCAGTGCTGAAGAACACAGGTGAAAATGATGACCACGGTGGAAAAATAAAAATAAAAAACAGTTGACAGTGCAGATGATACTGAGGTGAGGGAGGACCCTGGAGACGGGGGAGAGAGGGAGAGAGAGAGAGCAGGAGGGGGTCTCTCATCCTGGACAGAACGTCCGGGCCGACCTGACAAAGAGGGAGGAGATTGATGGCTACTGTAGATGTGAGGAGCGAGCGAGAGCAGAGAGGGCGAAAGAGGAAAAGGAAAAAGCTTAAGGGCTCTCAGGCAACTCTGATGCACCGCCGGGGGAGATGGGCCGATGAATAATGGATGCTTCTCTAAATAGAAAGACAGCACACAGCCGAATTCCGGGCCAGCACAGCGGCCGGCCGGCTCACAACGACAGATCAACCTGCGAACGTGACTGTCCCCGTAAGAGGAAGCATCACAATAATCAGCCTGTAGCGCCTTTCTTTGCCTCTCCTATTCTAAGCAGCGAGGCCCTACCCGTCCATCAGCCCATACCTTAGCCAGGCCGCGCACCAGCCCGTACATAATGTAATGTAATGTATAGACGGACACATTTCAGACGCTGTTGCCCTGGGAGGCTGACGGCATAACGTGCTTAGAGCAGGATCGTTTTACAGCAACAGAGAAATCTCCTCCTGCCCAACATCCTGTGCATCGCTTGATACCCGAGCTAACAGCTGATGAATCCAGAGACTCATGCTCAGAACATGTTTAGAGCGAATTTTCTATCCGGGGATACGCGAGATGCTACCATGCTACCGTGCTCCCTGTGGTGTCTGGAGAGCAGATGTGTCTCTCAGTGACATTTCATTGTTTTCCCTCCGACCATGGGTTGGGATCAAAATGTGCTGCCAAGATTCAGACTGTCCTGTGGAAGGATCTGCTGCTTACAAACACAACGTATTCCCACACTGCTGATTTAGCTGAATCGTAATATGATCTTTAACCCCAATATCTTGTAGTATTGCATCGTGATATTTACTACACGTTGTATTGTCTTTGTTGTCTGTGTTGCCTTCTCATGTGAGCTATACTGCCTGCCAATTGGCCTCTTTGACTAAATGAATTAAGGTTTTTTTAATAATGCTCTTAAATTTGGACTATCATATGCATACATTGCATGCTGTTTTCGCCTATTCTTTGATTTAGAAGTCTCTCAGGCTCAGGTAATTCAGAGAGCATCCACCAGCAACTGAACACACAAAATTGAAAAATCAAACAAAGGCACCTTTAACCGAGGTAGTACAGCTAATCCCAAAGACTCGGATCAAGAAGCTAAGACAGCGACATATAAGCTATCATTCATTGACAAACATTTTTACTATCATGACGGGAAAAACACATCACGTTACACTATTGTTTAGCCAAACCAGCAAAACCAGTGAAGAGCAGAACACACGTTTGACTGATTGAGGACACATTGCACACACACACTCCTCTCTGCTTAAGAATTTCCTCACAGCCGACGGCCACTAAACAGTCTAATTCACACCGCTCTGAACTGTCCTTGAACCGCGACAACAAACCAACACACCCGAGCGCGACATAACGCTACTGCTCCACCCAAAACCGCACATCCCAGAAGGAAAACAAACAAACAAACGCCTCCTCTCGATCCGTTTCCGCCCGGTGACCGGCATGCATGCGGACCATGAAGACGTGCACGGTTATTTTTCTCCTTACCCTTCCGTTTGTAGAACCACAGCATACAGCTTCGGAACACAGACATGGGAGAGGGCATGGAGGAGGTGAGAGGGGCGGGGGGCCCATGGACTGTGGCTGGTGACCCTCAAGAAGGAGGTGAAGGAAGGGGGGGGGTGTGGAGGGGTGCTGGTGTGAGGGGTTAGGTGTTCACAAGGGGGGGAGAGATGGATACAAATGGACAGATGGAAGGACAGAGATGAAGGAAAGGTGGAGAAGATTAGTTAAAGACCTTGTGGAGTGATAGAGTAAAAAAAAAAAGAAGAAAAAAAAGAGTGTCTGCGGTGTACTGGGCTGGACAGCTCCCTGTCAAAAAGAAGGAAGGGTTGGCAGCACGGGATGGGGGGCGATGCTGTCGCTGGGAGCCAGTCCCGTCCCCTACGGAGTGACTGGTTGGTAGATAGCGAAGGACGAACAGCAACCAGAAGAGACCCGAGCTCAGCTTCCAGCTCAGCAGTATTCCCTCATCGTTCCCAGAGGCTCAACTGCAGAGACACACAAGCAGCAATCTTCCTCCCGACAGAAGAAAAAAAAAAAAAAAAAGCCTGACTTGGTCGATCTGTTCCAGAGAAATATGTCTAGCTCGCAGTAGAACGAATCGTGTTTATCTACGGAAGTATGTGTCAGTCCAACTTCACAGATTCCACAGGGAAGGGAGGAAGAGGCTCAGATGCACGCAGCACGCTTTGACATTGTGTGGATGCCTGTGTGCATGTGTTTCCTGGCATTAGTGCAGACCAATCCAAGTCTTTTAAAAGGTGGGGAGGGAGAGAGGAGAGAGAGAGAGAGGGAGAGAGAGAGAGAGAGAGAGAGAGAGAGAGAGAGAGAGAGAGTGCAAATGAACAGCAGGGATGGATGCAAAAGAGACCAGAGAAAGAAAGCCAGTGATGGCAACACAGAGAAGAGGGGGGCATAAAGAGAACAAAATTAAAAAAGGGGGGGGGACGGGACATCTCACCTTGGAAATGAAAAGTCTTTTGGTCCACAGTGATTGTGAATGTGCTGTCGTCCTCGTCATCGATGCCGATCACAGCTCCCTGGGCAAACAGAGAGAGAGAGGGGGGGGGGGAAGCAGGCAGTCAGACAGCGGAACACGTCATATTCCACTTTCCGTTTCTATCCTCATGCCCTCCACATGTGCCAGCAAGCCGACTCCCTGTTAGAAATTACCCGTTGCTCCGTCTCAGCACACACACACACACACACACACACACACGATAGCAGTTTTTTGGAACATGGTAGAGAAGAAGGGAGAGGAGGAGGAGGAGGAGGTGGGATTTGGGAGAGCGAAGGAGGAGAAAAAGGCAGAGAAGGGTGGAGAGAATCAGACACCGGGGACCAGCAAGCTAGCAGCAAAAAAAAAAAAAAAAAAAACCTCTGCAGAGAAACAGCCGGCTGGGTAGCTGGGACATCAGCTCCTAGCAACTGAAACAGGGTGTGGGACGACTCAAGAGATTCATACAAACCTGAAACTAACCGAAACAACAACGTCTACATGGGGTGGATAAGATAATGTGAAACAGCTGTGAAATAGTTTGCAGTGCCGAATAAACAGCGCTTCATAAACACCACCTTTTTAATGAATATGTAGGAAAGTGTGTGTGAAGTTGAGAAGATGTCTTTAACGTATTATTACACGCATCACAACAGACCATTAACGCTACTCGACTCTACTTTGTGAATGTTTCTACATCGGACGTACGAAGAGACGTCTCACTGAGTGAGTGAACGTAATGAAAAGGAAACACTGAACAGTCTTTCACAGGTGGTAACTGTTTTTAGGAAAAAGGAAACCTGCATGATGAAGCAGACTTCAAACCCTCATCAGAAACACTGTTCATGGCTGTGCACCAAGATGGGGATGCAGTATACCACATGATCTGATTTGTAAAGTCATCGTCTAAATAGTTAATCATTTGAATCAATTAAAAACGCAGCTTCCTCGTGGCACTAGAAAATAGTCCAACAGGAACCAGTTTACCGCCACATTAAAAAGGGTTACGACTACACAGTTATTTAAAAACAGGCCTCTGGGAAATTTACTGTGTAACTGAAACCGACACAGAAGCATTTGGTGCAAAATATGCTTCAGGGATCAGGGTTTAATACATGCAACAGCTTTTTATATACTGAAAATAGGCATTATATATCATTGTGTAGATATATATATTTTTTTTAAAGACTGTATCTTTATGTATTTTAATTTGTAGATGTTTTCACATCAAATTGTGTTAGTCTAGAACTTTGAGTGTCAAAAACTAAAATGACATCTCGATTCAAAGTTGTAAAACAATAAAAAGTCAATACTTTCAATAGCAATTGTAAAGAACAGATTTCAATGACAAATAGATCGATCGTCAAATTACTGTATCGCAATAAAATGTGTCACACTGATCCAACCGTAATTGAAACCTCTGACCTTTAACTACGTGTCCATAAATGACGCTGGATCCTCTTTTTAGGTAGTTCCAGGAGGCGGTTCCTCCGCTCAGTGAGATCAATAGAAACGTGTTCAGGGTGCTCGGCAAAGCCCTTTGTTCCAAAACAAGTGCTTATAAGTTGTCAAATTAAGTCAATATATGTAATACTAGCCTTTAGGTCTGGCCCTCTCGTGGCTTCTCTTTTAGGACATGTACAGCTCATTCTCTCAGCACTGACGGTAGGCTCAGTGTTCTGACTTCACCCTCTCTCCTTGTAAGTGGCAACACAGGTAATGTAGCGGGGCAGCTGCTGCCATCTAGTGGGCATCACTGAATACTGAAAATACATTGGAAGGGCAACTGCCTCTTCTGGCAGAGCTAAAAGAAAGTGGAGCGATGGAGCGGTGGAGCGGTGGACTTGGCTGAAACTATTGACAACTGTTGAACAAGGCTAAGAAATTGGGCAATTCACACATCTGATCAAAAATGCACAAGGCTGTGTAGAGTGTGCCGGCCTTCAGAGAGATTTCACTGACAAAGCAAACAAAAGCAATAATGGGATTTGGTTACTCCACCCTGGACAACAATGCCGTGAACATGTGGAAACACTTACAAACATCTGGTAAAGCAGGGCAGCAACAACTCGGCCAAGCAAACAGAGCATGCACAGAGTTGATCAGAAAACAACAGTCTGCGAGGTAAAGGACGGCCTTGATCCTCAGAACCTTACCCTGAGTCGCACACAGCCTCTTCTGGATCCCCGCATCATCTTGTCCTTTGACTGGAAAGCAACAACAGAACAAATCAGGGATCGATACAGTCAGTATGCAGAGCTCTGGTTCACTGTACATGAAGGACATAGGTCAGGTTGTCCTGTGTGCCATAAGGCTGTTTTTAAATGTTTTTAAAATAATCTAGAATATGGTTTGAGCATATTTCTAATAAACTGCACTGTAGGTACATTACATATCCTAGTTCAAACACTCGACTACATTTAATGAAATGATCTCTGTCTCAAGCTTTTGACACACAAACCAATATTTTACCATTTCTGGCAGAATATTTTAAGTGGGCACGGAAGCCGTGCCCTGTATTACAGTTTAAAAGTAGAGAAACTATACTAACAATACACTATACTACAAACTAATTGCGAGCAGCAGAT
Organism: Pholis gunnellus; assembly: GCF_910591455.1. Classification (NCBI taxonomy): domain Eukaryota; kingdom Metazoa; phylum Chordata; class Actinopteri; order Perciformes; family Pholidae; genus Pholis; species Pholis gunnellus. Next base: position 8,594,462 of record NC_136530.1, read on the forward strand.
ACAAAACAACTTGTAATACTTTGTAATATGTGGACATGCCAATTAAGTACTTTTCACATGGGTTTTTCTGCTCTAGAAACACCTTTTTTGGCAGTGTCACTGGTTGAAAACAACACATTCCTTGATGTTTGGTCCATAGCTCCTTATTCTTTTCTGTATATGGCCCACAATCAAAAACGTGTCATGACGTTATTAATACCTAACAGCATTTTGATCCCCCTATAGTCTCAAGAGTCTCTGCTATTAATAAGAGAGTTGAGAGAGAGAGAGAAGACTCTTCTCTTGGCTCTGGGTTTGAATGGAGCTGAGTTTTCATAAATCATATTACAAAACAATGCTCAAGATAATTTTAATAAAAATCATACACTGAAACAACGAGAAAAGGCAGCGAATCCTCACATTTGAGAAGCTGAAAGCAGCAAATGTGATGCCTGCAGATGTTCTGTCAATCAACTTATTGTTTCCACTGTACGGGATGTCTACTAGACTCTAGCTCTGCTTTGACTTGATGGTCTACACTCATCAAGATTCAGGGCTTCTTCTCCAGACTACAGTCTGACTCTGGACTTGTTCACTCCTCTGTATCAGTGGGAAGTTGCTCTGAAACGTGCAATAACTGCAGGTTTATTCTCACATCTAAAACAGCAAGCATATCTCGACCACAGTGATGACTTTAATGATACTATGTCAACAAACCCATGTTAGTCAGGGCTCAGGATTTCCTTTAACACGACGATAGAGTAACTGAAAACTAGACTATTTAACATGTAAATAATGTCAACCTGCTGAGAGGAGTGGGCAGCTCTTAGTTGTCAACTTCCTTTTTCCCCCCACAAACACATCCCCTGGCAGTTTCCTGTCTGCTTTACTGTCGACGTTACTAATCAGAGTACAATGATGAATTGACGTGGAATTGACAAAGAATCGAACTAGCAACCAGTTTGCTCCCGCTGTGTCTTGTTAGCCAGCCAGCTAACGAGCCAACGAGTGTAGGGACTCTTATTTAACTACCAGAGACAAATGTATTCTCGTTGACAAACACAAACATGTCTCTCTTTCTCTATCACCTAACGCTGATAACTATTCACAATAATGTTTCGCCTAGTCGGTGTATTTCAGCTGTTAGCTATGCTAGCTAGCTACAGTAGCGGAAGTGTATTGGGGGAAAAAAAATAATACTGTCATTTGATTGGTCAGTGGGTCTTTGAGGAGCGTTGCCATTGGCTAACGTTCGGATCCGTCGTCAAAGAGACCGCCTTTTTTCGGAGCCAGCTGATACTCCCAACTCCTGACAAACACAAGGCCCTTAACCCACTTGGGTTTGACAACCAGAGACAACTTCTACAATCTAACCCTCTCGGGCGGACCGGTTCAGCGTCTACGGACCGTGGAAACGAACGTACCGTGTAGTATGACAGTAAACCGGCATTGTAGTCCAACACGAACCAGCGGTACTGCCACCCTTTCATGACGTTAGTCCACTTGCTGAGCGGCCCCTCCATGATGGACGCCATCTTTACAATAGTGTAGGATCGGGGAGGAGTCGGGTAAGGTGTGGGCAGGACGTTACAGGCAGGATGATGCTGATGAAGATGATGCTGCTGATGAAGAGGATGAAGATGATGCGCCGCATGCCAGGGGTGCTCGAGTTACCCCATACATTTATTAAACAATAGAAGAAGTATGCTTTAATTGAGTAAAATAAGGAAAAGCCAGCTAAAATACAAATTTTCTACTAAAACTCTTGCATTCCTGCAAATCCAATTAACCTAAAAAATGAACTAATCATATACATATACATTCCAAAATGGATGATATATATCAGGAATAAAGAAGGACGTTGGTGGATTGCCTTTCTCATTGACCTTCCTTTTACTGTCTGCTTTGACAATCATGGAAAATGTAAATTATGAAATGTTGTATAAAGCCTCACCGCTCTTTATCCATAGTATAGAATCTGTTATCTGGATATTGTGAATGTCGTAATATCTGGCCATGATGTTGCTGTTCTGTATTACTGTTTTTGACCCCCAAAAAAACCTAATAAATACATTTTTAGTCTGTAAAAGTGCAAATGTATCAGTAACACAATGTACATGAAGTATCAAAACTAAAAGATTTAGTCAGTGTTTTATTATTGGATTATCAAACATTTTGAGCATTACTTCAATCTTGTAGTTGGCCGAGGTGGAGCTAGTTTATCTGCATATACTGTTGTGTAAATTATAATAATTAATCATATTTTATTAACTGCTTCTTCTCTGGAGTCTTTGCGCTTTCTCCACTTGCAGGGTTCCATCGTGGTCGTGCCTCCCGCCTGACACCCACTGCTACTATTATTATTAATAAACTAATTTATATTACTGATTAATGCTTTTATCATTATTATTATATTATATCCACTGCTTCTGTTACTATTAGTAGTCGTCATTTTTCCTTCATTATTCTGCTTACTTCTCTCATTGTATGAATCATTTATATGCATTGAATGTGTTGTAGCTCTATTGTTCATTCTGTACACATGACATTTATTGCACTTCTGTCCATTATGGGAGAGGGATTCCTCCTCTGGTTCCCCTCCCCATTAAAGGTTATATTTTGTAAAGCCCTCTGAGGCCAATTTGTGATTTTGGGATATATAAAATAAATTGAATTGAATAGGAGAGTAGTACTCAAGCGAAGAACAAGTACCTCAAAATTGTACTTCAGTACAGTAAATGGACTAGATGTAGCAACAGTCAACTTTCCCTCCCACTGTAATTCTGTAATTTTAAAACAGCTGCTGCATATCTTAAATTATTTATCCATTTGATTATGCCTCTGCTCATATTACATCCCACAGTTCTCCTGCTTTAACATTCACAGTCTGCAGTTTTCTTACATTGACCGCTGCCTGCAGCTTAGCATCGAGGCTAACGTGTCTGTGCTTTTGAGCCACCAACATTCATTTTAATTGTTTTAAAGAAAAATGATTGAAATGCTTGGTGGCAGATGAACATACCAAAAAAAACGAAACAGTATTCATCAATATCTTTATTATTTACAATAGGCTTAACACTGATGAGCAAAACTTCACAGTAATATAACGTGAGCTTTAAATAAAAAAAACAAAAACACAAAATATATATTTTGTACAATAAAAAAGTTAATGTTAACATCTCTTGCCACTTTTATCCCTGTTTAAATTCACATATTCCTTTACTGTGTGTGTTGGTTTGCATTGCACTCGTACAACTGAAGAAGTGGCCTTTGGTATAATGATGAGTACACACGATCTCCAGAGCTCTTCTCCACTACTGAGACAGGAGAGAAGAAATAACAGATATACCGGATGAATGCAGGCAGCATAAATAAAGACAACGGAGAACACCGATATTGAGAATAAGCAGAAATTTGTGGTCCGCTCAAATATTGAACAGCGTCTGTCCAGATATCAGATTTGAGGAAAAAAACATTGGTACCAAATCAATTTACTGACTCTGTAAATAGTGTTTACAAATCTACATCTTTTATTTCTTTAAAAACAGTCCAGACTGGAAACCTGTTGATTCTGGGAGGTTACATTTTTTCTTGATAAGGCTTTTTTTTGGGGGGGGGGGGGGGGACCTGCTCCACAGAGATGCACTACACACATCAACGGAAAACTCTAAAGAGACATCTCTCAACAACACCTTTGATGTGATCAGATCATGAGACAACACAGCAGCTTGGGTTTAGTGCAGCAGACTCATGTGTCATTTGTTAGAGTATCTAAATACATAATCTTCAAAAGACAAAGTGCACCTTTTGGCTTCAAGTTTGCATCTGACCATTAACCTCCAAATGACAGAAATGCATGCTGTCGCGATATCTTTATCACAATCTCATGGCAAAGGAAAGAAAAACACATTTGAATGATGTTTTAATGATGGACTTTAACATTGCCAAACCTTTGAATTCTCTCAGTGATAGTGTACTGTACATAAATCATTTGTTCACAAAAAAGGCACCAAGAATCATGAAAGAAAAGATGGCATTTTTTCCGTCCATGTTATTTGAAACTCACAGTGAATAGACACGAGTCATCAGTTTGTCTCAAAAGGATCCTGTTTGGCAAGAAAATGGGACATAAATATTGACACACAACAACATGAAATGATGTAAAAACGCATCACAACACAAGTGGACAAAACATTTACTTGGCAAATCCATCAAGTGTCATTTAACAGGCATTTTGAAAGTGTTCTGGACCTGCAGTGTTTACAGATTTTGTAGTATTCATATGCAACATGTGTCAACGAACCAATGTGTCTGAGGCCTTATCCAGTGTACGATATGACGTGAGCCAAAGCAAGTTGCGTGTGCGCGCTGTACACAGTTTTGTTTGTGCTCAAAAAAACAGAGCAGCCGTTCCTGGACTTATTATTTAGCGTGACCAAAATGAAAAGTATGGGCCAATAAAAAAAAAAAAAAAAAGTATAATAAATAATTTAAAAAAAAATTAAAAAGGTTGAAGAGTCATGCAGATGAACATTCGACCGGGTTCAGAACAGAAGAAAAATACATTCATGAAGCAGATATTCAGATCAGGGTGGATGAGCCGACGTCTCGCAATACATCTCTTCAGTCAAAAACATCGCTCTTAATGCTGGAACTACACATACATCTTTTGTTTCCTGGATATGAAATAAATCAAATATTTACATAACTTTTCTCTCAAAATAGGTCTGTGCTTTTAATAAAAGAAAAAAAAAATCAGGAATAATTTAAAATTCAAGTTCAGACATAGACATTCTAAAAAGCATTTTTTTTTTTTTTCTTTGAACCAAATAAATGTACAAATCACTCATGTGCTGAAGACATACTGCAGTTTTTTTTTTTCGTTTTTTCGTTGAGAGATCAGTACTGTGTGTGATTCGTGTGAAGTCGGTCTCTGCATTCCGCAGTGTTCACACATGGAAGAATTTGAGGCACTGAGGACACGACAAGGCCCCAGGGAATCCAGCACTGTCCGTACTCAGAAGGACACTTTTAGAAATACTGTCCCAATTCACCTGCTCATGCGCTACCCTCTGCTCCCCCCCCCCCCCCTTTATGCTCCATCATACAAAGAAGAAATGCAGTGTGCAAGGATAACTGGACATAAATATTGAAATGCTTTAGGAGACTGGGGATTCCCCCCCCCATTTATGTGGCACTGTGTTACGGTGTGAACATGAGTCACGACACTGAAGCGAAGGCAAATGCCGTGCATTTGACAAAACAGCCCACATTCTTTAGTGTGTTTTGGAATCGAATAAATCTTTCCTAGATTTAAAATCTTTTTAGATTTGATAAGCCTGTATTTGGTAATACTGAAAACGCACACGCAACGTTTCATCTGAGCATATTTACACGCTTGTCCGATGCACACGAGCTTCAATGCTGCAAGTGATCCCTTCAGTCTCTTTTTTTCTTCTCAACGGTCGCCTTGTGTGGACTCGTGGGAATGTCTGCGTTGACTATTCTCAAAAGATTATTCTCAGAAACAAGGCTTTAGTCCGATATTATTAACATGAGCACTTTTGGAGAGATTTGATATTTTATCACATTTTCTCATGAGAATAAGCACACAGAATAAAACTGCAAATTGAGACCTCAAAACCTTGAATCATATTGAATCCTGATGTTGTTTCCAATCCTTTAGAACATAATGGCTTTAAAAACAATGGCTTATGATCACTTAGTTCCCCAGACACTGAGCAAAACACTCGAATACTGCGAAACACAATACATCCAACTGATGATTCACTCATTTGTGAAACACTGTTCGGGCTTTGTCAGTGAAAACAGTCGTCTAGTATTCTCAGTAAGGCTGAGCACAGCCACCATCACTCTCGCTCGGTATGTGACAGACTGACAGACGAGCAGAGTGAGCGTCCACTTTGCCTTCACACAGCCGACGCACTCGACATTCATTTCGCGAAGAGGCCTCTTTATCGCGGCCAGGTGGAGGCGAGGGGCTAGAAATTGTCATGGTGCGACTTAAACCACGTTAAGTTTGGTAAAAACGTTATTGAATACTTGCAGGTCAGCAAAACTAGTGTCCACACTGGCATTTTATGAAACGGTTGTTTGTAAACAGTAAAAAGAATACATTTTGTAGTGATTTCTCTGAGGTACTTAAAGAGATTCATCTCATTTCGTCCCCCAAAAAGCTGTCAAAAGAACCAGAACATAAAAAGGAATATTAGCAGTCTGTTGGGTAGTTGTTGGGGGGGGGGGGGGTGACGGTTGGTGTTGTCACAGTGGCTACCTCTGTACTACGTCACTAATCTCTTTAATACAGCTGTGCAGGTTGTCCTGTACAGTGGTGGGCCCCCCGCCGCTCAGCACCCCACCTCCGGAGGACGAGGCCCTCAGTTCCTGCAGGCTGAGCTCCAGCTTCCCCACCGCCTCGCGGAAGGCAAATTTGTTCCTCATCTGAGGGATGCAGTCCACGTAACCTGAGCAGTAGTCTAGCAGCTGGTGACCGGCGTCCAGCACCTGGCTGCTGGAGGGGCTCTCGGAGCTGGCGTGGAGTGCGCTGCTCAGGCACTCGGCGCACTCCAGCAGGGCCACGCGACTAACTCGCTCCAGGGGCACCCTCTCCGCCTGCTGCCTGGTTCGCCGCAGTGCCACTTTGGAAGCGGCGGATGACGCCGTGCGCGGAGAGGAGGCCGTGGTGGCGGCCCCGTTGGCCATTTTGGTGGGAGTCGTGTTGATGGTGGCGGGGCAGGACGGAGAAAAGGAGGAGGATGCGGGAGGCACTTGTGGCGGCGGCACCGACGGCCTGCCCGTCGTCGCTCCACCCGACATTCGCCCCGACCTGTGACCTTTCAATGTGTCTCCGTTTACTTCCACCGGTGCTCCTCCTGCCTGCTCCTCCCCGTCGCCGCTGTACGAGTGTTGCAGGCTGCGCAGGGTGGGAGGGGGAGGAGGAGCACACTTGGGTTTGACGAGTCGCGGCCTGTCCCGGTCTGCTTGGTGCTCAGACAGCAGTTTGAAGCGGTTCCCCTGAGAGTCCAGTCCGACCAGGTGCACGTCAGCTGGGCTGTGCTTCAGCGTGGGGGAGATCAGGACCGGAACTTTGTGGTTGTGAGTTGGCGCACCTGCTGCGGCCGACGAAGCCGTCGAACTAGAAGTCTTAGAGGGAGATGACCAACTCTGCTGCCTGTCCAGTCCTCCCCCGCCCTCCTCTCTGCCCTCTTTGACCCGAGACAGACTGTCCGATTCCCCCACCTCCCCCCCAACCCCCGGCGCCCTCACCCCTACGGCGGCGCCTCGGGGTAATAGCTTGGCTTTGGGCCTTTCCCTGATCTGTGCAGTCCCCTCGTCCATCCTCCGCAGCAGAGTTTCCGAGGGCTGTGCGGCCCCGTTCTCTGGCTGGGAGGTAGTGGAGGCAGTCCTCTCTAGAGGGGGTTTAGCACTGCGGTTCCTGGGTAAAGTCAGAGCCATGCGCTCCAGGTCTGGCAGCCCAGATGACATTGAGGAGGTAGAATTGGACCTGGGAAAGGGTTTAGGCCCTCCTGCTATACTCCCACCCTCTTCTGAAGAGGTGGTCTTTCCTGTCCGTAGCCCCAGGGTCCTTTTGATGAGTCGAGGGGTAAAAAACCCAGCCAGCCCACTCCAACTGCTGCCGCTGGTCACCTGTGAAGCAAGCCCCCCACCAGAGGGTTTCTGTCCAAAAGCAGCCCCGCAGCAGCGTGACTGAGGCTGGGCGGGTTCTCCGTGGGAGTGAGAGGGAGAGAAGCCACTAAGACTGTCCGAATGGGGTTGGGGAGGAGCGCTGAAGTCGGCGGTGGGCTCGTATTTCTTGTGAGGCTGCGTTTCCATCTCCCGGAAAGAGCTGCTCCTCTTGGGCGGCGTCGGGAGGTTCTGTTGGAGCTGAGACGACGGCGAGGAGGAAGAGGAGGAGGAGGATTTCTTCTTTATGAAGGAGCTAAAGAAGCCAGTCTTGCGGTCTCGCGTAAACGTGCCCATGTCCTGCGTGTCCTCTAAAAGGCTGCCGGGAGATTTATCTCTCGGCTGCTGTTTTCTGGGCAGAGCCGGGGAGCTGCCCGATCGGCCGTCCCCTCCTAACAAGGTGGAGGCCCAGCCTGGAAAGAAGGACAGAGGGCTGGATTAAAACAATGCAACAAAGCTGGGCTGAACTCAGCATAAACCCACATCTTTGTGAAAGGGTTACTTAATACCTCGCGATACACAAGGAAATAAACAACACTGCACTGAATCCCTTTAGTCTCTCAATATGCTTGCCGATAGATTAATGTCACTCAATGCATCAGGCAGCGGTGTGCTGTTGTGATAAAAAAAAAATGGACTATCCTCTCCCTCCCGCTCTCTCTCTAAAAGCTTTTCTTTCCTCCTCTGGGACTCATGAGTCAGGAAAAAGCATTTCAGGAAATGCTTGAGGGATGGAAAGTTCTCAGGCCATGCCAGTCATGCACATGCAAACACTAATTCAATGATTTAACAAGCTGCTCTTGTAAAAGATGGGTTGACGAACACACTTCGAGAACTTGATAACACATACAGAAACTGCCCAACCCGTTACGAGGGCTGCTGTGTAACTTTGGTCAAAGAGGAGAAACACACGTTCACACTTCTGCTGGCCTTTAAATCACGACAGCACGGGGCTCAATCTTCACTGACCAGACTGTGAATTAGGACGCGTGGAGGAGAAAACCTAAATCTAACTCATTCTAACTACAACAGTCACAAACAGTTCACTCAGCATTTCTTACTTGGCATGGTTCTCTCTTCATTGATAGCATTTGCATGGAAATATAAAATGCATACAAACAAGGATTATTAGTACAACACATTAGACATGAACACGAGGTCAAAACTGTGTCTTTGTGGTTTCATTAATATCAAACATACACGTGGTGATGTTTTATGTTTTATGAGTCATGCTTTGCGCTAAATGACACTGTAAAATGCTCTGCATTATCACAGTAACGATTTATGACTTAATGAAAGCTACTGTTCACTTTATTGGTGAATACTTGTTCACTCATGTATTCATGGACCAAAACATACAAGCTGAACAAAACGGTAGCAGCAGATGAGAAAAGGCAAACCAAGACAAACACAGGGACAGACGGTCTTCTTCACACATCGAGTAAAAAAACACAAATGAAACATTTTATTTTCAATATAAAACAAATAAATTAATAAATAAATAAAAATAGACAAGACAAACAACAGACAATATGGAAATTTAATCTTAGGGTTAGCAAATATGATTAATACATACATGACGTGTCTAACTATTGATTGGGATGTGGGCATAACAGTAATGCAACAAATAGGACAAGACAGATAATGAGCAAGACCTTCATTCCATCAAAAATAACAAAAACAGATTCCATAGATCGCTCAATATATGCGTTTGTGTGGTTGACTTGAAGTGACCCCATGAATCACATGATAGAGGAGCTGTGCAAATTTATATTTTATCATTTCTATTATTGCATCTTTAACATCTTTTAATTGGTGTCGGATGACACGGACATGAGCACTTTAGTTTCACGGCTGAATAAACAGAACCTTGAACATTAGAAATCAAATACTTCTGGGTGCTGAAACAGTTGTAACTCTAGGCCAGTGTATGTCTACGTCAGGCTGTGTTTGCAGATCTGCCTTGAGACAGCGCTGGACGATCGACCGGATGTGAGACAGATGCCGGGCACCAGTGGTCAGTCGGGGAGGAAAATGACGGCCCTTCTTTTCAGGCGGCGGGCTCGGCGGCGCTGCAGTGTACTCTGTGAATCGGCGTTCTCTGGCATACCTGCAGAATCATAGTGTGGTGCATCTGACTGGTTGGAAGAAAGGTAGGCATGTCTGGCTGTACCTGAGTGACCGTGCGTGCCGGGGTCGGATCGTCCGTCCAGTCCACCCTCAATGTTTTCCTTGTTTTCTGTGTGCTTGTGGAGTGTGCGAGATTTGGAAGGCAACAGGGGCATGTCGTGACTGAACGGGTGCAGTGGTCCGCAGTGACCAGCGGAGGCCGTCTTACAGAGCTCCTCTGCTACCTCTGCAATGTCCAAAGAAAAAGATTCAAACTATTAGAAGGCATTTATTTACATGACGATGTTTTCAGTTATAAACGCTTTCTAATTTTTACCCTATTTTATACATTATGCTGCTCCAATGACACCGTTTAATTAAGTTTCATCTTATATAAGATTTTCTAGCTGTCTCTCAAGGCAGAGAAGTCGAACAGGCAGCTCTGCTGAGCCAAGTAAACGTCAGCTTTCTGAATGAGAAGGAGAGTTTGCCTGTTCAGCTCAATCAGAGCCGGGGTTTTAGAAGCTTTATGAATGCAGGTTTTCGAGCTACACAAAAGACTGAGGATAAGCTACATGTTACTCTACCTTCAGAGATGCTGGAGTCATGGAACATTGTTTCAAAGGCTTGGTGGATCTCTGCAAACGAAGGCCGATCTAATGGGCTCCACTGCCAGCCTGGTAGAGAGAGACAGACACAAAGGCATGTTATTAAAAGACAACATATAAGACTTAAAACAATCTGGGCTCTCACAGATCCTGTAGTTCCAGACTATTGTCTGTTTTCTTTTGTCTTATAAAAGGATTTTGAGTTTTAAGACAGTCTGGAAGGGGATGCAGCAAACATCTCGGAAAGATTAAAGCCCAAACAAACTTTTTCACAGCTGTCGACCTCTATCCATGTCTTCCCACTTTAGTGCCACCACGTGGTGAATAATTAAAAAGGCAGGTATGACAGCTCCTACTCACATGCTCTCATGAGTTCATAGACTTTGGGCGGGCATCCCTCGGGCTGCTCCATGCGGTAACCTTTCTCCAGGAGGTCGTAGACCTGAGACAGATCGATTCCAGGGTACGGAGACATGCCGTAGGTGGCAATTTCCCACAGCAGCACCCCGAATGCTGTAAGGAAGCGGATCACACATTAGCACATGGAAAAATGAGCTACAAGAGAGGAACACTTAATATGTATGTATGCTCATGTATTGCTCACCCCAGACATCGGACTTGATTGAGAAGGTGTTGTATGCGAGGCTCTCCGGCGCGGTCCATTTGATGGGGAACTTGGCCCCAGCGTGGGCGGTGTAAGTGTCGCCAGTCATCAACCTGCTCAGGCCAAAGTCTGCAACCTTCACAACGTGATTCTCCCCGACCAGGCAGTTCCTCGCTGCGAGATCCCTGAGGGAGGGATAGTGAGGCAAGGAGAAGAGAGGGAGAGAAAGAGAGAGAAATTAGATTACTCTGACAAATGAGGCGAGGCATGAATATATATATATATATATATATACACACACACACACACACACACACACACACACACACACGCGTCTATAGTATCCCCTCACCGGTGTATAAAGTTCTTCTTCTCCAGGTATTCCATGGCAGAGGAGATCTGTGTGGCCATGTAGAGCAGCACCACAGCGTTCACCTCCTCCTTGTCACAATCTCTCAAGTAGTCCAGTAGGTTGCCGTGTGGCATGTACTCTGTTACGATGTAGAACGGAGGCTCCAACGTACACACACCTGAGGGAGAGGCAGCAGTTACGATACAGATGCCAACAACCACTCAAGAGTGAACGTGTCTGCCACAGCCAGCTCATAAGTAATCCAGAATGTATTGAGATAAATACAGTATGAAAAGTGGTTTTGGTTTTGTAGAGGCACAGTAACATAGAATCAGTGCTCATAATTACTGACCTAGTAGCTGAACGAGGTTTGGGTGTTTAACCTCCTTCATAACTGCTGCTTCTTTCAGAAATTCTTCAACTTCCATGGTATCCTCCTGTCATGGAAAAAAAAAAAAGAAGCAAAAAGAAAAGAGGAATCAGTGGGTTGGAAAGACACGGCATCTGGGAACAAGTAACACGCAGCATGTGTACGACCAAAGTCTGCCTGCAGGTGGCGATCTATAACCACTTTCACAAACCAGCTTCCCACAATGAAGCTCAGTGACATTCAAATGATGATAGGGGAGGGGCTTCTTACCTTGAGTGTCTTGACAGCCACCGTGAGGTTGTACTTCTTCCACACTCCCACGTACACCTCTCCATACTGGCCTCCTCCCAGCTTGTGCTTCATGGTGATATCCGTGCGCTCCATCTCCCACTTGTCGTGGATGGGCGACACGCCGTACACTGTGGGCTTGTTACATTTGGGAGCTGGGTAGTGCAGGGTGGTGACCAGGCCATCGGCTACAGTGGAGTGATGGTGGACCAGCTCGGCCAGGGTGGCAAAACGACTCTCAGACGTCACATACACCTGAGAGAGGGGGGGGGAAGGAGGAGGAGAGGACAAAGGGAAAGGATGAGAGAAGAGGGACAGAGTTAATAAATGCTGTCAAAGTCCGAACGCTATCTACATCTGAAGAGTATCATAAATATAACTCTACCTTTCCATCAGAGGATGTGTTGATCCGGTAGTGGTAGACTCTCCCCTCATAGCGGAGCGAAATCGACAGCTGTCCGGGGCTGCTCTCGCTTTCCCGGACCAGGAAACTGCCGTTGATGAGGGACGAGAGCAGGTACTCGGCGGCGCTGCGCGACACGGGCCCGTGGTACCAGCTGTGCTTCTCCAGACTGTTGACCGGCGTGATGTAGTTGGAGGGCACCCAGCCCTGGCCGTTCTTAGAGCGCACTTCACTCCACTCTCCATTCTGGTTGTAGCCCAGCACGCGCAGCTTCTCACCTGGACACGGGAGGGGCAACTTGTAAGACTTGATCTCATGGGGACAGTATCAGTGGCAGCGTGGACTCGTGGTTAACACGTTATATAGAAATCTCTAATCATGAGTTTAAAGAAAAGGTTTCTTATGTTTTATAATTAAATATCTGAAGCTGATGACAGGATTTCACTCATGGTTCTCTCAAATTCTTTAGAGAGAGACAACAAAGAAGTGAATTTCTTATCAGGCCCCAGGGTTGGTAAATAACAGGTCGCACACAGGAGAGAGGAGTCATGTATTCGACATTCCTCTCATTATAACTACATCAAAAGCTATGGAACAATGATAGGGTTGGGTGAACTGCATATCTGTCATCGAGGGCTAGGCAACACCAGGCATGTAGTGACTTGGTCTGTTGTCTTTATCTCCGACATCAGTGCTGAAGACGTGGGTGAGCAGAGCGGCTGATGTGCTGGAGACAGGAGGGGGGGGGGGGGGGGGGGGCCTTCAGTGTAACAAGCAAGGAAGTCCAGGTCGGGTAACAAATGAATGCATTAAAAAGGCTCATCAGACGACAAAATGATGAAACTAGAATGAAACTCACAACTCTGGAAAGTTATCACGGCGGCTACTATTTGATCCGTCATCAGGCAAACATCCAAATGAAAAATTGATCCGGCATTTCACACAGGGCTGGAGTGGATCTGAATGCAGCAAGCATGACTCAGTCGCATGCCTTTACACAACAGTAAGTCGAGTCAGTCAGTCAACCATGACCCCACTAACGTGTAACCACTGACTAGAGCAGCAAGTGAAACACTATGCTAGCTACCCACAGGACTACTTTAAACAGAGATGGTTATCCACATCCAGCCCACCAATCCATCAGTCTCCTCTGCGTCTGTAAGTTCTGTGGGAGTGGAAACACTGACTGCCTCCTTGCCTCACACACTGGGAGCCATGTCTGCCTGAAGCTGGGCCCCAGTCTGGCCTAGCCTGGTTCAAAGTGGCACAGAAAAGAGACAGAGATTCGCCCCAGACGAGGGCTTGTTAAGTCTCTTCTCTGATCAGCCCCTGCCTGCTGTGCTCACCCACCGGTCATTATTACAGTTGAACATATTCCATGTTAACATTAACATATGGAAACACACACACTATTAGAGGCATGCTGGGGTGTTTCCGTGGGACGGGGCAAAGAGCCGGACCGATAGGAATAGTGCAGCGGAGCCCGGGAGTGCACATGTGCTCGCCTGTGGGCAGGAATCTCAGATTCACTCCATGAGTCAGGGTCTAAACATCATTTCCATCCCAGGCAGCTGCCGTGGAAGTCTGAAAAATGACGGATAATCAACACTCCGCCACGTTTAAATGCTTTAGATCGGTTGGGGACATGAGCCTTGCTGTCCCGAGCCGGGCTGTCTCTAACATGATGAGGATATTTTCAGCTCATTACTCTGGGGAGAGACGGTCGACCGGTTAACTGCTGGCTTGAAGTAAAGATTTCCATAACAATTTCTCGTTACATGCTCTAATATCAGAGCATGTAACGAGAACATTTTATGTATTTTTTCAACCTCTGGATTAGTGGATGATAAAGTAAACATTTGGCTCACAGGTGGGGTAAAAGAAGTGAAGTGTGAAAGAGGGCTGTGAGGGATTTGGGCGGTTGACAAAGAAAGCTTTAGGTCGGGGGTCAGATACGGGCTGATGTCACGACAGGGTGCAGTTATAGTGACGGTTGGGTGAGCTCTACTGACGACACACAACATTCCTCTGCCGAAACTACACTTTTACTCATCAAACATCCTTTCAGCTAGGAGTTGCTGAGCTGCCAATCACAGGCATTGCCTCCAGGGTTTAACCAATGACTCTTTCCTACATGCCAGCGTTGCTTAGGAAGGCACGTCACGTAGCCTCAACCTTCAGTGATGATGCATGGAAAAGTATGCACAGGACGACAAGTTTTTCAAGTTTGCGCACGTAACATCACGAAACCTCTTTTTTTTTTTTTGGTCGTTAGGCAGTTAGTAGGCAAATAACATCAACATAAACAGTTGTTTCAATCCATTTACAGTGAATCAGAGATGAGAAATGAGAGTACGACGCTCTTGTTTACCTTTGGTGATGCTGAGCGTGTTGTCTCCGCTGGCGACAAAGTCATAAAGTGCAACGAAGAGGTTGGGGTCGCTCTCGGCCGCCCCCAGCAGGTTCTCCTTGGAGCTCCAGCGCACCGCCTCCGTCAGCGCTGCGGAGTCCAGGCCGAACGGCCGGTGGAGAGCTTCTGGAGGAAAGAGAAGGAGCAACGGTCAGACTGGGAATACAACATCATTTACACAGGTGAACGACAATGGAGGAAAAAAAATGTTCCCACAATCATACAGAAACCCATAACAATACGTTGTTTTGTGTCTAATAATCACAAGCCGTCCTTTTCCAACACTATCTTGAGGCAAAATGTACATGCTTAACAGGGCAGCTGAGGCAAGATGTCCTCTAACCACATGATACAGATTCAAGTGTCCATGTCACTGATTGTCTACCTGTCTGTCCAGTCTGTTGCCCCTGCCTGAACCCTGTGTGGCGATGGCGGCCGCTCAGAGCCGTCCACTCGTCCTCAAAACTGCTGCTTGCCTGCAGGCACCTCAAAAGCATCACTTTAATCAATCCACTCTCTGAAGAGCCCGGTTATCGACGGCTACACACAGAAGCCCGTTGTGTCCAGCTCGAGACAGGTGAGATCTGAGGTGGGAGTGTTTTTTGAATTGTTGTATTTACAGAGAGCAAGGAGGGAGGAGCTACGACATAGTGGTCGGAAAGAATCTCCCTCTGCACAAAATGCAGTGATTACCATAGCTACATAACACACCCACACACACAGACACACCGTGAAGAACAAGGACATGCGTGGCTAACACGTACTAAACGCAACAGCTGCTGCCAAAGTCACTGCATGTCTGGACAGCTGCTGAGCAAGTGGGAGATAAGGGTGGCGGATCACAGGGACGGAGAACGGAGAACTATTTCTTCAATACAAGCAACTTGAAAATGGAAAAAGCTATTACTATGACACGTTTTTTTTCTTGCCTTAAAAGAAGGTGAAAGCAATGGCGTTAACATAGTGATTCAACTTTATTTATTTTGATTAATTTAGCCAGAGCCTTGCAATAAATCCTACATTCATAAACGTTTAAATGTTTCATTCTGTAGTTTGTGGTATAACTGTATAGGATTGCATTATAAAGGAGGCGCGTTTACATTCTGAGCAAAATATAAAAAAACAAGTGGGCAACACACACTGCCACAAATGCCAAGACCATAAACAGAGTTGATCTGGCTGCATTCTTTTTAAAATATATGACTTATTGTACACATAAAGCCCGAAATAAAAGGTGGTTCGGCAGTGAACTACATCAGCACAGACTGGCCATTATTTCTGTCTAATGGTGTAATCTTCTACACTTGATTTTTATTATAGTCAAAACGCAACTAAATGGTTAAAGTCTAAGATCCAGAAAATAATCACCAGGCTATGATTTGAGGAACAGAAAGAGACAACATAAACCACTCATGAGGACAGCTACAAGTTCATCTTCCTGTTTTCAACATCTGCTGTCGCTAAAAGCTGCTACAGGCAAAAGTTTAACAAGGAAACTATATGATTCATAACAATTCCTTACTTACAATTAACTTTCTAATGGAACTGTAATGCAGCCTTTAAGAACAGAAAAAAAGACGACATTTAAAGTTACTGTGAGGAACTTTTAGTTCAACAGACCATCAGCGAGACGATTGGCTATTTCTACATAGTTATTCATAATGCTCGTCATTGGTGCACAGGTTCAAATTGAAATAGTGTAAATAGTAAAGAAACATAGAATTGAAGATGTCATCGGTATCCCGATTCAGCTATTGAGTCTGTATTGGCCTGATGTCGGTATCGTTGCATCCCTGGTAGATGTATGTTGTTGGTCTAGTAACAGAACAGCCCACCAAACTAACAAATGCAATGCAACCAAGCTAAAAGGAAGCTGGTGTAAAATCACAATCGTGATGAACAAGAGCACAAAAATAGCTGCCTGTGAAAAATGTCAGCTAACGTGTGAACAATCAGAGTGAAATCTGAGTGTTATTGCTCTAATCTTGCAAAGTTGGCAGAACATCGTCAAGAAATTAAGCATTTTCCATTGTTGGTCTACACCATGTGGCAGGCACATGCCATGCATGCGGAGAGAGTTCTGTTCAATGTCTTTCTCCTACGCCGTTTACAGTTTAGCTCAATATTATCTAGTTTTACCACATCTACGCACAACGCTCGCCCACCTTTGTTCTGGACCAGCATGCACTGCAGCGCGGCACTGGCCGTGACCTGGCTCAGCCACAGCTCCCAGTACATCGTCGGTCCTAGTATCCCGAAGAGACACTACGGCTTTCTCGCTCCGCTGACTCCCAACAGTTGTTTCAAAGCTCCGCCGTGTCTATGTAGACTGGAAAGCACAAGTGTACATTCTCCTGGAGCACGAGCTACTTCCTCCACATGCCGGAGTACAAATGCTGTACGCGGAGCAACCGGAGAGAGACGGGAGACCCCCCAGACAAAGTATTTACCCACGCTGTCCTTGAGTCAAACCACCTAAACTTCTGTTACAGCAGTGACTAGCAGCCTCCTGCTGGGAACTCCCTACTAGCTTTGATGTGGCCGGGGGGAGCCAGGATTTCCAAGGTCCATCTGGGGAACACAGACAACCATGACTGATGTTCTCTGCGGTTCAAGAGATGGCGAAACGTGGCAGAGAGAGGGAACAAGAAAAGTGTGTGGTAAAAGGGAGGAGGGAGGCACGTATATACAGAGGGCTGGATGTATAGTATGGAGGAAAGTTGAGTTGAATGTGACATGCGTGTGTGCGTGTGTGCGTGTGTGCGCGTGTGTGTGTGTGTGTGTGTGTGTGTATGAGCATTGTGGGAGTGTGTGAGGCCTGGACCAGTGCTGTGGCCAACAGCAGATGGCTGGTCCTATTCCCCTGGGGACACACTTTTCTTCTGTGTGTGTGTGTGTGTGTGTGTGTGTGTGTGTGTGTGTGTGTGTGTGTGTGTGTGTGTGTGTGTGTGTGTGTGTGTGTGTGTGTGTGTGTGTGTGTGTGTGTGTGTGTGTGTGCATGACTACAACTGCTGTAGTCAGGCCGAGCCAACTGTCAGTGCTGCTCCTCTTACATAGCTACATATCACATCGACTATTCTCGGGAATGTTTTTAATGAAATAGTAATATCACGCTATACACGTTTGTCAAAGGTCTTGATTTGAGGAATCTCTATTCCCAGAGACACACCAAGACTCAAAGAGACACTCAATCACCGACTAGTCAAGCACTCCGAGGTGCAAATCGAATAACCCAATTACATCAAATTGTTTTCCTAGCATTATCCAGTTTCATTAAGTTGATCATGTTCCTTAAAAATCGCTTTTAAATCCTTCCTACGCCAGACAAAAAGCATGATGCTGCTCCACTTGGCCGAGCTCAGAACCTCGTGTGCTGGATCGTTTGATTGAGGGAGCAGTTGGTCTGCGTGGGGTATGTCGTGTGCCCGTCCGGGTGCCTCAGCGTGTGTGTGTGTGCGCTGTGAAGTGTAGCACATGTGCGCTCTGAAGAAACGGCGGCTTTGTGTTGAGCGAAGCAGAAAGGGTATTTGCAAGTCTGAGGGGCACGACAAGCTTGCACCCCCTAAGACAGCTGGGACAGAGGTGACCCTGGTCCTAAAGCACACGCGCACGCACGCACGCACACACGCACACGCACACACACACGCACACACTATCTCCTTGCTGCTTCCCCTGCAGCTGTTTGTATGAGAGCTCGTGCCTCCATGTGTCTTTAAAGCATTCCCTTCACCAACCAACCGCCTTGTGCCAAAGTATTAAACAACACAATAACATCACTTACACACCCTGATCAAAAACAATAGGAGGTCGTGGCCAAAGCCCACGACCAGCGAGGTAAAAGGTGTATTTTTAGACGCTGGAGAACAAAACATAGCAGCATGACATCCAGAAATAACTCTGCAGAGCACATAGTGAGGGTGGTGCGGAGATAGATGGCTCGCTGCCCACAGGAAGACCTCACAAAAACCCTCAGACAATGCCGCGGATGAGACCCACGCACACAAGACATTACATCAGCCTGGGAGGACAGGCCCGATCAGATCCAGTGGCAGACTCCGAGACAGAAAAGGTGAGGAATAAGGGAGAGTCAAAGATATCTACAAAACAATGGCGGGCTGGAGAACAGAATATTTGGGGGTTTTGGACTATTGGTTGACATGTCGAGACATTTAAAGACGTCAACTAGTGCTCAAGGCTATTGTGATGGGCTTTTCTCTTCATTTTCAGATGTTTTGTAGAACAAAACAACACTAACCGATTGATCAAGAAAATAATCGCCAATGAAATATTACAAGTAATCATTAGTCGCAGCCGTATATGGTATTTAACCAGGAAATAAATATGTCACTAACAGGATTTATGAGCAATCCATCAACAGTTTGAGGAGCGGAGAGTCAGTCGACTGGACAAAGGACAATAGCTTAAATGCCACATCGCAAGAGTGTGTGTGGAGTCCCTTGTTTATGAGGACTTGAAGTTTATTGTGTAAAAAGACCACACTTCAGTCTGAAACATCCGATCGGCTCATCAGCGGGGGAACTACGGTATACACTATGTACTTGTATGCACTTGCCTTGTGCCTTCAGTTCACACATGTCCAGATTCAGATGTCTTCTCCTCAATCAGACCACCCCGCACCCCCCTCGCCTTTTACACATCCTGGTGTTGCAAACCTCTCTGAGTAATTATACAAGTACGCACAGGCCGGCCGCTACCGGGAAACGCCTGTCAATGCTCTCCGTTCAGCTCTGCTCTACACGGCCACCAGGTCGGCTGACTGCATGGGAATACATCAATTAGGGAGCGGAGGAGCACCAGTCTGGACCTGGAGAATGGAGACTGATGGAGGCCTAACCCACAGCTCGCCCTGCCCCTCTCAGGGCTTGTTATGGGTTAATAATGGGCTCTAAGTGCTTCCCTTTAGGTGTGCTAAGCTAAGTGCTCCTTTATGTGACAGCAGAGAGACTGGAGGGCATAGGATGACTTCAAAGACTCCTTGCCAAAACTAGACTGGTCTGCTTCACATACAGGGGAAATATACAGTTTGACACGCTAAAGCAAATTCTATATACCAATAGACTAATTATATTTAGAGTCCTTGCAATGTACAATTAAAAAACAACAAATAATACATGCTTTTGGATTGTTATTATTTATATTTTAGCCTCGTGCTTTTCTGTCCAGCAGACGCCATAAATACACACAAAAGCGCAGACACGGCCGTAGATTTCCTCACTGCAGATCTGCCTGGTCTTGTCCAATGCATTGTGCAATAGTATGTGTGGACCGTATAAAATGTCTGGCTGAGGTGTGCGTGTGTGTGTTTATGCTCTCAAACGTCCCGGTAAAGAGGTGCGTTCACCGCAGCAGATCTCTCTCTAAAGCCTTAGAAATCACACTCTGTGTGCTTTCCTTCCATCTTTGCTGTGAGGGTTTACAGAAGCACCCAAGGACTAATCTCGATGTCTGAACAGCTAATCTGTTTAACCATGCTGGGGTGTAGGTTTAAGCTGCTTAACAATGACTCAGTTAAAAAGAACTGGCCAGAGTCAAAGGGGAAGTTATACTCTTAGATAGGTGAGGTACCGATGCCTGCCAAAAACAGCCCAGTGGAGCCTCCACATTCAATAATGCGTAATGATAACAAATAACATGACAGTGCATTCATTATGAAGAACCTACGTGCATTAGTCGGGATACTTGAGGACAGCAGCGCCACGGGGCACACTGAGGAATCCTGACTGACTTGTCAGTAGGAGTGTGAGATAATATACTTTTCAGTACCCTCGTGTTTGTGGGATACCTGTTATCAATTAGCAAAAACACCCTCCATTTTTAATGAGTCTTGGCAAATATTGGTTCAGACTGTATAAAAAAAAGTGGTGCTGTGATGTTGGATGGTCCAGAGACTGATAAATGGCCAATGCAGAGCCCACTGTTCTTTTTTTAACTCTGATTTCAGTCTGTTCTTTTTGACAGTTTTCCTAAAATGTGCTGTACATCGCCTTGCTTACAGTATTGTAACATATTGAACTGTAACACAGCCTTATGTGGTCAGTAGTCTGTGTTGGATAATCCTCAGTAAGGGCTGCACCGCATTATAACTTTACTTACAAACGAGGATGGAGAGAAAAAGTATGTACGTGTGTGTGTGTGTGTATTTGCATGTGTGGGTGTTTACAGTGTGTGCAAGTGTGCATTTCTAGCCAAGTCTCCAGCCTGCAACCCAGAAGATAAGCAGCAGTGATAATGGCAGCAAAAGAGACGAGGACTGATCCTGGAAGTGAATCAATGCTTAACAGACTTGGCACCGGGACCCCCTTTCCTACCCCACATCTCATTTTTTTTTTTTCCCCCCGCAGCTTATAACTGCGATTTATCCAGGAGCCACTACAACAATTTGGCTAGAGCTCCTGATAAGTTTAAAACATTTGGTGTTTTTAAGATGACAGACGCGAGGGGTGGTTTCACCATCTGCAAAAGCCAAATCACTCACTGTTCTGATTAACCCTCACTCTTTAAATGAGATGAGCTGCAGAGAGCCGAGGCCAAGGAACACAAACTGGGACTGTGGTTGTGGGGACTGCAGGAGGTTGACTGGTAGCAGATGCAAAGGCTCAAGGCTACAACTGGGAGTTTGGGCACAGACGCATGCAGTCACAAAAACAACTCAGCTCTGTTAAACTTTTTAGAATCTTCAGTAAATATCTCTTCAATTTCTTAAAAGAGAATCATATAAATCTCTGAATTGTGAGGTAACATTATGGCACATTCTGTTGCGAAGCATTAAAAATGAAAAGGGCATTTTACTGTTTTTAATACGATAACTCTTCTTAGACAGATTTGGGACTAGAGATGTAGACGGGCAGCGCTGGTCAACTGAAGGGCTAACGGCAGAGGCTCAGACCGGGGGTGGGGGTGGGGGTGGGGGGGTCCAGAGAGGCTTGGGATGAGGACGGAGGCACTGAGAAACATTAATTATTTAACAAACAGCCATTACAGAGCGCACGACGGTACGCAGTCTTCCGACATAAACCATGTCCGATTGTGTTAAAATGATCTGCACAGAAACACTATTCTTCAAACACATATTCCCATTTCTGAGACAACCAGTCACTCGGATCACTTTTGCCCTAATTTCTAGGCAGTGTTACCTAGAGAAGGTGTGGCCATGGCTCCTCCTAGTGGTTGTTAGCAGTCACTAGGACTGACTAACTAGTTTGCTTTCTAAGCAACAAATCATTTTACTCCAGGATATTATCTTTTAAAGTCTATTAAAATCTCACCTACAGCTGCTGAAGCGTTTGAAACTCGACTGTCCCATGATATCACAGTGGCTGCTGTGTGACGTTTCCCGGCTGTTGGGGGGGGTTCTAGCACACGGAGTACACAGAAAAGTGGATTTGTCTCTAATCTAATTTCACCCGTGATGCAAATCAGCTTATGTCCTTGGATCCTGGATCCAGGCTTTTCTCTCCTCCTCCGGGCAGCTTCAACAGCGCTGCTCTTTAGGTACAGCCGGCTCTGCACTCCCTATCAGCACAACTGCCAAAAAAATATAAAATACTCCAGTCCGCTCATCTGCCCCAATTTCTATGATCTGTTCAGAGTAAAAATAGATCAGCCTATCGCTTTGTGGATTTATAGAAAGAAACGTCAGAAGTGCCGGTTCTTCACACAGTCAATACATCCATCACTCCAACCCATTCAGAGTTCTTACAAGCAACATGTAGGCTTCATTAAAGAAAGACAAAATAGAAGACACGTGAAAGTGAAATACGATAAGGAAATTGATTGTAGTGCTGCCTTAATGAGGCTAATCTTTCCGCAGACTTGCCCAACTGTGTCAGTTCAAAGGACTCTCCTCACTGCAGTGTGTGCATCAGATAAACCCACTGCAGAGATGGCGATCTCTGAACTCATGACAACGCCAAAGGGGTGGAACCATCAATATGTTGCATCCTCCGATTCACCAATACTGCACTTTGACCGATGCTCACAGCGGTGGCTCCCTTTAAGTCGGCACAGAGTCAGTCTTCTCCTCGTTTCCCTCAGTATTTTCTAGCTGGATTGTCTGTCTAGTGGGGTAAACGTTGTCTTGGATGCTCAATTAGAACTGCTGCACACCTGAGCAGACGACAGGAGCTGACTCGCCTCGTCTATAGCGGAGAAAGAGAAAGACAGCCCAAAGCTGGGAACTACAGACGTTGAGAAATGTCACTACCGCTGAGGAGAGAGCCGTGAAGGGAAAGTGGCCACTTGGCCGGCCATATTAACAGCCAATTTACACCAACGGCCTTCAACCTCGTGTTTATCTGCCCCTAAAATGACTCAGTGGTTTAGAGCACAGCGATAGAAACTCTATAGGAAGCATGTGCACGTGACACCCACTGGAAAGACAGGCAGCAACACACAGGCATGAGTTCAACAGACAAAAATGCATTCCTCATAGACTGGCACCTTTCAATTACATCCCAAGAAGGCATCATTTAGCTTCTGAAGTATGCTCCTCCGTTATAAAGTGTTTAAAGCTGGATTAATAAAACCACTTCAAACATCACTCGTATCTATCAAGGGAAAGACTCTTGAAGCCATTCCTCGTATGGAAACACTACTAGATATTAAAATTACACTAACACTGAATTAGATCTGTTGTGAAACCAACACTTCGTCCGACTGGTTGACTCACAAATGTACGGTCTGTTTTTGTACTTCCTTTTGCTGCTGTGGCACTTCAACTTCCCTGCATGGGATCAATAAAGCTCAACTCATCTCAACTTCCTCTTGAGAAGACCTGGTCACATGGTGCCATTGTCAAAGCGACAGAAATCAAATCTGGCCATCTCATCAATTCCATCACAGCTATTGCTCAACAGATCTGTCAATAGACAAAAGAAATGGTTGATTCTGTTCAGAGACTTATCCCAGAAATTACTGTGAATGAAAATAAAGTCAAAGAGCTGCTTGCTTGCGTGTGTATTTTGTCACACAATACTACACATTATATAAAAATAACACTTGTTTTGTGGCCTCTAGTGATACGCAACTGAAACATCAATTTGGGTTTTAGCCCTAATCAACACCGACATTCTATCAACCAAAATAGCCTCCTTTACAGAACAAGTCCAAATTTCACCCACCAAGATGTGCATCATTATCACATAAATAGACGAGCAGAAGAAAAAAAAAGGCACTTTGATAGTCGGTGGAAGACAGAGCTCACAGTCCCAAGCTTCCTTGCTAAAGAGTCTTTGTTCTATTATTGTGTGCTTTGAAGAGCAGCAGTCTCTCTGCAGAGTGGCTGTGCAACTGCATCCTGGCTGCTATAAAAAGGCCGCTCCTGCCCCGACATCGGAGAGAACAGACCAGTGCCGAGTCTGCTGCACTTAGTAGGTCTGTCTGTACATGTACTTCAAGCGGAGGAAGGTTACGTTTGAGATGTGCAACCAGGGGATTTGAATACGTGTTCCATTCCCAAAAGCTTGCACCTTCGATGTGTCCTTACTCGCTGCAATGGCGTGAGGACGTTGGGTCTGGGACATCAGCGGAAAGGAAAGTTATGCCAGTAGTTTTGCCTCTATGCAGCACACGGCACGTGTGAAGTGACCATCCAACGGAGGACACAGAGTGAGAAACAAAGCCAACTGCAGGTAGACGGACATGAAACATCCCAAAATGTTTACGCTTAAGAGTGTACAATCAAAAGGATGTCACAAACACACACACACAGAGAGAAGTCAAGCTTAACAGTGTGCAGGTGCTTTTTTTTTGATTGACATGTAAAACATTACCGTATGAAAAGCCCTAAAATGCATTACTATGATGATATCGTCACCGTTACTTATAAGCACAGATCGGCCACTAAGAGACCCTGCCTAAGGGGAGACGGCTGGGAGGACGGAGGCAGATCATCGAGTGGAGTCACTGCTGGGCTCTTTCTCTTGGTCTCAGATCTGCACTGTTCTCATGACTAACAGAGCAGATAACAACATCAACGCATAGCTACTGCTCTGAGGCAGGAACATGGGTGACTGGAGGTACTGCCACACCTTTTTCTCTTTTCTTGAGTGTCTCTTTACGAACGATTTACAGTACTCATGTAGCTCATAAATGTACTAATCGTGCTAGAGGATAGATGTTGAATATTAAAGTATAACCACACAAGAGTATAGCTTTAAAACGTTTATGATTGCATGAGCCACAACCATGCAATGACAGAAGGTGACTCTGAATAATTAACATGCACATTTCCCACTGGATCAAACTGTGCAGTCAGCTTGCTGAGTGCGTTGTAACAGTAGACGTTAACAGACAGAGGATGTAAGTGAGCATGTGAAAACCACTAGGTATTGTAACGCGAGCTTATGGTAGGCTGCTATTGTGAGTTAATGGGGTGGAATTGCTGCTCAACCTCCCGGAGGCAAGAATCAGTGTTTACCAAAGCAAGTATCAGACAGAGGGGCCTTAGAGAAAACATAACTAACCTCCAGTCACGACCCTTTAGGCTGAGCCAGAGAAGACTCTTCCTCTTTTCGAACACATTGTGTGCCCTTTGGGGAACATCAAGTCACATGCAGCACATAACGTAGCTACATAATGCTCCAACACGCTGCTATATCCGTGTCAAATCTCAGCAAGTTTGTTCTCCATCTTCTGAATAAACGGCCTCCTGTGCATATGCACAGACAGTTGACAAATTAACGTTTGCATAGTAAAATGGATGAGACAAGCTAAGGTTAGTTGGCATGGCTATTTCCGCTAACGCGTCGTTGTCAAACTAGCATAGACTCGGCTAGCAAGCGCTAATCAGCAGCAAACACATATCAAAGTAAACTCTTTCATCGTCACCCACACCTATTTTATAAACGTGGTTCTCTTGTTACCTGAATGCAGTGTGAAGACATTGATCCCCGGGTCGGGCACGTTGACTGCAGCCGTCCTGCCTGGCGGTGTACCGGTGCTACTGCCGGGTTCCCGGGGTCTCTTCCCGGCGCCGCTCCCCCGGTTCCCCTTCCCTTGGTGCGGTTGGGACGCGTGGGGCTGTGGTGGCTGGAGTCCGGTCGATGTGCTCTCACCGACGCGGCCTACCTGCTGCCCCATCCCGGTAGTTTGGTGTAAGGACGTTTGGGACGAAGCGAGCAAACCCCCTGCGCGCACCCCTGGCTCACATTCCCCCAAGCTGGAGCGGCCTGGCCCGAATAGTCTTCCTCAATCCCCTCCTCGCTCTTCTTCACCGAGCTCACGTATTAGCTCGCTTGGCTAGCCTGTTAAGCTAACGTTAGCAGCTATCGGTGAAACCCACCCACTCTACCTTTAAACAATAAAATCGCAACCCCGGCGTGTGACAGCGTTTGTCTATATCCCGGTGATCCAGATGGTATCGCGACAGGAAATAACGGTTAAGCTGACGAGCGAGATTCGGTCAAATCTGGAGCTTTTCAGAATGGTTTTGCCGTTGTTCGGCCGCTACGCGCCCCCTCTGACGCCGCCATCTTTACCGCAGAATAGAAGATGTGTTGCACAAGGCGGGGGGTTCGATCCCCTGTCACCGTGATCCTCCACCTCTCCAGCACCCACACCAACCGGGTCCCAACAGTCCTCCAGCGGGGGGCGAGGGGGTCCGACGTGATCCCGCCGTCCTTGAGAAAACCACTATTCAGCTATTGTTTTATCAAACCAGTGCTGAGTGTTAATATAAAACAATCAGTGCTTCAATACATTGTTTGAAATGATCTGCACTATAGAACTGTAACTGAGACAATATGGCCTGTATAGGTATGCAATTATTTTAATAAATATACTCTGCAGATGTCAGACAGACGTTAGTCAATCAGTAATATAACTGGAATCATACGTGTAAATCATACTAATAAATAATACAATTTGTACATTGTACACCTATTTTTATACAGTATAAACTTGTATACAGCCACAGAAGTACTAAACAGTACTTAACTCATATTATATCTGATTATGTGCAAATCAGCTCTACAATAAGACTTATTACTAATTAATTGGCAGATTGTCCATTATATACAACATTTATTGTATAAAACCCATTTATAAAAGATGAACTTGAATAAAAGAGGTAAAGGGAACATACTTAATTTGTATTCTTATAATTTGGTCTTTAAAGAATGTGTGGGACATTCGCCTACATCTGGAGGCAGAACACACTCATTCATAACATTGTCACATGACAATGATCTATTCAAGGCCAGAAGAAAAAGATCACAAGGAACACAAATATCACAGTAGACGCAGGCAAAAGCTCCACTCCCCAAAAATAAGTATCTAATTTCAATAAATGGATGCCTGCAGCTTGGCTCTTTTAACTACTATAAATAGTATCCTTATTACCAACATCTTAAAGGCATAAAGCAAAATAAAGGCTGCAGTCAAATGTGGAACACTCAAGGGTTACATAGTAGAAAGTACCACAGGGCATTCCAATATTTTTCATATTATCTGTACAACAAATAAGTTGCTGGTACTTGTGTTTGTTGATATACAATTTGTCAGGGACTCTGAGGAAGACTCTCTTGGTCCTCAACACAATTCACAGACACATTGAGCAGAGAAATAAAGCTGATTCTGTAAGAATCAAAAGTAAAATCCTTTAATACACTGCCACCTTGTGGTCATAAAGTTTTTGGGAATTGCTGACTTTTACCTCATATTGTGCATCTAAGTATTCACAAGTATAAATATAGTCTCCCTGCATTGAAATACATCAGGATTGGCAACAATAACTGTGTGATTTCCTCAAAATAATACCAATGTGTAAACAGTTTCAAAACCACAGTAAATAAAAGCCCACTGAGCATATACATTCCTTCTTCCATTAGTTTGAACTGGAGATTACTGTTCTGTAAAAATATTTATGATTCAAACAACAAAACACTGTTATTTCATGTACTCTGTATCGCAATCTATTGCCCCAACTGCTTATCAAGTATCATTACTATTTCAATCTTATAACATTCAAGCAGCCAGCTAAGTTATTCTGTAGCGATTTCACCTTCACATAGGTCATGACCAAACTAAAACATCATTTAGGTTCACACAGGAAACTCTCTATCCACGACGCTAGATGTATGTTCAAACTAGTTCAATTAAAAATACTCAAACCATCAAAAGATTACATTCAGCAGTCAGCATATACGTATATTACCTCCATACAGCATAATTGTCCTGTCTATTTTGTAAAAACATGTTTTCTGAAGTTGAGCATCAGGAGTTTTTATTTGTATAGTTTCAGATTCACTATGAAATAATTTCCCAACTATATCAATGTGTCCAAAGCCACCCTGATTTTCTGTGAACTGAACTGCAACCTTGAAGCCATAATACCGAGGCCACAGTTCCTCATATATTTACACAAAACATCAAACATTGACCATGTTTCAAAATAAATCTTTTCGGCAGTGAAGAAAAACCAACATTGAAAGGTTTTCCAAAACATTTTGAAATTGTATTTGCAGACTTTGTTAAATATTAACCATTACTGCATACGTGAATGAATGATGTATGTAAAGTGTATTTCTTTGTATTACGCTGCCGCGTCATATTGGCACAAGGTTTCACAGTTGATCGAGGCAAAGTAATGGGAGTACATCCGAACAATAAATAGTAAATTAAAATATAAGAGTTTACGTGGGATTTTATGTGAACATGTAATTTTGTAGGGTTTGTTTTTGAAAACATAAAACAAGCATGTACGGCATTACTGTGACTTTTCTGTTCGAGTACAGAACATTTTGGCACTGAAACAAAACAAACTAGAAAGATCAGAAATGATGACAGTAACACAAAGGCTGGTCAGATGTATTCTGATGAGTGATGATCCTCAGTAGTAGTCCAAACGTAGTTCACAGCCTATCAGAGTCCTCCATCACGCCTCTCTGACAGCTCCAGGAGCGAGGCTTCAGTAACTCAAGGAATGAAGGCTGAAATAAAAAAAAAAATAGAAAAAACGCATGAAGCTAAAACGGTGTTCATGCTCCAGGTTGGCAAAGCAAAAACTAACTTTCAGCTGAATTACTGAGGGGGTTACCTCCTTCAGAGGGCAGTAGCGCTGGGCATACCACTCCTGGGAGTACAGGCAGATAATGACTCCCTGGCCCAGGAAGAGGGACGTCCACATGATTATGTTCCAGATGGGACCTTTCCTTTGGTCATGCAGAATGAAGTTGAACATTACTGTGA
Organism: Pholis gunnellus; assembly: GCF_910591455.1. NCBI lineage: Eukaryota > Metazoa > Chordata > Actinopteri > Perciformes > Pholidae > Pholis > Pholis gunnellus. The sequence goes on from NC_136530.1 coordinate 8,623,497, forward strand.
GAGGGTGAGAAATGAAGATGCGGGTGAGAGCATAATGTAAAAAAAAGAGAGACATAATTCGACCACATTATTGTTTGCGTCACAACAGAATAATAATATGTATTCGATCTTGTCTCTTACTTCCAAAGCACATAAAGAGGCAGAAGAGGACGGGATAGAAGAAACCAAAGCAGACTGCAAGGATGTACTCGTGGACCACTGCAGACACTGTGAACACAAACAGCATGGCTACCGGTCTGAAACGCTTCTGAGAAATCTGGAATGACAACAAAGAAGAGAACGGGCAAGTCATTACAAAATAGTTAATAAATCCCTATAAACCTGACCTAATGCAGAATGCAGCTGGTGTTCTCTTAAAAAAAAAAAATATTGTATTAACAGCAAAACCACTCACCCACAGAAAGTCCCAGTACACATAGTAGTACAGCCAGTCATGGACCACTACATTCCAAGTCCGATAGTAATTAGCAAAAGAGGTTGAGTTCCACCAATCCTGTCATGTCAAAATCAATGAAATCAAGTGTAAAGTACGACATAGGAACTTAATTTATAGTTTGCTCTGAACGGCAGCGACAGATGAAGTACCTTGTAAAACATCCTGTCTGCAAATCGGAGCATCTCACCAAAAGCATTAAGCCAACAGTGGAGGAAGGCAAAGAACGCCAGGAAGAGAATCAACGCTCCTGCAAATGAAGAAAGACGCACAAATGTTTTTTTTACTTTGAGACCGAGTGAGACTAAGGGGTGAATGAAAGGGCATTTGTGAATGAGGATGGCTGATCTTACCTGGCAAGATGGAGTTAAAGACACAGAGGACCATGGCCCTCAGGTCAAACAGCTGCAGACTGATGCTGCGGAACTGAGGGATGCACAGCCGCACGAACACGTAATAGGCATAAAACATACAGCCGAGCACCTGTGGGGTGGGAATGGATGAAATAGTCAGAAAAAAAAAATGGGATAATATATCTTGTGCTTGCAATTTTAAATAAATGTGAAAGAGGTTGGTACCTGAAGTAACTTTGTGGCTACGTAGCCCCATCTGATCACTGGGTTCCTGCATTAAGTGACACACAAGGTTTTACCAAACACATGAGCGACTGCATGGAAAAAGACCCAAACAATGAAAAGGACCGTTCACCTGGGGTACTTGTCTCTGTAGACGAGTGTAGGTGCGAACAGAAAGTAGAGATACTGAGAGACCTGAGGCACCACTGGGCTGGGGCCTAAAGAGGAAAGGAGAGACTGCTGATCAACAAAAGGAAACACGGTAGCTATGAGAAAGAAAGACATTTTATGAAACAGCAAAAATAAGAACTGCACATTGATATGCAGAAAGTAAAAAGGAAGCGACATACTGGTCTTTTCTTTAGCCCAGGTCAGGACTCTTGGTACATTCTCCCTGACAAAGGAGTGAGCCTTCATCATTAGACGCACCTGGAATTAGACAAATAACAAAAAGGGACACAGGAGCTATTACAACTTTTTCCACAGAGTCAACTTAAGAAGGGAAGGCACTTTACATTACATAATTTGTTACATAGAGATTTGAAAGAGATTTATATAAGTCAAGAAATAGGCAATAAACTGTTTCCGATTCTAACGCAACACACTAACTGTGGACCGCAGCCGTCCTCTACCTGTTCCAGGATGATGACGAAGCACGATGCAGGCGGGAAACTGTTGGTCACCACCACATATGTAGGCAGGAACCCCACACCCACAGCTTGGTAGAGCAGGAATACAGAGCCAAACAGCCAACTGCACAACCTGGGGTGAGGGTAAGACCCAGACTGGGTCTGCGCCCACAGGTGGAACAGCGAGTAAGGAACCAGCAACACAGAGAGGAACATGCAGATCCACGTGCACACCACCAGAGGGAACTGTCCAAACGCGTAGACCAGCAGGTCAAAGTGCAGCACCAGTCTGAGGCAAAGGAGATAAAGTAGAGAGGAGAAACTTCAAGGCTCTGCTCAAGACAGATTATCTGACCAAGTGACTGATTACTTCCAACAAAAGCTGAATATAATCATAAGGCATTTGCAGTTTTCTACATTACCTGCCTTCATCAATGAAATCTACCACCAGTGTACTGAGGATAAAGATGATGAGCAGGGCAATAAACATGTGGTAGATGGTCCTGATGTGGTTCACCTCAAACAGCTCACTGCAGAAAAAACAGACAGCAGGCGATTAGGATCTGCACCGCGACACTGATGTTGACAAACAATCTTGAAGCAGCAGAAATCTAAATGAAGTGCAAATGTTTCATTACAATATTTGCATTTCTTTCCGATTAGTGTGTCACCCTTACTCTAAGAGGGACCGGCGACTGACAAACTCCTTGCCCTGGCCATGAGGAGGCCGGAAATACCTAAAAGAAAAAAACGGAGAGACATCGGTGACCAGCAAGTCTATTTTCCAGAGAGAAAACAGTGTGTGTGTGTGTGTGTGTATATGACCAAGAGAGCAATGGGAAAAGTGTGTCCTCTGTGCTGAAACTCCACACATCTGGTTTTTAGTGCAACTTTGCTCTGAAAGGCTGGTAGGAGTTGCGAGGCAGCACCTGAGTTTGCTCCTCTCCTTGTCAGACAGCGGCGGCGAGAAGGCAGCAGGAACCGGTGCAGGCTCCAGGATGGCCGACTCCTCGATAAGACTGTCCATGAAGTCATTGACCTGACTGTCGAGCTGATGCATCAGGTCACTCTTCAGGAACTGAGCAATAGAGCAAAAGACGCATGGAAGAGTCATCATTCATGGTCTGCAAGTACTTGATAAATGTGGAATATGTTGGTGTCAAAAGGTGAGAAGAAAAAAATGTTTTCTCAAGTGTCCTTGAACCCACTGAAACACCCATCAGCAGTTGCTCTGGATAAAAGCATTAGCTAAATAGGTCAAATAAAAAATGTCTACAAAGTGTAAGAACCCATTAAATCATAAATAAACCCAACAAGTAAAGTGAGTGCTAAAAGACTACTACTGACTGAAATATACTGTACGAATGCACTAGAAGTGTGTCAATCTAAACTAAAATATTGTATAATAAACATGAATTGGAGGAAACCTCAGATCACATTCTAAGTGGCCCATTCCAACATGCAGGTTGAGCCTTTTCTTAACCTAAATTACGGACTTACTGACCTCTGCTTTTCTTTTCAGTTGTAGCTTTTTGCTGATCACCTGTTCCACTTCAATTGTTCCTGAAATTGCAAACGAGAACACGCTGAGCATATCCATCCATCCATCCATTATCTTTGACCGCGTATAGTCATCAATTAACTTTGGCTGCATGTCTTTGGACTGTGGGAGGAAGCCAGAGAACCCGGAGAAAACAGTCTGAGCATATGATAAAATAAAATTAAAGAATTAGCCAAGTGCTCGGGACACACCCAAATTAACAACGGAGCGAACAGAGTTGTCAGGTTACCTCGCCTCCACCTGGTAAATGTAAACATCTATTCACACCACGTCTAACGTTTTCTAACGGAGACAGCGCATACAAAGCATTCACTCTGGTTTTACTGCTCACGTAGAACTAAAATCTGTTTTCAGTAACGAGTGCAGCCCAAATACAAACTACTTTCTATTTGGAGATTGACATTTTTGAAAAGCGATGGAAATATTTGTTGCCAATAGTAGAGTACTTTACATTTTAGTCATAGTTGTAAAAGTGTAGCAGTCTGGGAAATAGCAGAAGTCATACGACAACCGTCTTTAGATCCAATGTTGCCAAATTCAAAACGAGACATACCTATGTCATCTATTTGACTACTGGGGTTAAGGTTATGATAGGTTATTAGACTCGACAGCTGTCTGATGACAAACAAGTTGGGAGAGTTTAATGCCGGTCACACAAACAGAGACAAGCAGCAGAAGCGCTCCACCCATCCGTAGACTACAGTATAGCAAAGAGGGGGGAAAAAAAGGCACTGAACGTGATAAATGACATTGTCACAACTGTTTGCACCTTCCAAAGAAGTGGTCAGTATTTTTATTCTAAATACAGAGAAGAGTTTTCCAAAGTTTCACAGTTAATGAACCGTCACTTCTTGATTGTCCTGCTTAACTAACTGTACCACAGGTCACATCACGCTGCTTAATTAAAAGGACAGGCATCATCACATGGCATCTTCAGTGACTAATACATCCAGAGAAATATTATTGGAATTTAAAAAAAAACTGGGGTTAAACCAACATGCACAATGCAAATAGAGATTTTCTTACCATTGCTGGTAACGTGGTTACCTCCATTGGCTTGCTGGTGTTCACCCCGATTACATTCCCCATTCAAAGAGCTGTCTACATCAGGGAAGAGGGGCGTCTGAGGGACGGCTCTGCAGCGGAGGACACTGTCCTCTCCACTCTCCATTCTAAAGAAAAAAACAAAATCAGGGGCAACATTACCAAAGTAAAAAAAGTACCGCGTCTCGAGGACACACATACAGGAAGCGCATGCCACCACCGTATGGGTGAGAATGCAAAGTATGCGGACTGACAAACAAACTGAACCGAGTTGACAATCAAATCACTCTCACATGACACGGGACACACGCGGGAGATTAGCGGCTAACAGTTTAGTTAGCTCCCAATCAGCTGATAGCCGAAGAGACAGTAGCGTGACAGGCGGCGGTTCATTCATGAGCTAAATACACACTAACACCTGGTTCAAGTGGAGCCTCTTCCTGGCTGCTAGCACTGAGGTCTAGTCAAACTAGCTCACTTGTTGACGTCCGGGTCGTTAGCTGCGGAAAGAGGTTTGCAGAAAACGATGAAGGAAATCTAAAAATGCTCTCCACCGACTTCCTGGTTACGTACTCACTTCAAACCGACCGGGTGCGTTCTTCTTGGTGGGTCGACCTCCGAAAACGCCGAGTTGAAACTCCTTTAATCACAGCAGTCCGGGCTGCTGCTCACCTTCCCCATTGTGTAAACAGAGGAGATGATGAGCAGGACAGCCGCCGCTGATTGGTCGAAAAGTCTCTCCTCCTTTTGACGTCACCAACGCCCACAATGTTGACCATCGCTGACATTAGACAATAACTGATCAGTGGGCTTGATGACTAATCCAAAAAACTTGGCATGCACACCAAAAAATAAATGAAAAAATCACATTTTTTTAAATAATTTGCTTTTAGAATTACTATTTTTAATAACCACACAATCAACCAGACACTGGCCGAGCAGTTAAAAGTCTCTACATACGACTATTAACATATAATATAGGAATACTCCCACTGACTGTGCACTGTGTACATGACTCACACTGTATGCTGAACTATGACATGGCTCCTGGTTTGCTGTGTGGTAATTTAGTTAAACACAACTTTATTTATTCTATTGGTTTATTTAACAGGGTCAGATGCTATTGATCAACAAAAAAAAAAAGAATTGTAATTTGGAACTGAGTTCAGGAATAGGCACCGTGTAGGCACACTTTCAGCTGAAATAATGAAGGCCTTAAAACTACATTTTGATACTGTTCAAGACAGGACTGAACTTATAATATCACATGATATTGTACGTTACTGGAACATATTCCCCCAAAAGGTTGACTTTTATCAAATTACCATACGTCTGAGGCAATGTGGCAATCGCCTGCTGTGCCTCTTTTCTCCCTAAATTCAGAGGTGTATAAAATATAGAAGCTACTTTCTCAAATTCAGAAAAAAACGTTTTATATTCAAGAGTAAAAGTAGAAAACATCAACTCAGTAAAAATAGCAAGTAAGTAAAGCATCATGGGTCGTACATCATAAATTGAACTGGTCTTATGAGCTGAGTGTGGCCAATACAACTAACTGCAAAGACACAGGGATGCATTTATAAAAATCCTTAACCACCGATTTGTTTTCAGTTGTGTTGTGCAAGATTAAATGACAAAAAAAGGATCTTTTGTGATTTTGTGAGGGAGGGGGTTAGGGGGTCTTAATATGCGTGTGGTAAAAGGAAGTCATATGGGACAGTTCTGTATAGTCTGGTGGAAGAGACTCTGTAACACAGGCCATTTCAGCTGCCTGGCTGCAGGCCTTTTCTGTCACAACAATGCCACTTTGTGATGTGTTCTGACACATGTGCACAATCAAGATAGTCATAAGAAATTATCTTTAAATGTTGTTCCTCATATTTATGGGAACATTTGCTTTTGAACACCCTTGAACTTGAACTCTTGGGAAGTATTTAATACAACTCATCCTCTAAACACAATGAATGAAGCAAAAACATTTAACTATCGTTATGAATTCTGCGTAATTGTGTTTTTCATCATGACATGACAGCTTGGCATGTTCTGTGTCATACCTGGAACACTTTAATTTGATTGGCATTAGATCTCAAACTACACATTCTGTAGTTACATAAAAAAAGTATTGGGACAGCTTAATGATCACGGAGGAAACAGCAAAATTCAAGAATTTATCCATTTTATATTGACCATCTACTGTATGGTACAGGCAGGCTACGTAAAAATACAACAGATATACAACACATATCCCGATTTCATTTCACATGTTCAAAGTCATAATTGTATTTTGATAGTGCTGCATATCTTCCCCCTGTGAGGATGATTGAGACACAGATTGAGTTGTGATATAAACACTTTAAGTACATTTCATACAAACACATAAAATCAGGTGCTACATAAACATTTAAAAACAATTTATATAATGCTTCATATGATAACATCTAACAATGCAATAAATATAAACAAAAAACAGTACAGCAAAGACCAAATGAATCCTGACAAAATAGTACATGTAAAATACCGTGACATCATTTATCCCTGCTTTCTACATAAAAGAGATATTTACAGTTCATCGTGCAGGAACACACACAAACACACACACTCATAGGTCACAAGAAGCAGAGAGGTCCCAAAACAACAGTGATCTCAGAGACAAGGGGAGATAACGACTTCATCTCTACACCCAGATCTCTGACAGGAAGTAACTCCATATCACCTCGATGGAGCTCCGTGCTGCCCCGAACCGTCACAACCACCTCCACCTGCAAAGTGATCAGACAGAAGAGACACGAAGAGAACAATTTAACCTGTTGCACAGGAAGGATTCCTTTTTGTAGCCGAGAACAGGGGTCCCCAACCTTTTTCCTTCAGGGACCCAGTCTTTGGGAAAGAATGGCATAGAACATCTACAAACAATGTAAAGACTTGTATTGATTAATTAAATTATTTGGTTCTATATAACATTTAGATTTACCTGGGGACATTCAGTGTGAATACAGGAAGAAGATGCCATGTTTGATTTGTTCATACTTGTACCACTTGACTGATTTATACTAATTTGCAATCTGGCATTTTCTTTAAAGAAATGATTTGACACAAAATACAACATCAGTTTTTTTTACAGCTAGAAAAAGCTGAAAGAAATGGTGTTTTGGAATACAACAACATGTTTTATATATCTTACCTCACATCCTTTTCCGGACACCGTGCTATCGTGGGACATGATTTCTTTGCCAGAGTCTCCCAGGATGTGAAGGATCCCATTGGCTGAATTAGTTCTTCTCTGGTTTGCTGTACAGCTGACAGTCATGTGCTGGAAAGATGTGTGGCTGTGTAACCGCAGGAACCTCAGCTGGACGACATCCACGCCAGCGTAATCAAACTATCAGAGACAGAAATCATTCATTGTAAGTCTGGGGAAATGGCTCACTGATGTTAGATGTACTCAATGTTCCTCAATGTTACCTTGTTTCCACGGTGCTGCTGACTGAACCACTGGACAGACATTTTCGATTTCTTCTTTTCTGGTTCCAGACTGAATTTAATCTAAAGAACAGAATATTAGCAATATTTTAAAGCCAGCCTTTCTGTCTTTGTATATTAAATCTGATTAGTAGTAGCTTTCTTTTCTAGCAGATATTTTTATTGATGTATGCTAATTCCTACACTTGAAATGTGCTGAATTATCTATTAGAATTGCAAACATCTCATCACATTTTTAAGACATTTGAAATCATTCCTGTGGGGAATTGAGGAGATCCCATCTGACCACCAGCATGAACTAGAAAGCCCATTCCTCACACAGCCCTAAACCTGTGTTAACCCTTTGTCGGTGAAAAAGAGTGTACCTGAGACTGTAAAGGGTCAATGCAGGTTGTTCCTCCTGCTGTGAAGTTACAGAACACCTTCACAGCATCAAAGGGACAGCCTTGGTTGGGATCCACGTAAAAGTAACCTGAAAGATAATCAAATTGAGTGTCTGATCAGTCACACTGATTTAGGATACAGAGTATCGACAAAAGCAGATTTACATATGAACCTTTTCAGACCCTCACCATCATTCAGATGTGTGTGGATGAGTCCCAGCTCGTAGCAGGTGGTGGCAGGGTCCTCTTTGGTTCCCTGAGGCCGGCTGAAGGTTTCCTCATCTGCTTCAGACCATCTCCTGGACATCGGCCTGGGCTGCGACAGAGGAATCCATCATTCAGTCTTTCAACCACCCAACAACTCAATCATAATACAGCTCCTTGAATATAAAACATAACATACAACAAGATCATTGTGTAAATAAAGTGTGTATGAGAAGAAAGCTTGTACAAACTTTGTGTGGTCCTTCTCCTTGCTTCAGGAGACTGGGTGGCACATTTTTCAGTTTTGATCTTGTGCTGGGTCTGGTTTTGGGCCTTAGGGCACTGTCCTGACCCGGCTTTGGCTCAGGCTTTGATCCCTGTCTTTGTGTAGGCCTGCGCTCACCAGGTGCACCTGGTTTCCCCTGTGAAACAAATGACTTTGCTTTAAGAGCATGGTACAAACCTCATAGCAAATGAGCAGTATTCACAGCCATCAAGCTTCTAATGGATCTTTAACTTAGCAGTATGTTACAGTTAACTATGTTGATCATGTCAAACCTTTTTTTTTTTCATTTGTTTACTTATATTGTGAGAGAAAAATGTCTTACTGGAGGGCCACGCTTGCCCTGTACTCCCTTTGTTCCTGTCCTGCCTTGGACACCTTTCACTCCCTGAAAAAAAGGCCCAAACACAGTCAGGCTGCTGACTTTTTCGATTGAACAGAAATTAAAAAGCGCCGTGAACAGATAAACAGTTTCTCACCTTCTTTCCGAGCTGGCCCTGTAACAGAGACAGAAGAGAAATAACTTCAATAAAATGTTTCAGTCACTATTTCATACAGCAGAATATCAAAACAACGTACAGTGAGTCCAAGGAAGCCTTTCCGCCCACGTGGACCACGAGGACCGGCATCCCCCTGTGAAAATCAGTCAGTTGATTAATAACCTTGCTACCTGCCAAAGACAATGTGAAAAGAAAAGTAAAAACACAACGTACCGGCTTTCCTTTATGACTTCTTTGACCTTTCAGCCCCTGCAAACCAGGATTCCCCTAAAATAAAATTGACAGTTGTCTTAGACCAACTTAAATTATGCCTATTTTGAATTTAAATTATTTCATATTTGAAATCACTTCAACCAACCTTATGCCCAGGTGGCCCCATTGGTCCCAGCATTCCCATGTCACCTGAGAGACCCTATAGGGGAAGGAAAGAAGGACGAGAACGGGTTGAAAACTGCTTCTCAGACAACATTTACATGATTCATGAGCAATGTGATTGTAATTTTGCCAGATTTCTAAAAGGTTTGGCTTATTGTAAAGTCCTGAAGCTATGCAACAGAAGATTCATAATTGTGTATCTGCCCAGTGATTCGGATCCGCTCCAAAATGTATTGGGGTCTTTCCTGGCTCATGCAACAACCTTCCACCACTTACAAACAGTTTCAACACCAGCAGATGATGAGTAGAATGAATACGGTACAGAAACATGATAGGACGAAGCAATAGGAAAAACTGCAAGACAGCAGAAGCCATGAATATAACATAAGTAAAAACATATTCTGAATGTTAAAATGCTGAGGAGAGGTGCAATACTGTGTGTGTGACTTTTACCTTCGGACCAGTAATTGCAGACTCGCCTTTCTTTCCTCTCAGTCCTGGAATACCCTGCATCAAGACCAGCGGTGATGACAGATGTTTACGGTCAGAGGTATTATGTTTAGTCTTTTAGTGATCTTATGCTGCTGAACAAACTTGTTTACCTTTGGCCCCATTGGTCCAGGTGGTCCTCGTTTTCCTTTTGGTCCAGCTTTACCCTGAGAGGCACAACAGGACATCCGTAAGACACATGTTAAATAGCTGCACAGTGAACTATATAAATGAATTATGTACACATATGAAGTATATGTACCTTGAACCCTGGTTCTCCAGTGTTTCCCCTGATCCCAGGAGATCCAGGTTTTCCCTACAAGAATACATGTTTGAAATGTATTAAATATCCCAAATCTGTAGGCCAAACTAGAACAGGTATTTATGAATAAGTGTATATCCCCATGGTTTTGCATGGGTTGCACATTATCCATGTTTGTTTTGGAGCTTACCATTTTGCCGGGCCTGCCAGGAGATGCAGGAGCTCCTCTGAAACCTATATCCCCCTTTGGGATGAGCAAGGGAGGGACATCATTTAGTTTAAGGTTGAACAACAGTCTAAATTGCAGTATGCAACATTTTTACTTACCGGATCGCCTTCATTACCCTCAACCCCTAGTAACCCATCCAAACCGCTTAAGCCCTGAGAACAAGATCACAAGACGAGAAACCAATCGTCACTTTTCTCACTTGAACTTTTTATGTGCTAAAATACAACTTTATCATCACTTTTTGGGGTTTGCAATGTGTGTATTTAATCTGTCAGAAGGGATACTTGCAGGTTTTCCACGTCGTCCAGCAGGTCCTGGTCTACCAGGCAGGCCTTCAACTCCCTACAAAACGGACTTCATTAGATGAGATCAATGTAAGTCTGAGGCCTGGAGTACAACTTAATCCTACCTTTAATCAAAATGAAAGATCAACAGAGAGATCAAAGACAGTGACCGGGATGTTTACATTAAGTGACGGGAAATGCATTTCTTAGTAAATGTGAATAAAATGGTGTGAATGGAAAATATGTACTTTTTTAAAATTTCAGATTGAAATAAAACGTACAGTTTTTCCAGGAGCTCTTTTGCTTCCTTTCCTTCCAGGCGGAGCTCTTTTTCCCTTTGTAAAAACACAACCTTCCTTATGACAATTTGTTTCTGTTTTATTTTTTTCATCTGAGATGAGCGATGGCTCTCTTTTACCTTTGGTCCATGAATTCCTTTAAATCCTGGAAGCCCAGGAGGACCAGCAGGTCCAGGTAGACCTTTAGCACCTGGAATGCCAATGATCCCCATCTTCCCCACTGTCCCCTAAAAAACACAGTCACACACATAAATAACACCATAACAAGACGTCTATTTACTGAAGACATATAACTAATAAAATACCAGATCATTCAGTAACATCGAATGATCGAATTAAAAAGGCTGTGCATTGCAAACCCAATCATTTTTAGTTCAAATGTTCTTTCCCACCATTGTGCCTCTTGTCCCATGGTCTCCTTTTGCACGCTTTTGACCTCGAATGCCCTGGGGATTACAGATGAACACAGTGCGTCAGTGGTAACATCTTTATGCATTTACCATTAAATATGCTTAACCAGATTTATGATGCAACAACGCAACATAGTAATAACATCCCACCATGTCTCCTTGGATGCCTTGAAGGCCGAGCTTGCCCGTCTCACCGTGACTGCCCTGAATTGTACAAATACACAGCAGAAACATCATGAAATGTATTAAGTTTTCCCCCGTCAGCTGGACAGATCACACTTTTCACTGCATCAGAGAGAACAAATGGCACATCACACCTTTAGTCCAGTGATTCCAGTTTTTCCATTAACGCCTCTCTTGCCTGGCAAACCCTGAAAAGACATAAATAAAGTCAAATTAATAAAAAAAACTATTAAGAATTAAAAAACAAGATCAGGCATTAAGCTAAGTCATATTTGTTTTGTATGGCAACCAATTTATGAAAATCAGTTTTCTACACAGTATATACAATCTTAATTTACACCATCATGTCTTTGACACTGAAGTGTAACTAAACACAAGAAGCTGCCATCTAGTGGTGAAACTGTTCATGGTGCATGCACAGTTACAGATCAGGGTGGCCTGGATGCAAATAGGTTGAAACTTTCAGAGCATTAAAGCCAACACAAACATTTTTATTATGCCATAATAATTGTGGACTTTCTCTTGAATATTATCGGTTGAATATGTTCATGCCACATTAAGTCTCATAACACATACTGGTCTTGATGGTCCAATCCGTCCAACGGGACCTAAGCTCCCAGGGGGGCCCTGGAATGAGAAGTAAAACTAACAGTGTTTATTATTGTAACAATATAATATTTAGCATCTCTTAACTGAAATTTATTTGAATCACAAATAGATTTAGAATCCAAACATAAATTATAGTAGCCACACAACGCTGACAAAAAAAGGCAAGCTTTATCCATGACAACATGAAGCTCATAATAATTAGTATTCATTTTCATCATACACAATTTTGGACATCATTAATAAAAGGATCTAACTGTTACTGACAGTGTGTCCCTGGAGCCCCTTCTGGCCTTTGGCCCCTGCGGCCCCAGTGTTGCCCCCTGGTCCGAACTGTCCAAACATGCCTGATGAACCTCTGGTACCTGGCTTACCCTTTGAAAGCATCATCATCATCATCATCATCATCATCATCATCATCATCATCATCATCATCATCATCATCATCATCACACATTTTGGACTCTAAACAAAACTTTCAACATTCATTTTACAGCATAATGTCAAGTCCAACATTACCAAAATGACTGACCTTGAGCCCTGGAACTCCTTGTTTTCCTCTCTCCCCTGTTAAACCCCCGTATCCCTGCAAAACAGGAGGCGCAGAGCAGAGGGGATACATTGTGCTGTTTTAATTCAAAACTTCAAAAATATTCAACATCCTCCAGTGGGTCTCAGAAGTCTGTATTAATATGTGGCTGCAGGGATGCCTGACTTTGATTCTGATGCATTTTCAGAGCAGAAACAGACAAGGATGTAAGGTACTGTCATGATATTACAGTAAAACTAGACTGCAGAAATGCAGTCTTATATATCCACCTGTTTCCCCGGTGGCCCCATTGCTCCCTGCGGCCCTTGGTTGCCTCTGTTGCCTTCAGCTCCCTTTGGCCCTTTCTGTCCAGGAGGCCCAGTGTTTCCCTTTTCACTCTGGAATGTAATTCAAACAAATGGTTTCCAAAATGTGATTGATACATTTATGTTCCATCTACATGCAGGGTGTGTGTGTGTGTGTGTAATCAAAGCACTGGAAGTGTGGTGCTGAGGATGCTGCAGCACCTTCTGCTGGATTGTGGAAGATTTGAGTATTGAATACGTTTGCAGCCATGGACTGGTTGATACATTGTAATCGGACGCTCTGAAATCCAAAGAGAAACACGTCTGCAGAATCCAAGCTGATCCAAGAGAGTTGTTGTAAATTTGAGTTCCATTGAGCTAAATTAACGCTAGAGACAGTCATGGTTATTAATTAAAGTGACGTAATATTTTTTGCGTATTCGGCGGCAGCATCCCCAGCTCAAATTATCTTCCAACGCATATATGTGTAATTGTATGCTGCATTTTCAAATTCTTGAGAATTTGTAAATACTTTTATCTCACAGAACTCACAGATAGGCCTTTTTGTCCAGCTGGCCCCTCAGGTCCCTTTAGACCAACTGGACCCTAAACACACAACCACTGGGTTACTCGTGCACATGATCAAAGCATAACACAAGGCTCAGTCAAACTTGCAGACTGCATACGCCTCTAGTCCTGTGGTTTTAGAAAATCAGACATGTTAGTGTCTTTGCATTCAGTTAAATAAGAAAAGATATAAATCAAATCTGTGACAAGCACAGTCTAATCAATCTACCTCCTCACCATCGAGACCAGCAACGCCCTCCTGCCCCAAAGCTCCTCTGGATCCCTGAAAAGGCGACAGAAACAACTGATTGATGAATCATTGAACTGATTGTTTCTGAAATGGTTGCACAGACCGCTACTCTTGTTTACAGCATTTCTGAAGCATGTTCCAAAGAGCTCAGTAAAATAAAAGCTTTACCTTATCTCCTTTGACACCAGCTGACCCAGTTGGTCCCTGAGGTCCATTTTGACCCTAAATATAGAGAAAGCAAAGAAACAATTGCACAAAAAAGACTTCATATTCCTGCTCTATAACCTACTCTCAGCTTGGGGATGAGAGTAGGTTATAGAGTTTGGTGTACCTTAAAATGTATTTGTGTTATATTTACAAATCTCTGAGGTACAGTTCATCCTCAAAGACATATCTATCAAAATCAAACAACATAAACAAACCTATATCTAATGTATCCTTTAAGACAGGTATTAGAAAACAATAATGAGGAGGAAAATTAATTTGCCTATACAACCATGGTAATAAAACTTTATTACGAAGATTCTACTGACATCTGATTGATTACAATCAGCCTCTCCTCTTTCAAAGAGGATGCACAGACCATGAAAATGAATCTTAATTCTTGTGATGCAGCCTAATTATGTTTCCAAGAAAATCCAAATGAAATCAGGATGACACCAAGGGAGTAATCTATGACACCCTGGCTCATCACTCTGACAACAGACCTGACCTGCTCCGATCCCTAACCCAAACTCTGGCCCCACGCCAAACTGGAAAGAAAAACCCTTTCTGTTCACTAATCAGATCAAGCTACTGCCAGCAGCTGCCACAAGAGGCCTGCCAGCCAATAGATAAGTAAAACTCAAAGCTCATTCACGACATGACGTTTATACTTCACAACAAAAGGATAAAAATAAACTTACTGTGTAACCTGTAACTCCAAGCAGGCCAACTGGACCCTGTGGGCCCTGGTCTCCGGAAAGGCCACGGGGCCCAACCTCACCCCATGGTCCAATGTTACCCTGAACACCCTGGAGGAAAGAAAACAAGATCTAAACCTTTTGTGTATCTAGACAAACGTTAGGTCAGGTCAGGTTTGTTCGGGTATATCTATATATATATATATGATGGGCGGATGGACGGATGGATTGATTGACGGATGAATGTATTGATGGACGGATGGATGAATGAATGGATGGATGGATGGATGGATGGATGGATGGATGGATGATGTATTGATTGACGGATGAATGTATTGCTGGACGGATGGATGGATGGATGAATGGATGAATGGATGAAAGGATGAATGGATGGATGGATGAATGGATGAATGGATGGATGGATGAATGGATGGATGGATGAATGGATGAATGGATGGATGGTTGGATGGATGAATGAATGGATGGATGGATGGATGAATGGATGGATGGATGGATGAATGGATGGATGGATGGATGGATAGATGAATGAATGGATGGATGGATGGATGGATGAATGAATGAATGGATGAATGGATGATTGGATGAATGGATGAATGGATGAATGGATGAATGGATGGATGAATGGATGATTGGATGAATGGATGTGTTTGGAATTACTGAAATCGTCTTACAGGAGATCCTCTGTATCCCCTTGGTCCAGGCGTGCCCATCTCCCCCTGAGCACAGAACATTTTGACATAAACACGTATGTGTAATCAGATACAGCAGCACTGTGTATAAACTGGAGCAGTGAAACTAATAACAGGAAATGAATCACTTACTCTGCGGCCTTGTTTCCCCTTTGGTCCCTCCTCACCTCCCTTGCCCTTCAGAACAAATTTAACGAGGTGAACGCCACATTAAATTGCAAAATGTATACCACGAGTGAGTTACCAAGTGAACACATTTGTCCAATGTGACAGAATGATGCAGCTTATATTATTGACAGACATGTATTTTGATTAAAATGCAGGCCATGACAAACATGAAGATTTTTACTAACAAATACCTTTAGGCCTTCACTTCCTGGAAACCCTCCAAATCCTTCTTTACCTTTAACCCCCTAAAGAAAACCAGCAGTCCATTAATCTCGACATCATGGCTGCATCAAAAATATCGTATTGTGGCACTTCGAGACATTTGGAGCCCCGTTATTCCAAAAGATTGCACTGTAACATCCTAAAAAACCCGATGGTCAATACATTACATTACAGTCATTTAGCAGACGCTTTTATCCAAAGCGACTTACAATAAGTGTATTCAACATAGGTATTCAAGAGAACTACTAGTCACCAGAAGTCATAAGGTGATGTTATAACTCACTCTCTTTCCTGGCTTTCCTGGTGTCCCCTTCATCTCTCTGCTGCCAGCTTCTCCCTGTTGATTGACACAAATGTACAGAAATATGAATCCACATATTCCATTTGCACCACATACTCATATAATACAGTACATACATACAAACATACAGCAACGTGGTATGGATATGTAACTACATGTGAATGCATGAATAACTGTTAGCTTCTTGCCACGCTGTAACACATCCCATTTACGGTCAACAGAAATGACATCGTCTTTTGTTTCAATAAATAAGAGATGAAAAAAACTCCAGGAAACAAAGGTGATTCAAACTCACACTCTTCCCTACGGGTCCTTGGAGGCCAGAAGCTCCTGTCTTCCCAGGCAGTCCCTGTGTACATTTTTAGAGGACTATCAGTTATCCATTTGTTTTATAATAAACGAGCACATTTACTTGCTCAGTGTTTATTATAGAGAGGTAAACTCACTTTTAGTCCTGTAGGTCCAGTGTCCCCATTCATTCCTTCTGAACCAATGTGTCCCTGACAGAAATATGATATTAGGTCATCACATATCTGTACCTATTCTGTGTTACCCCTGATTTTATTAAGTGGGGTTGTATGAGATGCTTATCCTTAGTGTATTACTTGCATTCAATGACGGCAGGCATGCTCCCAGCTGGGAGAAGTAGACAGGAGTACCAGCACGGACGCTAACCAATGTACTGCTGCAGACGGCCGCAAAACGTACTTTAGCCACCTAAGTGTCCGCTATGTTTAGAATATTTGCACCGTTTGTATTCCATCACAGAACAAGGGAGTTGCTAGTCTATCGCTGCCTCAGTCAATTAGTTAGTTAGAGGTTTTCTTTCAATGGAGTCTGGTAGTTTTGAAGAGAGCATATATGGATGCTAAGGCTTCAGTTCTCTGTAAGAAAGGGCTGTCTGACGGCAAGGGTAAAGTGGTGAAAATATTCTAAATATAGCGTACACTGAAAACAATATTGATTTTTTTTTACATGGTCCATGGCTAAAACATCTTTTGCCGCTGCCCCCATCCACAGCAGTACATGGCTTTGACTCCGTATGTTAACTCCTGTCTACTTCTCCAAGCTGGGGACGTGCCAACCGTCATCTATGGCTATGGATACAAACCTCATTCAACCCCACTTCAAAACATCCAAACTATCCATTTAATCGTCCCACTGATGAGTCATTTCTGAGAAATATAGACCTTTATTCAAAAAAAGAGAACACCACACTTAAACTTATAGGATGTATATTGCACCTAATTTGGGTATACTAATCAACAGCCTTTGTTCAGTTTGTGCTGTATAGCTCCATAATTACCAATCTCTTGGCAAAAACATTTCCATTCTCACTTCGTTGCTTTGGAAAAATCAGTCGAGCTTACACAACATTAATTAGAGAGGCCTTTCTCGTCTGGAGGCCAATGCTACACTTACATGATAATAGAGTTTATGAAGGTGAAATGTGATTGAACAAAGTGAAAAATAAGAATGTTAACATATTGTTGGTTGGTCTTACCAGAGCTCCAGAAGGTCCATCCTGTCCCCTGTTACCTAAATGACCTGGAAATCCCTAAAATGAGACACAGAAAATATGAGATCTTTTTGTAGTTCATTTGGATGAAATATATGACTAATTCAATTCTAAAATCCGTTAAAAAAACGTTATCCGTACTGGAGTGAAACGTGACATAACATTCATTAACCAATACTTAAAATTACACAATAATATCATCCTCCAAGTATTACAATTTTAAATCAGACTCATCATTTAAACAGTCGACAATATTTGACGTCATTTATATAATTCTGATCACCTTCAGGCCTTTAGGTCCAGTATCTCCAAGGACTCCAATCAATCCCTACACAAAAGGTTTACATATATAAAACACATGGCTTCTTTAACATCTTTATCAGCAATAATTTGAGAGGTACCATCCTTAACTGCATAAACGTTATTTTTGGACAAACTAAACTGATAGACTTTTAAATAGACGTTTAAATAGGAAATGGCTGTTGTTTGTAAGAGCATCATGAATGATTTGATCATGAAATATTTATTTAAGTCTACAATCTACAGATATAATTGTAAATATATAATAAACAGCCCATGTTATGTTATGTAACTATGTTAAAACTGTTAATTAAAGCCATCTAATCACACGTATTATGAAAAACTATACAAAAATAACAGTGAATAGTAAGTGAATATATGTTTGGACTGGACGCTGTAGTAACACATAAGGACAGAATAAAAAGTGTAGCCACATAGGAACCTTAATACCAGGTTCTCCTTCACGTCCTCTCTCTCCAGATTTTCCCATCTCTCCCTGGAAGCAGAAACCACATCAGTAGTGCGGATTTAGCACAATGACCAACATCTAGAATAAACTTCATCTCCACTCACTCATACTCACAAATGGACCTGGCATTCCAGAAAATCCTGCTCGACCTTCTCGACCCTTTGACAGGAGAAATTACCATAATTGATTAGGATGTATTGTGTACTCTATGTACATACAAAGATATTAAAATAAAGGTGGTCTTTAATCCTTTTCCCACTTGTTCCACATTAATTAATATACGCAGTATGCATCTTTGTCCTACCTTGTTGCCTCGAGGTCCAGGAACTCCATGAATGCCACCTGGCCCTCGATCTCCCTACAAAAAGAAATACTTGTATATGCTTGTATCCATTCACACACATGCACAATTTCACAATTATTTTTCAACTGAAAAAACATTTCATGTTTCTTTCTGCTTTCTTAAAACCCACCTTCAGTCCATCTTTCCCCTGCTTCCCTTGCTCCCCTATGATGCCATCAAAGCCCTACAAGCATGAAGGCGGGAATAAAACATTCCTCGATTATTACCGTCGCTATAGCATCGTTAGCGAGCATGTCCTCACTCATCACGTTTATTTCACTCACACTGGATCCTGGAAGTCCTGGTGGCCCTGTTGGTCCTCCAAGTCCTCCAAGTCCTGAAGGGCCTCGACGCCCCTTCAATCCTCGTTTACCTGGAGGTCCTGGAGGTCCCTGTACACAAACACAACAAGACGTTGAACTGAGCTACTGATCAGTCAATCAAATTATCCACAATCAACAGGAACTATCCATCTTACCAGGTCTCCGTTGAACCCTGGATCACCCTTATCACCGCGCTTGGCTTTCACCCCCTGGTAGAGAAAAGTGCACATTTAGCTCAGCACTTAGGAACCAAAATGGCTGTTGGAGTATAACTTGATATGAGGTCATTAAATATTTCCATTCATTTTAATTGAGGTAAAATTGCTATAAGTAATCTTACGGGATCACCTGAGGGTCCAGACTTTCCTGGATTGCCATTGGCTCCCTGAAATTAAAAAGAAAAAAAACATAGATTCAAGCTTCAACATGACATCACTACAGCACATCTTCATATCTTCTCTGGGAATTAATTTGGTTTGTGCAGAAGGTTTGGCCTTGTTGTCTCACATTAAGTCCAGATGGTCCAGGTTCCCCTATGTCCCCTTCATCTCCTGGATTACCCTGGTGACACACACAGACCGCAGATAACAGAGTGACCCTAAAATGATCCCGGCAATCTACTGCTGAATTGTTTCTGGTTGTGTACTCACAGGGTTTCCTTTAGGACCCGGAGGTCCATCTGGTCCTGGTTTTCCCTGTGAGAAAAAGAAAATCAAGTTGTTTTCTTTATTCATAATATTTTGTCTTGCACGTTATTGGTGACATTAAAGGAAAATAGGAGGAATATTCCTCTCTTTGTAAAGAAGGAACTTCATTTTTCATCTACAACTTTAACCAACTTACACTGATTGTCTGTTTCTGTTTCTGACTCTGATTCTACAATAGAATGAAACGCTTCAAAGGGTTTTGTTGTACCTGGGGGCCACGGACACCGGGAAACCAGACTGCTCCATCAGGACCACGCTCTCCCTAAAGCAACACACACACACACACACACACACACACACACACACACACACACACACACACACACACACACACACACACACACACACACACACACACACACACACACACACACACACACACAACACACACACACACACACACACACACACACACACACACACACACACACACACACACATAATATAGCTACAGGTTTGACATTTTTTAAGGTAAGTAAATGCGATTAGCTTCTAATTGTTTCTTCTCTGTGAGAAAGAGTACATCTGTAAGTGTCACCTGTGGTCCAGCTGCTCCTCTGGCACCCAGTTCACCTTGATGACCCTGATGGCGTTAAGTATTGTTTCAATGTCAATGTCTGTTTATTAGTCAATTTGGATTATAACTTGATTAAACTAGTTGTTTTCTTACCGGAGGTCCTTTAACTCCGAGGACGCCTTCTACTCCTCTGGGGCCCATTTTTCCCTGATCAGAGGACAGATAATGAATGCACTTCTTACCTCATCATCATTTTATCCAACATCACTATTGTATCTATTTTATGAAGACATTGCAGTAGTATATTGTGTTAGAAAACTTACAGGTGGGCCTGGTGGTCCACCAAAGCCTTGAGATCCAATCTCTCCCTGAAAATAATCATCAGTGTTCAAAAAAGAATATCAGTGGTATCACAACTTAAAGGAAACAGGGCTTAGAGTCTGATGATCAATATGGAGTATATTTTATAGTTATTGTTATTGATACAGATATAGATAATTGTCACCCAGTGAGCTGTATGACACTGACCAGAGGTCCTGATAATCCCAGAAAACCAGGAGGACCTCTAGCTCCAGGCAGTCCCTGTGCACAAAGGACAGTTCAGATGTCATGATGTAGACATTCACAACAACATGTAATTGTTTTCAGCACAGTAAAACAAATCTTGTCTATTTTTAAAATTGACTATAGTGACGGGGCAACGAAAGGGGCTGTCATTAAATAGTAAAGTAATCCGTACTTACTATGTAGCCAGGGACACCAACGACGCCTCTGACTCCTTTATTTCCCTGGTAACAACAGATAGCAAAATCAGAATTACATACACCAGCTGTGTGTGTGTGTGTGTGTGTCATTCTTTGGTGGAATCTAACCTTGTCCCCTTTTTGTCCTCTGTGTCCCTGCGGTCCAGCCTCCCCATAATAACCCTAAAGATGGAGAAACAGGGGTTTGACAAATAACCATAATCAAAATGCTCCAGTCTAAAGCTAAAGGGACAACTTCACAAAAGAATACCCGACACTTCTGTAATACTCAGTGCTTACAATTTGACAAGTGAATTTGAGCCACTAAAATAGTGTGAGGCTGAATGCAACACAACTTAGACATTTTGACAGATAGATAGATACACATGTATATTTGGGTCTCCATAACTTCAGTCCCCATAACATTAGAAGTCCAGGCCACTCTTACCCACTCACCCAGCTCCCCTTTGCTGCCCTTGTCTCCTCTGTAGCCTTGGGGACCCTTTGGGGGCAAGTACGGAGAAAAGGAAAGAATTGAAATGTGTGGCTGGAAATGACGTATAACATTTAGATCATTACAGAACCAAATACACACATATTTTACATGTCTCTTAGCAGATTTACCTGTTCTCCAGGTGAGCCTGGAGGGCCCGGATCGGCGTCCTGTACTGGGGTGCCATCTTGCCCAGGTTGGCCCCGAGGGCCCGGCATTCCTTGTGGTCCAGGATTGCCCTGAAGTACACAACGCAACATGTAATGCAGTTTGCCTGGTCTCAAGAGAACTTCTGTTGCGGAAAAACAGATAATCTGATATGTTTTCTTATTCGTATTACAAATCAGTGAGGAAGTAGTTAATTGAATTGTATTGTACCATAATGTACTGTTTTTTTAAACATATTGTTAGTGTGCTTCCTGTTGAAAACATATTTTGTGGTAGTAGTGTTTGTGTGTTGGGATATTGGAGCAGACATCGTAGTGAAAATGGATATCCATGTTGTTCTACATTTATAAAGTCAAGTCAATGCATTATCAATCAGAGCCGTCCTGTAGTTATGAGTTCAATGTGGAGTTTCGGTCACTAGGACTGCAGAGACTGTAGTAATGTACAGTGTGTGAAGCTTAGCATTGTCTTTCTAAATGTCTGGCACTTGAACAGGTGTAAATATAATACTCTTTTAAAGTATCGGGTGATGAATTGAGTCATAAGAGGCACAAAGCCTCGCTGTAGACTCTAATAAGATGCAAATAAAGTGGAGATACCCACGATTTTCCCTTGAACTCCTTTTCGTCCTTGTTTCCCGGTAATTCCAGGTGGCCCCTGGAAAACAAAATTAGCCACAGGAGTCCTTCAACAATCTCTCAATGTTTGGTATTGTCATGGTATGATAATTGCCTTTGCCTTTTCAATTGGTCAATAACACTTTTGTCTACTTACAATTGGTCCATAATCTCCTAGAGGTCCAGGAGGCCCCGGAGGCCCCTTACGTTTCTAAAGATAAAAACAAACCCAGTCACAACATATCCTCATGGTATACCAGTACATTTGTATTTCTTTTACAATAGATTTTATTTACAAAAATTATACTTGTACATAAATCTTGTATCGGAAAAATACAGATTTTAGGTGCATTCAAGTTTTTTTTCGAACAAACACCCACCGGCCATGAAGAAATCAGCTTTTTATAGATCTTCTTTTTCTGCAATGACATGAAAAAGACAAGAGTCTTTTTATATTGTAAACCTCTTTCTCTTACAAATTATCCTCGAACCAATTTGCATTGAATTTATTCTAAACTTCAAAACAATAACCCAAACATGACAAGTGTGATTATCAGCAAAAACAATCTTAACTAAATCGGCAAACTACTTATTTCACCAGATCCAAATTTAAACAAGTGTGTACCTTGAAAGCCTCCCACTCTTCCTCAGAGGTTTTAACTACAACAATGGCAGATATCCCAGGAGGACCGATGGGGCCTCTATAACCTGTCTGCCCGGTCCTGCCCATAACGCCTTGATAACCCTGAGAGGACAGAAAACAATGTCTCTTTGATGGGGAAAACACTTGATGAGTCTAGATTACATCGTCTACATTTCGATCAACGTGGACAGAGATAGAAATCTGGCTTTTTTATTCACAATTGATAATTCAGGGCTCCATTTTTGACCACTAGGGTGCAGAAGAAATCCACAGAAATCTGACAAAAACAGCCCTGAGATTAATTTCCCATTGAGCCATGAGTCATTTAGCTTCAGTATACGATGTATTTACATATATATATATATATATATATATATATACACAATACATCAAATATTAACCTGACCTTAAATTTGCTCTTGCAGAAATAATTCCATATGGAACCAACATTTGCTGTATCTGAGGTTTAATCAGGGGTGGAGGTGTTATTGATCTGACAGAGAGAGTTGGCCACTTTCCATCAAACATAAGTGATGCACTATCAGAAGTCATGTAAATGAAAACAGGACCCATGGTTTTGTTTGGCTTAAGTAAAGTTAATTAAATATATATAGACTATCAACATTCATTGATTTTGTGAGAATTACAAGTTACAAGTTACAAAATTACAAGTTGCCCAAAAATAAAAAAGAAGATAATAGAATGGAGGAATTCAAATGGGATGTGCTGCTCTCAGGCAGAAGAGGAGATGATAATTACAACATGAGCATCTTAGCTGAGTCGTATTTCTTTCAAAACACCTGTAACACACACATGTAAGGTTGATATTCACTTACTTTGTATCTCTGGTTTGGTTGACCAACTCTTGAGAAAAATGTACTTTAGTTAGCTTAGATAGACACTAGCTCTCTTCACTTGCCACGTCTTTCTTTACATTCTTTATTATTTTATTTATGGCTAACATTTCAACTGTTTACCCCTCACTTTTAGCTATGTACCATTACTTTAAAAAAACTATTTCAACTGTTTCTCCATTACTTTAGATAACTATTTTAACCATTTAGCTTTACATTACCTTTAACTAACTGCTTCAACTGCTCTGCTTGCTTGCTAGTTTTTACACACTCTAACGTTGTGTTCAGGTGTTGTAGCTGACTCTATATAAGGATGTATTTTTAATATTTAAAATAAATAAAAAATGTTCCAATACCTTTGAGGTACCCCACATTCCCCCCCCCCCATGTAACACGACCCCAAAGTGACTGCAGAAATACCCCTGGGGTACAAGTAACTTTACAGTTTCAAGCTGCACACAAGGGTGCTGAGTTGTGAAGTATGTTTGACACACGTCTGTTTAGCACTCTCAGCAATTCATCTCAAATTAATTTTGTTGATTCAAGGTTTAATTTAAATCATACTTTGTCTCCTTTAGGCCCTGGTGGTCCTGATAGCCCAGGTGGACCCTGCAACCCCTGATAAAAGAGTGAGGAAGAACGGTTAGATCTGGATAATCATCCAAACATAATGTACTATAACATATTAGGACTCATTGATAACAGCAGGGTCGGATAAAGCAACTAAGTTAAACTTTATCTGTGCTTATTCCCTAGACAGAGAACAGTTAAACCACAGCAGAAGGTATCCCAGGTTATCATGTCTGAATTCTAATTGATCAAATTAATGATCAATTAGTTTTTTTCTTCTGGTACGACAACACTGTATACAGTCTTGCAGTCTGTAGTCTGAAATTCCAGAAGGGTCACAGTACCACAGTTTCCTCCCCTCTACCACACACACACACACACACACTTGCATGTCTTTATAGGTGCTAGAATTGACACAGATACATGTTGCCATCTCAGACATCGAATCAGCTCCTCGCAAACTCAATTTCATACGAGGTCATGACAGAAAATGAGATGAGAATATCACACAAATGTGATTAAAATGTCCTATGTGGTTTGTTTATGCATTTATAACCTTATTAACACTCTGTACTCAGTGTCACTGTGAATACATCTGACGTTTAAAGTATACCAAGACCGATACCGACAAAAATAACTTCAAATGTGAAATCCGGCTTTGGTTATTGATTATGAACATTTACACAGGTACTGCTAAATGTAAACAATGCCTTACCCTTTGACTTCTGATCCCAGGTCTTAATCTTGCCCCCTGACGTCTGATTGTGTTTGTCGGCGGCTGATTGGCTACTTTAACAGTCTGCTGTGGGGATTCACTCTCTGATTTGATGAAGGAGGCTTCAGCGCCAAACTGGGAGATCCGTTCAGGAGTGGACTGATTATAATCCTCAGAAATGGCAGTGTCATTATCAAAACTTTCTTTTTCCTTCCCTGCATGCCTTTGCACTTCCTCCTTCTCCTCTAAATCTATTTTGTCTGTCTCTGTCCCGCTCGCCTGCTCTCCACCTGGAAGTTGCTGTGGTGATGTTTCTGTTCTGGGTGAAACATCCATTTCCTCTTTTTCTTTCACCTCACCGGCTGAAACATTACTCGTCTCAACCTCCGTGTTCCTGGCGCTTAGTGCTTCTCCGCTCTGGAGTGGGGAAGTCAAAACAGTCAGGTTTGAGTCTGGATCTTTCTGAGGTGCAACAAAGTCCTCAGTTACATTTTCCTCTGTATGTTTTAAGAGTTTAGCTGGTGGATCTTCTGAAACTGGAGGTATAGTGACTAGTGGCGATGCCTCCTGTCTCCCCTCCCTTACTCCTCCTTCAGATGAAGGGTACACGCTGGAAGTGACAAACCCTGATTCTGTGATGGGGCCTGAGATATGAGTCGATCTAGTAGCAAACTGTGGCCCATTAGAGAAAGCAATCTCTGTACTTGCAGTGTCTGCATCTTCTGATGACACACCTGTTGCTGTGGGGTTCTCGGGTTGAACGTTAAGGCTTGAAATGGTTGTTTCAGCAGTTTCCTCGTTACTTGTTCTGGAATCTTCCTTTGCTTCAACGATCACTTGATGAACTTGTCTCGGGTACTGGGCAGTTTGAAGTGTGTGTCCTGAAGGAGTCCTGGTTATGATACTTCCTTCTGTGCTCCGCGGTTCCTCCGTTGTCTCGAATATGTCAGGGTGAGCATTAGAAAACTGCTCATTTCCAGTCAGAGAGGGAGGCTGTGGTTCAGTATCTCCACCTTGATTTACCTCCTTACTCACAGCTTTTGGTTTATCCTTTTCTCTGTTGGTTGAGTTTGCAGTCTGAGCGTCTGTGTCAGCCTGGGTTTCCCCTACAGCTGTGGTGTGCACAACCGTTGGACCAGGATGTGACTTCAGAGGGGAAGTGCTGCTCACTGGATCCAGTTTTGGTGTCACCTCAGTGGGACCGGCCTGTAGCGTCGTGTCTTGGGGCGCTCTGGGTGACACTCTGATCTCAGGCTGAATGGTCACCTCATCTATAGCAGCAACCTCCTGGGTAGAAGTTTTCATAAGGGAAAATATCAATTCTGGACTGTTTTGTAATTGCCTCCTCAGGCATCCCAAGCCCTATCATTAAATAGCTCTCAAGCAATTTAGCGATTAGTCCAATCTAGGACTTTATTAAATTAATAAATATCAGCAGTTAAGTAATAACAGTAATTAATCCCGAAGGGATGCAATCAAACAAACACACAGGAATGAAGACCATGCTTCTTAAAGCAGAAATTACAGTTCAGTATTGTTGCTCTCTGTGGCGGTGTTAAAAGAGTTCAGAAATGGAAACACTCCCACAGACAAGGATGGGATCACATACAAGTATATAACATGCAGTTAGTGTCCAAAACAAATCATATTTGTATGATGTTAAACCTCTCTGAGACAAACATTACCGTAGTGGCCTCTACAGACAGACAGGACTGGTGGATGAATACTTTGAAGGACTATACATTCACACTAACATGTCATCAATTAATTCATTTTTCACTTATTCTTCCTAATAAGACTTGTTCTAACGAGACTGTGTGGTCGTGTACAAACTAAGCTTCATTGTTATTTCCCTGAACTGCCGATTAGTTTTGTTGCTTGAAGTTTAGCGAGCTCACATAATTCCCAGCAAAGCTCCACCTAACTTTAAGCTGTTTATGCGCCCGTTTCACAAAGAGAGACTTTGACTGTGGCTTAGATCAAACTTAAAGTCAGACTTCAGATAGATCTAAATTCATTGGTTGCACAAAACTGTCTAGTTCTTGGAGGACTAATTCGCCCTGCATTCTGGATAAATTAAGAATTTCTATCATACTATAAAACATGGCAGAAAATGTTTTAACAGCGAAGACTGTAACAATACAAAAAGCTAGCATAAATTCTCAATGCAGTGCTAACCGTGTTAGTCCTTCTAACATTTAAGGCTTGAAATAAGTCAGCCTTTATACTATTCTAAGAGTCAAAATAAGACCGGCCTAACACTAAAGATTGTTCTAAAATATATCTGTGATCATCAGCCAGTGTAAATGAAATCACCTGTGTTGGAGTGCCAGGCCTTTATCTATAAGGGGTCAGGTTTAGTGATAAAATACTGCACATAAAAAGCAACAAAAACAATCTATTTCTAATACGATAGTCTTTATTTCTTGTTTGTTGTACTTGATGGAGCACTGTGCCTGTCTGTTAAGTTTGTAATATCAGGAAAATAGAGCAACAAAGCAGATGTTATCAGGACGTAAACCGTGTGAGTAAAGTCCTGCAGTGTTTGGTAGCTGACAGTAGTGTGCTGTTTGTACCTGTGTGTCTGTCGGAGCTGAGCAGGTGCTGCTGTGATCTCCACAGTGCTGCCCTGCTGCTGTTGGATCTCCTAAGACAAAGATCATCTGCTGGATGGTGCCCTGAACACACCACAGACACACAGGAGACAGTAGGTGACCATTTTGGCCCTTGTACTTCACAATGCCTGCCATAAAGTTATATATTGGTATTATTTTCATTTTTCACTGAATCAAATCGTATCACCAACTTCAATCCTGATCATCAATATTCATTCACAGTCAGGGAGATGTCAATGATTAGCAACAACATTCATTTTGATGCATTTTAATTGTTTTGTGTAGTGTCAAATGTATTTAAAAAACTTCCACTTTTACCTTAGAGGATAAAAATGTCCTCGTCCTAAAACTGCTATAAAAAGACTACATATTTATATTATTTCCCACTTTCATTGAGTTAGATTTTTTAAACAAACATAAGTCCTGATCATACCAAATATCCATTAATTTTCAGAATTTGAACCCATCAAAGGAGAAAGAAACCTGTCTGGGATATATAAATCATTAGCAGCAACATCAGAGAAAATGGCTCAAACTGGTGGAAAATAATAAAAGCTACAATTTTAGGAAGCAATGGCCAAAGTGTTTCAGTGAAGTGTCTGTGTTTTGGCTACACAATTTACTATAGATTTATTTTAGGAGCTGATGTTGAAAAGAAAATTAAAAACAACTCACACCCAACCAAAATATATGACATTAACGCAGCAAAAATGATCTACAAATGTAAAATTGAAAAAAAAACAAATATCCCTAATGAGGCAGAGTTTCATTCCAGAATCTAGCTTATTGCTTCAGTGAAAAACATTGTATTTTTGCAATAGCAGTCAGCACGTATTGCTGTCTGCTACAGTGTCTTCTTCTATATTACCACTAGCAGGCGCAGAGGTGAGAAACATTCAAATCGTACACGTACGGCTTTGAAGGTTGCATATCATTTCAACACTGTTAAACTGCACGTTTATAACTCTACGGCTGTGGTGTAGCACATACAAAATGTAGACATTAAGATAAATTGGAGCTTGAAGAATGACTCAGGGATTTATTGGAGAGAAACAATAATATAATCACAGTTGGAATCCTCCATACGTTTTCCCCGGCCTCCAATCCCAATGGCCCGACTGTGCTG
This sequence comes from Pholis gunnellus, assembly GCF_910591455.1. NCBI lineage: Eukaryota > Metazoa > Chordata > Actinopteri > Perciformes > Pholidae > Pholis > Pholis gunnellus. The sequence continues at coordinate 8,652,402 of NC_136530.1, forward strand.
TGGATCACATACTGCTGCCATTTTGTTTCAGAGAGAAAAAAACGAGCAACGGAGAGAAGAAATATAGGCAATTCTGGCTTGATTGTAAATCCCTTTTTTGACTCATTGTTGATGTATGAGAATAATATTTACTGACTAATTAACTATTTCTTTTTTCTAGTAACTACATTGTGAAAAAAATATGTAATGTTTCGGCTTGAATTGAAATAAGTACAAATGCATAACAATAAGCTGTCAGCAGTCAACATGTAGCACTGAGTATGTAAGGTGAGATTATCCACTCATTTGTAACTACATGCGTCACTCCTTTTGAGTTTTTGAGGTTAAATTCATCTTTCTACAATTTCCCACAGTGACAAAGACGTGGACATTTTCTGCATTTTAGGAGATTTACTCGTTGATGTGAAAATCTTCTCCTGCCTTTCATCCTCTCACATGCACACGTAAGAAGCCCCCAATCCGGACTCAGAAATATGTGAGCTACTGGTGAAACACCATGTAACTCACTCAAGAAACTGGTGCGCGGTCAATAGCAATGCCAACATTTACAGGAAAACATTTGAATCTCATTAAATGCAACAGAAAAGCTCGTTAAAGATAAGATGGTGAAGCATGATTTCAAAGCCTATAAGATGATGTACTGTATCTTTTTACAGTATATTTCCAGATGGCACGAGAAAACTAAAAGATAACAATTCCAACACATCTTGATCTAATCAAATGATCTGAAAAAATAACGTTTTTAGAAATGAAGCAGGTTTTTCAGAGCCCTTTGCTTTCATAATTCACGAAGAGATAAAAAAATCGAAACAAACGGTTAATCTTTAGGTTTCTAAAGTTTACCCCAACATTTTGACAGAGATTAATGATACAGACAATCAGACTTACGCAGGTCAGTAGCAGTAGCACCGCTGCAGCACTCTGCATGGCTTCTGATTAAGGTAACTTCTGGACTCCTCTGACAGCAGCTGCTTTACACACCTAAGTTCAGGGGCTGAACTTAAAAAACACACACTCTCCCCGGAGGACTGAGCCCAGCGCTGACCACACATTTAAAGCACAGAGGAATGATGAACCCAACAGACCAAGCCCCACACTATCTCTCCTGCTTCCTGTGGCAACACAGCGCCAGACAGGTTGGTGTCCACCACTTAACACTCGGCAAGTTAGAACAGCGCGTGAACAACAACAGACACTTAGGTGTGTTGTCTACTGGGGCTGTTGCTGTACAGTCGGTGTAAGTCCTTTGTGGTCAGGGCAGATCGATGGTGAAGGTGAGACCTAATAGAAAACACAGCTGTCACTGATGTGGGCTTGGGGCTTAGGATGAGGGACAAGCTTCCTGTCCTTATCTGCCTCCTTTCATTCTAGTTTTATTCCCACTCCAACTTCAGCATGTAAGACCTACATTATAGATTTGTATTTGTATTTACTGTAAGACAAGAACCATCTAAAAGGTTTGCTGTGTTTCCACTTTTTCCATGAATGCACCCAGAGAACATCATTAGATCGTTCATATAAAGATTTTAATTATTTTAATTGATTACACCCATACTTGCCCTGAACTTTAAACAAATTAACCAACTGACGCTTGTGTTTTTGCTTAATTTGTCACTGAAGTTCACATTGAGCCCTCCCTCCTCCCTCCTTTTTTTTGTTGGGAGGGGAGGACTGTGGCCCAGGTGAGGAATGTGACATTGAGATCAGAAGAGTGAGGACGGCTGTGTCGGGTGAAGTCGGGTCTTACGGTAAAGGGTGTGTGGTGAGGACGCGAAGCTCCTCCCAGCAGCGTCAGGCCTAAAGTGTCGACCTGCGGTTCCAGGCCGGGGTGCCAGGGGACGCTCTCCTGTAGACAGCAGTCCAGATACAACTCCAGCGTGGACAGAGAGACGGACAGGGAGAGGCTGTGCCACAGTCCATCCCACAGAGGAGCAGCAGGAAACCTGTGAGACACACCTGTGAGAATCTTACAGCAAACATGGCCAGTGATTTAGTGTTTCAGCTACTGAAACAGAACAGAGTATCTACAGCGTAACACCAGGCGAAAAAGCTGTGTTTTACTGTCCTGACACACATCCTGTACTAGGAATATTAAAACCAAACAACAACTACAACTTAAGAATCATTTATGCTGATAATCACATTCACAAAGTAACTTTGAATATGATGAAGTTCGATGGAATGAGTTGGAGTAAGTTGTGTAGGTTGAAATCAGCATCGCATTATTCCATCTTTTAAAAAATCCAAATATGCAGACTTGGTCGATGTGACCTTTGCTGGGTTTTCAGTGGAGGGTCCAACATTGAAACCAATATCTTCTTATATTTTATAAAATAAATAACTCAAAGCAAAATGCCTTTAACCTCAAGTCAAACAAAACTAAACTTTGATTGGGAACTAAACCAGTTTTTGCGCTAATGTTTTGTGTGATCTGCAAAGGTTCTGAATTTTCACCCTGAATAGATTAAAACATAAACGTTTTTCACACATTCAATGGCGGATGTTTGTTTGTGGATCATTAGGTCTTCGTCTGTGATTGTGTGAGTGTTTATGTGTGTTTTCTCACTCATAGTGTTGTTCCCAGGCACTGACGACAGTGAAGAGTCTTGGCCCCACCTTCAGCTGAAGAAGCTCCTCCCCTTCCTGCCCTAAAATAACCAACAGCGGCGTCTCCTCTGACCAACGTTGACCCAGACGTAGACGCATCAGCACACTCAGCTCCTCTGGAAAACTGTCATGTAAATGTTAGCACATTCACAAATAAATGTACACACACAGAAGACTCTCCCACACACACTCGTACACGCGCTCACGTGCACATTTTTCCTTGCTCGTTCACTGGACATGGACAGCTGTGAGATGAGAATACGGGACAGTATAGATTTTACAGCCACAGATGTGGTGTCACAGAGAGACTAAAGACTTTCCTCACAGAGAGCCGCTTCACATGTGAATGTAAACTGTATCACAAAGCTGACAGATTCAGGCGGCATTAGCACAGTGTGTGTGTGTAAACAGCCAAGGTCACGTTTAACACCAAAGCCTTCAGCTAAATCCTTTCAACCTACACATCATGGAAAGATAAACAGGTCTGCCTTGTCAGACATTGTCAGCTCTGTGGAAATTAAAAATCCTTTGAAGCAAAACATATAGATTTACAGTACAACGAAGTAGAGTTCATGTGTACATTGGAAATATTCTTAAAATGTTTGATTTTGAACATATTACATAGATATTTTACCTTTATTTAACCAGGTCAATTGAGAACCAGTTCTTTTACAATGACGACCGGGCCAAAAAGGCAGCAACAGGTGGCCAGCCGTTACAAACAAATAAAACATAGAGACATCTCAATCAATCTCATACGAAAAATTACAACATCATAATATGCACAACATGTAAAAAAAACAAACAGTGTTACTGTAGAAGCAAAGTGATCAGAGACTATCGTTTGTAATGAGTTATTGAAGGAGGGTAACGGAATGAGGGTGTGGAGTTTTAACTTTTTTGCATCTCATTCCAGTGAATTTGAATCATGGATACATTATGGCCAATGTACAATAAATAACTACATTGACATATGTTCTTTGTTAGAAAGGAATAAAGTCTTATTGCTGCCAAGACTGGTGAGATAAGATTGGTAGTATGTAAGTAAGATGAGTATAGTTTGGGTCAGTGTAAAGTGGAGTGGGCGTGAGATGACACAACTTCCTGTTGTCCTGTTGACTCAATGAAATCAAACCCTATTTACTCACTGAACATGTCACCTGAGAAGTAAAGCAGTAGGTTTTTACATTAGCTCTTGGGTTGAGCCTAATTAGTAATACTTACAGAGGGCCGAATACTGTAGCTGTTGGTAGGGACAGTGTGGAATATTGTCCGATCTGATATGCTGGACACCCTCGGTCATCTTCCGTTGTTGACACATTGTAATGAAACTGTATGTCCAACAGCTGTAACAGATCCACTTCTGCAAACACAAGACAAAGATAGATTATTAATGACACTAACTGGCATCATTTCTAATGAGATTCACACTGAAAGAATTCTGTAAATTAATGTATTTCACCAAAGTGGATCGGTAATGCTCTTAATTAATGAGGCACAGTTTTACCAAAATGTTCCTATATATATCACTCCAGTGGAAATATTGAATTCACACGCAAAAAAACAATCTACAATCAACACCCCCCCCCACCCCCGCCCCACACACACACACACACACAGCCATCAGAAATTTACCTCATCCCAACTTTGCCTACCTTTCACCCCTGCAAGTGTCACATTTCCTCCGTCCCTCCCATGAGCCTTTGCTGTGGCATGAAGATAACACTGCGGAGGTGCGCTAACTTCCCCGAACACACCATCTGCATGCTTCACTACAAGCAAATAAGCTTGAAACCAGAGCACTGAGAGCAAAGATGAGCCCGGCATCATGTCCTCAGTAGACTGCAGAGAAGAACTGCTGGTGCTGGAAGAACATGGACCAGAGGGCCGGGCCTAACTGGCATCTCAGTCACTCGGCTCATGTTCTGATCTGTCAACAGCAAACTAGACATCTCACCTACCTCACCTCTGCTCTGCCTCCAGAACACTCAAACCTTTGCACCTGGTTATTTTGAGAATATGTGGGCATACACACGCAGAAAACACACACAATAAAAAGTTCCCGGAGGACTCAGTGGGACTTCAGTGAAAATCACAACATATCACGGTTTCATAAGATTCTGTGCATATAAAGCATCAACCTGTGTTATTTATCCACTCTTTGGCTAATGGCATCCTGGCTACTTTACTCTACATGTGTTTGATACTTTTGTGTGTATGTGCAACTCAAAAGGAACAAGCACAAGATGTAATTGTTGCAGACGAATTCCTTCAAGTGCAGTTATATCTTCTTGTTATTATTGATCTTTTTATGTGTTCTAATGGAGGATGTTTGCAGACAGTACAAATCTGTTGGTATCCAATTTCTAAAGCCCATTATACCGTTGAGGATGTCACTTAACCTTTCTGATAAGAAATTTAACTTTAAAGATAAAAAACCCCACTATTGCTAAATATAAAATAAGTTATATTCTGTTGGCCTAGGAGTTTAAAGGTACTGCCCTTATGTCCTATCATCTTTGTTGTCAAATCTCCAATAAAGGCAAAAAGTAAAAAAAAATAAAAAAATATATTGAAAGGTAGTAATATCAGACTTTAGGGTTTTGTTTTAATGGTCCTTTGAACAGATATGTAAACACTTCTTTTGTTAAAGTCGTTGACAGGCGTCATGATTCAAATAAAATATAAACGGTGCAATAAATTAAACATGGATTTATTTTGTACAGTTTATTCTACATATTTACCAGAAAGCTTCTCTTATCTATGAAATCCAGGCTTGATAGGGAACTCTTTGTGCGAGCTTCCCCAGGCACAGATTAGGTTGTTCTGTACACAGACGGACATCAAGGTTAAGTCCTAGGCTGCATCGTACATGTTAAGCACGGTCCTATGAACTACAGGCTGAAGCCTTAACCTAACCTGTATACTGTGTGAATCGAGCTTCATAGTCGACACACTTCAAAAGGTGGATTCTCTGCTAAAATACACATTTTTCAGTCCAGGACTTCCTGATCGGGACTCCAGCAGATGAGTGTGACCTTGTCTGGCCTGTGGATCCTCAGTCCAGATAAGTCCGGTGCTCACATTCCAGAAACATGTCAAACTCAACATATCACATTAACACGACAGCACGTGATATAAATATACATCTTATTTAAGGGGAACAACAAATGTTTGAACGTTGGAACGTTCAAAGGTATCGACAGTGCCGGGACTGAAAAAAAACATGAACATTTCTCTGCCCGCTGTTTTATCATTACTCTGTTGGTGAGGTGGTTTTAAATCACATTTAATATCATGGAAACATAAAAAATTAGGACTATCAGGCAGCCCTAGAACACATCTCTCTCCCACATCTCTCATTGTCACCGTGATCATGCATGTGGAAATCACAATACCTCTAGAGCGCAGAAAATACCATAATGCTTGATTCTACTGATCGATACATGGGGCCCCAGTGAGACGGAAACAATGTGGCAGTTAACCTGCAGACGAACCATACTGTGCCTGTTATTCCTCTTTTGTAAAAGCATCCATGTTGCATCACATGTAAAAAGGACATTAACTTTTCGTCACCACATGAAAGAAGGCAACACATCCTGAAGAAGACACGTCCCTGTCTCTATGTACCGGAAGAAAATGGCTTTAGTCGCCTCTCTGACGCGACATCGACAGCGGTTATCCAGCACAGAAACGTGAAGAATGAACATCCTTTTTGTCTGTCCTGCAGATGGTTGTACCTCAGGCTAAAGTCGTTATAGTTCATAGAGTAGATGCAGAACACTGGTTCTGTGTGAAATCCCCACCGGTTCCGGTCGTCATGACGGTCTCGTCAGCTTGATATCATGCCGACTGACCTGCAAGAGACACTTTAAGTTCTTCTGATTTTCACACATCTTCTCTTTTGGTCCAATGATGAACATTTTTTTCAGAAGGTTCCAGAAGGTGATATATTACAAATTCAGTGGTCCAGTATCCTGAGACAAAACATCTCTTATTCTGTAGATCCTCAGAATCATTTTCACACCACAGAGCCGACATAAACTTATACTGTGCTGCTCCAGTTGCAGGTACACCATCATTGTTTTCACATAAGGACAGAAAATTAACCTTCACTAGAAGTTTTGCTCACTTTAAGGTCTGGAACATGATTCCCTGTATTGGCTATCTATTGATTAGTGACTGTATAATGCCCCTGAACCATGTGAATACTCTTGTTGTAAACAGGAACTATGTTGAAGTCTAAATTGGCAAAATCCGCCTGAATCAACCCTTTTTTCATTGCTACTCTTACAACTAGGCACAATCAAAACAGCAACCCTCTCAAATGACCTGAACATAAGAAGGAAAAGCTAAATTACATTCATCGTATTACATTTTTTTTTACATGCTACCTCTATGTTCATCTACACAAAACGCACTCAGATCAGTTTCTTGGATTCAAAGAGAGGTTTGAACATCTTGGATCGACGACTCACCGTATTTTGTTAAAAAAAAACAATCAAAACACTAACTTTTGAGGGAAGGCTCGGCAACGCTTGGGTTTGCTGCTGTGATCGACTTGTTGTACAGTCAGTCTCTGCTGTTCTCTTGATTTGGCAACTTTTCTCTATTGAGAGCACACTCTCGTGTCCACACACACACAGCCTCCCTCCAGCTACAACAAACACACAAACAATCAAACACAAGAACACATTGCAGACAGACACGCAAGTGTCCGGATGAATAGCAGTAGAGTTCAGTCCTGCCTGTTATGCTACTGGTACTGAGAATACAAGTTCTCAGAGCCACAGAGGAGCCTTGTGGTGCCATGTGGAGCTTCTCCTGCATCCTCTTTGTCTCATGGTTTTTTTAGCAGCGGTCGTCCTCATCTGTGTCACTTAGCAGCTCGCTGGCTCCAGCTGGACCCGCTTGGCCCAAGTTCTTCCGGTAATGCCCGTTAGGAACCTGCCAGGAGTGTCTGAGCTGAGGGGCGGAGCTTATGGCATTGGCCCGTCCCAGGCTGGTTGCCACGGCAGTCTCAAAAGTAAGGGTCTCCTGCCCGTCGCCTGCCGCTCCGCCGCTGACGTCCTCGTGGATCGGTAGGTAGGGTTCAGAGATGTAGCGATGAGGAGATGGGTTGCTCGGTCCTGAAACCTGACCGCCGGATGACCCTTGAGCTGCAGTTAGGGGGCCGCCCTCCTTGTCAGCCCTCCACGGGGTCCCTGGGGAGCCACCAGCGCCATCCTGAGGCTGGGTCTGGTCCTCAGAGGGGGCTGCTGGTGCGGTGGGAGAGGTGTTGGCTTGGCAGACCAGAGGGGAGTAAGAGATGTACGGTCGCGGGCGAGACGGCGTCTGCGGCAGCTGGCGCCGATTACGAGGAGTACCAGACTCTGAGGCTGAATGGGCCGGGCTGCCTGATGTGTTCACCTGCAAACAACAGAAACACAATAATGCAGAGGAGTCCTTCTGCAGAGGAGTCCTGCTGGTTTTCACTGGATTCACCGGTACAAAAAAGTCCCTCACTTCATTGCGCGATACAAACCAGCACAACTTTGGGTCACAAATTCTTAATCTAATGCTTTGGTGTGTAATTGAACCCGTTGCACTCCTACCTGTCTCTGTAAGGTGTGTGCGCGTCCTTCGCTAGGAGAACGTGACCGTCTCCTTTCAGATGATGGATCGCGGCTGCGCTCCTCAGAGTTGCAGCGGGACACGTCAGGAGACAGCAGGTGGCGCCGTTCCTTAGATCGCCCTCTCTCATGACTGCTTGTTTCTCCGTGGTTTATTCGAGGACCTAAGAGGCGGGTAGATTTTAATGAGTCAAAAATATAAAATAAAGGGGAAAAAAACACCTCAGTTTTAGGTCAGAGCATGTAAAACATCCTTGTGGAGATCACAGTGTTAAACATATCCTAATACATTGATTTATCAAGTTTAAAAGGAAAATCCGTATTTTTTTCACCATATAAATTACAGGTACAATGATATAATTTAAGGAAATTGCAGGAATTACACTCTAAATAATAATAATTAATTATTTAATTAATGAGGACTATCCTTGCTGTCACTTTAGCTAAAATATGTTGATTCTGACGTTAAAGTCAACTGTGATTCATGCACAGCACTTGAACGAGTTGCAGCAGACACTGTACATGGATTTTGCTCATTTTACTTCCATGACTTCTAAACATTGATATGAATATGTATCATCAGGCTGTATGAGGTGCGACGTAATGCAACGTGTGTTCAGTGACCTCTGTAGCTCCTCTGACGAGGCCTGTATGTGCCGTCAGGACTGACTCTCTCCAGAGAGTGTTGCTCCTGCCAGAGGCCGTTCACACACTGGTCTCCGATGGTGGAGAAGGAGCGCTTCATCAGCTTACTGTCTGCTGACATCCCGGGCTACACACACACATCAAAGAACCAGGAAGGAATCACATAAGCGACTGTGAATGACGCCTAATATAAACACACTCTCATAATAAAAAAAACATATACATAAAGGCATATACACTGAAAACGTCATTATGCGATGAGCAAACTATAGACATTTTTTTTAATGAATTAATTTAAATAGTGACATTATTTTAAAGCACTTTCTGATACAACATGTGTTAGTTAGTGAATATCAGTTTTGATAAAAGTAATTACTCTTTATTACCGGTGGATCAACAGCCAGTCTGGGCATGGAGGACGCTCTGGCAGATGCTGTCCGCTGAGGTGATTTAATAGCTGTTGGGTCCTGCCTGGCCTGCTGCATCACTTGGTTGTACTCCACAACTTCTGGTACCTACACAAACACCACAGAAACGAGGGCTGGTTGTTTCCTGTTTATTTCTCTTTCCAAGTCTCTAATGAAGCACCGTAATGGTTTAACAACAAAGTTAATTAATAAACAATGCATCCCAGTACAGATGTTGCATATAGTTCCTATGCTCGTTTAAATTACAACATTACATTTCTTTTGCAGTCGTAAAACTAGCAGATAATAAGAGGGCGGTTATTGCCATTAATGGACTTTGGTCGATCAGATTCATTAGTTAATGAAAATCATTATGCAGTTTTCTCAATACTACATGTTACGGGTACCAGTGTGTTTAAGTGATGGTGGTGGGGATGTGGGTGGTGGTATGGGTGGTAGGGTGAACGATAGTTGTCGTCATCCTCTTCTTCCTTCTCCCCCCTGGAGCGGGACAGCGGCTGCAGGAACATCTCTTGTGGAGAGATGGGGCTGAGTGCCACGAAACCTCCTCTGGTGCTGAAGGAGCACAAACGGACACTGCATTATATACCCGCACACATGTGTCAATCATTGTTGATGATGATCAAGGAACAGGGGGGCAACTGTAAAGTCAGTCAGTGACCAGATCCTACCAGCATAAATAACCACAAACGAATATGGATAACAGTGTGGGTTTTTATATTTACAGAGCAGATCCGGCGCTGTGCCTGAGGAATGAAAGGGATTTGGCATTGCATAGGATTTCTTGAGGCAGAGAGGAGGCATCCATACGCTGGAACATAGGCGCATGTTTCTATGTGGGGAGATAAACACACACAGGGATGGATGGGAAATTAAAACAGGCCCTCCTATAATTACATGTGGACATGGATCAAATGAAAATTGACTGGGTTTTAGTGCACACAGTTCTCAGGCTAAATTTTAAACCAAACAGGTAAACCGTACAAAATTACAAATTTTAAATGACGGCCAAGAGGAAAAGAACAGAATTATGCAATAAAATCACTGCAAAATCAGCGACTCCTGGGTGCTTCCTAGGAATACATTTCCATTTAAAATGTTGTTATAATACACCTCAACATAAAAAAAGAGAAGCACCTGCTCTTCCAGTTGCTGTCGGAGCTTCTTGGCCTTGCTCTGCTTGTAGTAGTCCATGATCATCATGGCGGCATAGATCTTCCCAATGGTCATGTCACTGGCTGAAAAAGGAGAAAGCATCAGACCACTGTTATGACCCTTCAAGAGTACATTATCACATGAATTAACACTTACTACTACAGCTACTATGATAGATAACACGCGTTTCCTTTCATTGAGGTGTGAATTAGTGTACTGTCTGTTGTGACCTTTGTGAATGGGAACCAGCACATCTAACGTCTTCTGAGAGAGATGAGACCAGATGATACCGATCTCCTTCTGCAGGTCCAGGTCCATCTGATTTCTATCCTCCCCTCCTGGAGATATATATATATAAAAAATACATCAAGCGTGATTGAATGAGTTTTACACCACAGCGAATGTGTTCCAGTAAGGTTTTGATATTTGGTCTAACCTCTGGCTATCTTGATCTCCAGGGCGGTGCGGATGAGGGCCATGAGAGTGGAGGTGAAGTGAACGGACATATCATCGTCCACGGGCATGTTCATCAGGACTAGTCTCTGATGGCAGCAGAGAAGGTGTCGTAGTCAGACACAACCCAGCACCATTATACAACATACCACAATGAAAACGTGGATGCTCAGAGTGGCTGTGGTGGATCACAATGTCTTTATAATTGACTTAAATACTGCCATTATCTACAGATAACAAATTACAGTTTTTGTTTTTACAGTTTTTAAATCTCGCTATTCCAAGATGACGATTCGTTTAGCCAACAGACTTGACAATTAACTGTTTAGAGTTTAAATCATCAAGGTCGGACACAGGCAGGAATGCCATTGTGTTACTCTGTAATAAACAACATTTGAGTAAGTTTCAGCTCAAAGGAAAAACCTCTAGTTTGCCTGCTACTCCATAAAGATGTCACAGAGATAATTAGATCAACAAAATCTGATTTCAGGACAACTAGCTTTAAACAAATAATGAGCAACCATGACCTTTCTGAGCGTCATGACACAAAAATAAAAGTTCCCACTGAAATCATAATTTCATATAGTACAGCTTGCTTTGTTTAAATAAAGTTTTTGTTTAAATAAAGTTTTAAATAAAGTTAACTTTGAAATAATAACAAAAATACAGCTGATACAGAAGGATGGAGAGGTTTCCAAGAAAACAGTTTTGACAACTTGTCACTGAATGTCAATATCGAGAAATAACGGAAAAGGCTTTTTTTGGGGGATCTCGATACAACAATTTTGCAATCTCAACAAAACAGTCTGAGGTCACAAAGAGTGCGGACACATTTTTTCAAAATAAATGTTTTTTCTTGCCCTCTCCTGACCTTCTGTACATTTAGTTCACAGCAGTATGTGCTGTTTATCTAGTTTTATAAAAGCAGATACAACTCATACAACAACACACAGAGTATAGCGTTCATCTGCAATGGAGCATGCTGGCAGGCTCACAAACACACACAAACACACACACACACACACACACACACACACACACACACACACACACACAAACAACACACACATACAGTACATTTCACATTACACACAGATGCAACATTAGCATTAGGCTGTTGCAGGAGGCTCATGCAGACAGGTAAATGTAAGAAACAGAGAAGTAAGAAAGACATGAGCACAGTTTACAGCAGACTTCTACAAATGACAAGATTAAGCATGTAGATGTTTGACAACTCTCTGATTAATGGTAATGGCACTGGTTTGATAAATAAACTCCACCAAGACTCTTTCATCAGATAACAGCAAACAGATAATGACGTCTTATTTTCTTCTGCCAAACAAAGCAAAACAAGCCAATCATCGCTGTAGCACTTATCATCCTGCCAATGGAAAAACACTTGAACTTCAACAAGCAATACTGGATCATATGCCAACAGAAAAATAATGCTTTGTTTTTTCCAATGTGTGACACACAAAATGAGAGTTTACAGTGCCTGTCCTTGTTGATTAAAACATGAAGGCAGTGGCTGTTAGGCTCTAGTGTTTAGTCTACCTTATATGCCACCTTGGAGGGGCATTTCTTGCCCAGGCCTAGAGGTGGCGACATGTTGGTCAACATCTCATACATGTCAGTGTAATGGATACGACCACTGGGGGCGCCAGGTAGCCATGAAGATGGGGGATGAGAAAGAAAAGAAAAGAGGGAGGGAGAAAAAAAAGAGGAAAGAAGGGAGAGAAATGATGTCGGAGAAGAAATTGAGGAGTTTGGGGAGTGTGTGTTCCCAAGGGATGGATGAGGAAAAGATCACAGGAGTGGGTGGAGGGTAAAAGAGAGGAACAAGAATGGAGGAGATACAAGAGAAAGGATTATTCCAACAAGGCATCACATAGAAGTAGGGAGTAAAGTGGGGGAAAATAAAACAGGTTGTATTCTTTCTATGCTGCCATCAGGGCATAGAAATCTGGGAAAAGGAGAAAACATGATGAGCAAAGGAATGACAGCCTCACTGGATCTGGTACAAATATCAAATACTTACTGTGTAGCCTTGTATGTGTGTGAGAGAGAACTAAAAACATCTTTAAAACCAGATCCAAAAGGTAGAAAGAGACAGGCCTCCCCCAAATTGCTCTACAACCGCATCAAAAGTACGAATTTTAAGTACCTTGATAAAATGATAATCCTGAATGAGGGATGTCCTGTTCCTTAGTACCCTAAAAATCGAGTGTCGTCATTCTTTGACCTGAGTAACACACCCCTAAAGGTCAAGCAGGGCAGTGATAGCTGGTGAAGGGAAGGAAAGGAGGGATAGGAGGAGGTTAGGAAGGATCCCACACGAAAGAGGCAGAGGGGTGGTGTTTGCTGGGGGAACCAAACCTTGCATGCCACCCTGTGCGGGCAGTTCTTTCCAAAGCCCAGGGGAGGTGAGATACAGCGTACAACTTTGTACATCTCCTTATAGTGGAGCCTAGCACTGGAAAGAACATACATGTCTTTAGTTGTGCATCAATGAAGCCTTGTAGTGTAAGGGGAACAAATTCATTTTCTTTACTCTGTAACAAACACAAACAGGAGCAAACGTGCTGGGCAGACATCCCAACATTTCCATCCATATGTGTGTATAAGTGTATGGAGTTGCTTTAGTCTGTTAATATTTTACAGCATGACTGTAGAACACATCATTTGACATCAATGAAATCTGTAGCAATAGTGCACAATCTCGGAGCCCATCGGCTAATGGTCTGCCGATGGATGAGCCTCTGGAGGGTACAGCTAATATTTTGAAGGTTTTCCTTCCTCTTCAAGACATCCTCTTCTGTACGCCGGCCATTGTTTACAGTCTGATTAGCAACTTGAGACCCCAGAACGGAGTTTGAGTTGAGAGACGACGTCTACGGCTTATCTTTATAAAAAGATATCTGAAAATCAATGCAAAATGCATTTTTTTTTAAACGCTAAATCGTAGTCAGACGACAGCCGATGGGTTTTCGAAGATTGCATTTCTGCGGATGTCTTCCGCCTCTTTTGCTCTCCACGTGGACTGTTTAACTGCATACAACCAAAGCCGGCTCAAACGTGATTGGTAAATACTTCTCGGACCACAAATAAAAACCAGAACGCTCACAATCTTGGCCCCTTGCCGACAGATTCTGCATTCATATGCAGATATCTGTTTATAGAGATTAGTGTGTGAACAGCATTACTTTTAATGAAACGTTAGTGTAGCACAGAGACACTGACCAGGCGGCGCGGTCATACTCCCCCCAGATCCGGACAAACTCATCCAGGTGGTGAGGACCCAAGATGGACGAGTCTCTTGTCAGATACTCAAAGTTATCCATGATCACAGCCACAAACAGGTTCAGCATCTGGACAGGAGGAAGAGGAGAAGCCATGACATTGATTCACGTGAGCATGGAAAAGTGCTTAAAGGGGGAATTATGAGCATAGTGCTCAAAATAAAAAGAGGAAAATAATCAAAAAACAGCTGTTTTTGTTATTGTCTGCAATTTGGAGGAATCATTTACTCTCCAGTTTCCCCGTCTTACCAGGAAGGAGCTGAAGAAGATGAACGAGACAAAGTAGAAATAAGCGAAGTCGGAGCCACAGCCCCCCTCCGGTCCGGACGTCGGTACTGCTGAAGGGTCCGTCTCGCACTTTTGTCCCCCCAGACAAGACAACATGATCTCCTGCCATGACTCCCCTGTGGCACTCCTGGACACGCAGATATTACACAACACCAGGAGGAGGAGGAGGGTGGGTTAGGACTCGAGCAGTCTAGCTCACAGCTTATTCACAGTGACGTCAGCCATCTGGTAGGTGCCGTCAACGCATCGAGACTCGCACCACTCGCTTAAGAGACAGCTTTTAGATGCTCCATATGTGAGACCTTGTTGTGTAGTAGTTATTCATACATTTACAGTATATTCTCTATGCATCGGTGCTTAAATGTTATTGTCAATGTTTTATACAGTTGTTTTTTTAATTAGTTTTAGTGCAAGTGTAATGCATCTAGCAAGTTGTTCTGCCATGTTTTACAGATTTCAGAGCCAAAGAGATCGATTCTCATCGTGTTTAAATTTACATTGTTTTTCTTCACGGCTTATGAGAACAAACTTGAACCTCAACATGGAGACATAAACACAACACTCAACTACGGTCGAGATAGCCATTTCATTATTTGACCCACTCTGCTTTCTAAAACTCTGAGTGTTTTGCAGAGCTAATTGCAAAAGAGTTAAGTGGTACACTGCAGCCTCTATCACCGCTTGACACTGAGTAGCCCCTTGGGTACTTAGAAAGCAAAGCTTAACTACCATAACCTAGCAACGTTATTCACAATACATTAAGGAAATGTGTTATTTTGCGAACCAACTGTAGCAATGCGTGTAGTTTGGATCGCTGCTGTATCTCAATTTAACTGAGACTAACTATTCTGGAGTACTGAAGCGAAGCGAACGGGATTTAGCTGAGAGTTGAATTTCAGATTGGATCGTGGGAACAATTGTGTCTCTGTTGATCTGAAACAAACGGCAAAAAGTCTAAAGCTGCTTGAAAATCAGGACTGAAGATCTCAAGGTGTCCTACCTGAACAGCAGCATCAGAGCACCAGAGAAGGTCTTGAAGTTGTTGTGCTGCGTAATGTGAGTCTCCTCGTTGAGCTTAATGTTGCCAAACACCTGATTCACACAGATACACACACAAAATCCTTAGCAGTGACAGAAATGATGTCATGCCCGGCCATTATGCATGTGTTTGTTGTGAGTATTTATATTTCACCATGAAACAAATATACTTATGATGCTGAGGGACGCTGCGTAAAAATGGTACATGTAGAACATTAAACACCACCTCCACAGAGCTACAGAGGCCGATCTACCATGTGTCTTTCTAACCTGCATGCCAATGATGGCGTAGATGAAGAAGAGCATGGCGATGAGCAGGCAGACGTAGGGCAAAGCCTTGAAGGACTGGACGAAGGTCCACAGAAGAATCCGGATGGTGTAACCCTGTCTGAGCAGTTTGATCAGACGGGCTGCTCTGAACAGCTTCAAGAAACTCATGTTGAACGTATCAACAAACTGTAAGAACACAGGGGAGAGGAAGGAGACTGTTGTTTACTTGTGGCGCTGAGGGAAGTCAGCTTGTCATACACAGGAATACAGTATTACTGTTCACATAAATCTCTCTCTTTCAGTGTCAGTCTTGTGTGTTTTTTCTTATTACCTGCAAGTCAACCACGATCTCTGTGATGCTGCCCAACACGGTGATGAAGTCGAAAATGTTCCAAGTGTCTCGAAAGTAGTTCTGTAGATACGGGAAAGACGCTTTGAGCCATTTCTAAAGAGTGACCTTAAAATGAACATTCCGTCAGGCTGTGCGTTGCTCTTTTCTCTCACCAGAAAGCCGAAGGCCATGATCTTGAGGACGCACTCAACGGAGAAGAGGACAGTGAACGCTGTGTTCAGGTGCTTCAGTACGGCCTCGTATGCCGGCGGGGCAGAGTAATACTGGAAATAGAGAGGCGGCAGGGGTTAAACTACGTGAAATCTGTGTTATGAGAAGGATTAAAAAGCGGAATATTCCCTAACCAGTTCACTGAACTTCAGCCCTGCACGCTGCTGATCTACAGGTTGATGGAAGATTTTTCCAGACCCATAAATAGTGCCTCAGTCTCTGCACCTTTCATCTGTCGCACTATAAAAGGAGTCATTCCTCTAGGGGCGGCAGCCACAGTTAATGAGGTCATGCTAAATAGCAGCCCCTGGACATTATAGATCAATATTTAATACAGGCTGAGTCACCCTGCGCCTGTCTGTCTGTCCGTCTGTCTGTCTGAACAACCAGCACAGCCGAAGAAAAGGCCAGTTCGGAAAATAAACAGTGGCGAGGGAGGGGTGGGAAAAATGGAAACATCAGCAGATCTAAATGAAAACATCACAGTGTGTGGAGGTGATCTACACATCCATATTTCCCGTTAGAAGTGACACATCTTGGCTTATTTTAAAACCAATGTGTTAACAGTCGCAAGTTCCTGACAGAATATGTTGCTGAGGGGCAACACAAGGTGTGTTTTTTCCCCCCATTATCAAACAGGGATATGTGGAAAATGGCACATCATCTGTAGGAGTGAGAAGACAGATGCAGATAATGGTAGAAACTGTCACACCGGTTGTTGTCCTCTCATTCTGATCCAACTGGGAGCTTTTGTCTTTGATTTTTCTCTCTTCATTATCCTCACCTTCATCATCAGTACAATGGTGTTGAGAGCGATCATGGCCAGAACGGTGTACTCAAAAGAAGGCGACACCACAAAATGCCACAGACGGTATTGGAATGTGTGCCGGTTCTGGGGCATGTAACGGGTCAGGGGCTTGGCGCTGATGGCAAAGTCTATACACGCCCTCTGAAATGAAGAAAACAGGGGAAAAGGCTTTTTTTTCTGTTTGCTCCAAAGGGGAAAAAATTGATGTTTCCCACAATAAGAAGAATATTTATGGATTAACAAAGACAGTCAGACTACATTTCATCTATTTGGGCTTCATAGACTAGACTGTAAATATATACTTTGCATAAAGTAAAGAGACAGAGAAAGGGAGAGAGAATGAAAAAACTGATTAGACGGACTAGAAAGGAGCTTAAGGGTCATTAAACGAAGAAAAGAAAAGAGACAGAGCAAATGTTAATGAGTTGTTCCTTCATCAATCGCCCTTTACCTCATTTTTTTCAAGGCTGCACTCCTCCATCATCTTATCGCCCTGTTCCTGGAAGGTGATGATGATGAGAGCCACGAAGATGTTGACGAAGAAGAAAGGAAAGACGACGAAGTAGATGACGTAGAAGATAGACATCTCCATCCTGTTGCCGTGGCTCGGACCTCTGTCCTCCTCTGTCACATCCACTGAGTGCTGCAGAACCCTGGAAGACCAATGACACAATGCTAACTAATGCTAACGCTAATGCTATTAACAGCTCGAGCAACAACAAAGAACGGCACAAGAACAGCAATCATTTTCCTGTAGCACCCACTGAAAATATATTAAACTCCTTAAAATCATTCACAAAATCAAGACTCTTGCATACTTACAGCTACTTACAGCAGCTATTAGTTAAGGAAGAACTTTCGTTCACCGGGGCGGGGATCAAAAGCCCATTTGCTACTTAGAGGAGGATATAATTTATTTCCACAGCAGCAGTCAACTAATGAGGGCTGGAACTGTACAAACCCACAAGCACTGTCGGTGAAATATTGGTATAACCTTATTGTGAGATAACAAATGGCAAAGTATTTGATAAGTTAATCACATATATTATATTTCCGTCATCAAAGGTCAGATTTGACCATTACCAAAGAATAAGCCAGTTGTTAAAAGGTTATAACCCTCATAAAAGCTAATGAGCCCTCTAAGAATGGAAAATGATATGCGGGAAAACTCCTGCTGAAGTTTCTTAACCAGAATAAGAATTAGCACTCATCCGCTGATTCCCGTCAAGACACTCACTGAGGCCATCCCTCTCCAGTGGAAACAGTGAAGAGAGTGAGTAGAGCCCAGATGACGTTGTCGTAGTGAAACTCGTGTCTCTTCCAGTCTCTTCTCTTCACCTCCTTCTTGTCCTTCGCATAGTCTATGTAGTAACCCCTGGAGGAGAAGGAGGAGACCAAATGAAAAAACATTAAGAAAAGTTAAGAATCATATATAATTTGAAAGGGTGTGGAAAGATCATAACATCTGACGCAAATAAAAAAAATAATTAAGAAAGAAAGAATGAAGAATATAAATTGGAATGCAGAAAAGAAAGAAAGAAAGAAAGAAAGAAAGAAAGAAAGAAAGGGAACATTACTGGCAGTCCTTCTCGGTGTCCTTCGAACTGTCGGTGCAGTAAAAAAATTTCCCCTTGAAGAGCTGCACAGCAATGACGGCAAAGATGAACATAAAAAGCTTGTAGACGATCAGGATGTTGAAGACGTTTTTCAGAGACGTCACCACACAGTCAAACACCGCCTGGAAGAGAGAGACAAGTGAAGGGAAGAACGTGGTGAGATCAAGGAATACTTACAGAGTATGTGTGCATGATATTAGTCGCAATCCCAAAATGAGTACCTGTTAGCACACTCAGACAGTCCTCCAGCTGCCTCTCAGGCTGACTAATTCCCTGCTTTCACTTTTAACTCTGCCCTCTCCTCTTATTGTCTGTTTTGGTTTTCATTCTCCCGTCTGCAAATCACCAGGTCAGTTTCCATTTTGTATTATTTATTTTTCCACTGAGGAGATTATTTGGTGCCTTAAAGCGTTATCCACCTATGTATCTATGAGCTTTTACGCTTTTGTATGTCCTCTCCTCTCCAACTTGTGGACAGACTACATGGGATGTTTGTTTGAGAACATGTCTTCGATGCGCATAGTTTGTCACTTATTGGTTTATCATCTCATCTGTCAACAAGTTCTTTCTCTGCTCTCAGGTCTCAGAGGAAGAATCTTCAGGGCATGTCAGAGTGTTGACACTAAGATGAGAAAGGTTAAATATGTAAAGGTATATACTTAAACATCATTAGTAAAATACATGGTTAAAAATAGAGCGGATAGGATGGAAAGACTGACGTGTGTCCTATACTTCTCTGCTGTGCACCCATGACATCAGTCGCTCTTGTCCAAATGAAGCCGAGATGAATGTTTAAGTCAAAATCTTACTGTGTCTTTTCGAAATTTGACTTAAAATCATCTTTGTCCCATCTTAATATCTTTTTTTTTATAAATATGCTCATAATAACAGATACTGAAAAAAAGATACAAATTATAGGAGGATGGAAACACAACCGAGATATCAAAAAACATCTCTGACCTTGAGTTTAGGAAGCCTCTTGATGGTCTTCAGTGGTCTGAGGACACGCAGCACTCTCAGAGATTTGATGGTCTTAATGTCCCGCCCTTTGTTGCCTCTGTACAGAAAGACAGACAATGTCAGCATCACACCATTGCAGCTTAGTATTCCTCACATTTTTAGACACTCCTTGATTGGTTTTCCCACCTTATTCGTGCATCGTTACATTATATTTAATCTGACATATTCTACTTATGTTACACTACATTAAAAGTATTCATTCTAAGAGAGGAAGACTTTTTGTGTTTTTTACCCCATCACATTGCTGCTGGTCAATCCCACAGGGGCATCACCCAAAGAGGGAGGAAAACAGGAAAGAGGGACACGTATACCAACAGTTATAACGTTAGAAACAAAATGGAGACAACATTTACAGCAGAAAAGTGCAATTTACAGCTGATTTAGAGACACTTTGATGTTTAGACATGTGATTAGTGTTTAGACACATGAATTGAAATAAATCGAGTGACTGACGAGAGGGCGAAGGCCACCAACGCTCCCACCACGACGATGAAGTCCAGGATGTTCCACAGGTCTCTGAAGTAGGCGCCATCATGGAGGATCAGACCCTGGTCGATCATCTGAGGACAAGACAAGAGTGTGCCATGAAGAATCTTTCGTCTCCAGGATAGTTTCCAGGGATGGAGCCAACTTTGAATTCATATCTTTTTAGGTTTTTTAAAGAGTCAGTGTAAAGCTCCTGAACAAGTTGAATCAAATGAACATTGAGCCTGACAAGGCTGTTTGTTTCTCCGAGGGTAACATGGCGCAGTGGTCCCCAACTTGAGGACTGGAACCCCTACAATCAGTGGCAAGGGGATTAACGGCACAGGAACGAAGCAAAAACTCTTTCTGC
The DNA here is from genome assembly GCF_910591455.1 of Pholis gunnellus. Classification (NCBI taxonomy): domain Eukaryota; kingdom Metazoa; phylum Chordata; class Actinopteri; order Perciformes; family Pholidae; genus Pholis; species Pholis gunnellus. The sequence continues at coordinate 8,673,038 of NC_136530.1, forward strand.
TGCACAACAATACGCTTATTTCTTTCAGACATTACTTGAATATTTGCCCCTTTTTTTGGTAATTTTTCAAGTATTTAATTTAACGTGCTAGTGCTGCAAACATGTAAACATACATGCGTCAGTGATATCACATGTTCTGTTATTAATAATAATCAAATACAGTAAAACCACAATTTCTTGCAATCAATCACCACATAGTGACATTCCATTATCATACCATCTTTACACACCTACCTTTATAATCATTTCAAATGTGAAGACTCCGGTGAACACATAATCAAAATACCGCAGAACCTGCAGAAGAACAGTCAAGAAGGCAGATCAGAACATTTGATACATCTAGAATATAACACAGATAATAAACTTGTGTTCTTCACAAGGAGAAATGATTCAACTTCTTGCGTTAATTTCATGACATTTAAAACTATTTTACTTCAAAATCTCATCTTGTGGATGTATGAAAGTATGAAACAGTCCCCTCAAATGATGGCAGTACAACACAAGATAATTAGCCGAATTCCTCCTATAAACAACCACTCTTAATGTGTCTTAGACTGCAATTTCCTCACCCATCGTCAATTTAACCGCCCCCCCCCCCCCATCAAGTAACATAGGTTGCTCTTTGCAAAACAATTTAAAGATTTTTTTTATCTTATGGTACTTTTGCTGCTTAGTGTAGATGAAGCCCAAGGCACAGATAAACAGTGATTGGGATCGTATCTACGAGATGGGGGAAACAGCAGAAATATTCTGGCTTCTACTTAAGTCATTTAGCTGTCCCTGTGTCAGCTGTGATATATACATGAATGTGAATACACAAACCTTATTCCAGTTAGAGGAGGTGGCTACAGGGTCCTCAGCAGCCAGTGCTATACTACTAGCGGCTATGACCAGCAGGATGGACATTTCAAAGTACCTGAGGTTCACCACGTAGTGACACGCTCGACGCACCCTGAGGGAGAGCAGATGGCAGAGTGGAGATGTGAGGCAGAGGTCAGGTACCATATTTATTAAGAGTGAGACTGTGGCCCAATCCCAATTTGCCCACTAAAGCCTTAAACCCTGAATCCTCAGGGACTTAACTGACATCACCTCAAATGGTTGAGTGTGAGAGGCTGCAAGGACTTGAAATAGTATAAATATGAAGGGGAACTGTGTAAATTTCATATGCCTGGCTGAACACCCATGCGCCGTCCTTTTTTGTTTACCTTTTTTTTGCGCCTCCAGCTTCCCCTGGCAAGCCTGTGTTTAACGTCATAACACTATGAATTGTGGGTAATTCCCTCAAGCAAAGTCTGCAGAAATGCAAACTTATGGACTGAAATATAATGGCAGCAGGTTTAAACAACAGGGATGAAATCCAATCTAAAGAGATGAAATGTCCCAGTGATGGCTATTTCTTCCAAGAACATGTGATGTTTGGAGTATCACCATTACTGTGTTACTAAGTTGATCCTCGTGGTAGCAACTTACGGGTTGTCAGGTTTGAAGAGGAACATGCTGTCTGGATTCACAGTGTTGACAGGCTTTGTCTCATCTGCCTCCTCTGATTTACAGGTTTCAGGGTCCTTACTGATGACTGGAGAAGGTCAGGAGAAGAAGATGATAAGGTGAGGAGAGATGTGAGGAGGAGAAGAAGAGTAGTGTAGAATGAGAGGATGATACAGTGTGGATACGAACAAGGAAAGAGGCACTTTAAAGTTGCAATCTTAGTGTTCCAAATGGGATTTGAATCTGTAAAATACCCACTGAGAATAGATCGAGCCCGGCAGTGGTAAACTGAATCAGTGAGCTATGGGTAGAGACGTTCCATGCTGTGTCGAGGCTTCGTAGCTCGTGTCGAGCAACACAGGAAGTTTTCTGTGAAGTGTATCGAAATGTAGCCTACTGGGGCAAAATACAGTGGCCTATATATCACAGATCAAATGGTTGAGATCATCTGTAATATATCTGCCTGTTTGGCCAACAAGTAGTTTTTTGTGTGCACATGAAGCTTCGACAAATGAACCCTTTTGCAAAATCTATTTGCTGGAAATGCTTCATGAAGCTTTATCTCGCCAGCACTAGCTATGGGGACTACAGTGCCTTGGAACAATAACATGACTCACCCCTTCTAAAAAAATGCTGCGGATGCCACCATTTAGCTTAGGTGCACAGAAACAGGCGGCAACCTCCGGGATTGAAAAGTGAAGAGAATGCGGAATTGCCTCAAGTTTGCATTCTCTCTAGTAGCCAGCAGGGGGCGACTCCTCTAGGACGATTGTATAGAAGTCTATGCGAAGATTATCCTACTTCTTCAATACAGCATAATATTGATTTAGTAAATGATGGTCCCATTTAGAGTAAAAAAGATGACAAAACAGGGTATGCTTTAGGACGTGGCTACCTTGTGATTGACAGGTCACTACCACAGCGTTGTCAAGTCTGGGAGATGTCTGTGTTTTTGTCTTTCAAATGTAACCCCTTCTAGGTCTTTTTTCAGTTTCAGTTCAGTTCAACTTTATCCTCTCATGTAATTTCTCAGAAACCAATGGGTGATGTCACTGTGGCTACGACCACTTCTAATATACAGTCTATGAATAAATATGCAAATCAAGCAAGACTCTGCAACTGCATGACCTATTTCTTATCTCAAATACCCGTAATCGTGGAGAGCTCCAGAGATGAATGAACGCTGGGCACATCGATGATCACACTGGAGCTGAGCTGAGATTTGTCCTGGTCATGGTCCTGGTCCTGGTCTGTCTCATTCTCTTCTTTGTTGCTCTCTCTGATGACAGGTGGAGACGGTTCTGATTGCTGAGGATGTTCTTCCTGCTTCTGAGGACACTGGTCCCCAGTGTGGCTCTGGCTATGTGGTGGCTCAGCGTGTCCTCCCTCACTCATGTCACTCCATCTGAAAATACAGACACAAAGACTTTATTTTCATAACATCTCCAGGTCATTGAAAGTCATTGGCATCAAACATATAAATGGGATGACTCTTGACTGGGGACCTTTGCTGCATCTTATTCCCCTCTCTTCTCCAAATCATTCTTGTCTCTCTTGACTTTGATTTCACCTGTTTACCAAATCCTAATCCTAAAAGCTGTTGGTCTGTCTCACCTGCTCTCATCAGGTTTGGACAGTTCTTCCTGCTTTTTAGTCTCTGCCTCCTTCTCCTCTACTTTCCCTGGATTTCTCCTCCTCTCTCTGCTGACCGAGCGACTCGCTATGTGGCTTCCATTCCCGGATGATGACGCCTGACTTCTGGCCCCGCTCTGATGATCACAGTGATGCAGCGCCCTCCTTCCCCGGATCCCACCGTGGCCGCCCATCTCAGGAGTCAGTGAGTCAAGGTTATCTGGTGGTCTGAACTTCTTTACTGGCCTGTGTTGACGCTCGCCATTCAATCTCTGCCTCGGGCGCTCGCTGTCGGTGTTGTGTTGCTGAATAACCAGTTTTCCGCTCTCAGGGATGGAGTCCGATTCTCGAGGCTCTGGTACAGACACACAAACATCAGCAAGGGGCACGTTCGTCGCATTCGACAACTCTGTTGCCAGTACCACTGGGGGTTCAGATATGTCACCAGAGGGGGGGGCATCCAGAGGCGCATCCACCGACATGGAGGAGCCTGAAGCCTGGTTCTTGGATGGGGAGTCTAAGGGGTCCGACAGTTGCTTCAAACTCCCAGTCTGTGTGTGCTCCATGGCCTTGCGGTGCAGTGACAGGGGACGTCCATGTTGGGTCTGGACTGAAACAGGGGGCCCGTCCTTCTCCTCGCTGGGGCCGCTGAACAGGATCTCTCGGCTGGACATCTGGCGGTGTCTCCGCAGCTGGCTGGTCCTCTGCTCCCACACTGACATGGTCATCCTTTTTCTTCTCTCTCTCCTGGACATGAAAGAGTTAGAGGAGTTGAGTGGTGGGGGTGGACGGCCCTCCCTGATGCTGCCCTGGGTCTCCTCCAGGGAGCAGGAGTAGGTAGGCCGGCTGCGGTGGATGGCTCTTTTCCTGTACAGGTAGGGCCGCCTCCTCCGGCTTCCCCTAAGAAGAGAAAGAAAAGGCCAAATGTCAGCATATAGAAGCAGACAATGTAGTAATTGCAGCACCACATTTAACATACAGACGGTTTAAGTTAAGGTTAATGTCTTAGTGATTTGGTTTGAGGCTAATTATTTTAGCTAGTATTGATATTTATGGATCCAGGTCTGAAACCATTTTTGCACGCTATGTATTCACCAAAAGTCAAATTTGATTCAAAGTAGAGTTTCTTTTCATTTTATGAAATGTAAATTAGCAATCAATACATTTGAACCATGTGGTATATTAACAACAAAGAGCTAAATCATATCAACACGAAGCAATTTACTGGATTGATGAAGATGTTAGGCGATAAATCAACCAAGCCAGGAATTGTTGTGTGACTATAATAACAAAAAGAGTAAGATGCAGAATGAAACCAGTGGAATAGATATAAAGAAGGTGAAATAAAATGAGGCTGGAGAGTTTGGAGGTACAGGACAGAGCATGAATAGAAGACTATACAGGATGAGTCTGGGTCATTTGCCCATTTAAGAAAATCAGACAGGCGTTAGTGAGAGATTGAGAGAGCGGAACAGACAGTGTTACTTACTGGAACGAGGACTCTTGTGTGGTCCGTGTTATCAATGAGCGATTGGTTGAAAACAAGACATTAGTGCTTTTGTGAGCAGAGACATAACAGACCAGGAGACACACAGCGACCGGTCCTCAGTGATAAACACAATGTCATCAAAACAACAGTTGATAGACTGTTAATGCCATTTAACCAACCCTCCGGAATTTCTTATTCATATGTAAAACTGTTCCATTAGAAGACTAAACGGATGAATTATTCAGTAAATATTCTGTCTGCAACAGCACATGTTCACTGTGCACATCCCTTCTTTAAATGTTTGCAATGAATACATTTGGTCAGAAACTGACTGGACTGTCGACGCTTCGCTGCGTGTCTCCGCTGGAGCCAAGCGGGCACATTGACAAACAAGATGGTAGAAGTATTAGAAACAATCAAACAACATTCATAAACATCAACAGTAAGCACAACATTGATAAGAAGACATCTTAAGTAAGATTGAGACAGTAGACAGTCTGCGCTACGGTATGGGTACAGGTAGAAAACACAGAGATGGGCTCCATCAACACACACACAGGAAAAGAGTACATATTTAGATACCTTTTGAACAAAAACCAGCACATTGGGATGCACCACCCTCAACTCAGACATTAGCATTCTTTTCGGACATGCTAGTAGAGCTAAATGTGACAATTCATGTGCAGAGCTTCAACACAATAGCATAACAGTATTCAGAATATTCAAGAGCATTTTGGAGAGGGATTAAAGACTTCACAATGGAAGAAAAACGTTACACACACTGAACTAAACTATCCAAATATTCCAGTCAGTGAAAAGCATGGATGTGTGTTTAATTTCAGTTTTTCTTCCTTTGATCATGCTGACCAGATGCATGCGTTCCCAAAGTGAAATTATCATCAGCTTTCAACATGCTGCACCCCCCCCCCCCCCCCCCCCTTTTTTTTTTGGGGAGCAAATGCTGTCATGCAAGTTTCTTCCAGGTCAGCGGGGGCAGGTACCGCCGGGGTTTCATAGCTGACATCGCCGATGAGACCAGAGACCCCTTAAAGTTCAGAGTGTCCTCTATGAATACAGATGGCGGCCCAGACGACCCCGTGGTATTCCTGTCTTCTCTATGGGCTCTGACAGGACTCTGACCCGAACTGGCTAAACCCAAAGTGATGCACATCTCTTGTTCTCTTTCTGCTCTGTTCTAATTTCATTTCCGTTTGGCAAGTTTTAGGAAAATGGCAAGTCCTCCAGAAAGAAAGAAACGAAAAATAGACAGAAAAAAAGAAAGGCGGTACATATTGTAACGTTAATAAAATGTTTTCTTGTCAAATCTTCCACATGCCCATGCAACAAACTGCTTGTTTCTCAACACACAGCGTGCATACAGAGCCAGAGGTCCCCACTCTTGTGCATGCGCATGCACCTCCACCACCTACGACAAGGCACTGTGCAATCAATCCCTGAGAAAAAAACACAATCTATTCTGCAAGCTGGAAACCTGAGCATTGAGAAAACATGGTCACGTTATCAAAATTTCCACAAGTGAGAACACTTCAACAGATCAAAAGCCTGCACACACTTTATTTTACTTTCTTTACAATATCAACAATATTCACTTTGCTGAACCCAGAAGTACATTACTGTAATGGACACGCCATGTTAATTTGGACACTAAGTAACCCTGTCTCCATGACAACATCATAAGCACCTCCCACCCTGGAGTAGAACCAGTAACCATGGAGACATGTACTTCAATTTGGAGCAAATTACAGTGCTGGGGGCCGGCAGAGGGGAGATAGTAGACTTTTCAGGAGAGACGTATCAATAAGTCTCTCGTGGGACAGCATCAAATACTGATTCTCTCAACAGGTCCTAAGTGACATTTAAGTGAACAACTTGAAGCTTTGTAATGATGAACCTTAGCCTCCATTTATAACTGCATGATGTGGTTAGTGAGCCAAATCTACTGCAATCTAATGAGGGACTGGCCATTTGCTGGAGGCTACAGCAACTCGTGCTAAGTGTTGGCCCTGCAGGTCAGTCCTATATAGACAATCCCTGGAGGAAGGGAGGAAGGAAGGAAGGAGGGAGGGAGGGAGGGAGGGAGAGGAAGAGGGAGAGGGAGACAGAGGGCAGAGAGGAGGAGGTCAAGCAGGGACAGAAGCTGCATACAGCACTTACTCTGAAGACATGAAGGAGGACAACGGTCCGACCTCCTTCGCCTTCTGGAGAGCGTGCTTCTGGTTGAACGCTGCCTCTGCTTCCTCTTCATCCTGATCAAAAGAGGAAAAGAGCAAAAGGCGATTGAACAACTGTCGTGTCTGTGAGTTTAAATAATTAAACAGAATCAAAGTGATGAGGGGAGATGATAGCAGGACTAGACGCGGTGGAGTGGAACGATTATTAAGACTTTTTAGCGTTTAGTAACAGAATCTAACAAGAATAAAAGCAGATGAGACCAGGTTTGTTCTTTCATTTTCACTTGTTTATTACCTTGGTAAGTTCTTGTGCATTGGCGAGGTTATCCACAGCAATGGCCAAGAAGACATTCAGCAGTGTGTCTTGGTACAGCTGAGTTAAGGACATGGGCAAAGTGCAACAGGGCAAAGCAAAGAATACCGATTCCAAATGATATCAAATGATGGTACCTTTACTTTAGTAATAACGGTAGAAAGTGAAGGTTACCTACTTAAAGGAAGGCAGTAAATGCTGCTTGTGACATTTGGGAAGGAACCCTTTCATATTTCATTGAAGGAGGAGTAATAAAGGATACAGTTTCCAAACAGTGTGAGCACTATAAAGTAGATAGAGGACCACATGCCAGACTTCACTCCTCCTTGAGAGCGAATACCGTTGTACATCACCTCGTTCCAGTCCTCTCCAGTCAGGATCTGAGAACACACACAGCACACACAGAATATTATACACTTAACTATCCTGAGCATTACTGTTGAGCTTAGCTATAAACAGCACACCTGCTAAAATGTTGTTACACTCAAAATAGCGTTTCCTGTATGTCGTCATTGGCTGTATTAAACTTGTGTGAAGTCGAGAGCATTAAATTGTCAGGTTTGTTTCCAGACCTGAAAGACGGTCATGATGGCTGCAGGAAAGGTGTCAAAGTTTGTCGGGGTGTAGTCTTCAAAGATGAACCTGTGAGAAACACACACACACACATGAAAGGTACGTTTTTGTCTTTCTTTTAGGTCTAACTTTGGAGTGTTTCCCAACAAGCTAGCATAACACGCTTGGTCAAAATAGATGCCTTTGGTCTTATATTTTCATTTGGTACCCTGACATCGTCTCTCTATAGCTTTAAAACCGAGCCTGCTAATCCTGCTTAAAGACGGGCCGGGATCCAGAACTGGTTCTAGTTTTTGTTTTTTAGTTTTATGTCCTCAGTCAGAAAGAAATCAATTCTCCTCTCTGACTGGCCAGCTGGATGTGTTTTTTTCCCCTTGTGTTCTGTATTCTTGAGGCCAGTTCAAACACAAGGCCAGCCTTTACTGAAGTGACAGCTTGTGAGAAACAGCATCAGGGGAAAACCAAGCAACAAAAGCTGTGACGAAGAAAGTCTGAAATCTCGACCGAGCTCACACAGTCTGTTGGAAAACAACCGTGAACAGGACAATCTATTCTCCTCTAAACTGTGTGCAGTTAATAAAGACGAATCTACCGATCCATGAATTTTACTTTAGCTCTCTTCTTATGTTTGTGAATGTGTCTTTACTGGAACCACAGGAAATTAATAACGAGCCAAGTGGGAGACAAAAACAGTCTATAATTTCTGCCAGATGGATTCGATTTGTCTTCAGCCTGTGTGGTTCCTCACTGGACTCAATTTATTTATGTACTCATACGGAGTGATGCACAGAACCGTAAGCATTTTAATCAGACGACTGTGGGCGAATATTCAGTGTTACCTGCCACCGAAGAGCTGCATGCCAAGGAGTGCGAAAACAAGGATGAAGAGGAAGAGGAGGAAGATGAGGGAGATGATGGACTTCATGGAGTTCATCAGAGAGACGACCAAGTTTCTCAGAGACGCCCAATACCTTGACAGTCACAAAATATCACATTAGTACAAAAACAATTTCTAAAATGTTTTAAAGAAAACTTTAAAGGGGAACTCCACTGATTTATCAAAGTCTGTTGACAGGTCTTAAGTAGTACTACTACACAGGTGAAAAACGTCTAATACATCGCCTCAAGTGCGGCATGTAACATCTCAACAGATGGCAAAGAGTTCGGAAGGCTGCGGCACTAACTTGGTGATCTTGAAGATCCTCAGCAGACGGAGAGCACGCAGGACACTGATGCCAAAGGAAGTGCCAGGCCTGAAGAAACCCCACAGCACTTCAAAGATGCTGCCAATGATCACCTGCAGACAAACATAAAAACACATAATGAGTTTATACCGACAGCTGAAGTGACAGACAAAAAGTAAGAGAGAGACAGAGAAGATACTACAGAGACAGACACAGACGAAGCGAGAGCCGATGCTGCATAATTCAAGGACACAAGCAGGATTTTCGGAAAAACAAATATGTAGAAAGGGAGACTGAGTACTGACGCTGCAGTCAAAGCGGTTGAATGAGGAATGGAAGTAGAGACGCGGTCCCAAGCTGTACATCTTCAGAAACATCTCAGTCAGAAACAGAGCGAGGAACAAGAACTCTGCATAGTCTGGAATGGCAAGAAACAAAAAGGCACTTCAATCTTGAAACTTGCATAAACAATTATATGATAAAGCAACAACTTTCAGAGCCATTTGACTGACAAAAAAGGTGTATCAACTGCCTCAAGGTGTTACTGAAATGAAGTGCGTCTCACAGAGGAAGTTGGACAGCCAGAGAGGCTGGTTGTGGTGAACAATGGCCACACACAGCGTGTTGAGAGCCACAAGGCCCAGCACTGTCCAGTAGAAAGTGTGTGTCTTCACCACACGGCGGATGGAGATGCGCAGGAGACGCTCCTTGCGGCGGAAAAAGGCTCTTGGACCTCGCTTGGCACTCCTGATACTTGCTCTGGCCATGGGGATGCCTGCGGGGATGAGAAGGAGACAAGAGAGGGAAAGGTACCGAACAGTGCTTGAGCAGCATGTTCCTGTTCCGTATTTACAACAACGTCAAACATGCATTTCTACAGCTGCAGCAGAGCTCAATGTGCCCGACTGGAGTACGCCTTACACTTTATGTGCTCATATAGCCTGTCGAGACTCCCACTCACCCACAGAAGAGATGTCGCCATATTGTTCCTCCCCTGGTTGCCCTCGATGCCCCACATCCATCCCTCTCCTCTTGATGGTGGTGGCTCTCTTCAACACTGCGGACAGAGCAGGTTGAACATAAAAAAGTCCCAGAACGAGATGTTTAAACTGTACAACCGACACATTCTGTGAAATTAGAGGGAACATACCGTGAGGACAGTGACACAAAGCCGACTTTTGGGCAACATGACCACAAAACTATGTATTTTTGGCACTTTTTGCTTTCGATCACATTGTGCTTGATCAGTGAATAGATTTTTGCCTTTTTACTGGGAGTATGTTAACGTGGCCCAAAAAAACTGCCTTGTGCATGACCACCCTTACATCTTTAAGACACTGATAGGTCGACTCAGGCAGTATCCAAGTGTAGAAACTTAAAATGCAATATAAAGATAACGATGAAGCAAATGGTAAGAAGAAAATCACAACAAGGATTATCTGCATGACAAGCTAATGTCTGTGAAGTTGGCTGAGAGGGAATGTTAAACAAATTAATGCTGCAGTTGAATTCGATTAAAAAAATGATCATTTAATGTTGTAATGATCCAAACAAGTGAAGGCAAACCTTCTGGTGCTATTTCATGATCTCCGTCATGGCAAACCATGCTCCGAGGCGGCTTGACGGTCCATGCATTTCTCTTATTTGAGCTTCTGCCATACAGTGTCAGGTTACATGCCGTGCAGTGCACACATGCCGAAGTGAGTGTGACGAGTATGTTATGACCTTTTTTTTTTTTCGCTGACTAATGTGTGTCCTACCTCCACTCATACCTTCCTGCTACCTTGTGATTTATGATTCTACTTGCAGTCAATATTTGCGTGAGGACTTTTTTTTTTTTAATAAGCTGTTGATCAAACACGCAAACATATTGCTGCCATTTCACACACTGGCATGAACACTGAATCCTGTCAACACACTCTCTCACACACACACACACACACACACACACACACACACACACACACACACACACACACACACACACACACACACACACACACACACACACACACACACACACACAGATCAATGGTTGCTTAGGCAACCGCAGTGCGCCACCTTTCTTTTTAATCAAAGCTCTCAGAGCTTCTGCATGTATTTCCATCACAACAGCTCGAGCCACTATCTGTTTTTACAACAGAGTTGCATTCAATTTATTTTTACCTTTTCAGAGTGTCTTTGTTCTTCCAGTGACAGAAACATACCGAACCAGAAACATACTTCAGTAAGGATTTGCCTTCTTTTTCGTGTTCGTATGTGTGATTTTGAGTGGCTGTGTGTGTGTGCGTTTGTGTGTGCGTGTGTGTGCGCGTGTGGCAAATGAGGTGGTGAAGTCGGTGAGGGAGAGAGCAGAACAGAGGACGGTTCTCACCATAGACACCACCTGTACTCCACTCTGGGAGGCTCCTGAGAGCTGCCAATCAATCAACATTTAATAAAAAGCCCTGCTGGTTTAGGGAGGAGGAAAGTTCACAGTAGAGTTGAGAGGGTCAGGGCAGGCACGGTATGTGTCTGTGGGGCACTGTGTTCAGTGGCTGGTTTACCAGAATCTGTACTAAACCTCTCAATGAGAGTTTTGGGGCGATGTAATGGTGCAAGTACTTTTTTTGTTGCAATCTTCAATTCAGTGAAATTTCGACCACGCCGGTGGCTCTGTGAGGCTGGAGGCGCAACAATGCTTTGAGCTAGCCAGCATGCTAACATGTTCACAATGAGAGTGCTACGATTTATGACAGCAAAGCCTGCTACCCACTGCCGCCTAATGAGTGGTCACAGCATTGTTTAACATTGATAGGAATGCTCACCTGACTTTTGGCACATTTCACTCTGCCTACATGCTGATGTTAAACAAGTAATAATGTTTATCATGTTCACAAGCTTAGCTTTGCATCTGAGCATTTGCTATTGAACACATATAAGTATCAGCTGAGGCTGATGGGAACAATGGTTTTGTAGGTATTTGGTGATAAATCAAAAATATTGGATAAATTAACATTTTGACCTGATGATGGCGCTGGGTGAAAAGTAAGAAGATCACTTTAGTCTGTAGGATTCATCCTCTAGAAACCAGGAATATTTAAAAAAAAAACATTTATTGGCAATCCAACCCGTAGTTGTTGAGATATTTCAGTCTGGACCAAAGTGGTGAACTGACTGATCAACTGACATTGTCAGTGGTTGTTGCTAGCATGGCTAAAAAATATCAACCAGATTGAAATGTAATTCCACTTCTTTGAAAAAACTTTTTATTACTATATCCTAAAAAGTAGCGCGTCAACCTAAAATCACAGACAAATACATAATGCAGACTCTAATGGCATATGCTTGAATAGCCTTCATAAAGCACATTTTCATCAAGCGCACATGCCAGCATTAAACTGATTCAGTCGAAGAGAGACAGAATGTAAAGCAATGTGAGGATAGCAGAAAGGCAATGTGCACAAAGACACGAAGATCGTTGCTGACTTACCATCGAGGGCAGAAGGTCCTGAATTCTTATTCTCCTCTGCAAGCATCACTTCCTCTGGAAAGCAAAAAGTCAGACCCCGATAAGAAATGAGCAGCCGGTGATGGCTCAGATGGAAAGAGACATACAGACATCTTGACTAACAATTACTACAACTATATCTCAATTGTGGTGGAACAAACAGGTTGAATCAGATACTCATAAGTTCACCAAATGATAGCATTAGTCTTAAAGCTTAAAGTGAAATATCGATTTTGCTTTTCTCATCAAGAGCCAAATCCTTGGTCCCGGTGAGCCGTGACTGGGACTAAAGCCACCTGCTCTGTCGATCCAGGCCCGGTAGCCGTTGAGCTCTCTCTCAATCTGCTGTTGGCGTCTCAGTTTCATGAAGGCTCTGCGGTTTTCCACCCTCTCCCTCTCCTTCGCAAATTCCCTGCAGAACAAAATCAAACCACAAAATCACTTATTTACTCTTTAAGGGAACAGGGATTTATAGTCACATGGATAAATAAATCCTCTTGGAGACAATCGCCGGGGGGAAATATGTTGTTGTTTTGAACTCTTGTCATTGCTCATTCAACCATAAGAGCAGAGGAGAGGGAGCAAGGCAAAGGAGGTCTCTCACTGCGGAGATCCCGATAATGTGGATCCCCCATTAACCTTTACGTAATACTAATTAACTTGTATAGACCTTCACACCACGTACTGGAATAGCACAATTTGACTTGACAGCAGCTAGTTTGCCAACCGCTCATCCAGCCAGTTAAATAGCAGCGTACAGAGTGTTGTCTGGCTACCAGCCTACAGCCTGCCAGGTCCTACTGACAACACAACCGGCTGACTGTACTGTGTACTGTAACTGTAGCCAATCTCAAGGGCCATCTACTTTGAAGGATGTGGTGTAGCCTGGCAGCTGAGAATCAGTGTATCTTGACAGAGACCAAAACTAACGGTGCATTTGAGCGGCCCTTAGTCAGTTAAGTTACTCCTTTTGTCCTCTGTGGGACATACGGCCGAAATGACATCCCTGAGCAATTTCGGAAACAGAATTTCTGTTTCACTGTTGGTGCTGCTAGCTCTACGCCCACCCCCCCCTTAACCTGGAGTGTCGGTGTGCTGTCTTTTGTTAGCCCCCTAACCTGAGACAAATCTGGCTTGGGAGATTAAACTGCCACCAGCATAGCTCTCAAGCCTCGGCACCGTGTCCAACACCAATAAGTTTCAAAGGACCACCTCAAGGTACCATTAAGTAACTGGGGAAAAACAGCATCAATCTGTCACAAAAAGCGGAAACCTTGATGAGTTTAAAATGAACCTGGATTGAACTCGTGGACCTACCCGGAGAGGACTCCCAGCACAAGATTCAGGACAAAGAAAGAGCCGATGATGATGAGAGGGATAAAGTAGAGCCAGTTCCAGTTGGTGCCCAAGGCATCGTCTGTCTGAAACATCAAAATAAATTCTAAATTCAGTAAAATCACATCAGTGCTGGAGCACATTCATGCTGCCATTGACAGAAATACACAAGTGTAGGTGTTTGGGTGGCTGCTGAAGGTTCCTGAGTGCAGGCAGGGCATCGAACAGCTACATCATGTGTATTGATCTACACTGGCCTCATAGGAAGAGCTCGGAGGAGAGTTGAGGTACTGAAGCCTTCTGTCTGAAGCCAACATAGAAACAGAGTACAGCATCTCTACTTCAGTCGGTGAGCCTGTATGGTCAGCGGTCCTTTTTCAGCATGTCATCCTCCCACTTTCCTCCCTCCTTCATTGTTCATCAGCAAAGCTTATTCCGCATCACTTCAGACAGCATAATACAATCAACCTGGCAAATCATCTGCCTTCATCCATCTCAATAAAAACTGAAAGAGCAGGCAGCGGACTGCAAATTACACCCTGGCACAGCAGTTTGTTTTCGTGAATGTGTTCTTATGAGTGTTGCTTTACTGAGATCTTTGGTAAAGGAAGAAAGGAGAAATTAAGTTATTGATTAATTCTGTGATTTTCTTTTGGTTTCCATATATTTTGGCAACTGACAATTGTGATTTTTGGCGATGAAAAGTACAAATATTATTTTAGAAGTAGTACTTACAAGAAGCATACAGTACAACAATGACCAAGAGTACACGGCTGTCTGTCCTTTTGTCTTCTTGTTAAGATTAAAACTGGCTCAAATAATAGAAATCTTTAGACTACGGTCTATAGTGAAATTCACAAAGTAACTACTTCTCGTTATATGGTATTGCCAAAATGTCATGCTCATACAAAGGAGTTTTTGCTAAATTCAGTTGTTTTGGGCCTTGGGGAATGTTAGTGCTAATAAATCTTCTTTTGATTGAAATTCGGCACAACTTCTGTTGAGTACTTTCGATCTTGAGTAGTGTATTTCCTTACTGGTTTGAAAATGTAGCAAAACTTGCATCGGAAACAGCTTCTGAACATACTCTATTTCCTTCCAATCTGATACAACACCAGATATTTTGCCAAAAGTAAATCACAGTAAAAATGCCCATATGTTTATAAAATGGTTCAGTCTTAAAATAATACAGAACAGTTGTTCTGGTAGCAACCCTGCACTAGGCATAATGTATCCGTGCATACTGTTTCAGAAGTGTCCAGGCCTTGACGAGAAGAATTACATTTTGTTTTACTTTCTGATGGTATATTTTTGACGCGGGCAGGATTTTGCACACTGCTCCTATCTGAACAGGATCTTGTAACTCAACTAGAGGTGGACATGATTGGACTTGATTTGTTGGATGGTCATGCAGGCAAGAAATATATCAAATTAGCAAATGGTGCCACCGCCTTCCACTGTTTGCCTTTCTTTCTACATACTGTCTGTGTGTGTGTGTGTGTGTGTGTGTGTGTGTGTGTGTGTGTGTGTGTGTGTGTGTGTGTGTGTGTGTTTTCCTGCTCCTCTAACTGACATAAACGCTCATAAAGCACGTTGCAGAACCTCAATCCTTGTCTGACAGATACTTACATCAGATAAGGACATTGTTACCCTCATTATGAACATGATGCAGTATTTTCCTGCTTTCTGTTGTGTAACTGTCAGAGGATTCAAAACATGTCCTTGGGCTTTTGCTATTGGACGAAGAGTCCTTGAGCATAAAAACGTTCAGTTTCCTACAGAGCAACAGCATAGCTGACTCAGCCCGCTCTTATTCTCAATCGATCTGTGAACGGTCAATCACTGCTCTGAGATGTGGACCAGGAGGACTTGATGATGTCAGTCACACAGGATGACGAAACTACATAATATATACAAATACTCCAATACATCACGTAACCATAGAGTAATAAAAAATACTTTTAGAGACATGGCTCAGGGAGACAATTTTCTGCTAAAATTGCCATTAAGGTGCTACTTAAAGAAATGATTCACATTAGTTCTGTCTATTTAAACAGAGGCCAAAATATAATTTTTCTATCTGCTGTCTTCGTGTTCATATTCACACAATACATAGCAGATGTTTACGCATTAATCCTAGATTACATTTCTAAGAGATTCTGAAGCGTGCCACATTTCATAAGTAGTAGGTGGGCAGTCTAATCTCTGTTCAGCCCTTGCAGCATGTTGCAGCAGGTTTTACATTTGTTAGGATAGATAGAATAAAAAATGGCAGGCTGAGAGCAAAACAAGAATCAACAGAGCACTCTGCAGTGTCAGCACAAAAATCACATGCCAGTAACCCTGACCCCATGTTCTCCATCCGCAGGCAGACCGTCTGAGAGGAGGATGCAGACCTCCGCAAAACACTGCTGCACCCTCAAAAATGTGCGGCAATCCAGAGAAATAATATGAGCGGCAGATGTGAGTGTACATGTGTGTGTGAGAGCTGTCTTACATTGTAGAGTACAGTGGTCCACCCCTCCATGGTGATGCACTGGAAGACCGTGAGAACAGCAAACAGGATGTTGTCAAACTGAGTGATGCCGTCATTTGGGCCGATCCACGTATCGCTGCAGGTGTACTTGGCCGGACACTTACGCACGCCACACGGGACCTCGTACTCAGAGGAGTCCACCGTCTCGTTTTCTGGAAGGTGCATAGATAGAAAAAATGTGTCGTACATGGGACCAAAGTTACCAACAACAGAAAACAGACCTTACCTGTTCAATGAATGCCTGTATTCAATTTGAAAGCTATCGCGCATTTAATAATTTTCACACAATTTGAATATTTTGTTCTCACGCTTACTGCACAGTTTAAACCCATCCATGAACCCAGTGAGCAACGGCGCCCTTCATTATTGCTCAACAATTGAGTTGTGTGACAGTGATTTCTTAGCCTCGAAGATATCTCACTGGCCACGTGTCACAATGTGCAGGAAGAATGAATTAAGAGTCAAAAGGAATAAAGGAAACCTCTCTATAGTGGAGCAGCGGAGCAGCAGCGCGCCTGTCAGAACAGTAACGTGACCATTCAGTGACAGAATATACGCACTTCAGTCCGCCCTTGTTATCTAACTGTCCATTCAGCTTCAGCGTGACGTGAACAGCATGGAGGTTAGTGACAGCTGTGAATGCACAATGAGCTATTGTCGAGCACCGCATTCTTTTTAATTAGACAGGACAACACTGACAGTTTGGTTTGGTCAAGCCTGCAGGTGCAGCCTGGCGTGCCATTGTGCATGCGTGTGTGTGCATTTGTGATTATGACAATGGCGCTACTACCTAAAGAGCTATGTACACAACACGTAGACACACACATACAGTAGATACACACTCAATAACAACACCGTGAGCTCAGTCTCGACTCTTTGCTTTTCCTTATCTGATGCAGTTTGCTGACAAAAATAGTTCTTAAATTAGTCTTTTATCTGTTTATTATTATTATTCACAACCATTTCAGGCCCTTTCTAAATTGTTCTTTTTTTTATCCATGCCATTAGTGTGTGTCAGAGTTATTGAGACAATTTCCTGATTTGCAATGCAACTTAAATTAGATCTTGGTTTAAGATGAATAAATATCTGAATAACAGTAATCAACACAGAGTAGAATGGATTATTCCATATGTTTATGTGTTGATTGATTGATTTCCTGTCTGTGTGAAATACTAGATAGAAGGGTGCTGTAATCAATCAATACAATGTTCCCGTCCTTTTAAAACAATAATTAGAGAACTGTCCATCATAACCTTTTTTTTTGTGAACAACTATAACTAATGAAACTTTTCTTGAATCTGTTCTTTTGATTTATAGAATATGATTTGACAGAGCAAACATTGCCAGACAAATGAAATGTTCAGACAAAGGCTATGATATGTGTAAATAAATAAAATAATCATTTAACTAACAATAATGTTCCAAAATTATGTGAACCTGCATCATTTTAAGTCAAAAACAAATTCTAGGGGGATATCTCCCAGCATCTTTTAGTCACTGTAATAATGATCGGTATTACTGGTCGATGCACACGCCGACATGTGAATAAGGGGAGTAACAGCACTTTTTTATTTTCCACTTTAATGTACATACTGTGCACATCCTGTACAGATATCTGCTTATAAAAAGCATCACTATGCATATACCGCATGTCATTGTGCAGCATGTACCTGTATGCTATAGAGACATATATGCAATGAGTGTGTCTGTACCCAGTATTCCAGGCTGCGGCGTGCAGGTGTAGTGCAGTTTGCCGCTGTAAAACTCCAGGCCGATGATGGCGAACATGAGGATTGCAAAAAAGAGCAGCATGCCGATCTGCAGCAGAGGAACCATGGCCTTCATTATAGACTTCAAGACTATCTGCAGACCTAGAAGTAGAGCACACAGTGAGTTCAAGTGAAAACACATTTGTGAAACATGCCAGTCATGAAATGTAATGACTTCACTTTACAGTGACTGAAAGAATATATATTTTCAAGTAGAGCTGAAGCGCTTTGTCAATTAATTTATTTTAACAGAAAATTAACCATCAACTATTTTGATAATCTATAAATCATTCAAGTAATTCAAGCAATCAATCATTGATTCCAGCTTCTCAAATTAATGTTTGCTTGTTGTCTTACTTTCTATGATGGTAAATCGAATATTTTTGGATTTTTTTACTGCTGGTCAGACAAAACAAACAACTTGAAGATGCTAGCTTTGGTTCTAAGAAATTGTGAAGGACATTTTCACACATTGATATTTTACTAATCAAACCATTACTTTCTTAAGAACAAAGCTAATCAGCACATTAATCAGTCAGTTAGACCAATATATTATGCTGATATTGGCCTGGAATTTAATAGAGGACATCTGTGTTCCATTAATTAATTCAACCTTTATTTACAAAGCGTATATGACAGTTGCAAATGGACCTCACTTCAAAATAGTCACTCTCAAGTGTATCTAGCTACGCAGGCAGTTATGGTTTTCTTTCTTTGGAACTGCTTTCTGCTAAAACATTTAATTGGAGTGAATTGGAGGTTTACATTTTCCGAGGCGATATCTGAAAACCTGACCAAATACCGCCAAAACTGTCTTCATGGCTAGACACACCAAGGGGACAAGACAATATGTTTTATTTTCTCGACTTAAGCAATACAAGGATATTGATGTAATGTGGTGCTTACTCGGGATGCCTGAGACCAGTTTGAGGGGCCGCAGCACTCGCACCGCCCTCAGGGTCCTCAGGTCCACTGAGATGTTCATATGGGCCCCTGCTGCGGCCAGGATCCTGCACAGGAGAACACAAACCCACACAAACAGACACACAGTGTCACAGAGCAGAATGGTCCCTGTCTTGCAGATGCACATGAATGCTACAATTTTACACTTTATAATCTGTTGCGGAGTGGTGTCAATAAGGGGACTCACGCACACACACACACACACACACAAAACACAGTAGGGCCATCACACATAGTATTGGAGGATGGCTGCAGCGCTCAGATATGGAGTGTGAGGTCTCCAGCACGCAGAGAGAAAACAGAGAAAACAAATAGGGATGTTTTTCGGGGCTTTTGGCTGTTTCACTGTGTGTGGGAGGACGCAATGGCTGTGACAACTGCTATTTAGGAGCAGAACAAAGAAAGCAGCTCTGTCAAGGGAGGGCAAGACACCCTCAGGCTGGAGAGACATGAAGCTCACGGACAAACACGCATGGACAAACAAACACACACACACACACACACACACACACACACACACACACACACACACACACACACACACACACAGACACACACACGTCGCAATCACACTGACCTCTTATCTGCTTCACAAAGCCAGTCCTCCGAAAGTTCCATTTTTACCTTGTCTTGTTTTCTCTCATCTATTCCCCCGCCCTCTAAATACACCTCTGTGGCCTTCAGCCCTTAGACTGATGACGAAAAACAAAGACAGTGACCCCCCCCCCACACACACACCCACCCCTGCTTCCTCATTAGTCTGCCCTCTTGCTTCCCTTTTCTCTCTCCTCTCAATACCCTCATATCCTGCTCTTCATACCTAAACCTCTCTCCTCTCACCTTCCTCTTCCTCCCCCTGTTTATACAACCACCTTCCCAATTATACTGGCACCTTTGACTCCGTTAATCAATTTTCCACTGACCGGGACGCACATTTATATCCCTTTTACTTGGTTGCTGAGAGAAACACAAATAGATGGAAGGATGAAAAGTAAGAAAATAAAAAGGTTTTTGCCAAGGAGAGGATGGAGCAGCGTTTTTACTTTGAGTATCAACTCCAAAACTTAAAATTAAACTGTACGTGAGTGCTCATTGCTCTTCTGACCAGTTAAAAAAACAATGATGGCTTAACAGTTGTCGTAATTAAATTCACTTCAATCATGAAAAGATGACTACAATGAAGGCCACAACATATAACACAAGAACGTCGAAGGTAATTGATAGGCGGATTATGTAAAAGATTTTTAATTATTTAATAATTTAAAACATATGATCTACGTGCAGTAAAATGTTAAAACAGCATCTTACAGTCATTTACTCTAAGATGATGGCATACTTTCGAACACACAGCGAGAAAAACAGCAACACAGACCCAGTTACCTTCCCGTGACACAGTGGTGAAAATGAGTCCGGTCTATAGTGTGAGGAGACACAGAGCGTCATCTGATTTAATTAACAGACGAAAGACATGTAGAGGGAGAGTGAGAGGAAGAGAGAGAATGAGGTGCGAGAAAGATTAAAAATAGCTCACCATCATCCACACAAATACAGAAATAGAATTATTCTCATGAGTTTCACACCTCTGACTATTCCCCATTGGATTTTCCTCCCTTTTCCATTTTCACCCCAGACACGCTACGTCTTTGTACTTTTCTCCTTTTCTCCTTTTCTCCTTCCCTCCTTTTACCCCAATCGCTCCCTCTGCTGCCTCCTGCCACCTCGGTCATTTCATCCCCCACTTCCTCCACCTCTCAATCTTTCCTCAGACCATTAGTCAGTCCTGGCTGCTCTTTAGTTGTTATGGAGACGAAGGGATGGAGGGTCTAAAAACGGCTACCTCATTTAGTCAGCTGTTGGATGTCCTGGGTCCCGTTTTCTAATAACGACCGTTTGCAGTTTAGAGTTGTTTTTGCTCTCAACGTTCCTTTAATTCAGGCAAAAGTCATGTTAGCGGACTTTGAATTGTCTGCTTGTTCAAGCCAAGGAAGTGTGTGTGTGTTCATGCTTGCAAATAAGAAAGAGACGTTACAGCTAGAAATAGAATGCTTGCTGCTGGTGCTCAGTCTTTGCCTCTTTTGTGTCTGTGTCTTGAGCTGCTGTCTGGAAGTCAGTATCATGCCAATAGAACGGTGTCAGCTGCTATTAAAGCCTGCAAAAATACACTAGGTCTAAATTGTTTTGATTGGCTGTATGTAAAGAAATTCTCTGTAGATGTATGCTGAAGTATGCGCAGACATCTAACGTCATCTGTGTCCTGACACTGTTGCGTATGATGTTCCAGTTACATTACAGTCATTTAGCAGACGCTTTTATCCGAAGCGACTTACAATTCATATTCTATCATACAGTAGGCACACCTACGGGAGCAATTGTGGGGTTAAGTGTCTTGCTCAAGGACACATCGACATGCAACTAGTGGAGCCGGAGCCGGACGGCCCTGCTCGCCAACTTGGCGGCTGTTGGACAAAATGTTTATATGCATTGTGTAAATTATGCATAAACTCTCCCAAAATTACAGCGAAGCACAAGTACATGTACACAGCTCCTGAGAGCTGTCCATGGTGCTGAAGAGGATGAGGAATTCATATTACAGTAAACTGGATTTGGAACTGTCTGTAAGGCACCTTGTATTGTACATTTTTAAGGGTACATAAAATGAAAAGCTTAAATGAAACAACATTTTTCAGGTGGAACTGGTCCGGCCTGATGCCAATCTTACCAACGCTTATCTATTACAGGCTGCTTTGGTCAGGAACTGGAAATTCTCTATCAACGAATAATAATAACTACTTTACATACACAGTCCAGGCAGAAATAAGAATAATTTCATGGATTTACATGGAAATATTGCCAAAATGTCCAATAACTTACACTTCCCTCCACTATAGTGCTTTCCAATCATCATTATGACAGCTACGCTTCACACTACTGCCGTCTGGACATCGGCGCACATTGGCACCCTCTTTATGACTGAGATGAGGAAGGTGAAGGTTGGCTACAGAAACTGGCAGATGTAAATCAGCCACGGGAAGCACAACACATGGCTGATTTGGCGCGAAAGAAAGATTTATTTCCTCCCTGTAGTTTCCCTTCTCCCTAATGTGGGACAATTCATCTGTTGTTTGTATTGGGTTAAAGCTAGTTTATGATTGAAATGGAGATAAACACTTTTTATTAAAATCATATTACTTATATTAAACACTTATATCTTTAAAGAATATCAGTCGTCATGATGACTAAAACAAGATATAAGACCTTCTGTCTGTGTCTGGTTTTTAAACAATGTTTTACTTGTAGCTTTCTATTGGTGCACCAGAGGCGTAAATATAAGAATATCCAAGAGTGTGCTCATTTAAATACATTTCAGAAGTAACCCTTTTTATAATTCCCTACAGTTCCCACATCTCTCCGAGTTTGTCTATCTTTTTTTTCTCTGCCAACTAAACTCGATGGTTAAAACTTGAGCTACAGTTTGGGCCTGATGGGGATGAGAGCGTCTTGAAATGGATCGAACCCCGGGAGTCCCTTCATGAACACCTTCACTGATCTCAGAGACAACACACGTCTGGCAGGTGCCTGCTGCATCTTCAAGTCATTTTTAGTCACCGGCAGTTGTCGCGCAGAAAAAAACATCTTGGTTCACCCTGCACGTATATATCCGCAGGCGTTATGTGAGATACACAGTGTAGTGAACGGAGCCGATGCCCTGGTCAGAGTTGTCAGCCATGATAAGTGAGGAACAATGACAGGCCGTGCAGAAGTGACAGCTCGCTGCCACGTGACAAATCTGTTGTGACAACCGTCATGCTGTGATACTGATAACGTTGTGACTTATTCTCCACGTCACTGTCAAGCTGCTAACTAATATGATGTGAGCGCACCTGACTATTGTTATGATATCAGCTCCACAACATGTGCTATTAACACCACTGGTTCTCAGCTCAGGGGTTACAGGATCATTCTAGTGCATCACAAGATGCTGTTTAATACAAAAGCATTTTTCATTGTTCTTTATTGCTATTATCGATATCATCAATTACACCTGTACTTTTGTAAAAATGTAAAATTATCTGCTGTAAGGTGTTCTGGTGATCTCTATGTCTAACGGTCAGGTGGAGGACTTTTTCGTACACGGTATTTGGTGATAACAAACAGTGGCGATAAAAGATATTGTTCTTAGTTCTTGGAAAGTTGACTTCTGGGAGGTTTTCCACTCAACAAAAAGCAATATACCAAACAGTTTATAGCCATTAATGTGTCAATGCCAATGTGCACAATCCAGCAGTATGACTTGCAGTAGATTGCATCTGGAGGAGAGCAGGTAGGAGTACTAAACACAATGGAGAAACACACAATGAGTTGGTAAAGCTGAGCTGGGTAAAAACATCAACTAATACAGTGTAACACTGTGCAACTCAACCATGGTAAAAGCGTAGCCCGAACACTAACTAAAGACAAAAGTAAACTTTCATGCAGAGGACACTGTGGCCCCCCTTGTTTTGTTTTTAGGGGCATCTTGGTGTAACATTATGAAAGCATGACAGCGTGTTTTACAGCAATAAGACGGTGCAGGTTTCCCTTCTCTGTCCTCAGTCGCCAACTTTCCACGAGAGCTTTTACGATATTGTTTTGAATTTAACTTTCCACACAGTGATCTGTTGGCATATCCCTTTGCTGTTGGTTGTGTTGCTGATATCTCCTTATGCTTCAGGATGAATTCAGTTATTTTCTGGTCACAAAGCGCTCCCCTTTGCTCACCCAGAACGGACTGGAGAAGCTGCTAGTCACTGACTCCCAAGAATGAATCAGTTATTGCATTTACATGTGACAATTTAGTGAAAGAGATCTGAATAAGCTGTTAATAAGATGACTGATTATATCAGTAGTAGCACGATAACTTGACAAATTGTGTCAATTGAATGCTCAAGTGAACATTAAAAACTGGGACTCTAGATTTGGAGATTTCTTTCTGAAGATAAAATGATCTGTGATGATTCAACAAAAAGTTTTCAGCACTGATAACACACTACAACCTGAACTCTCATACATTCCTATGTTATGAAGACCTGTGATTCTGCAGGACCATGAATTCATATAACTCCTCTGGTGGCCGATCCTACAGTGGGTGGTGTGTGTACAGCGGATCGTCTTGACATAATAAGGAATTGTGTGGAGAAACTCCTACAGTGCTGCTCTGGTTGGTTTAGTTAATATAAGCCTCTTCGCCTCCCACAGTGTGCTCTCTCATTTCTAACTCCCCCCTCATCCTTTTTACTCTCTTTCTCTCTCTCTGAAACACACACACACACACACACACTCACACTGAACCCTTCTACATTCACACAAGATATTCAAGTTGTTATGCAAGATCAATTGTTACTGCTCCTTATATCGACAGGCTGAGATACTGGCCTAGCTTTACGTGAATCAGCTGAGTATCAGCCTGCATATTGGTTTATGTGTCAGTTAAGTAAATGTTTGCTCTTTGGCCAGAATGAATAATTGATCTGGGTAAATTATTTATTAACCATCTGTTAGAAGAGAGAGAGAGAGAGAGAGGTAAAGAGATAAAGACAGAGAGCGAGTGAGACATCTTAATTCAGTACAGTGCAGAGATAAGTCGTTGGCAGTGGCACGCCAACTCTTTCTAGGTCTCAAAAGTTCACATACAGCATGCAAAACCAATGAGAAGATTGGAAATATTACATAATATCACATACACTGCTTACATACAGTATGTTTCTATTAAAAAAACCCTATCACAGGCCTCAGGGCAAGGACATTGATGAATTACAAAGTGAGATATTTAGAAATACACATTACAAAACAATTCATGGTTTTGGGTGGAGGAATGTGAATTTCAGCATGCGGTGGTAGAAGAAGTTTCCTGATCCTCACATTACAAGCCAACGTCCTGCATTCAAAATGTTTCTGCCGTACAATATTATAAAGAAAACCTATTTAAAAGTTGTCATTTTGTTGCAGAATTGCTCCAGTCCAGGCTATATTATTGTTTATTATTGAATTATTGTTAATAATTATTGCGAGCTATTGATATTATTGTAACACGTGAACAGCATTTAATGTCATTTATATTACTTTTCTTTTCTTACTGTTCAATCCATATCAATGTATCATATTTTATACCTAGTAAAGCAACATTAATGATTGTGTTTTGTATGTAAAGTCTCTCTAAAAAGAGAACAACTACAGACAGCATTTCTCTCTGAGACGTCGAGGACTTCTATTTGATCCCCAGATTTTCTTTGTGAGATACTACTCTCACAACATCTAGAGAAAACACATGTCAACATCACATTCAAGAACAATATATTCTCTGAAGAAAGGTGAATGCATTTTGGCTTGGAGCTCTGGCTTGTCTCTTGTGGACAATGAAAGCCAAATGCAACACAGTGCTTGTTGATATACGACTGACGAAAGCACAGCTCAAATAGCTGCTTCACTGCTGACTGTAGTGACAAAACATGGTGTCCTCAGAATAAGCCTGTGACTTATTTAATGCCCCTCACATATAATACACATTTCAAGTGTACATGATGGATGCTGAAGGATGAGCACTGATTGCATTTTGTTGTTGTTTGATTGACGTGGAGATCCTTTGATGATGTCATTTCCAACCCAGTCAATTCAATTCAATCTATTTTGTATAGCCCAATATCACAAATCACAAATTTGCCTCAGAGGGCTTTACAATCTATACACATACGTCATCCTATGTCCCGTGACCCTCACATCGTAAGACTGAGACTCAGTGAGAGTCTTTGTTTCCCTACATTGTGATCTTGTAGTAATTAAAACTCTTCAACATTACTTCATTTTCTGCCCCTGATGATTCAGAACACTGGATCCCGGTGTACTGAACACCGGAGATATTTCAAACTACCTGCAGCCTCTTGAATTATCTCTGATTCATTCATTCATTGGACACTCATCCATTCAATCTCGCTGCTTGTCAGAAGCACTCGCTCCAATACATCCATGGCCTGTGACCAAGTAAAGAGAGGAGATACGGGTGTTAGCCGGTATCATAAAAATGTCTAAAAACGATTTCTCCAAATTAGCTCTGCTTGGGATTCCCATATGGACTGTGTACAAAAAAAAGAAGCATTTTGCAGAGAAACTGTGGCTGTAACAGAGCACCCACTTTTCTCCTGCCAACAACACTGATGGTTGATTGTGACGCCTCTCAGAAGACATCTGATTCTGGTTCAACACAAAAACGGACTGCCAGATAAATACTGCATCCCCAAGTGTTTTTTTTTAGTTCATTCCAAGAAACGAGTTGTTGTTTTAAATGAAAAAGAAGACAGAGAAAAACTTTTTTTTCCCATCAGGTTCTTTGCAGCAACAATTGTAGCAATAATTGGTTCAACCCATACATCACAGAGTCAGCAGTTAGGTTCAACCATGGGCACTTTTTTTCACCTTGTTCACTGGCATCAAGGGCGTAGGTTTGTATATAGACGGTATGGACATCTCCCTACCAATGATTTATGAGGACAGAATCGTCCCTACCAATATTTGAGCATACTTCTCACATAAGGTTTGCATTATCTTCTATCACACCTGCACAGAGAGACTGAGCAGCAGAATCGCTTGTTGACCGGCTCGGAGAAATGCGCTTCTGGTGAGATCATCGGTTGTAGCACCGAAGTCCGGACATTAGTAATTATTTACTAAAAAGCCCATCGTCTCCGCTTGAAACTGACAGCTATCAATAAGACAGAAGGCAGAGATTGTGACATAAATAAAGACTTTTCCTGAAATTTGATTTGTAAGGACAAATTGCTTTATTTTATAATTTATAATTGACAAATGTTCCTGTGAATTTCTTGTAACTCTCACTACTAATTTAACTGAATTTAATGTGACAAGAATTCCCGTTAACACCGCTTTCATCTCAGTGTAGCACCTCATTTACTGATCAGATCCCAGACCAGACTGTATAAAGGCCCTTGATATAGTCTTTGTTTCCCGGCCCACTCAGCCTCTTTATAATGGCTGAGAACATGAAGAGAGTGAGAGAGAGAGGGCATACAGGGACACAGCGGGAGCTTGTTAGACTGTCAATTCCCATCACCATTATTCACTCACTTAATACAGGATCACAGCTAAAACACCAATATTTACTCAGAGGATGTCATTTGAATGTCACTTGCTGTACACTCTGTCATGTTTTGTTTTGATTTGAGAAACAAAGGTTTGTTGAAAAGTGAAAGAAAAGTGTTACCAACACTCTCCCTGTTCCCTTTTCTGTACACACACACACAAACACAAATACAGGTAAATAAGCATCATCAGACTATAGGAAAAGACACATCTATCCTGGTCTGGTCTAATTGTAGAGACATTGACCAGAGAAGCCTCCGGACTGGAGCCAGTGACAGCCTAACCTGGGGCGGGGGGTCCTTCCTCACCACGGTAACAGCTCAGGGGGACATATCCACATCACGCTGTGTCTGAACTCATCAATCGATCAGACAACAGATGGGGAATAAGATCGAGGAGGACATGTCTGTCTCTGTATCTGTATGTGTGGTAAAGACATAAATGAAAATGTAAATACCTAAATGCTACTAAACTCATAATAGTCTTGCATTTGTCTGCTGGCGGAGCAGTGGTAATAGAGTAGAAATAGTCCAGTCTTGACACTCAGGGAGGAATAAAGACTGATGGCTGCAGCGTCTATATGTTCACAGCAAAGAGGACGCTGCTTCTCTCTGTTAATTAACACTGGAGGTCTAAAGGCTCAGACACAACTCCACCAGTCCAATTTTAGCCACACGAAGAGGTACTCACCAAAACTGCCTATAGAAAAGTTTAAACAGATTAAAGAGGACATATTATTGTTTGAAAAGCAGTAATTTAAGGATATTGTTGTGATCAATAGAAAAGCAACAGACAATGAAAATCCTTTCAGAGTTTCCTTAAAGGGATTTTCTGATTTGCTGTTTAAAAAGAAAAGAAATCAGGAATTTGGGGTTTCCTCTTGGTCTATGTATTTACACTGTCTCGGGTTTGAGTCCAGCTGGGGAACTTTGTTTTGCATATCATCTCTCTCTCCTCTCATTTCCTGTCTTCACTAAACTAAATACCAAATAATAACAAGCCTAAAATAATTTTGAATTTTTGAATGGAAATATTGTCTCATGGTTCGCACGTCTGGTGTGTTTAACGACGAGTTAACTTTCCATTTTCTGCCTATTTTGCAACTAAAAAGCGGTGCAATGAGAAGACGATTAATGAGACCTTTGAGACATATTAAAACTCAGCATCAGCCTGCAAAATCAAACAAATTGCTAAAATGTCTCAAATGTCTCAAAATTCTGTTTTCTGAATGAGTCCTTAAAGACTCGTTTTTTCCTCCCCTCTCTTCTTTCTCATTTTCTTTCTTGATCTGGAATTTAACTTGTTGGGTATTCAGTTGATATGAACAGCAGAATAAGCTTCAATTTCCAAAGGAAATAAAGAAAAAGAACCATCCTGACTCAGCAGGAATGTCGGTGTTCCTAAAACAACCCTGTGGATACCAGAAATGGGAAAAAAGAAAATGCTCTGAAATGCTCTTTTTTTCCCAATCTCGTCATCTTTACTCTCATCAACTCCCTCTGAGCAAACTCCGTCTCTCCTCCACTCTCTCCCATCCCCCTCTAAGTGTCTGGCACATAGTGGTGATACGATCCCTTGGTGGGCGTCGCCCCCTGCCAACTCTTGCCAGTCTAATGGAGGGCTTGCCAGCGAATGAGACTGCCAAGGTGCCAATTAGTACGTACGATTACACATAGAAGCATCCTTCTCATCTTCTCCGGCTCTATCTCTTCTCTCCTCTCTTGTCTTTACTTCTCTCCTGTTATGTGTTACTGGTTCCAACCTCCTCTTTTCTCTGACTTCCCTTCACAACTTGCCATGTAGCAGGAGTAACAGACTGGTGAGGCATGCGTGATTTCCTGAGAAAACCCACAGCCCCTCTATTTGAATTTCAGCCACAACAGTCCTCAGCGACACGATAACAGCCTTTAAGGAAACAGCATGGGCAATCTGGTTTTTCATACGTCCCTCCCACTCACTCTCTCCGTGTGTGATACACAGGCCATCTTGAAACGCCGAGGCAGCTTGCTGAGGTAATCGTGGCCTCAAGCGTCGACACGTTAGCAAGTGGTTCCATAATTACACATGTCCAAACACAATGTTGAGTGAGTCAGGGGTATCCACGGTGGAAAGGTTCACATGCTTTGCAGTCTGAGCTAGCAGTCGTGTATTCTTATCTCCAAAGGAAAACTATTCTCCCACAACAGTTAAATTAGAGTGTCTGCCTGTAGGACTCAAGCATGTAAACCTTCAATCAAAGTCAGCTCAGTGCAGTCATGTGAGTTGAATCCACATCTCTATGACAATGTCAACAAGACTGATCATTATATGCTTCACGGATGATAGGTTTCACTGCAGGGAAATAGTACTGAAGGTACTGAAGGTATGAATAGCAAACAGTCAGTGTAGTTGGCAATTCTAAGCCATTTTTGACTATACTTGCTGTACACTAAGCCTTGAAGGGACACGTTAGACCTGTGGATGTAACCAGAATCCCTCTGTGTCTGGGGCCACACCAGGTAAATAACATTATTTTAATGACATCCAGAACGTTTTCCTGGTTTTCTGCACACTTAATCTCACCAGGGTTCATAAATAACTCAAAACATATTTCATAATAAATTGACTGGCGAACAAAGAATGGATTGCAGATGCTGGTAGCACCAGGAATTGCCCTCGTTATCTGCACCGTCTCAAGGTCCGATTAACAAAAGATATTGTTTTTGCACTTATTTAGCTCAAGAGCACCAAGACTGAAGTTTCTCTGAACTATTGTTGCTTCTGTCTAATCTTTGCAACAATATGTATTGAATATCTGTCCGTTCTAGGAGAGGGAAAACACTGTTACTCTTCCTAAGGTTTATTTTTTTTTTTCACTCATTAAAGATTTTTGGAGCTTTTTGTTATCTGAATCAGGGATGACACCGTGTTAGGCTAGACGCTGTGATGCTGTGTAGATTATAAAAACCTTTGAGAAAATGTTGTAATTCTGCATTATATGAATACAATTGACCTATCTCACTCACCTCATTTCATATCTCTACTGTCATCCATAAGAGAAGCATGAAAATGCCCCAATAATATGTGAAATTAACAACTTGTTTTGGGGAGTCTGTATCTGTATTTGTAACACAGTCTGTGACCCCTCCTGTCTGCAGAGACCTCCTAATTACTAACTGATAGACAGCACTGTGACTCATCAAATATTATCAGCAGTTCTCATAATCTTCATTCACCCTCTAATAAGATTGCAAACCTCGAGTGATGGCCTGCAGGTGAGTAAACGTGTCCTTGTGTGTGTGTGTGTGTGTGTGTGTTATAGAGAAAGAGGGAGGGAGAGACAGAGCGAGAACATTTTCATTAATTTGTCTTTGCTGTGGTCAGAATGATAATTTTCCAGGGGGATCTATCTGCAGCTCACTTGATCATGCTGCATATTAATAAAAAGAGAGCTGGAAGGCTATTCCATCCCGATCAAGCACGACTCCTCCCTACGTCACAATCAGCAGCTTAGATTGAACCCACAGAAAAAAGCCTTCATTTTACTGCCATGTGAACGTTTTGAGCTTGTGTTTGAAAAAGGAGTATCTTCCTTTTGAAAAATATTCAGGTGCATTAGATTGCATTATTTGGGACGATTCAAATGACTTCAGCCTCGTCACACACTAAGCTTGGTACCAGGAGAAGCCAACACATACCTACTTCCTGATCTATACACAACACTAATGGAAAGGTGAAGTGCGATTGCAGGATCTGTCACCCTTGGACAAGCCTTGATGTCTTCTTCTCTGTCCCCATTCAGGCAGGTGAGATTAGAACAATCAATTAGCATGTGTCTGCCTCACTGTGTCTATAATTAAGCTTCTAATTTTGGTCATTTAGTCACATGCTATGCACGATAACTGATCAACAGGCGAGAGAAGCAGGAGGCTCTCTGGCCATATCTTCCCCGACCGTCATCCACAACACTTCTTCTTTATGTCATCCCTCTCTCATGCTCTCCTCTCCTCCTCCTTCCTCCTCCAACGTCACACCCTTTCTCTCTCCAACAGCGGGTGGAGTATCGTTAAGAAGCCAGAGCTCGGCTCATCAATTATTGAACACCCAGAATCATGTAGAATTCTCTAAGAACCCTGTCTGCCAAGCCATTGTACTTCTGCGCTGTGAATTGATTAATATTTCATTTGTGTGTGTGTGTGTGTGTGTGTGAGAGAGGTTAATCTGCAGAAATCGCAAACATTTCCTCTCTTTGCTCTGACGGTGAGGCACCTTTCTGGTAACTGCTGTAAAATGCCCTTTAAAGTAACACCTTTCCCCCACAGAACAGACTAATGCAGACATAAGCCCCCCCTGGGCAATTAGGGGCATTAAACTACCTATCTATCTTAGAGTATTGATGTACTCTAAGAACACAGAGCGAGGTGATGGCTTACAAGTTTTCACCACCTCACAGTACACAGCTTCTGGTAGTATGACTTCAGCTGGTTGTTCATCCAACAAGGTGATCAGCTCGTAACAGGATGTGGTTAAAGAGGATTTTTCCCCAAATCCCTGCCTATTAGCAACCTAGTCCAAGAAATGTACTGTACAGCAAACAAATGTAATGCCCCTAGGATGTACACTACTTTTGGCTAAAAGTTCCACAATGCATTGCCTGTAAATACTGTAAAGTGTCTTTAGCACTCTGTACCGCCATTAGTGTCCAAAATCCTAATTTGCTACTCATTATACCGTAAACTATTGAGTGTTTATTTTGGGACAGAGCAAGTCTTTAGTTGGACTAGTTTTACATTTTCAAGTTGATTTATAAAATGACATACACATGTTTCTGAGGTTTAAAGACCGTTTGTTTTGAATACAGTAGATCTCACAGAACCACCAGCCCTTTCAATACAAAACGCTGATCTTGTTTCACAAACCTGCATTCAAATACATGCTTACACACACACACACACACACACACACACATACACACACACACACACACACAAACAAACTGTTTGACTCACCCACTGAGGACCACAATGAAGTCCATGACGTTCCATCCATTCCTGAGGTAGGAGCCTTTATGAAATACAAAGCCCAGGGCG
The DNA here is from genome assembly GCF_910591455.1 of Pholis gunnellus. NCBI lineage: Eukaryota > Metazoa > Chordata > Actinopteri > Perciformes > Pholidae > Pholis > Pholis gunnellus. The sequence goes on from NC_136530.1 coordinate 8,705,205, forward strand.
ATGATCTTGATCCCAGCCTCCAAACAGAACATCCCGATGAAGTAGGGCTCCGTCTTCTCCTGTAAGAGCGAAGCAGATGATCAGAGTGATAACTAGCTGACACTGAACTGAAGGTTCCATCAGATCTACAGGCTCCATCAGAGGCAGTTTAGACTAATCTGATTTCAGCAACTTGACAGAAAAGCGTGACGTGTGGTTGTGTGTGCAGATGTTTCCATGTGTGAATAACTCACCAGCCTCTTCGACATGGGGGTTTTGTCCTCTCCAGGAAGGTGCTGCTCCAGAGCCAAGACGATACAGTTGGCGATGATGGTGGTTAGGATCATGTACTCAAACGGAGTGGAAGGAAGAAGTTAAGGAACTTTTGACTGACTTGGTAAAGTATGTTAATTTGAAAGGATAAGGCTGGTGATATTCTATGTTTGTGTCAAATCCCTTTTAAAAGATCAAAACCAAACATGTCAGTCAGTCTCTCAGCATGACCTACTCTGACTGTGGCTCTCAGACCATGAAGTCCAAGTGAATCTTTAGAAACAGGTCATGTACTTTCCTTTTCTAAAATTAATTTCCTAAAACAACCGCAAACATTGCTCCAAAAAAAGTAAATAGTGCATTTGTTAGGGACTATTTTAAGCTGCAGATCTGGTGCAATAGTAAGTATTTCCAGCAACAGGATGGGATCAACTCAAAATAAAATACAGTGCCCATGTGCGTGGTAATGAAAGAACACGCCGCCCAGTGCAACAATGGGGCTTATTTTAATAGGTTTTGAGCAACAATGGAAGTTTAATCACAGAGGAGTAAGCCATATCAGGCATTGGATACACAAAGAACACTTGTTAGTGGCAACAGTTCATTGTTGGTTTTGGTCTTTTTGTAGAATCTGTTGACATATATAGTACATTGCCAGCCTCATCCTTTAAGTAATAGATTTACAGAAAGGCAAATAGGGTCAAACACAAATGCAACGTGGTCTATTCACCAGAGCACAGCAGTAGTTCAGGAAATGTACATAGTGTAATAAATTACACTAGAAATCTCTCTTTGATATCTATACACAGCACGGAATGTAAATGCTCTTAGAATAGAGAGGATAGATTAATACTAAATCACAGAATAAAACCACACAAACTATAATTTAGTTAATCACAGTAAACCAAACCGAGCAGCACTGCAATTACAATGTCGTAAGCATTGATAGTGAGGCGAACACTGATTCCTCTGTATGAAACGAAACAGAATGAACCTGCATGTCAGGCGCCTCGGGGCCGTAGACACAACCAGACGCAGGCTAAACATTATGTGAGGTCAGCTGCAACAGACAGCGACACACAGACATCCACACGCACACACACACACACACACACCGAGGCAACAGAGGGCTTATCGAGGAGGGATGATCGGGTGGGCCTTAAACGCGATCCCATAAACAGGGTCACTCACTACAAGCTTCAGTGCCTGCTCTATGGGACCTGTGTTGGTTGTCGGTTCAACACCAGCCGCTCTGGGGTTGAGCTAAGCCAGCAAATGTGTTCTTTATCTAATGCTCTGCGTGGGCAGTCCCCATTCTGCTGGCTATGTGCAGAAGAGGTAGGAAGGAAGGGAGCTTAAATCTGCAAAGTGGAGACAGGGAGGGGAGAGCGGAAGTACGAAGGAGGCAGCGATACCAGAAGGATGAAACAGGACAAAGTGATAAGGGGGATGACGGGAGATCTGTGGTAGAGAAGACAATGGTTATTTAGAGTGTCAGAAGCTTGCTAAACCGGTGGGTGAGGAGGAGGCAATGGGACCAAATAAGACTGACACCGGACATATTGACGCTGCATCGGCAGCTGTAGCCAGCAGGGTTGCTCAGGGATATGCGAGCTATGAGAAGCTAAATAAACAAAGCAAATATAATCTTACTCCCACCAGCCCACAGGGATTCTAACTTAAACCTAGACCGAGCCAACGATTTGACTCGGTGATTGCAAGTTTATCGCTGAGAGATTCTTTGGAAAAACAAAACCACAGCAGCCATCAGCAATGAGTACATGATGTGTGAAAACAAAGTGGTTTAACTGCATGGGAACTGTGTTAGGGCGAGGGTTTGTTTTCAAGAAGTAAAATATTTCTTTTGATTCACCCACAATAACTAGCATCGTGTCAGCAGCAGCCAGTCACCACGCCCCGCATTCCCACAAACACATACGACACAAACAGCAGGAGGGGGGACGCGAGACGGAGGCAAGAGAGAGGTAAGAAAGGGGAGGAAAGAGAGAAAATGAAGAAAGAAAGACAGAGGTATCCAAGGCAACAGGGTTCTCTTCCAGCCAAAAGTCAATCCTACAAGACGGTTACTGGACACCTGAACTATCTCTGTGGTCACACACGCACACACACACACACACACACACACTTTGTACAATAATTCAAAGTCTGGTCATTTCTTATATAGTATTAAAAGTTGTACATTCAAATATATTTCTATTTTTCTGATATTTTCAAGATAAAAATATTTCTGATGATTTGTGATAGTTGAATGATTTGTACTTTTGAGTCATTTCATTTGGTGATGGAACAATGTTGAACGGTGTCTTTATAGAGAAGAAGGTTCAATTAATCTGAACTATTATGCACAACTAAAGACAGTTTAAATCACTTTTCTCCTTGTTCTGCCAATGAGCACCTGAGCTAAAAAGCACATTAAACCTAAAATAACTTGTGTTTTGACCACTTTGGAGGTAGCAGGAAACATTCGCCTGTTACACATCCAGCAGATAAGAAGCAACACTCATTTAGAGTTGGGTTTCTGGCAACCTCCCAAATTAAAGTTAAATATTCACTCTGATTTAAGCTCTGTATTCGGTCTCTGCCAACTCCTCCACCAAATTAGCTCTTTAGTTAAGAGGAGATTTTAATCTTTAGCTGCTAAATGCTCCACTACATTCACCAGGTAGATACTAGCTTTGACTGCCCGCTGTTTGGTTTTGGACAGACAGGCTGAAGTGGACTGCACAGGGTATTCAGCCATGTAAAGTTAGATTACAGACCATAGGGAGCAAAAATGCTCCGTTGAAAGGGAACTGTGAACTTCATAGGGAAGAACTGAAAGTTTCTTCACTTTGCGGCAAGTTGACAAGCAAGATTATGCAACACTGTGCCTCGCTGGACCGCAGGCGTTGGGCCATGATAGCCAAACCAATATTGAAGCTACGGCTCTGTGTAACTTAAATATTCCAACGAAAGTTAACGTTGGTTGTCAGTGCTAAAATTAGCTGCTGTACAGCACTCATGCCACAGCCAACGATGCAATGAAAGTGTTGTAAGTGAATCAAAACAGCAAAGTTGTGGACTCGAATACCAAATCAATGAACTGAAAGATGCTAAAGAGCTCCGTAGAGCTGAATTGCAGAGTTTGTGATATTCGTCACCATGAGCAACACAAATTGTATCCGTTGTTGTTACTGATTTGGCCTTTTTGGGTGATGCACTCATTTGCTCTGCAATCACAGTAGTATGTTAACTTATTTGCCCAGGAGCTTCCAAACAACAGATGAGTTAATCCTGATGTAACTGATGTTCCCTGACTCCAGACATTTCAATAAACCCCATGTAATGCGGTTACATTCAATGTTGACTTTGGCACTAAATTACACACTTAACAAGTGTCTTAAACCAAACCCCCCCCCCCCCCCCCCCCCCCCCCCTCTGCGCTGCTCTGGAGTGTGACGCTGATCATGGATCGTCTAACAGCTTTAGCAGTGAGGCGTTTCGTGAGCAATCCTGTGAGTCACAGTGACGCTGGCACTCTGCCTCGACTCCTCAAACATGCGTGTAAAAATAGACACGGAGACAGAGTGTGATGCCCTGTGCATCTGTGAATACGCTCAGGCCCAGAGTGTAATCACCATTCGGAGTAAAATGAACTCCGTATCCACCTGAGGAATGAAAAGACTGATAAACTACAGCTTCTATCGCTGTGCTGTTATTCAAATATGCATAAGGGAAAAGATGTTGTCAACTGAATGGATTTAACAGACTGCGGCAGTCAAACATTGTCCAATCTATCTTGGATTCCACATCACCTCCACACCTCAGTGGTCTGCTTGAGCCAGACGATCAATCCTGACGATAAATGCGGCCATAGTTCAGTCAGTCCTATTTATACGCAGCAGCCCTGCGAGTAAACCGTGTCAACTCTGAGCCACAGCTGGCTCCTATATACACCTCTATACGGTCATCATACCAAAGAGCGAGGGTGGAACATACCTCCTGTGATGTTTTGTGGTTTTATTACATTTCTGTAAGCAGATTTCAGACCAGTGCATATTTAGTCCAAGGCCACATTTACTCTCATTTCTTCAGCTACACTTTGATTAAAGAAGTAAAAAAACGTTTTTGTAATTGGAGATAAATGAGAGTAGGACCATATCAACACTAGGGTCATTTCCTTGCTAATTTTCCATTTCCATTTTTCATGCAAGGATGGAATTTAGAGGGAAATGAATGGTCTTTCTCAGGTTAAAGCTGGCTCTAGAGACATTTGCAAAGGATTTACAACTTGTAATGTACCCTTGATCAAATTAACATCCGTGCACTTGAAATCCTGGTGAGGCCTAACCAGGATTCGAAACGCACAGACAGGCCTAAAAAAGAACAGTGACCCATCCTGTTTAATACTTAAAATGTCTACGATTCATATTTAAAAACTCAAAGAAGTCTGACAACCAGCAAGCATGCGGTTATTACTGTGTGCCATGATGAAACAAACTATTAAATCTATCTATCAATTATTTAGAGGTGTACCTTCTCAATGGGAAACTTCCCGCTGCGGGGGATCCCAGTGGGGATCAGACAGGAGGAGCAGCTGTCAGTCCTCACCAGGCCTGCCACACAAAACTCAGGCCGTGGACTTAATTACCCCTTCCTCTTCCCTGCCAGGCCTTGATCAGCCTTCCATCGACTACAACCTCAGGCAGGTACAGTGGGCTGATAGTCAGACATAGGCATACACATATTAAACCACCTCTTCCAAAACATATAAGAGAGAATATGAACTCATGTAAATCAGCATTGACAGAGTGTAACACGCTCTCTGAAGCCCACACACAGCACTCTGGCTCTGTATAATTCCTGAATTGATCTGCTGTTAATTGAGCACTCAGAGAAAAAAAAAGAGCCTCTTACAGCGAGGTGACAGCGGCAAGTTGTTTTTCAACTCAAGGCTGACCTTTTGGAGATGTCCTGCTGATATAGTGAGTGTGTGTGTGTGTGTGTGTGTGTGTGTGTGTGTGTGTGAGTGTGCTGTTGTATTTATTTTTCTGTGAGGACCGATTTGAATTTCAGACGATGAGAACAAGGCGGAAGTGAGAATGTTTTAGGGTGGTTTCCCTTCTGTAAAGGCTACGACGGTAAGGGTTAAAAATACAAATACGTTTATGTTAAGTTTAAGGTAAGGGCTCAGGTTAAACTGCTAGCTTGTGAACATAGACGAGCATTTAGAAGCCTAAGAGCCAGATTTACCTCAGGAGTTGGTAAAAGTTAAAAAGTGAACAGCGAGAATTGCTCCATAACTGCTGGATGTGTAAATAGGCAACTGTTTGCGATAACAAGTTCAGCTTAAAAGTGCGACGTATGCCAATGTTGCGTTCACAACTTGTTTCTTTTGTCCCCAAGTGGTCAGTTTTTGCAGGTCTAAGTATAATTTTGCATGCAGGGTCCTTTACTTTTAATTTAGTAATAGATCTGAATACTTGTTCAACCACAGGGCATTAAGGTAAGGGAAGGGGCTAAATAATGCATTCTGTCAATAAGGGTCCTCACAAGTATAGAAATGTGTGTGTATCATTGCTTACATGTTCATATGTGTTCATATGAACAATGTGTGTTCTCATTTGTGCTTACTCGTGTATTTACTGTAAATGAATCCTCCCACTCCAGACATGATTCACATGTATTGAAGGGAGCAACTCGCCACAGTGAATCTCAACCAGAACGCAGAAAGACTCAGCATCACTCCCCTCAAAACCATATTAGTAAACAGTATGATATAGTATGACTATAATAGTGAGTGATGACTTGTTATAATAGTATATGACAGTGCGATCAGACATCATTACATATAATTCCTGTTAATGTCAGTTAATCAGATACAGTAGAGCTCATTGGATGTAATGAGACACTCCCTCCACAACAGCACATTAACCTGGAGGTTATTTAGTCTGGCTGCTTTCCTTCTGGTCACTGCAGCACACATCATATTTGGATTAGAATTGTAATCTTGACACAGAAGATGTGCCTGTGCAATTATACCATCACTATTGGTTATGACCCAGCCACTAGGGGGGTGAAATGTGATAAGATAACTAACACACACACACACACACACACACACACACATGCACACCTCGACCCTGTTTTCCTCAACTGTTGATTGAAATTCATCCCGTCTCTATTTTTAATCACCTCAATAGATGGGCAAGCCCAGAGAAAACAACAATAGACAGCGATCAACAATGGGGGCCCACTCATTCTATTTGCTGGGTTTTTATAATCAGTAGGCCAGTGAGTCAGTCAGGAAGCTGTTGAATGGAGCAGAACAATAGCAGAGAGGAGGCCACACCTGGCCCGGACACCTGGTGAGCTGCACAGCGGCAGCACAAACACGCCACCGATGGACAGTTGCGTGTTGTCGACCTCCTCAGCGACAGGCAGAGGAAATAATATAGCCTCTCCCCTTTTCAGTAAATAATGGCAGAGCGAGTCATTAGGTTTGAGAAACTAGCCATTAATGTAACATCATTATTGAAAATCAATAAAAGTGTTATGTAATACAGATTTGGATAAAGCCACACCTTGAATTAATAGCAGTATGAGCGCAGTGCAGAGCGGCAGCCGTGAGCTAGCCATTGGGACATGCTAACATGCATGAATGCACTAAAAACAAGTGCAACCGGCCCGGCTATGTCAACATAGCACGGCGGAGCTCGGATTACAACGCACAAAGAGGGAGAGCGACTTCATTCTCTGCTCAGGTAGACATTATTCCACTACTGTATATCTTTACATAACAAATAGCTGTTTGCTGCTAAAGTAATCCTGCACATTGCACCTTTAAGCAGGCAGCTGGTCAGGTTGTGATAAGTGGTTGAGTTTAAGGCTGCAACTCCCCACAACAAAGCGTTAATTACTACAAAAATGCTAATCAGAGTTTCCCAAAGTCCAACGAGATGTCTTCAACTGTGTCGTTTTGTCTGATCAACAGTCCAAAACTTAAAGATATTCAGTTTTTTATGTGATACAAAACAAAAAAGAAGTTGAAACCAGTGAATGTTTGTAATTTTTGCTAAAAAAAAAACAGAATAATTGCTGAATTATCATAATAGTTGTAAATTTTCTGTCCATCGACTACTCAATTAATCGACCAATCGTTGCAGCTCTAGTTGAGCTTGATATATACACTGTACATAACTTGTCAGGAGGGACAGTGAGTGTTGTGACAACAGCAGGTCTTTATAGCCTTTTGTTTACAGAAAAGATTGACAACCATAAACCGCAAAACTCTTGTGTTCCTCTAATCCACTTTCCATTGACATCTCCTCCCCTTCTGCACTAGCTTTTGTCTAGCTATAGCTATTGTCATAACCTGAGTCATAACATGATAGATAATTCCATACACTTTCGGATTATTGACCTATAAAATGGTAAAATAATGTCACTGGCACACTCAAGTCTGATTTAGTGCTTGTTGTTTCATGCCCTACTTCTCAATTCCCAATCCCCTGTTTGGATTACATTTAAATGAATCAATCAATTAAATAAACCCCCAAAAAAGTAATTTATCACTCAAGCGACTCCTAGACTGAACTCAGATGAGTATCTCACACTGTCTGAATATGTGTGTGTTGGTTGAGTTTCTCATGTCTTGCCCTGTGTGTGCTGTCCATGGTGCTGAAACAGACATTGGGGCCAGACACTAAAGATACTTTGGCTGTTTAAGGACTTTGGTTTTCTGTGAAATGGTGTGCACTTGTGGAAATAAGATAGATTGTTCTTGTTTATTTCTTACACTGGGAAACAGTTTACCCACCTTAGTAATCCACTCCTACACGACTCCTTTCACATCTCCGATGAATGCGTTTGTATATTTCACACATTACCCGCTTCATTTACACCATGAAGCAGAAAAAGGATATGGCCACTCAATGACTTTCTTGGCATACTTCCTGACCACGTTGTCCTCGCCAAAGATGAAGAGGGACCTGTTGACGGTGAAGCAGTTCTCCCTGACCGGGATGGGGTTGTACAAGGCCATGGTGCGGGCACGCTGTGCTTTGGTCTGCTTGAAGGCAGGGGAGATGCCACCTGTGGACACGGCCGCCCCATCGCGGTTCCGGTTGCGCTCGGACCCTCCATCACCGGAGCTCAACAAGCCCGGGACGTCGTCTCCAAACCGGGCCATTCTGTTTGGAGGGGAGACGGGAGAGGAAAAGGAGGTTATAGTCTCCTAGAAAGCAGGGCGCGGTGCTGCGCTCGGCGTGACAACGGCGGAAGGGCGAGATCCTGACCAGTTTTAGTCCATCGTCAGTTTTATTCGCAAAAAAACACCGAACTCAGTGTTCCACAACTTCAAAATCTGTTCAAAACAATCACGGATTCATCTCCAGTCGGTCCAATTAGAGGCGCTCGTCGATTTCAAGTGCGCTCTGCGTAAAACAAAGGACACAAATCCAAAAAGTAATTCAATTCCGCCTTATTTAACAATCTGTCGTCTTGAATTAAGCTGTAAAAACGGATCAATTTCACAGCGTTTGATTCACATCCAAACACTAATATCTCAAAGAAGGCTGCAACAGGTCACGTCTTCAGCCATCCTCAGTCCGCTGAGCGAGAAGCACGAGAGCAGGTTGATCCATGGGGTTTTTAAATAAACTAGCGGCAGTCCTCTGAGTAATTCAGAGCACATCACTCCTGTCTCCCGTCTCCTCTTCTCTGTTGACCACCTACCACAAGAGCACTATCCTATTGCGTGCGTAGGACGACCGAAAAAAAAAAAAAAACTTTGGCATTTTCCACGAGATTCCCCCCCCCCCCCCCCCCACGAAACAACGGGAACAAAACAAACTGTCAACTACGTGTCACGCGTCGGAAAAAGAAAATCCTCTATCCGTCTTTTCTGCATTGGGATAGTGAAAGAAGTGTATGTACCTTCCCCACCGCACTGTTGGAGCAGAAGGAGAGAAGACAGCAGTGTCTCCTCATGCGCCATGCACTTCTCCTTTAGCCTCCGTTCAGCCCCACACATGCACTTCAATATGCTGCAGATTGAGTTAACAAAGCACGTGTTAACGTACGAACCAGGACAACAAATTAACGGAGTCACGATGTGATGAAGACACGTATTAAGTGCCTCCATCTTGACGAGTTGAGATTATGTAAACCAATTAAATTGAACATTTGGCACCTTGTAAACCTGTTAGGCTATTCAAGATATCAAGACCAGCGCTGGCTTTATGCTTTCGCTGAAAATGTGGGTATACAATTCTTTGTAAAATACTAAAAGTTTACTTTGGGATCACTTCAGCTTTTTCGTGTGACTGGTCAGTATATAGGCTACCATTTGAAGAGGGGCCATGCTGTGATATTTGATTCAGACGTTGTTCACCCCGCATGGTCGTCCGGAAGAGCAAACTGAGAAGCTGGTCACACATCGAGACACTCAGGAGGACAGCAGCAAGCATCTTTGACTAATTACAGTGTTCAGAACCTACTATTGAGAGGCTTGATAGTGAGGGGGAGTTGTGCTGCTGTGTGCTGGCTGGAAGTGATCACATCTACTCTCATGAGGATGAAAGCTTTTTACAATGAAGAGGGGGTGGGGGGGGGGGGGGGGGGGGGGGGGCAGGGACCCATGTTGGGTTGGAAGGATGGAGTTCAAATGTTACATCTGTCAGATCTGAGAAAATGTATCAAGCAATCATTATGAGAATTGGCTTTAAGAGGATAAATCTGTTAACGTACTATGTGTCTTTTATCATCAATAAATCCCTTGAAAAGAGCAAAACCGATGATGAATTGATGCTCCAGTTTTTTTGTTTTATCTGTGAAGCCAACGTCTCAAGTAGCTTCTTCCTCTGTGCACAGCAGAGCTTTGTGCTAAAATCAAAATGCTAACTACTCGTTATAATAATGCTAACATCTTAGTTAGTCATTTGGGAAACAAACTTCTAAGTACTAAACACAAAATAAAACTGAATGTCATTAGTTTGCAGGTATTTGTATTTGCAGGTAAGTCTTCAGACAAATACACATTTTGACCTAATGTCATCACAATGGGGTACATCTGTACCAAATGTTATGGCAATCTATCCAATTGTTGTTGAGAGATTTCACTCAAAACCACAAGTGTGAACCTCATGGTGGCGCTAGAGAAAAAGCCAAGGGATTTTGCCATCTATAAAATAGTTAGAGATATTTTAGTGTGAACCAAAGTGGTGGATCAACTGACAGACTGACTTTGCTATCTGCTAAAACACATCAGTGAACAACAGCTTTGCCGTTTCTTCATTATTATGAACATGGGCACTGTACTGTATGTTTGTGTGTAACTTGTTATAATTGAGTCAATCACAAATACTGCCAACTGTCCTTCTGCTGTAAATATTAAGTGCGTATTAATCCAAGGCTAAAAACAGCCAATAAATCCACTATTTACCTTTATTTTAATACCATTTGCTAAAAACTACAGTGCCCAGCTGTTTTAAGAAACTACTGAGCCTGCTTATTATGAAAAAGAGCAACTGTCCAAAACAATATAAAGCATGAAGTGAAATGAATGAACACCTTTATTATCAAACAGCATCAAGCTGAGTGAATCAGTGTGAATAACAATTTACCAGTAAACTGATGTTGATGGAACCAGAAGTCAAAGAGAAGATGAACCACAGGAGAGAGTTAACCACGACGCTGACACTGATGGGTATGTAGTGATAGTGTATGACGAAGGCAGTGATCAATGGTGTGTGGCCTCCAACTCATTAGAACTCCAACACATTATGGGCTTTAAAAATAGAACACATAACAGACAGATTTCTGACATCTCCTCATTATAAGCAATGAGAAGAGACGTACGAATTGTCCTATGACGGTCTCCTCCAGTTATGAGTCAAAAATCTGTTGAAAGATCACATTTCACTTGTTTTTTTTGTTATTTCAATCTCGGCTAAGTGTGATAGAAATGTGACTTCATGCCACTTCATCTGTGCAGCAGTGATACCATCACAGTGTTTTCTGCCAGGAGAAGAGAGCGGAGAAGCCACGGCTCTCTTGGCTGAGAGGTGAGGGGTGAATTATGGTAATTAGACGTTAGCAATAGGGATGATTAGGGTGGAAGGACAATGGTTCTTTCCTGGAAATAGGCAGAAGGCAGGTGGGTGGAGTCTCTTTGTTGTAGATGATGCTTTGAGTTTCTCCAATTAAAAAAGGTATTTTTTGAAGGACTAGTGAACCCAAGTGAAATATGACTTCAATGTTTTTTGCTGGAAGGCTCAGATCAATTAATCACATGTTCAAATTGACATCACTGGCACTAAAGCTAGTTGGTAGAAATGTCTAATAAAGCACACTTTATAAAGAGCTTATAAGTTGTAACTAATGGCTTTATTGGTGGTTAATAAACAATCAACTAATGCTTTATAGATCAGTTATAAGTCATTAACGGCAATAATATTTGGGTTGCAAGGTTGTGAAAAATCCCTTTGTCTGGTGCTTATTCTTTCTTTTTGGTATAAAGGTTAATAATCCATTTATAAAATCATGGGTTTCTTACTTTCTAATGAGCCATCCAGTCTGCAGTTATACATATCAATAAGTGATCATTGAGGCGTCTTCCTGATACGTTGTCTGAAAGATAAAGCAAGCATCATACTGGAGGAAGGTTTTTCACAACCTGGCAACCTAAAAGTTGTTCATATCAACGCAAAAATATATAACTCAAAATGTTGCAAGGGTGTCAATATTTCTAAGAGTCTATTCTAATTAGGGCTGTTAATAGGCCAAAATAATTAACGATAAAGATATTTATAAGGTTTTGTCTCTTGTTTGGAAAATGAATTACCCTAAAAATACAAGTTTAGGGAAGTGGACAGACAGTCTGTAATGATAACTCGATATGTAAAATTATTTAACAGGCGCTGGATCATCATATGAGTTATCATATGAGTATTACAAACATAACAGCAATATTTCATTGTTAAATATAATGGTTATTGTCAATACCGGTACATCGCGACACCACTTATTCGAATCAAATTAAAGTTATACTTAATTAAGCATTCATAAGCAGCATATATACATTTACTATATTATTTTTAAGCTCACTATAATGTAGTTGTTAGCAGTGTTTATTCATGTATTTGTCAATAACTTTAACTCCTCCTGTGGATACCCATAAGTGGAAGCTGCTCTATAAACAGATGATGAACGACAATATAGTAAAACACAGTTGTAATAATTTAAAATATAAAACAAGTCTTCATAGAAGTTATAATCACCGACAAACACTGTACATTAATAAACGCATACAATGTTCTCATATCTACCATATAATGCGTTAATAAACCATTTATTACATCATGTATTGTACTGCTAATAAATGCTAAATAAGGGGACTTGAAGTAAAGCGTTTTTCCAATTTAGATTTCCAATTAAAAGTAAGACTCCTACAGCTACAAGTGACGAAAAAGAACATCTTTCTCACAGAGGCAACAGGAAGTCTAACAGGAATTTTGAAAAATGTATAGGAACCCTAAAATACATTCAGCTGCATTGTGCTCTCTATACTTCTATTGAAGGTATATATTGGTGGAGACATTTTGACACTGCAGGTGTGTTGTTTATGTTGGAAAGTCTTCCCCTCGCTGTAAGAGATGTCTAGCTTGCAAAATCTAGCCGAGGAACACAGGGTTACCAAGGTTACTTGCTGTCGTGACAGCAGGTTGACGGTCCGTGCTTCGTTAATGGGACTTAGTGACACAGGACCGAGGTGAGGACAAAGATTTCAACTCAAAAATAGAACGAGTGAACGGAGATACCTGGCATGCTCGTATCCGAAACCTGGTCATTATCAGGCTCTTCGCTTAATAGTCCTGTAACTAAATTAGCTTCTTAACCCTGAAGAAAAGAACAGCCAGTGAAAGCCCACTGGAGAATCCACTGTTCGGTTGTCATATGTGAACATTTGCTGCCAACATCTTTCCATCGAGCTCCCGCGCTTTGAATTCACAAGCCTTTTCACGTGGCTCATCCCTCTTTGTACAGCGTTTACTGTCCTCACAAAACCATAAATAGATTGCAACTACAACAGACATGGCCAATTTACTGTTTGTGCACGTTTACTCAACAAGGCTTTAATTGACAAAGTTAGCCTGTTGGTGATTTTGCATTTGCTGTGTTTTGTTTAAGGTTGGTTTGTATGATTAGTCTGGATTTTTGCAAACTAGTCCAACATGGATTTGACACATCTATGAGGTGTTGTTCAGCTCAGTAATGCAAAAGATATCAGCCTCAGAAACATTGAGACAACTTTAGTTTGGAGCTAAAAGAGACATCCAGTCTAGAATAAAGGAAAACTAAAAGGTAAACACTCTTATCTTTACTTCTTGGGTGACAGAATGAAGCTCACAGTCTGGATCGTATAAATACATTTTGAATGGAACAAAGTCTAAATGATAGACTTTTATTCACACACACCTCCGGCTGTTTATGTAGGTTTTTCTAATTTGTGTTGCTTTGTGGAGCACTCCAATTGAAAACCAAGCCAGAATAAGGAAAAATAAAAGGAAAAATTAATCATGATAAGTAGTGTAATTTGGGGAGTGTAAGTGCTTCCAGCAAGTGTAGTGAGTAACACATAGAGCAGAAGACACATTATTTACACAGTGCTTTGAGACGGATAGACAGACAGACAGACAGACGTCAGATAAGGAATCTGTGTGTCTGTCTGAGTAAGACTTGTCAACACATTTCCATCATTGTGGAGAACGCACGTGTTTACAACCATGGGAGGGGCTTTACATGTGCAGATACAATTTTAGATCACAGTGCACTTGCAAGGCAGTGTGTGTGTGTGTGTGTTTGTGCCTGGCTACGAAATGAAATTTGGCAAATACCGAGCCGTTGTTTGTTTTGCTATTACATGCAAAGGCATCATTCCAATTGACACAGCCCGCACACAAACGGCGCACTAACAAATAAAGTAATTTATGAACCACAAAATAATCAAAACATGTCAAACAAATAAATGGGAGCAATCGGTAAAGTCAGTAGTGTAGGGAGTGGATGGGTGAAAATGCGCTGCTCTGGTATTGTACCGTAAAAAGCAAGAGAAAGAAAACCGAAAAGCCACAAGCAATCTCCCCACAGACTCACAGGCCTGATACAAGATGCATGCGGCACCACCAGCACAGGTGTGTCCCCTGTCACTGATTACTTCAAACAGGTCTGCAGCCCTGGAGCCAGAAAGCACAAACAAACGCACCAAGCCAACGGGCCGTCACACAATTGATTCAATTTTCAGAAATGCATCAGCACAAAAACAATCTGTTCACACAGCTGATGTATGCTGCTGCTGAATGTCTGACTCACGAAGAAATATGAGTAAAAACAGAACCACACTGGCAAACGTAAAAACGGAATACTTCCAGTAGAAATGAGCTTGAAGCACAGTTGGAGACGTGGACGACCACATGTTGAGCCACATGCTAAAACAACTGTATTGAATGGAAATTTTGTGAAATTAATTTAATATAATTATTCTGGATATTATTCACCTCCTACAACACCTACCTAACTGTAGCGTCAGTACGTGTCAAGTGCTGTGTTTTCATGTATTAACTTGCACATCATGTGATGCTCAAATCATTAAAAAAAAAAGGTAAACCTAAGTTGCCCAAAATAACCGCTGTGCTGGGTCAGTGTGCCATCGGCCAGACCCCAGAATGCAACATGACACAGAAAAGCTCCGGGCAAACAGAAGGACAGACAGACGACAAAGCCAGACCTATTGATGTGGCGAGATGAAGGGGCTGGGGGATTGGACTATATTTAGCTTCATTGAGATGGTAATGGTTGGAACATGAGAAGACCTTTGTGTATGCGTGCGCGAGTGTATGTGTGCCTTTGCATGTTTCTGGGTGTGTGTCGACGATGGGCTGTACAAGAACCACAATTTAAATGTCTGGGCTTTACATTGGGAACGTTTTTTTTTTATCATAGAAGCAGGAATAATTACAATTGAGCTTGGCAGAATCAATGGTCGTCTCTTTTGCAATGACATTGCATGGAAATAGCAGCACTGCTGCTTTCTTTCCTGGCCTTGATCAGCGCCCAAAGGATATGTGATGAAACATATATACCCTGCGACACGATTTCTCTGCCTGTCTCTCTTACTCTCTTTCTGTCTCGCTCTCTCTCACCCTCCTCTATCTCGCCAGCTGTCTTACGCTCTCCCCCCCCCCCCCCCCTCTCTCTCTCTCTCGACCCAACCCAGATTTCTGCCTTCGACTGTTGTCTTCCTCCTACTTGTTTCCTAGCAACTGAACTGTCATGCCCCCTATTCTCAGCCCTGTGAATTTGTCACCGTAACCCTAGATTTTATGGAATAAGCTAGATAAATCACCGCTCCCCAAGGAGGGCTGAGTTATGATCGTTATCTCCAGGCAAACGACTCTAGTACAAGCATGTTGTTAACCTGGTTTCTGCCACATTTTAAGTTTAGAGTGGTCAACGCAACAGTTGGGCAGTGAATGGTGTGCTGCGATCATCAACCATTTATACAGCCGTCTGAGATGCTACATCAATTGAAGTGACTTCATTTAGAAAGATAAAGGATTTTGCCCGTGTACTGAATCTGCTGTGATGAACTTGTTGACTTAGAGGAGGACTAGCCGTACGCTGACGAAAGGCTTCACGCAGCTTCGAGGCCCAGGGAAGCTGAGCAGCAGATGAAAACACTGCAGTGCAGCCTTCGACAGCACACTGTTGACTTAATGTAAAGATGAATGCCCTAATAATAATAAGTGTGAGGTGGAGAAACCTCTGAAATATCACTAACCCAATCTATCATTTTTGATAAATGTTGTCCGTTTGTCCTTCTAATACAAAATTAAAAAAACAAAACAAAACTAATGTAATGATTTTGGGACATCATTTGAATATCATTGTGGGAACACTTTTGTTTACATTTAGATCTAAGATGGTACCTTTTAGTGCCTGTTTCCTAAGGCTATGTGATACAGAAAACTCTGGGAAACATAACGTCTTTAAATGAAGAATCAAGTTATGAAAGACATAATGAAGGAATCAATTGTGCAAAGAAAATGGAATGTCATGGCAGGTCTAGCAGCTACGCCATCATAGTCCAGGAGGATGACATTTTCAGCTCATATTTAATATATAATAGAAGGCCAGTGACGGTTTTGTTTATTAGTATGACACTAATTTACATGTGTACTAACCCAACTGTCACATTATGCATCCTAAATGATGTCTAATGCTGCATATTCCCTTGAATAAAGTCAAGGGGTGGAGGGAACTACGATTGCTGAGCAGTTAACTCCATCTAGTGACAAACAGAGGTACTACATTATGTAATGGGACAGAGAAAACTCTCCATTTCTATTTGGATATGTGGAGTTCAAAGATGTACCAATTGAAAGGACCAGGCGTGTCTAACAATGATTCTATTGTCTGACAACTTTGTTGTTGCTCATCTTTCTATATTTTCATACAAACAATAGGAGGATATTTATGTTCATGTAACAGCTGCCTCGGTTCTTTTTTATTTTGCTCAGTCGGCCCATGATGCATTTCTTCGGAACTTTCCAGACCTGCATTTCTCCATCCGCCCACCGGAAGCCCTCAGAACTTCCCGACTACCCTCCTTAGTATTTATACGAGCCCTTTTTCAGCCACGTTTGGCAATGCAAGCATTTTCTCCGAGGGTACAATTTATTGTACATATAACAGATCTGAAAGTAGCTTAAGAGGAGGAAAACAAGAGTTTGCAGAATAAACCCCTTAAAATGTAGTTGTATTGTTCAATGAAAATAACACATTTTGGTGATTTTGGGTATGTTTCTGCACAGCATTTGGTCAGTGGTTTGGAGACCTTTCTTACTCCAAACATTTCAGAAAGACAGTGCAAAACAAAAATTAAATCCTGATATACACAGTAAAGAAGCAGGTGGGTTAATAAAGAAAAAGTCATGTCTAAGGATTTGTCAGTGACTGATAGGTGCTGCAGCTATTTACATTTTTATATTAAACCATCCATTGGTCCATATATCTATCTGGCTCAAAATTTGAGTGTAAATAATCAAACTGGCAGCCAGACGGATCAATACTGGCACAGACGGCTGTATATTTATCACAGAGGTGTGCAAGGGCCTGCCGGTCATAACAAGGCCAGTAGGCTGGTGGATACTTTACTCAGATTACAACGACTGCCTCAGCAGCTGCAGATCGAGTATGCTTGGTTTTTCACTCTACAGGACAGACTTTCACCACATCATACCTAATGGCTTCTTAAGTGGCAGCTGCTCTGATCTGGAAAACATACTGTGCAGACAAGCTCGACTGAAGCTGCAGTGAATCACTAAGACTGTGGATTATGAATGGCCTCTGGTGGGCAAAACAACGCTCATCCAACACACACAGGATCAAATCAAACTTTGGCTTGAGATGAATGGAATGGAGGAATGATTCATCAGTTCTTAGTGAGTTTGCAGTCTCAGCCGCTGCTTCTGTTTATCAACGTTTCAGCATGTAGGGGGAGTTAAAGTGTGCCAAATTAAACCCCAAAAGAGCTTTACATGTGCAAGTTGTCATTTTTGTTCTCATTGTGCATCTGCATGAATAATTCTCCAGAAAATCTATTTCAATTGTTCCTCTTCTCTTGTAGATCCCTCCAGTTGGATTTTGATGGCGCGTTTACCCATTTATTTTAAACAACATTGTGAACAGATGATTACTTCACAGGCTAAAACACAATCCATTTGTCTTATGAGTGCACGGATGAGCCGGTCTGTGCACTAGAGAGTTCTCAGCAGCTCCACTAGAGGTCACAGACACAACACTGAAGCCGCAGTTCGCTGCTGTGTTGGATATTGATGACGACTCAGTTTGCTTACCCAGCATCCTTCATCCCATTTGTCAGAACTACTACCCTCCTGGAGCAACATAAGTCACACAGCTGCAACATTTGGGCTCCCTCTGGTTTTGGGGAGGGAGGGAGGGAGGGAGGGAGGGGGGGGGGGGGGGGGGGGGTGGATGTGATGAATATCTTGCACACACACTTCGGGCGTGTATCTAGCTTGTTCCCCTGCATAAGTCTCCAACAATGGATAATGTGTGTATCTTGATGCTGGCCACATACTCCCCAACCCACTACCGAATTCTAATCTCAAAATAGGTGCCAAAAAAGGCTATTGGATATAGCTAAAGCCCCGCTCATAAGCCCATTTGGCTTGAAAGCATCAGTGACTGAAAGAAATCCTGTCGCACTACAAAGGTATTATTTTGCTCCAATAAGCTAACAGCATTGAACTCTCAGAGCACAGCACAATCATCTTTGATATTTAAATCTGAAGCTTTGAATAAACGGATGGGAGTGAATTCAAGGTCTATGACGGGGCACACATTCATCCTCTTCAGCGTGTCAGGACTTTAATGTTGAAAGAAGCACATGATAGCTTAGCTAGTTTGAGCATACGCACACACACATAAACACGCCGTCTTTGCATACACACACACACACACACACACACACAGCAATGGAAGTAAAGTAAGTATTAAAATGTCGTTCTTAAATGATGAAATCAGCCTGAATACAGCTCAACGGCATGATGAAGAGAACCACGGAGGACTGTTATCACATTCAGTGGACATTTAAATCCTGACAAAAGATCCTGATAAAAGAATGAATTATAATAGCTTTTCCAAAGAAGCAATGACATGTTGTTTGTGGGGGAGTTTTCAGGAGAAATAATATTTTCATTTAACTTGACATTTTGCTACCCGACAATCACTTCCTTCCTCATGTTAGCTAGCAGCCAGTCCCTATTTTAAAAGGGGAGTTAAAGGTGTCACTTCTGTAGCCAAACATCATTACATGAGGGTGTTTTATTTGTCTGTGTGCATTCGCACAGGTTGGCAGGTCCCATTGCTTCCTGTACTAAATGGTTTTATATCAAAGGGCAGAGTGTGAGGTCAACACAAAGTGCTGCTTTTCCCAGCAGAAGCTGTGCAGAAAAACCAGCTGCTCAGAAGAAAAAAAAAGTATCTTTTCAGTGTATAAACCTTTCTGTGAGTAAATCAAGTTAAATAATTATCTAACATTAATTCATTCTTATTTTGACAGGGGCTGATAGAAGTAAGTAAATAAATAATGGATTCTTAATCAAGGAGGTATCTTTATGTTCCCCACGCGGCTTTCTGTGTTATTTTCGAGAATTACAGTTCAGACCGCTACACTTCTGAGAGCTTTCTTACTTACACAGAAATAAAAGGTAAAATGACACATAAAATTCCATCCAGCACAGAGCCTGAAACATTATTTCAAGATATTGCTCGAAGCAAGCACATTTATCGTCTTATCAATTATTAAATAGATAATAAACCATATGCATTTAGACTCCTGTTTTTGGTGTGTGTGCCCATCTGAATGTGATTGTGTAATAGTAAATGAGAGAGCAGGCTTGTGGCGTTAAATGGGAGAACCTGAGGCCATATTTCATGGAGAAGTCCCTCAGGATATGTAGCTGATGTCATAAAGCAGGGCATGAGCCCAGAGATGCATGGTAGTAACATGTAGGGCTGTGATACTGAAAGAACGGGGAACAGGTAATGGGGGCATGCAGATGATCCTCTGTGTTGAGTCAAAATATAGGGCATGTGGGGGGGTGTTGAGCTCTGAACTAATATAACTTTATAATGTAATCACAAAATGACAACATCTATCTTTTGGTCCATCGCTTTGGCTTTGGTCCAGATTGAAATATCTCAACATCTAAAAGATGAATTGCCAGAATGTTTTGTACAGACATTCATGATTCCCCGATGATGAATCCTAATGACTTTGGTGATTTTTGGTGTCTCCCCACCATGGGGTTTGTGGTTTTAAGTACAAAGTCTCAACAGCTATTGTTATGTCCACCTCAGGATGAAATTTGGTAATCTCTTAATTTTGCATTTAGCACCATCATTAGGTCAACATTTGTGTCCGATACTTTGTTTTATGTCCAAATGTCTGCAAATCTAATCACATTCCTTTCAACCTCAGTTGTGCTCTGTGTTTAGCGCTGATTGACACATATTATCAACCTAACACACTAAACTAAGATGGGGATTGTGGTAAGAAAGTATTCTTACTAAACATCAGCATGTTAGCTTTGTCAATTTTGGCACGCTGACGTTAGCATTTAGCTCAAACCGCTTTATTGATAGTGACAACAGAGATTGAGAGGTACATGGGGACCGTGAGAGGGAGGGGTGGGTGACAAAGGTCCCCAGCCACAATCGAATTGGGGACATTGTGGTGATAATACAATACGACAATAAAAATATATGGTCAGGAAAGCTATTTTTAAACACTAACTAATTTCATCAATCTTTGCATAAAAGTTAATCATCAAAACCAAAGACAACAATGACTTTGCCATAATTAGAGCAATAAAAAAGAAATGCTATTCATCGATGATAAGGCATTATGAAGTCACTGCACACACACAAAACAAATTCTGTCAAAAATAAAAAAAAGGAGTTTCATACCACTTCCCTCTGTATCGGTCTGTCTTTGCTGCACTCCTAAACTCTTTGAACTCCCTTCAATGTCTTCATTCTACACCCCAGAGCACAATGTAGTCAAACTCAGACACCATCATCTACTGACATGGCACACAGCTCGGTAACTCATGATCTCTCTGCCTCTCTGTGATGGTCATCAACAGTGTCAGTTTGCAGGTTTGCCACCCAAACACAGAGAGACGGACAGAGGGAGAGAGCAAAGGAAGAAACAAGTGCGGGTGGAGGGAGAGTGTGAGACTGAATGCAAGCAGCAGTGGATCATTTTGACACTTAATGAGAAGCACTCCACCCTAAACCCAGTGCAAAACCAATACATCGTTGTCGCAGAACAAATATGCCAGCTTGAATGAAATAAAAACATTATTACAGTGTGCAAGTAAACAAACATTACCACACCCCCCCCCCCCCCGACACATATTCTCCATTTTGCATATTGGTCGACAGACACATAGTTTTGTGGCACTGAAAATGGCTTTTTCAGCGTGTCATCATTAATAATTCACTTATGACAAACAGCTCTGACATTTACACTGCGCTAGGTGTCTGTCTGACACCGAGAGGGAGACAATAATGAAGGAGAAGGAGAAGGAGACAGATACTAGGAGAGACAGATTCTCTCTCAGATGAAATTAGAAAGGGTCAGGTAGCAGGCCTAATAAAGTGTCAAACCCCGAGTAGTAAAACATTGACCGAAGAAGCAAAGCTGCCTAAGGTGACCTTTTTAGAAATCCTACATTGACCTCAAACCGATCTGAAGTGAATAACTGTGAGTTTAAGAGTGCAGTCGTGCCCCTTCAGCAAATCTTGTGAAATTGTTGTGAATGAGCGAACAGGTTTTCATGACATTTAGATTACACGCCTTGCTGCACATTCATGCCTCTGTTTGAAACAACAGTCACACCCTCCCGTCTTTGAGAGAATGTGTGAATGAGCTGATGGCGGACTTGCCGGCTGTATATATGACCAACTATGTAAACCCCTGAGTCTTCTCTCCTGAATATCCGTCTGACACCAAGCTCAACAAGTTGACAAGAAACCAAAGTGCGAGGGCAGCAGAGTGCAGACTCTGTTTCAGAGCTAATGCGTTGTTGCCAGACAAACACTGAGAGAAGCAGGCAGATTCAAACCAGAGTGGGTGTCACTAGCCTAGATTGGCTAAAAGCGATTCTTCAAGACAAAAAAACAAAGTCCTGAATACACCTTTGATCATTTACAAAATTGCATCCAAATCAATTTTCAAAAGTAGCTTCCCAGATTGATAACAAAATAACCCTGACTCCAGTGTTTTTATGAAATGATGAATCTTTCTAACAAGACTAACAAGAGTCTGCAGCTAGCGGCTCTGTGAGGCCGTACTTAAAACAGTGGTGCTTTGACATTGTTTGTTATTAACAAATCTTAGCTTAGCATGTTAGCATGCTGACATCTTCTAATTTGCATTACACACACAGTATAACTAAGACTGCTGGAAATGTCATCAGGTCTGCAAGTATTTGGTCAAAACCAAAGTATTGGACAAATTAAAATACCTGATGATGCCACTATGAAAAATGAAGGGATCCCCAAAGTGATTCATTTTCATCCGGAGGACAAGAATTTCTGTGCAAAACTTCATGGCAATCCATCAAATAGTCGGCAAAACAACTTCACTCAAACCGCAAATGTAAACCTCATGGTGGCGCTAAAGCAACAGTCAGGAGATCACCAAGGTCAGCAGGCTTCATCCTGTGAGGACCACGAACGCCTGTATAAAATGTCATGTCAACCGATCTGTAACCAATAGTTTAGGTATTTCAGTCTGGACCAAAGTGGTCACCGAACCTTGCTATTCATGGAGGCATGCCGTCTGCAAAAAGCAAAGTCATTTGTTACAGCCCTACACTCAGTATGCCTCATGCAGTCTTCAACTAAAACAAGAACCCCCGAACCATGTTCTCTGTACCGGTGGAAAAATAATGAGGCTTTTGCTTGGTGCCTAAAGCATGAAAACACAAGACACTGCTGTAAACAGGCAATTTTCCAACTGTAGCCGTGAGCAATGAAGTCGACGAATGAAGACGCTTTGCGGATGGCCAGAGGCACAGCCAGTGTGCTCCAATCAGTTTGTGATCAGTAGAAATAAACACCGGGTCCAAGTCTGTAAACACACCCCTGCCGAGATTAGAGCCAAAGCGGACGGGAGGGATGTGCAGATAACCACGATAACACAACGCACATACAAACAGCACACACACGGTGGCTACAGCAACGATGATGTGCGGATGACTTCATCTTTCATCTGTAACCACTGAGGCCGGCAGCATTTGCAGAATACATCACCTGTGAAGTATTACATGAATTGTTGATATGACATCCCTCAATATGTCTTCACTGTGCAGAGTGTGTGTGTTGCCGGTCATCATGGCAGCCAAGGAACTACAACAACACACATTGCTTATTTATTCTTGTTATTATCTACCCAAGATGTTCCTCGTTGACAGTTTTTTGCTACATTTTGTAAAAAGAAAAAAATAACAAGTTGAATGAAATCTTAATAAGTAAAGAGGTAAAAAGGAAATACCAAAGTATTGTTTATATTTTGCACTACCTTGTCATTTGCAAGTGCCTTCATCATTCCAAGTGTTGATTGTAAAAATAAATGTTATTAGTCAGGAAATGTCAGACTAAAAAAAAATCTGAAATTCCTGTGTCAGCGCAGAGCAATCGGTTTGGGGACAATTGTGATTGTGGTGTCATATTTTCTTTTAAAAAACTAAATGCAGCTCTGATGTGATGCAGACTAATCTGACCAAAAGGTGTGTTTAACTGGTAGGAATCATTCGCTTTTGCCATGAAAGTAAAGTCAATTTTATTTATACATCCCAATATCCCAAATCACTAATTTGCCTTAAGGGGCTTTAAATGGATACAATGGATCAATCAAATAGAATGATAATACAGTAGTTTCCTAAGAAAAGGTCTATATCCTCAAGCTGGTTCCATCTCACAAAGTTCAACAAACTTCTCATGAAACAAGAAATGTCCTTTGATCTCATTTTTTACATTGTCAAAGAACATTTTAATATAAAATCTGAATGTACTTGCCTCAATGCTTCTAGTCAAACAAGAATCTGAACAGATAACTTCAGGTGTTTACTCTACACACGATTACATTTATGTTTGCGAAAAGTAGGGAAACAAAGTGCCATTTACTCTTTTCTAAAATCCCTTTTTCAGATGCTTCAGTAATTTCTGTACAATTGAATCGTCCAGAGACTGTGGAGAGCCGCAATTGTATCATCGCTCCACTCAGCCACTTCAGTCTCATTCATCCTGCAACCGTTTACTGTGAATGTGTGCCGACAGTGCTGAGGAGAGCGCAAGTGCCCTCAGACAGAGGAGTTATTCAGTGTGAAAGATGACGAGCACACAATGCAGGTGTGACGTTGGACCCAGAAGAATTGGAATCAATGCCAATCAAGAAACTAATTCAAGACTCCCCAGTACGTCTACTCCCAGTACAAACACACACACACACACACACACACACACACACACACACACACACACACACACACACACACACACACACACACACACACACACACACACACACACACACACACACACACAATCTATATGCCACAAACTTCAACTAGTTATAATAAAATATTCATCTTAGGGTACGGTCTCATTCACAGGCCTGTCAGTAGGACAATGGCCTTGTACTCAGGTAGTCTTGCTGCTCTTTCAGAAGCTTTTCTGTTGGGTCTGAATTTTTATGAAATTTGTATAAAATAGTGTGCAAAACATTTTGGCAAAGTATTAACTCTTCCTCTCTACCTATTCCCTCAGAAATACACACATATATCAAACACAAAAACACACACAGCACCAAGGTCAAACAGAGACCAAAACATTTTTAGTGCCCTCCTCTATTTGTGACCAACGACTGCTCCTGCTGTCGTTGAAATGCCAGATTGATTACCGTCATTAGGGCCACACTTAGGCGAAATCTAAGTACTGTTATTACATCAAGTACTTCCGAAAGGATGTTTTTATCCAGACCGCCACGTGTCAAAATGCCACAAATGCACATACACACAGACTCACACAGCCAAATACAGACACAAACATACATAACACTTTCAACCCCTGCCAAGAGGAGAACAAGATACCAGAATGTGAGGCATAATTGCTTCATTTACAAAGCAGTGTTTGCTGTTTCAACATGTCTTTCAAGCGGAGCTATGTGACAAGCAAACGTTTCAGAATATCCTAATTGGAGACACATAAAAGAACAAGACTAGAGACAAAGTCGGTGGCTCATAGACGCTGTACTGCTCATTAACATTCATGACACAAAGGGTTTCGAAAGAAACAACACACTGACGGTTTCGTTAGTCTTATCTTTCGTTATTCGTTGTTTCATTATACCAAACAGGAGGTCTAAAAATGTGCAGTCTGACAGAGTGACACTAAAGACCAGGTCATGGAAAAGCCAGACTCAAATGGGTTCTTCCTCTGGGGAGTATGAGTACAGTCTGCAAAGTTTACACCGAGTACATTTCTATGTCTGCAGTATGAAATTACTTCGAAATGTTAATGTGTAACAGGTGCAAGAAGAAATGTCACAGGGTCACTAAAGTTCATCCTCTGGGCAACATTAATAATTTAATGGAACGGTATAGCCAGAAGTTTTATTCATTGCATTCTGGGAAATTTGGCCCGATGATGACACTTGGGAAAATGTCCGGGAATCAATGAGACATTAAGAATTATCTTCAGGGAGTCATGAATGTTCACAGCAAATTCTAACACGATGGTGCCGCTATATGACAGGTCATGGGGTAACTATGACTAAGTAGTTCACTGGGGACTACAAACATCGATCCATGGAGATATCTTGCTAAAGGCTAAAGTGAAACAAGGGACAGACCGAGTTATGAACTGAATAATATTACCATGAGCTCTGCTGATTGCTAGGAACACAACTCAGATGGGCTTTCTTTTTCATCACATAATGCTCAAGCTTGGTTTGAAAACAGCTTAATTCCCTTTGAATAACAAAAGCAGGTGCACACTTTGGCTCAGGTGCAACATCTAATTTTCCATCCTCCTGTCAGGTGGCTGTGGGTTTGTTGCTAAGTGGCCCTAAGAGGTGGATGTTCATGGTTGTTACATATCCTGACTCACTCCGGTCATTGTCCTCTACGCGGATGAAGTGTAGATCGGTCATGTGGTATTGTAATAATTATATCAGGCAGGGGAGAGAATAGTTATCTGGCCCATGACTGAGCATCTCAACAGGCCTGGTGATCCAGTAATCAACCACATCAATACCACTGTCACATGGGCTTAAATATCAAATGCAAATTAGAGCCTCTTATTTCTCTTCCCTCCTCATCTCTTCCCCTGCATTCATTGTATGTCATCATCCATCTCTTCTCCACCTCCCATCTATCCTCCCACTTTCTGTCCGCCGTCACGCTCCCCAAGCCTCTGTCTCTTTGGCCATATACATAACTCAGTATGGGATGTGGCATCCTGTACCTGTGGTGAGGCAGGAGCAGGGGGGGCACAGAGGGTGCCAACACCACTAGAGGTGAAGCCCCAGCTTCAGCAGGGAAACAGAGGGGGGCGTCACTGCTATAATCAGCTAGAAGATCCACAGCGCCGCAGGGCAGGAAACCAGTAAATACACACACAGCCAGCAGCCAGTTAGCTTAGCTTGGCAAAAAGATTGGAAGCCGGAGAAACAGCTGACGAAATGCACCTATCTGCACCTCTAAAGCTCACCAATTAAAACATAAAACGAAAAATGACATTAATAATGTGCCCTGCTATTGCTTGACTGGGAGCAGCAACGACTTGCAGGCGAAAAAAATAGACCCCCAATAGAGTATGGTATTACTAAACTTCGTTTTTTGCACATATTATATAAACTAGATGTGTTAATTGGTGGTGTTTCAATGCTGGTAGGTGGATTTTGTTCCTGTTTGATGGCGCCAGGCTACCTGTGTCCAGTCTTTATGCTAGGCTAGGCTAACTAACTATGCAAACATGAGAACATGAGAGTCTCTCTCACCTGCTAAATGTTAAACTATTCTGTTAAACCTGCACTCATACCCACTAAATAGTGCTGTGAACATACACAAACCCATGCATTGAATATTTTTCACCATCTTTACAACTGTAACTCCTGTCAACACCACAACACATTTCTTGAGACATACGTGTGAAAACGTTTTTTATGCTTATAGTTCCTGCATCTTCTTTTCTAGTTGTACATTAAAGAGACAGATCTGAAGGTTGGAGTGAATGTGAAAATGGTTTTGACTGGGTTTTTTTCTTACTGACCCTTTTTTTCTATATTCTCAATTAGTTGTTTAGAAAACAACAACACAATAAAATCACTGTGATACCAGATGTTGTCCTGACCCCAGCCTGAATATCATTTGACTACATAAATAGAGTGTTATCCAAAATGTGTCCGCATCAGAGCTGACCATTATATCGATTTTAGTTGCATTACCTTAGGTTTTGATTCTGACAACATGCTGGGAATTGAATTTTGTCACAATGATGTTAAATATAATTAAATTGTACTTTGAGATTCCAAAACATCTCTATAGCAGATGTTATCATATTCACAA
The DNA here is from genome assembly GCF_910591455.1 of Pholis gunnellus. Classification (NCBI taxonomy): domain Eukaryota; kingdom Metazoa; phylum Chordata; class Actinopteri; order Perciformes; family Pholidae; genus Pholis; species Pholis gunnellus. The sequence goes on from NC_136530.1 coordinate 8,732,684, forward strand.
ATGGTCAAGACATTATTGTATACAGCTTTGTTGCTGTGGTTTGTTTCTATATTACTATATTTAGAATTAAGCTCTGGATAATTTAGCAGGTAGGAGAAAGAGAGATCCAGGGTTCTGCATGTAAATCAGCATCATACTCACTCCCACTCCTTGCGTCGTGCCTGTGGTGTGCTGTGAATCTTATGAGCCTGGTGTGCTTTGACAATATCCTTCTGCTCGATCAGGCCGCCCCGACGTCTCTTCATCACATTGGGACTGACCGCCAAATCTCCATCCACCCCAAACATTCCTGCTCCAACTTCAAAAGTTGAGGCCACATCAAGAGAGAGGCCGAGACGGTTCGGATTTAGAGGGGGAGCCTGGCCGGACATGTGTGGGAGGTAGAGGGTGTCGTAGCTGGTCGCGAGACTTTGGCGCTCCAGGAAGGAGTGGGACTCAGGCAACAGGCTCGACCCCGCGGCCAGTCCTGCACGATGCTTCTGCCAGTTCTCACTGTCCGTTGGGGACGAGTGAAGGATGTGGTGCCTCGGGGTGCTGCTACCACACATCGGCCCCATGCCCGGACCACCTCCTGGACCCTCCGGCCCTGATGGGGCTCTCGGTAGCCCCAAAGCATTGTGGTCCCCTGTCAGAGACTGAGAGCTGACCGAACAGGAGCCCAGTTCCAGCATGGTGGGAAAGCTGCCCGGGATTTCAGCATAGTGCTGCAGGGAGGAAAGGGAGTAGAGAGGAAATGGAATACAGGAATATTAATGTATTAATAGACAACCTTTAATTGATATCAAAGATTCACAAAACAGTTTGTTTGGATATTTTATTAGACAGTAGACAAGAAACTGACAAGTTGAAGTCAAGGACCATCTCAAAAGCGAGTGCAAAATGGCCAAAAGTGTTTTTTTCAGTTTTTTTGTTTCTTGACCAACTTCACTTTCATCTGGGCCTCTTCCCATTATGCACAACCACATGCAAAATGGCCCATTGCAATTCTGACTTGTGTTTTCCTACTGTTACAACTTCCTGTTCTGTGTCCATCCGAAACGCAAAAAAAGGCATTGCTTTTATTTACTTTTGTTTTATTGCTTTTGTTTGCTGCGCCTGCTACGTTATTTGAGATGCAGTTCAAATACAAATGAGTTATTGCAAGTAGGGGATTTCAAACAAAGTCTAGTATAAGCCCTACTCACTTCTGGCATGCTGTAAATCGGTACAAACAGACAAATATGGATATCTTTATAAAATTATCAGATACAGATTGTAGCTTTACATTACACCCCTTGTAGCAGATTTGGTGTAACAACATCATTCTCACAGGTGCAAACACTCATCCAGCTTGTTTTTGGGTGATCAGTCACAAGCCTAAAGAGACTCAGCTTCTGGGTAAATATGAATGTGTTCAGCAAGGCAATTTGCCAATGGCCCAACAGCTCTCACTTTCTTCAGCCAGTTTAAAATATTACAAGTCCTCTGAGCATAAAAACTAATTAGATAACTCTAACGCAACCCTCGAAACAAATACTCATATCATATTTCTGGTGCGATGCTTAATAGCGCAATTACAGGGCGTGAAGAAAAAGAGGGAGAGTTATTGTTTTTCAACCCATCTTCTCCATTATTCTGGTTTTGGGTACGTGCTCAGCAAGACACGCATTCATACATCTTAATGCCTGACATGCTGCAAAAGCCTCAGCTGCTGCTCCTACTCTAGCTTTATGGAGCCCTCACCAATTTAGTTACCCGAATGATGGATTTCTGGTTTTAACGGGCCCTCAGAGAGAAATGGTTCTAAATAAGTTGTGCAGTGAAAATATCAAACCATTAAAAAGAGTCCGTTGTGTAGTTGTAAAGAGCAAGTAGGATGACAGGATGAAAGCTATTCAACTGTCATGAGCATCTGCTTAAAATCCATTAGACTGCTTCAGCACGTTGAGAGCAATTAAATAGACGCTGTCAATAAGTGGACACCATGCTATGAATGGGGCACTGATGATCAGAGGCCCTCTTGAGTTGATGATGGCTTCAATGGTGCAAGAAAGCGTCACCTCCTTGATTTTAGGAGTTCTCCACTTACACCTCCACATATCAACATTTTTGCACAAACTGAAGAAAAAAAAACATACTTGATTTGCTAATATCTGTGACTGAAGAGGACAAAGGTCTGGAACAACTCAAAGCTTTACGATGACAAGCAGCAGAACAAAGGTCGATATGAGAGATTTCTGTGAACTGTTTATGAGAACACTAACCAGCAAAAATTTGATTTATTATTCATGAGGCAGAAAGTGACATAAACTGTAGGGGGGGGGGGGGGGCTAATGAAATAACTGAGAAATGTGGCAAAGAATCAGCAAATGAATCATCAAACATTCATCTTTTCCTGAGGCATGAGAGGTCAGCTCTGAATTAACTAATGTAATACAAATGGGCCTATGGAATAGATGTTGTTCAGCTTAGCTGTGATTTACCAAATCCCACATTAGCATTGTAGTCTCTCCTTTAGCATACAGTATTTTAAATCACTGTTTTGGTTTTACAGTCCACAACAGTTTTACCGTTTTTTAACCCCTCTTATCTTTGTAGCTAACGTTAACCCCACTGTAAGCTAGCAGCTCAGCACCAAACAGCACACAAAGTTAGCGTTAGCAGTTAGCTGGTGAACATAGTGGATCATTTAGCAGCTAAAGAGCCACATATTATCCCCGGAAGTTAGTGGAGACAAAAAACAGCTAAAAGGAGAGTGACTATTGAAAGTACAATTGTTAGGTATTTGTCTGCTGTTCGAGAACCTAAGCAACTGTTAGCTAACAATCGCAAATTCAGCACAACATCTTTACAAGGCAATAATATGTAGATGTGGCGTAGCTGGTTGTGCTGTCCCCAAGTGGCCAAAAAAAGAATTACCGCATGTTACCTCAAAAGAATAAAATAACTAGTTCACTCACTTTAGTCTTGTTTAATTTGCAAAAGTATGATTATACATTATAACTGTACAACAGTTTGGAAAAGCCAGCAACATCACCAGTGATGCAATTCCGATTCAAATCTCACTTAGCAGGGAAATATCATACTTCAATGTTTTTTTATTCAACTATTTTCTGAACTAATTTCATTTATAGTAGGCATAATAATTTGAGAGAAACAATGAGACAGTCAGACAGTGGCAGTTACGACTACAACGGGCAACAGTTTCAATGCCTAGATGAAGCGAGTTGTTTTTAAAACTACATTGCTGCAGGAGGACCACTAGCTCAAGTCCAAGTTTCTTGTCATTTATATTAAAAAGTAGTTGTACATTTAAATGCAATTGAATGCAGCTTCAGTGCCAGTGGAACCACTAGTCTGCCTTTCTCCCAACTCTTATTAAAATACATTATTTCACTGAGTAATTGGCAAACAAATGAATTGGAATCGTCCAACTGGACGTATATCCTCGACATGAAAAAGACATCAATTCTAATTAGGGTCCTTACTGAGTGACCTTACCTGCCATCAATTAATCATAAAATATAAATCATTTCTTGAAGCACACTTTTACATATTTTCTTTTTTTAAAGAAAACAATCTGATGTTCCTGATTGACCATGTTGTCCATTACCTCCATGATTACCTCTGACACCTTGAATTTCCAGCTCTGCTGCTGCTCTGGAGAACAGAGAAAATGGGACCATAGGTAAATGGCTTTAATTGTATCTGCTTAATGATTATGAGCTGACAGAAAACAGCTTGTTCTAAAGTCCAGCCCTCTTTCTTCTCTCCAAAGCTTTACTTAGTGCTGCAAAATGATGTCCATAAGACTCAGAGAAGGCCAGGGAAATATATAGATATGAATATATATATATATAGAGAGAGATATGCCCATTCAGATGGTTCCCGATAGGGGGAGCTCTGTGTGAGAAATGGCAGAGGAACTTTCATTGATCAAGGGCTTACTGAATCCATTTAGCAAATTAGTTTTCAAACTAGCTGCCAGTGAACAGGAATGCCAAGACAATTTAGCTGACATATAGGGGTGTTTAAATACAAAACACCGGATCTGGGTATTACAATCCCAGAAAAGCACCAGTCACAGGAAAATACAACAAAGGCAAAATAAATTGACTCAGACAGATGCTAATGCTCATGATCAATCGTAATGAAATAGGCTGGTAAAAACATCAAAACCTTTTTTTAGACAAATATGGTTAGTAAAGGGTTGAATGACAAATAGGCCACTTTTAGAAGATGAAAGCTGCTGAAATGGACACAGACATTGATGTTGGCATGAAAGTATATACGACAATAAACATTAATTGTGAATTGCCACAAGGCTGCTCTTTAAGTCAGTACAGATCTTATCAGCAAACGAGTGCAATTGGCTCCTCTGTGGTGCATTTAAGTAAAGGTCATTTAGACTGTGTTTATGTATACATACCATACAGTATATTCAATACTGACGCACTTAAGTGACTGGTTTATGGTCACCATCTGCTTGTGAGATTGCCAGTGATAAAAAAAAAGAGAGATACAAAACAAACCCTTATGTGATGCATTTTGTCTTCACCGTCTATATTCTGTCTTCACATTTAACTGTCCGCAAGAAAGCCAATAAGAGTATTTTCCAATCGTTTAACTATTCCTTTAACATTGGCCTGAACAAAAAACACACAAGTGCAAATAAGGTTTTGTGACCAGGAATAAGGAGGAAGAAGAACACTAAGTAATTTGTACAAGAAAACAAAGATAAAGGCTGACATTTCAAAAAACACATTTGTTTTATTCTTCTCCCTTTAGCAACAATTGTCAGAACCATTAGTTCAGCCAGACACATACCAGACCCGGTCCAAAAACAGACCTTCACAGTGCTCTAAAAAAACACCCACACTGCAGTGCAATGACTAAAACATCAACACTCAGCTGCTTCCTCTGCACTCCACTGCGGTTGCCCCACACAATTATCAAAACCAAACTGCCAAGAAAGTTGATTGTGGTTTGATGTAATCATCCTAATTAGCTTTTAAGAGGTTAGTTGTTGAGAAGCCTTAGTCACTGAGCTTTCATACAGCCATTATCCGAAATTGTTCACAAATTATCTTATGTGTTACACGTGGTGACTTTCCAGTTGCTTAGGCCAGATTCAAGCAGAAAAAAAGAATGTGAGTCTTCACGAAAACCGAACCACAACATTAGAGGGGCTGAATTGTTTTTAACGCTCTTTGTTTGACAGCCAGGTGTCTACAAGGTTACTAATGAGGAGTGAAGGAGAGGCTCTGGCAGGCGAGGAACCTTCTCACACCTGCTGCCCCCAATGGCACTCACAGACGCCTGATTGCACATCGTTCTTCCACCACATCCACCCCTCAACCTGGACGTCAACCGGATGAGTGGCCAAACATGTGTCAGGGAGTTTTATGTCACCAGGGACCTACTCTAATGGGCGTTTGAAGGGAATCTGGCATAAATTTGAGCTTGCCAAAAATAACCATCATGTTTCTAATGAGGTGCAGGAGATTCAACCGCAATGTTAAGAAATCTTGAGGACAGCTTATATGGTCCAAAAGAGGAATTGAGAAATCTGATAATTTGAGTTATACAAACGTTCCCTGGTGATTTTTCTAGTAACCAATATAATTTCTTAAATGTGCTTCTTTCATCATACAGGCAAAATGGAAGACTATGGCAAAAAGATGACTGATTAAAGCAGATATTTAAAAAAAAGGGTTGTATATGCATCTTTTTGTTTGCTGGTGTGATGCACCTAGTGTTTGAATTTGACCGCAATGTTATACCAACACTTTTAGGAGTTATCCAACACAATGCAATGGGAACAGGAACAATATTCTACTCACACATACGACTGGAGTGTCTCAAAGTTAAGTTTTGTTCACATGCTGTAGGTTATCTTACAGCTTTGTTTGTCCTCGTACAAACAGAAGAAAAAAGACCGAATGAACTGAACAGACGGCTCATCCAACAGTAAGGAACACTGACACATGATAGATCATTACAGTGTATTATGAATCCTCTCAATTGTGGCTCTCTCATAATAAAGCCACTTTGGATTACTGGTCTGTATTATACAGAGTGCATTAGGCAGTGCCAACATCTACACATTCAATTTACAACTTTCTATTCTACACTGTGGTGCATTTCAGTGTGCAAACATCCTAATGTCAAAGTCAAAGTATTGGATACATTTTTGACCTGATGGGTTGCCTTAGAAGGAAATTTAGAGGGGAACGTCACCAATTTTACACATCAACGTCTTGGGGGTTACTCACAAATGTGTGAAAAAGTATTGTATAAAGCCTTTTGTGGCTCCAGGGGGAGGGTCTGGAGTCTAATAAATGATTTCAGATGATGTCACTTGAGTCAGTGTTAGCTGGAACTGACGACTACAATTTGGAGATCGAAGGACGTGAGCCTGAATCTCCGACCAAACTGTCAGTGGTGGAGTCGCATTGTGGGTAATAGAGGCCTCAGGTTTTGACAAGGAAGAAGAATGTGTGGAATAAAAAAGACAATATCTCTGATCCTGCTGCATCAATCACACACACACACACACTCACACACTCACACACAAGTTTTGCGCTCATTTTCCTCAATCGTTTATAAGGCACTCTGGCTTTTTGTCTTTAACAGCAGCCCGGTACACCATGACAGACACCTCTCAAAGGGACCCTACCGCTGTGATGACCTTCCATGAAAGACCATTACACAACATCACTGACACCTGAGATGAGTAATGATCAACACAACTAATAGGACCACCACATTGTTATGGTCCATTCATTATAAGGTAAAGTAGCCTCATGGGGAGGGAGCTGGTGGAGCATGATGCATTTCCTCAGTCTTATGATGATATCATGTTACCATAAAGTTTCAGTGATGCTAAGATGTTTGGTGAACAGGGAGGCCGAGAAAGGTTTTCAACATGGTGTCCAACTTGACAGTTGTTATATATATATATATAAAAACATGCTTAACTGCACATTTTATTGATTTTGTTGTATTTGTGTTGTTGAGTTCAACAGATAGTCTCACTTCTGTGCAAGGTAAATTGAATAATATATTCAAACACTTAAAATCGAATGGGATACTACCACAAAAGTGATTCAGTTCTGTGGAAAGGAGTTGCCAGAGCATAAAAAAGGCTTTTCGGGCATAATGTCTGCACAACGACATTACAGCATTCCATCCCAGATGTAGCTCATGATGTTAGGTAGAATGTCTGGCACATACATATTATTGCTGTGTAACATTGTTTCCCAAAGGGATCACATGGCAGTGACATTTAAATCTTTGCCACATTCATCAGGCTGAGGGAAAACCACACTGTATTTGAATCATGGAAACCCTTATACACAAAACATATAAATGAAAGATGGCTGATTTGACCTGCTCTCATATAAAATAGATGTGCATACATTGTTTTTATTACTCGTGTCAGGCTTAACAGGAAGCCACTGTATCACTGTACTGACACTGTAACTGGTTAGTTTTCTGACAGCATTCTGGACAGTGTGCTGTCAGTGCTTTGTTTATTTACCAAGAGTTTAACAGAAAGACTGCATGTGGCAACTAAACATGAATTTAGTGTGCATCTTGAGGCGATAAAAGATACAATTAATCATCTTTGTAAATGATGAATCACAACTATTCAGCATTGTGAATATGCATTGTAGGTGGTACAAGAAACATACAGCTTGTTTCAGTTCAAGAGGTGCCGTCATAGGTTCCGTTTGATTGCTGAACAGAAGCACTAATTTATACACCATGAAAACCAATTTGCAATTTGAGAGACAGGAGTGGTGTTATTCAAGCAGGACAATCTGAGCACTTGACAAGAAAAGATTAACAAAAAAACAATAAGAAGAAAATACACCCAAACTGGATTGGGGGGGGGGGGTGGTAGCTGACAAATTAATGTGATGAAATAATGAACAAGTCACCCCGGAGAAGCAGGACTGATCCATTTGCACTCAATCATTTGATCAATTCTAGAACAAAGCTGATCACCTGCCTATTGAACCACTGAACGGTATAACTGGGTGTTGTCGGAGGTTGCTTTGACTGCAATTGTAAGGCTCCACTTCAGGAAAAAGAAAGATTGTGAAGTGATGAAGTCGACTGGCAACACAGCGTTTGCCTCCAGCAGCCTGTCATCCAAACATTGATTATTCAAACTGCCTCTTCCTTTAGTGTCAACCTCCCATGACTTGAGAAAACAGGCTGTTATTCTGCTTCAGATGGATTTGTTTATCTAATTACTTCCCTACGAGCCTTTTTTGCAGAAGATAATAAAAAAAAAAAATACATAACATTTGATAAAGTCCCAGGTCATAGAAATACAAGGGCAGAGACAAACAGCTGAGATGATAGATGGATTTCAGGAGCAAATAGCGGCAGTTTGGTATCTTAAACCTCATCAACAACTTGTCAGACACATGCTTCCTTTTAATTAATTGGAGCAAATGTAGTCTTGATTTTCTCATCTTTAATTAATTCCTCCCTCCTCGAGGTAACGATCGCTGCCTTCCCCAACATCTGAGATAGAGCAAGGAAGAGATTTCTTCCCCAGCCCGTGAATGTTTTTATCATTATCTGGTCTCGGCCCACTCAGTAATTTGCAGAACCTAATTCAAGTCTGCCTCTACGTGGCCCTTATTGTGACACCTGCTCTGTCACTCGGAGCAACACACTGATTATGAAGATGTGATCTTTTTGTATTAGCAGGAGTTTAATGACTCAGTCTCCTGTCTCAACCTGTTTCACTGGTAAATGTGAAGAGAGATAAGTGCTCGGTCACTGTCTTTGCACATTACTGATTTAGTCATGTTGTGTAGGCTTATTAAGTATACAGTGGAGTTGAAAGACAGTTTAAGGGTTAAACATTTAGGAAAAAAAGTATATCTGCCCTGGATTCTCAAAAACATTTAATAAAACAAATAAAATCACTGTTGATTTGTTGTATGAAAAAACGTGTTTTAATGTCGGCAAAACTGCAGAGTGTTGTGGTTCAACTCAGCTGTACAGTCATTCTATTTCAATGATCAGTATTATTATTATTAAAGACTGAAGGAATTCCTCTTTATGGATTTCTGGACCCTGATTCTCTAGGTGGTATACACAAACATAACCTCTGCCAAAAAAATATTTAGTTGTTAATATAAGCTTAGCTATAAGCGCAAAACAGTTTTTTAAACTAACATCTGTTCGGATATAGAAATTACGGAGAATGTCTTACCTAAAAAGAGAGAACTCCTTTCCATGTCGTTCATCTTTCCACAGAAAATAAAAATGTGCCGGCAGACACTGAACGAAAACGTCCGCCGTACTGTCCCCCTGCCAGTACAGAGAGAGAGAGAGATAGAGAGAGAGAGAGAGAGGGGGGGGGGGGGGGGGGGGGTATTAGCCAAGGGGAGGCGGGGGAATTGGAGCTCTTGTATGACAAATTCCATGTAGTTCCACATGTAACTTAGCCTGGTGTGTGCTCATAAACAACAAAGTCTACAGGTAACCTACTTGTTGCCATCTGCGTGCTCCAACAAGCAGCCATAACCTGGAAACCTGCATCTTATGGCTTCATGGTTATGACAGGCTGTTACGACTCGCCTGTTAAACAGTGGGCTCAGATCCTATCATCAAACTATTTCACCCCCTTTTTTTTTTTTTTTTTTACAATGTGCACTCCATTTGTTGCCATAGGGACCAGCATAAGAGAACTCGAGCCCCAATAAAAATCTGTCGAATGTAAAAAATGAAGCAATAATCATGTGATGAAAAATAACTCAAATGAACTGGACTCGGGGTTCGTGGGCTATGGTAATTATTTAGTTTTGTGAATGAGTGGAACGTTCAAAGCGACTCGATGCAGTAGTGTGCCTCTGCATGTGATACACACTCAGGCCGCTCGGTGGCACTAAATGCATATAAGTTGTATTGGTAGCAGCACGTAAGCTTTTTCTACCCTTACTACGCGTATTTACTCTATGGATTTAATTAATTAATGATTCTTTTCAGTTTCACGGTTAAAAAAGGAATAAACTCTACAATATGCAAACAGGTCTAACTTTAGACAATACGATGCCAAATTTTAAACTTGTAAATCTATTTTTTACAATATTGTATTACTTAATTGTATACTTGTGCCTAATCATTTGACACCGTTTATCATCCCCTGGCTTCTTTAGTTCACCCCTGAAAATATGAATTTGCTAAATAGATAAAGATATTGAGGAAACATTAACATTAACTCCCTTTTATATATTCACAGCTAGATATGGACAGTGTAGTTTTTGTATTGTTATCATGTATTTATTTATGGTGATTTTACGGTCAGCCTGTGTGTGCGTGTGTGTGCTCGCGAGAGAGAGTAGTAGTGTGTGTGCTCGCGCGCACTAGGTGGGGCTTTCCGAGCGTTTGACGCGGTCCAAATCTCGCGATAGTTCGGTCTCAGTCACCTACCCGTCTTGGATACCCAGTTTTCACTGTTGAGAAACATCAACATAGTAACCCGGGAAAGGCAACCTCAGAGGCGGGTAGCGACATTTATCTCTAGGGATCTCACTGATGACCTGGATATTTGGTTGTCCCGACAAACACTGAGACAACAACGATGGGTGCATGTCGCTAGAAAAAGTTGCTAGCTTAGTTGGCACAACTACTAGCTAACATTGGTTTGCTAACGTTAGCAGGCTAACGCTAACGTTAGCAAACAGACAGCTGGACGAAACTGAGGAAGAAGTCCGGATAAGTAAGGATTTCCTTATCATTGGGACGTCAGCATGAAAGTGGACATCTAGACACGTCGGATTGTTTCCCTAAAGGTGTGTTTTATGTTTCTCCAAAGAGGTGGTCAGCTAAGTTAATTCATGACTTTCCTGTCAGCTCGCATTCACGTCAACTCTCTCGAGTTAGCGGCTCCGACTATTCCCTGGACCGAAGACATTTAGGAATAAGTCATCTTGAAGTCAGATGGTAGAATTAGTCGCAGACATCATTTTTGGACAGTCAACGATTGTGCTAGATAACAAAAAATGATTGTTGTGAAGTTCACGTTGTTTTAATAATTATTTGGATTTAAAATAACCGTAATACCATGGCTGTTAGTTCACCCCGGAAAGTATTTAGATTAATAACGGATTGTGTTGTCTGAGTCTACGAGTGAGTAATTCCCGGACAGGGTGTTTCATTCGTAGCGTTGACTCATTGCTAAACTGTTACGTGAGGAGGTAGATGGCCGTTACCTGCGGTTTAATTTAGTATTGACACAGATTACAATATGCAACGATAACAGTGCTGTCGTCAACACCAGCGACAGCTAGCGTTTGAATAGTTTAGATCAGTGTGAACCCACCTATTTCAGGCTCTCGGATGTTTTAAACAATATTGTAGAAAATATAAAGTCTCTATATGGAAGGTAACGTGCTCAGCGACCTATCCCCGGTTCAAAAAGGCGATGCCATGTGAATACAAAGTAATACTAACACAGCTGACGACAATGGAGTGATTGTGATTAAAGTTAAACTCGATACAAACCATGTAAAGTCAGAGATGGCACGTCATTTCTTCCTCGTGTACTGCTAAACAGTCTCATGCACAGTCATGACATTAGTGGTCGGAAGCTATATTGCAACGGTTAATGTCCCTACATGTGTGTTTTGGTAGTGTAGCGTCCAGCCATAGGTTTCAGCACTGAGCCGATACTGCGGAGCAACACTTCAGTCGGTAAGCGAAGAAGAAACTATGGCCGTCTTTTGATTTCACACGGTTTCGTTCGTTCTAGTGGCAATCACATGCACTCCAGTTGGGGAATTGTATCTTTTCTCACTCAAAGTTCACCCGACATCGTTTATTCTTGTGCTGATAGGTTTCTGATGGGTTCAACTTCCCTCCGACGAGTTTTAAATGTCAAAGCACGTTTGTAAACAACATTTATTCGCTCTAAATGCCTGAATTGGATGGATTCTCTCCGACAGCAATACAGAACCAGTAAATGGTGCTGGCGCTTGTGACTTTAGAGTTTTTGCTCGTGACTGAAGGGGTGGTAGTACGTTTCTCTCACAAGCGTTAACGTGCATTACTAGTCGTTAACCGAGCTTCGAGGGAAGTGTTGCATGTAATGCTGGCGTGTGCACTTTTCAGTCACTACTTTTGCCAAAAGTAGCTAACGTCAGCTTATCTCCACAGGCAAGAGGACAACCTGAAACTGTTAGTTATATGTATGCATGTATTACCGTTTACAGATGTATGGTATATAGTTTTAGCTGCTGTTGTCTATTCAACCTTAAGTTGAGGATTCAGTCCCACCTAAATTCACATTACAGAAAATACACAATGACACCATTCATTTGAGTCAGGTCATCACTGACATAGTTTAAGTTTTCTTCCTGATCGCCTCAGGGCCGTGTCACGTGGTTGTTATGAATAAAGGGCATGACTTCTGAAGAACTATTCATGACTCAAAGGGTGTGCAAAACACCCACGAGCTAAGGAACTAGGATGGATTTGCTTCGTAATCCATGGTGCAGTTAGCTGATTAAAGTAGTAAAGTTGTCAACAAATTGGCAGACTGTTGCCTCAGGAAGAGAAAACAAAACAATGAAATACAAATTTGTCAATGACTTTAAGAGAGTAGTACCTACGTAGGACCAGACACCTGTACTCCAGCTTAACGGGTGCTTTGAGTAAACATCGTATGGCTGACGTGTGACAAACTTAAGTTCCGCTTACCTTGCAACGTGGAAACCTTTTAGAGGAATGTGCTGTTGTAGAACCGGTTTTAAATGGCAGGCGGACATTAGTCTGCTGTCAACAAGCTGACATAATAGTGTATCGAGTAGTAACTAATTAGGCTCCACATATTTGACGTGGTTCACATGCTTGGCATGGCTCCCCATCTCGACAGTTATCACCAAGGTTTGTTTCTGTCAGTCATTTTCTTGTTTGAAAGTGCTTGACGTATTTTGGTTCTATATGCTACTCCTTGTTTTGGTTTCAGTTAAAAAAAATTGTTTTATCTGCCTGATTGCTGAATTGTAACTGGCTTTGTTTTCAGACTGTGTATATCGTAATGCTGTAAAAGAGTTGATTCATGTCACATTTACCTTTGTTCAGTATTGGTTTTCATGGTTTGCCTCCGTCTAATCTTGGCTTCAGGTGAATGAGAGAGATGAGGAGCAGCAGGAGGACTGATGTTTCTCTGAAAAGCTCTGCTCAGCAGCTTACAGATCTCCATAATGGCACAGGTGTGTAAACGATTGAAATACAGTTGTATTCTTGTTATCGTATTCTCACAAGCACTTTATTTGAAATGCATTATTGAGACGTGTCATATGAGTTGTTTACATAGCAAGCGGTTCTCTTGTCACCGATCAAAATGGATTTTCATTCTCTTCCTCTTCATCAGAGCTGACAACTGCATGGAAAAGTTTGTCCCAGTCCAAAGCTGCTGTAAGTACACCTGGAAGAGTTTTCTGCTGAATGACTTTGTTTGTCAGCTACTCAAAAACTATTTTCCCTTTTCATAAAAGTTATGAAATACAGTCTGCAACAGCTAATGATGACGATTCCCTTTCATCATCTCGTAACCCAAGGAGTCTGACATGTTTCTCCCTCTGTAGTTGCGGCATATAGAAAACCGTCTAGAGGCAGCTCCAGGGACAGGGGTTCTCCTGGACTCTGTCATGGACCCTCCCAAGAAGAAATCCTCCAGGACGGTTCGCTGCAGGGGTGAGTTATTTCAAAATGTCATTATCACGAGTTTAATTCGACACTCAAGCTCTTAACTATTTTAATATCGCTGTCTCGCTCACAGATGGTCAACGAGCTGATGACCGTGGAGGGTCTTCAAAGCGCAGGGGGCGAAGTCAGCAGAGTCCAGAAAAGAGCAGCTCACGCAGCCCGCTGAGAAACGCCACCCAGGACAGCAATGTCCGCAGAAACAACAGCGTGGAGTTCAGGGAGCCGCTAGCCTCCTACAGGTACAACAACTGCATCAAAAAGCATGTATGAAACACCCATAGCCTCTTCTCTCTAGGCGAGTTACTCTGGACTGGATATCTGTGGTTGATGCTTTCAAGCACCGCTCTAATCAATTTTCAAATCTTCTACAATAAACAAACTTTAAAACTACACCTAAAAGCATAAAGCCTTTTATTGCGCATTCATTCTAAAACACTTATCAAAAACACGGTATTTAGATGGTACCAATCTATTCATACTATATAGTGTGTTGGCGCTATACAGACAACAGAATAAGATGGTGTTTATTCCTTAACTGGGCTGTGATGTTTTCATTGTAATTATTGCGTCAGCTCATTGTTTCAACTCAATGCATCAGGAGAGCTCTTTCACCTAAATAACAGACAGTCCCCCAACGCTCTCTGCTCTTCAAGACTTCCATTCAGAGACCATATGTTGTTGACATCTCCTCTGAATAGCTCGTTGCTAAATGTCTCACAGCTACTTCAGTAGCTCAGGGCTCTGCTGTTTGTAGTGATACTATACAACCTCTCTAGTATTTGCACAGAATTACTGGAGTTCAAATGTGAATATCTTCTCAAGAGTTTGTAGAGACTGAAAGTAGTGGAAGTGTTCCATAATTTCAAAATTCCACTTTTTATTTCATTCTGTTCATTCGTTTTAAATGGTTTTTATCATTGAACTTCGATACCCTTTGACCACCCATACATGTTCTCTTCTGTATACTCAGTGAGTGGTAAATTAAGAGTAAATCTTGATCCCCTTCCTGATCCCATGTAATCTGGTTTGTGTCCAGAGAGGCCACCCCTCCACCACATCCCTCCTCTCAGCAGGAGGCCTACAGCCTGCACTCAGTGCCAGGGTCTTCGCAGCCATCCTCTCCGCCCCCCTCAGATCCTCTGCTTAGCCAGCTGGTCTACCAGAGAGACACCAGGGATAAACAGACAGACATGGACCTTGACAGCACACACTCTTCGGCTCTGGAGAGCACAGATGTCCGCTACCTCAATGACCAGCCAGCCCTGGACACCCTGAGGACTATTGGAAACCAGTCACATCTCACGGGTGTCCGAGTCCCTGCATGGGAGGAGGCTGAGGAGGAACGCCCTGCAAAAGCACAACTTGGTATGGATAGCCAAGAGTCAAGCCCATGTCTAGCTCCAGCCCCTGGCTCCACACCCCAAAGGGAGAGCACTCCCTCCACCAGCCCAGGCTCAGCTTCCCAGCGGCTGGAGAACCTGAGGCGACATCAGCCGGATGATAAGCTGGAGAAGCTCAAAGAGCGTATTCGAAGGCAGCGGCAACATCTGGAGGAGTCTGCAGAGAGAGAGAAGCTGCTGGGTTATTTGGAACAGCCCATTATGGCAGCTGTGGGGAGTAACAATGCTGGTACTGGCAACATGCCCACAGTCAAAATACGGAAAGTAGCAGCTGCACCGCCTGCACCGATATACAAAGGTACCATCAGTGTAGGATATCTCCCAAACTTAAAATGTTCTCGTTTGTTTAACCTTTTGTTATAAAAAAAAAAAGACATAATGATGTGTAAATAGTTTAATGTTTTAGCAATACAAATTATAGCTTTATAGTAGGAAACCGGATGCTACAGCTTACGTCTTCAATCCTTTACACTCCCAGGTTTCAACAGTACTGAGACAAAGATCCGGACTCCCGATGGGAGAGTTTGGAAGGAGGATGAGTTCCATAACCTCAGCAGAGAAATATACAGAGACCTGTCACGACAGTTTGCTGGTAAGCATAGGACACAAACAGATTGTTAGCAAGCTAATGAATGCATGGTATGAAAATGTATTGATCTCTCAGAAGCGCAAAAAAATAAATAAAAATGTATCGGCTGTTTTCCACAAAGGAGTGTTGCATAAACAAACAGGATTTAGGCTCATGGTCTTTGGCTTATAACATCAGAGATTGTTGAGCTTGTTTTTCAGCCAACTGACAGCTTTTTAGCTTAGACATTTTTGTCAGTTTGTGTTGCTTATTCTTTGCTTTTGTCTTCTGTGCACAGAGAGCACCAGATCAAGACATCAGCATCAGAGGGAACCGAGAACAGACAAGTCCAAAGAGAGGAGGCCTCCCAAGCCAGTCAGGAAGGTCCACAGATCGGCCCCTTCCTCTGACCTTAATGCAAAACCAGGTATGATAATCCTCTTTTATGTCCGGGGGCCAACCCACCCTTTGAGTTATTTTCAATTAGTGACAGCAGGAAAGCTAAATATGTGAAACAATCTGGCAGAATTTTATTATGGGTCGGTACATTTGGACCAAAACCATCGGTGTGCTTACAAGGCTTTTCTCAACTGGCTGTGCTGCTCCAGTGTCTGTGCAACATTGAGAGTGATACAGTCTTATCAAGTGCTAACTTTGTTTACGTTCAAGCTAATTAACAATAATTCATTATTTAATTTGAATGTAATTGGTGTGATAACGTTGTAAATTCGTCAGACAGACTGTAGAAGCCATCATTCAAACTACAGTATTGCGTGTTTTCTTTCCATCTACTCAGTTGTCCCATACACGGCCTGTGTGTGTGTGTTCTTGTACATGAAGCAGAGAGATTGCTGGCTTCTAAAGCAGTGTTAAGACTCTTAATCCCTGAAGAAATGTTCAGTATGTGTGAAATGCAGTTTGTGTAGCATACAGACACCCACATAGAAGAATCATAGCCACATACTGCTGTATTCTGGGATAGCCCATTCACAAAGATGCTTCCAAAGGCACACATGTAAGCACGATTGCTAGATATCTTTATCTATGAGTCTGTGTAGACCACGGTACAGCACCAAAAAAGGTCATCTGAATGTCCTGGAAGCTGATTGTAAAATATACCTCTCCTATTCTCTAGCTCTCGTTCACTCTGGGCCTGGTGTCTACTTGAGTTTATTCCAACTTTTATGTTGTCTCTAAAGTCTGGCTGTTCTCTCGTTGGTGCTGGAACAACACTATAAATAGCCCTCTGAAATCTGTGGCCAGGTTCAGTTGCTCATCCGCCCAGTTACCAACAGCTGCTTAGTTAGTGGATGTGCAACTTCATTACCAGGAACTGCACTCCGGTAGAATACAGTCATAGTGAAAAGAGCTCCAGAGATTAGCCCATGTAAAGAGACATTGCTGCTTTTGAAATGTAATTGTCTAATGCTCTGATCCCCACAAATGCAATCCTACACACTCTCATTGTTCTCTAATCTTTGTGTATATTTATTTTCTGGCGACTTGCTCCGGTGGTGGCATGCCTCCATATGTGCTAACACATGCAGTCGTGTTCCATGAGGTCAACATGAACCGTATTGAATTGCAATGCTCTCTCCTGGCATGTCATTGTAGCGATTAGCCCTGCGTCGTGGCGGGAGGGCCAAAAGCTGGTAAAGATGGTACTGGGTCCAGTTCCCAGGCTGGCCAGGGAGGAGGACAGATCCCAGCCAGCTGACAGACTGAGCAGAACAGGTGGGACATGGAGACCTATACTCTACCCTTCTATACGTGCCGCTACAGCCCTATCTTATATTGCTATGTTAGGCCAATTCATGAGACCAGCAGCCAACCCGGCTTGCTTACACAGTCGGGTCGTGCTCGGCTTGATGTACTGTCACTAACCAGCGGGTCAAGATGTAGAAAGAACACAGATAGAAAAGGTGATTAGCTTTAAAGAACCACTCAAAATGTGTCGGCTTGACATCAAAAATGTCTTCTCGGCATTATTTAAGTTGAGTGGCATGTAGGACAAGACTTGATCACCAAAGTGTGAATTACTTTTTACTCGTCTACCTTCCCCCTCTTCCTTCTTTCAGACATCTTGTGTCCTCATTTGACTTTTATCTGTTTTCTCATGTTGCTATCGAACTTTCACCTCTAAAATTAAACACGCACGTCTGCTCGTTTTTATTACCGTGTACTTGTAATATGTTGTAAAATCTATATCTGTAGGCTTTTATGGAGGTTTTGCATGTCTGGGACTCACAGACTGAAACACCTGCCAAAGAATATGAATAAATAAAGAGTCTTTGGCTGCTACTGGTCACACAGCCTCAGACACTCCCTCGTAGTCCCAACAGTGTCTGCATCTGTACAGGGCACCATTGACCGGAAGGAATATAGATTGACTGGCTGTTCTGGTTGGCTGCACAATTAGACATGGCCTGATTTCCAGAGACTACAGAGCAGGGAGAGGCTCACTGCAGCCATGTTCTGAAAAAAAACAACTGTCAGGATTAGATACTTAGAATCTAGATGGGAGTTTTCAATTTGGCCCAGATTAGAGTTGCAAAGGCAAGCCTGCCCCACAAGCCTCATCTAGTATGTGTCTAGCTTTTTTAACAGTCACTTGTGGGAACATCCAGTGTATTGTAAGCTGCAAAAACCTGTTTATTGAACATATTAATCATAAATAAACAGGAAAACAGTTAAAAGGATTGTATATAGCCTACTGCTAGTAAAAAAAAGCAAATTTAAAACGTTCACTGTTCCATCACCCTAGCTTCCACTTCAAAGGTTTAGTATAGCATTGAACTATGAAGAAAGTGTGCGCTTGTGTTGGTAAATGTTTTGCCCTGTGTCCACCAGCTTCCCGTCACCGCTCCAACTCAGGCCCACGCTCGGAATCAAACCCACGGCTTCGCCCGAACAGCACAGAAGGACCTCGACGTGGATTTCAATCCAAAAGCCACTCCACGACCACATCTACACCCTCATCTGCAGATCGGCAGAAGGCTCCAGTGGGCGTAAGCACGGACCTGTTGTCAGCAGACATCCAGGGGATACTTGATGACCTCCAGCTGGAGTGTAAAGCAGCTGAGAGGGAGGAGAGGTCCCGGCAAAGGACCCGGGGAGGGAGCAGCGGTACGAGAGGGAGGGGGGGATCGGGGTCACGAACAAGGGCTTCAGTCTCTGTTTGGGGAAATACGGTGGCAACAGGTAGCTACCCAAGAGGCTGCCGCAGCGCCAGCCCCACTGCACACCAGTCAGAGACTGCGGACACTGGGCAGAAAAAACGGCACTATGATGCAGACACCGTTCGCCAATACATTTCCAGGCAACAAGAGGAGAGAAAGAGGCGACGAGCAGAAGAGAAGAGGGCACTGACGGACGAGGCGGAGAGTAGAAACCAGAGACTGCAGGACCTCTACAGGAAGCAACGAGAAGCGGCTAAAACAGTGGCCCTTCCGAGCGAGGCGCTTGTGGCCCCCGTACAAAAGCGACTACAGGAGACCTACACCAAACTGCTTCTGGAGGAGGCGCAGCTGGACGAGGAAGCCACACAACCTGCTGCTCCTTCTAGTCAAATGGTATTGTACATACGCATGACACATGGTTACCTTATATATATATATATATATATATATATATATATATATATATATATATATATATGGAAGCTGTATTGGGTAGAATAAGTAACTAAGTGATATTTCTTAATGAAAATATATGATGAATAAATATGTTTTGACATGCGTGTTCACACATGTTCTGCCACAGAGACCGATGTATCAGCCCTCAGGAGAGTCGGACAAAGAGAACAAAAGACTAGAGGCACCGCAGAGTCCCTCGAGCAGCGATAGGTCTTTGAATGACCGGCCACCTCCTCCATTATCCAGGTACGCACATGCACAAACGCACACAAATCTGCCTGCTCAACTCCATCACTCTCCAGAATAACAAACAAACCAGTACAACAACAGTACACACATTCTGGAAATAATGGTTCTTAATCCTTATGATGGGTTTGAACCACCTGTAAATTGTTTTGGTACCTAACCCAAAATTCAAAATAGGAGAAAGTGAATGCAGTGGTGAAACTCTTAAAAGCCACTTTAGATTTACACTCATGCAAGTGGTCGTTGCATGAGGCCCAATGTGTGGGCGAGAAATTCTAGGGCATCATCTGACTGCACCAAACAGACGGTGTTTGTTCCCAGATGGTTGGCTTTTTGGGCACTTTTACAGTCGGTGCTCCTATTTCATAGGCATTAAAAGACCTTCTCAGATAATTGACTGGAAATAAAGATGATTGCGTGGTAATGGTTTTACCTTTTGAAACGGATAAAATAATAATCTTTCTCTGTGTGTATTCAGTGATTATAGTTATTGTTATTTAAAGTTTTCATCTAGTTACAGTGTATGCTCCATCCTGTTCATTATGCTCTGTACCATTAACATTTGCGTATCAGACTGGTGAAAACATTTCTTTGCTTCATTAAAACTAAAGTTGCAAAAATACTTTGCTGTAGTACATAAATGTGTTTTTGCGAGGGAGAGCAGACACAAATGTTAAGTAAAAGTTGCTTTTACAGTACCCCAAATACCCAGAATGGTTTCATTTGAACACAGTTTTAAAGCAAGCTGTTTGCATCTCTATACCTCCCTTTAACTTCTCCATCCGTTGTTGCTCTCTCCATTGCAGGAATGATCTGGATTTTGGAGTTGCCTCTCTGCTTCAGCCTGACCGTCTGAACCCAGCTGGTCTACTTACGACTGGTCCCAGCAGCAGTGGGCTAGCCCCTTTTGGTGATCATCTCCTCTCTCACCTTCTCAGGCTGGAGACCGCGGTGGCAGCTAGAGACCTCCAGCACACCCAGCGGCCAGCCACAGCACCCCCCAACAGGTCGCGGTCCAAGGTGTCCCGCATCGAGGCCCTCAAGGCCACAGCCGCATCCCTCTCCAACCGCATAGAGAGTGAGGCACGGAAGCTTGCTGGGGAGGGGATCAACTATGGTATTGAAACGTCAATGGACGTGGATGCTATTAGACCCCCTCAAGCGAACCTTGATGATGGATGCTGGGCAGAAACGGCTGCCCCAGAAAATGATGACGTAGCCTTGAGGATCCAGAGGATTTTGACTAGCACAGGTCATAGTTCATACAATGGCACGGCTCTTCCGGGAACAGGCAACCTGCACGCCTTCAGGGGACAGAAAGAAAAGAAAGGCACACACACCAATTTGACGAATCCACAAACAACTGCTGCGGCTGGGACAGGGCCAACTCTCAACAGTTACACACATGAAGGGAGGAGGCTGGTCAACGGCCTGGACAAGGTAGAGAGAGTGGAACAAAGGACAGGGGGTGGATTGACGGATGACAAGGAGAAGAATCGGACAGATCTCCACGACTCAAGTGCCGGTTCCATCAGCGAGGGTCCTCTTCTGAGCGAAGGGAGTTTTTCTGAGGATGAGGCGAGCCCTCCGCACCCCTCCAGCAGTCGTGTACCTAGATCGGCCGATCGCCTCAAGGCGGCGGACTACTGCGCGGGTCAAAGAAGGGATTACCAGCGGTTGTCAGAGTTCCAGAGAGAGGCAGCGAAGTGCTCGGCCCTCAGCTCACCCTTTGCACAGCATGACGGTAGCAAAACAGCCTGGGAGGAGCTGAACAAAGGAAGCCCTCTGAGTGTAATCAACATTTTCACTAAGAATCTTCATGGCCATGTTACAGGTTAGTTCACATATAAAAGTGTCTTTTCATGAATGCGTGTCTTGTCTGATGAGAAATGGTGAGAAAGTTGTTGTTGCTGAGTATCTATGGGTACACTTCTTAAAGATATGTAACCATAAGAGCTACACAGAATGTTTATCACAGCAGAACTGACATACCGATGAAAAGTCAAGATCATAAATATTTCTCCCCTGTCTGTCTGTTCTCCACCTTGTCCTGTAGTGAGTGAGAGGAACTCTCCCTCTGCCCATTCTTTACACTCTGCAAATGGTCCCGTAGACGCAGCCGTCTATGAAGACGATTTTGTGTCATCACATAGCAGCGGAGCCAGTGGCCACTTGAAGAGAGGCTCCAATTCTCGCAGGTAAGTAAAAGAAGATAAAAAAAAGTTTTTAAAGTGACCACTGGATGGCGTTCATGTCACACAAATAGAAAGCTCATGCAGCCCTTTCAGACAGAAATCCCCCTCTGCATTCTGGAGTTCAGAGATTTCTCCTGA
This sequence comes from Pholis gunnellus, assembly GCF_910591455.1. Taxonomy (NCBI): domain Eukaryota; kingdom Metazoa; phylum Chordata; class Actinopteri; order Perciformes; family Pholidae; genus Pholis; species Pholis gunnellus. Next base: position 8,754,585 of record NC_136530.1, read on the forward strand.
CAGGTTTCTTAGAATGAGAAGAAACCGGTTCATTCACTCTCAGACAGATCAACTCTGCTGTTTATCATATGTTCACTAGACACATAATGTGACAGACCCTGAGTTTTATTTAAAAGTGATTGTTCACACTTCTTTCTCCCCTCACTGTCAGTGTGAACAGCCATTTTGAGGAGCTGATGAGGAGGTCTCCTTATGACAAAAGTACAGGAGGCATCAACTCCCAACATTCATCCTTTCACTCGTCTATACACTCGCCGCATCCTTCCTCTGGTTCAACATCTGGCTCCTCACCCTTCTCCAAGCACTCTGCCAGAAAAAGAGGTGAGAATATCAAATGTTCAATAATATCTTTCAATAAATGGTCTCTATGTGGTTTAATGCTATTTTTTTGTAGTTTACAAATCCGTCTGCTGCACAATATAATTACTCAAATCCTCTGCAGGCACAGCATCAGACCAGAGTGATGGCACTCTGGTAGAAGAGCCGAGGAGCTCCTGCTCACCTCCCTCAGAGGCGTTATCCTCTGACTCCAGGAAGAGGGGCTCAGACAAAAGCTCCGCCCACAGCCAGACCAAGAGTGTCCCCTCTAATGACACTATAGGGGAAACGTCAGGGCTTTCTCAGCAAAGGTAACAGTCTTCATCTGACTACATTAAAGGGGAGGTTTGTTACTTTAGGTTTAGTCTGTATAACCTTCCTCCCGCAAGGTTCCAATGTGAGTGTTTTTCAGTCAAAGCTCTCTAAGATATTAATTTGAAGAGTCTGTGCATCAGTGTTTGAATTGCCCACACATCCAGTTGTCTCTGGTAGTTCCTTCCCTCTTGGTTTCCTGTAACCTTCAGTGGAACACTGCTTTGTGGGAAGATCGGTGGTGCTATTGGCTTACATTGGGATATTTCTCTGCTGTCCTGTATATAGTAGGTTACAGGTGTTTCTTTTAGGGTCACAGGATAATTGTTTCTTTATTTCCTGGAACTTCTGTTTTCACTGGATACAAATTAATATTAGCCTGTGAGACCACGCTGTATTTCTGCTGAACTGAAATATAATTTAAACACTGGGTCATCTCAATTGTTGCTGTTCCGACCATTCAGAATCCTCCACTTGGTATATACTGTATCACACAGAGGTTAATTCATCTGGGCATGACTAATCACTTAACTACACTTGGAGGGCCCTGGTTGAGGCTGCCAGTGTAAACAGTCTTGTGGCTTGCTGTCCTGTTGAAGGCCTGAGGGTTTAAGCAGCCATTCAGTGCCCAGCAACCAGAGGGGGCTGCATTTCAACCAAAGACAGAAAACACTGGCTATTTTGTTTTAGGGGGCCTGCAGGGTGGCTGGTCGGGTCAGCCAGCTTCACCACAGCCCGGGCCTGCAGCCAAAGGAAAGGAGAGTGTTTTATTTATTTAATCTCAGCGCCCAGTCGTGACATTTGATCCCTCTAATGGTATTCTAAAACCCAGGTGGCAGATTCCCCTTATAGCACCATTTGCAAAGAAGGTTGTTGGTTAACTTTGGTGGTGGCTTAGTGTGTTTTTTATTTCTTTAGTAGCGGCACAAGTATCACTATAGATCTCAATGAGCTTTGTAGGCTTTTGGCAGATTTTATTCATACCTGCTTCTGTTATAATATATGAATTGATTCTTATCCTTGAAAAAATAAAGGTGCCACAGCCTGCCGTCCTTATTGGGGAAGTAAAGTGTATCCTGATCTCTTTAGTCATCATCCTTGGCATCGGATAGTCTCTGAGCAGCACAATATAGCCATTCATAGTCTGGGCCTCTCACAGCAGGGGTATGCTGCCTCAGTCAGCTCGAGGGTTTGCAGCATGAGGGGCTCTTTCTTTATCATTTGGTTAACCCACTCTGCAAATCCTGTAGCATCCTTTTTTTCCCTGCTTATGAATTAAAACACTATTTTGGAATTAGTTTGTTTTGGAAAATAATAACACACACGTTGTTTTACTGAATCTCTATGGTTTTAAAACATCTTGAAAAGTCATATATTTAAGTCTACAAACATCCACTTTCGAAGACATGATGTCTGTATTTGATCTACTTCTTACCTGAGCTTTTTTTCTTTCTTATTATATTTGTAGTTTGGGTCTTGACAGTAAGAAGTCTCCAGCAGCCAGGCCCAAACAGGCTTCTCCGTCTGGCTCTCCATACCCTGGTTCTCCTCCGGAAGCAGCCTCTCCCGGTGAGCCTGTGAGAAGTGCCTCTCTGGGGGCAAATCATCCAAACACAGGCGCCACAGCTCGCAGTGGTAGAGCCGAGCCCAAGACCACAGGTAGATAAAACTCCTATTAATATGATGAACAGCATACGTTATGTGAAGCAGAACTTCAAGACTGAATGTACCTTTTTTAGCTGAAGTCACAACTGTAGAGATGAAGACAGAAAAGGTCCGACCCGCTCCACCAACAGACCCTCTTATTAATCTCTCTCTCACCCTCTCCGCTCTTCTTTTCTCTCAGGCGAACTACAGTATTCACCTGCTGTCTTGCAGCAGCGTATGGCGGCAGAGCTCCAGTACCTGGAGTCCATCGAGGAGTCGGTCCGACAGCTGGGAGACGTGGAGAGGGTGATGGGTGTGTCCATGGCGCAGCAGGAGAGCGTGTCATTGGCCCAGATGCTCAAGGTGAAGCAAGAGTAACAAAACTAGATACGGTCTTCAAAGAAGCTCCGCCGTGTATTTAGCAGTGTTTAAAGTGTTATCAACAGTTGTGTTTATGTTAAACAATGTTTATGAAGCTTAATATTTTGACGATTGCAGGACAGCACACACTCTCAGCTTTGCCTTAAGTTATAACATCTGCATGTACAATACAAATGGAAATTACACCGTTAAATAATTCCTAATTTAATTTATCGGGGACTTAAATAATTTGTTGCTGCATCACATTTACATGATAAATACTGTAAGTGTTTTTTTTTTGGGGGCCTCCATACATTTAAGTGACTTACTACCTGACTAATGTCTGTATTGATGCACTGTATTGACCTGCTCTCTGAACTCTGACCCTGCAGGCCAGGCAGCAGTGCCACGCGCGCGACCTCTATGAGCTGAAGATCAAGGCTGAAAGGGAAGCCCTGGAGACACAGCTACAGCTGGAGGAAAACCGGCAGAGAGTGAACAGGGTACAACACACACAACCACACACACACACACACACAGTCCATCAGTTAGTTTACTCACACAAACAGTATGTATGCATTTGTAAATGATAGCTTTAGTGTTTGCTTCCTCACCTTTTTGAATTCTACGGTATGTGTGCTTTTACTTTTCTGTGCATGATGTCCATGCTTGTTTTTTTGTCCAGGCTCATATTGAACTGCAGGAAAACTTGGCGGCAAATCAAAAGGAGACCTTGGAGGGCCTCCAGGAGGCAACTACCAAGTTGATGACTCAACAGGCTGAGGCAGCGCGGTACACAGCTGACACTGCCCGACACATCAAAGAGGTTAGCAATCCCCTGCCTGGAAAACAGCCCGTGTCTTCATTTTGTAACAAAAGCCGATTTGATTGTTGAGTTTCAGTAAAGAAATAACAATGCATGCAGAGGAGGAAAGGGTAATATCCAGCGTAAGACTCAGCAAATCAATCATTTGATTTGTGCATTGTGTTCTTGTCTGTCAGATGACAGAATTGGCACAGTCGCAGATAACAAGAGCTTTGGTTGTCCCCGCTGATGTTTCTGATTCCTCCATGGAGCGGGAAGAACAGCAGAGCTCCTATTCAAAGCAGCGAAAGGACAAAAATGACTCGGACAGGTGACCTAAAAACACCTTTTTTTAATTATACATGGCATACTGCCTTCCATTTTGAATTTAGTATCTGTTCTAAATGTTTGGGTCTCTTCTGCGTGCTCTCTTCCAGCTTCCCTAGTGAGGTGTCAAGCAGAAAGACCAGGCCAGAAGAACCGTTGTCTTCGCTGAACAGCCCCAGTCGCTCTGATCCTCTGTCCTTCAGAAGACCAAACCTTGGGTACAACTGAGGCCTCTTTCGTAGCACTAGTTACTCTGATTTCCATTAGATTTGGGGAAGAAAAACCTATTGACGCTAAATCTGTCCTTTGCCTCTTTCCCAGTGGAGGCGACTCTAGCAGTCAACATAGCCCGTCGCATGCCTCGCCAGAGTACAGAGAACGGACGAAAAAAGAAGCAGTGGAGGGGCAATGGAGGAAGGGAGGAGCTGAAGAGAGGGAAGCGGGCAGCAGCTCCATAGAGGAGGAAGTTCTAACGGCAGCAAATGACTCCCTCTGCAGTGACAGCATCCGCTCTGCAGTAGACGAGAAAGGTATTGAATGGCAAGCACGGCTATTCGTTTAAAAGTTAACATGCTTGTTTCATGTGTACACACACCAGTGTTTCCCTCGTATTCATTTAACTGTCAGGGGCCGCTGTTATATAAATGTCACCTCCACTGTGAAAATCGTATTTAATTCGTATTGAAGCCAAAACTGTGTGTACACAAGGCACCTAACATTTTTATCTTCTCTTATTTTTGACCCTCCAGGAGACAGTGCGTCAGTGGCCACAGAGAACTCCCTCAAATTTGATGAGTCCATGACAGAGGATGAGATAGAGGAGCGCTCCTTCCGCTCTCTGCTGCCATCTGAGGCGCACCGCCGTGGAACTATGGAGAGGAAGTTCCGCCACCATGAGGAATCAGAGGACTATGGAGCCAATCACAACGCAACATTGGTTTCAGGGGCGCACAATATCTTAAAGGTGAGGGCAGTGTAGTCTACAAACATTTGCCAGTGTATATCCTTAAGAGTCAGTGATTGATAACAGAAGGTGGGTGTGACTACTTGGATTTGTTTGCCTGGATGCTCCTCGTTAAGCATGTGGGTTGTGTCACTCGACTTCTCTTGTTTTCCTTTGCCCCCCTTTTAATCTCCTTTCAACTTTTCTGTCAATCCATTCTAACCTCTTATCTTTTTCATCCCTGTTCTCCCGCAGTCTCAGGATGCAAACATGGCCTTTGCTGGCGGACAGGACAGCTTTTCCCAGTTCACCATGGACATGGTGCGCCAGTACATGAAGGACGAGGAGGTGAGACTGCAGCACCAGAGCTCCCTGCTGCATCTACGCCAGAAAGCTGTCAAAGAGAAGACCAGAACTGAGCTGGCCTGGCTCGAGCACCAGAAAAAGAGGCTGAGGGACAAGGGCGAGGATGACAAAATGCCCCCCATCAGGAAGAAACAGAGGGGCCTTCTGATGAAACTACAGCAGGAACAGGTACATGGGGGGGCGGGCGGAAATATAAGGACGTCAAGTGACAGTTAACTAAAGTGACTAACCAGCTTTTTCTCGCGCTGTACTGCTGTTCCCAGGCTGAGATTAAGCGACTTCAGGAAGCCAACAAAGCAGCCAGGAAGGAGAGGCAGCTGTTGCTGAAGCAGCAGGAGGAGATTGAGCGGATGAGAAACTCTACACTCCGTCTGAAAGAGCGTCTCAAATATGCTGGGGATGAAGCGCCACCTGTGAGTAGTGCAACAGTCACCAATCACCAGGGCTGGGAATAGTTTGAAGAATTACGATGCCAGGACCCTTAAAGTGATAACGATGCTAAAAGAGAGCTTCATTCGATACCCATCATGTGAATGGATGGTTGCGTATGCGTAGTTGTTGATGGAATCAGGAAATAAAGGATACTTATAACTCTAGAACATGCTGCCAGGTTCCTCTAAAGCTTTTTTTGTTGTTGTTGTTGTAATTTGCTTCACTAATACTTGGCCTGTCTGCATGTCCATTCATCCCTCCCCCAGGAGACTCCTGTGTCAGTAACCCCTGTGTCCGAGGCCGCCTCCCCCAACCTGAGTCACCCGGATGATACCCGCAGCCCCTCTCCCTCGCTCTCCATCTCTGGAAGTGAGACCAGCAGCATCATGCAGAAGCTCAAGAAGATGCGCTCTCACATGGATGACAAGTAAAGACTTTCATTTTTCCTGTATAAACTGGGTTCTCTCTGCTTACTGACAATCTGACAAAGTGTATTATCAGGAGTCCTCATCCCTTATCAGCGATGTCCTGCTGCCTTGGTTTGGCCCCTGATCACATTTTCCCGTAGCACATAGTATATGTTCATACAGACTTTGATCTGTTGTTACTATTTTCTTGCATAACACACTGTTTACTCTTAGCCAGAAGTAGGGCTTTTATTAAAATTGGTAAAGCTTAGTTTAGATGTGTTTTACACCCGAGTGATTTTGCATTAAGAGTCATGGTGTGCTTTTTACGAAAGTGCCATTTTGTAATCATTCTACCATGATAAGTCAGAAATGTTCTAATTCTATACATAGGGTCTTTACTTAACTAATGGAAACTAATCAGTGCATGCCATCTTTCTTCTGCTGTCTAACATGCTGTGGCTGTGTGAATGTGAAGATAAGCATGCTCCATGTTGTTCTCCCTTTTAAACTAGACAATAATCCAATCTCTCTGCTACAATGCCTCCCTTAACTTCAGATTCATGTAACCTAACAGTACTTTGTAGGAGGATCTACGTACCAGTTATCTGTTGCCGTCTTAAACAAATGTTTTAAAGCAAGAACATCAGACAATATTTAACCGTCTTAAATAATTGTAACACTGTAATACTGCGTCTTTCAATAGCAGAAGCACGCTTATTTTACAGAAAAGGCAAACATCGGTTGTGCATTTCCATCATTTTTATTACACCCACCACCTCTCGTGTTGACAAGTAACTGCATGTGTTTGGCGCTCCTGTACGTCCTCCAGGGTTTTAGACTGGACCAACAACTTTGGTCAGGTGATTGGAGAGCCTCTCATGACCGGGTAGCTCCAACAAGTGGGTTAATTGTTCTGGGGTTTAAGATTTATAACGTGGCTATTAATCACAGGCCTTCCTTGGTAGCTTTCAACAGTTCTTGGTCTATATTTGTTTAAATTTATAAAAGCAATATCATTTTGACGCATTATAAAGTTCAAAATCACCACATTTAGGTTTAGATCACTGCATAAAATGATGATGAAGAAGGATCTAACAAAAAGCGATATTTGTGTCTGACGATGCATTTACTGGCTTGCATGTTTGCCATTTTAACAGACTACCACTTGTTTCTTCCCTTAGTCGTTCTCTGTTACCTCTGGCCTGCAAAGCAAATGTTCATTATATATTTATATTGAAGAGACACACTAACACATTTCATCTAAGGTTGTACGTGTTACCTCACACTGTAATTTGTTTAAGAATCAGGGTTACTCCCTCCATAAGCAGGTTTGGCAGCGATCACACCCCCGGCAAACTCCCATGCTCGACGCCCACATTTCTGCTAATTTGTTGATGGTTTCCCAAAACATTTAAAAGAAGCCATATTCTTCCAGAAACCTGACATACTGACACCTCGGGTGCAATAAAACCACATTTGCTCATATCACTCTTCTCTCTCCCTTTCTCTCTACTTGTCTTTTCCCTCTGCGTCTGTTTTTAATGTTTTTCCCCCCTCTTACATTTTGTGTTTGTTTTCCATTCCCTTGTATGTGTGACTCTTCTGACTGTGTCTGTCGCGTGCTTGTGTGTTGTAGACACCGATCTCCCGTCCACTCCTTCCTTTCTGTGTTCACGGCCAACCACTGGGCCTCCCTCAGTGTCTGTCTCCCCAACCTCCACCCTAAATTCCAGCTTTTTATCTACAACCAGTTGGTCAGGTACTGTACAGTGCTCTCTACCTCTTCCCCAGAAACCCCACCTAGCCCTGCCTCACCCCCCCACTCCATGGAACATGCTTGTGTTCACCTACTGGCACTGGGAACTTGTGGGACTGTGAATGATGACTGATTGGATGTGTTTGATTGTGTCCAGGATGGAATTGGTGGGGGGGGGGGGGGGGTTTGAGTGAAAGCATGAAAAGTGCCCAAGGAAGGCTGCCTCGCTGAAAAAAGCTAACCTTTTAACAAATTCACTTAAAATATAATATGATTTGTATTTATTTATTTATAGTCATAATAATGTTGGTGTGCGCATTAAAGCATTCTGTTGTGGAGCGATTTAAAACAAAATCACAAAGTGGTAACATTGAGAATAACAGAGCTGAGATGAATTCTGTTCTGTGAAGGTTAAAGGTTATGTTTGTTTGAATAGGTGCCTTCCTTGTTGGATGGGGATCTCAGACTCGACTCTGGGATTTCACTGCTTTCTGTGTTGTGTAATGTGTGACTCTTCCCCTCCTCCTTTCCTGCCTCTTGGAGTTAATGCTGCGGTGCATCTCTCTTCAATCTCCTTCATTTTACGGCTGCTGGCTGGTCAGCTCCAGCCCAGTCGTTGATACAAAATGTTTTGAGATTAAACCAGACTCTGCTATAGAAATAAAGGACTTTTGCAGAGAACAGACCAGCGATAGAGTGGTCTATCTCTTTAATGAGCCCAGTAAATCTTAACTACCCCTCTTTATTAGGTAACTGTTGCATAGGATTGGATAATAAGTACAGATGGCCATTGGCTGTAATAGAGTTTGGGAAGGCACTAAAAGAACCCCCCCCCCCCAGTCTGGTTCTTCAGTATCTGGCCTGTCATCAGTATACATTAGGTCAAGAGAAAGGCCTTTAAATTAGATCATGGCTAAATAATACCGCACAGTAATGGCACCCGCAGCTGTGGGGGACCACATTTCCCAACAGCTATACCTGACTGCACTTTATTCTGATCGGCATCTGCAGATATATGTGCTCTATGTTTCAGAGACTTAGTGTTTTTAAAAGATCATGTACGCTTTGCAAGACAATAGAACTAAGTCTTGTTATCCTCATTGGTCCACTAAATAGACACATTCATACAGATGTAACTGTCTATTTTGTTTAACTGCTATTTATGTTTGATGTGTGTTTGTGTGTGTGTGTGTGTGTGTGTGTGTGTGTGACTGCACCCAATCAGCGTTCAACCCCTGGGTTTCAGTCCGATGCATGAATCTGACATCTTCACCTGCTCTCCTTTTCTCCTGGGTGACATGTCATCACTTAGTGCTTGTTTATTTGATTTGTGCTGATTCACTTCCTTATTTGGATGATTATTTCAGGGAAAGAAATGAGTAAAGCATGTATTGGGTGTGTATGTGTGTGTTCGACAGAGGTTTGAGGTGAGTTTGCGGTGATAACTGGATGTCCAGGTGATTTGGGTCCGCTTGCATCTGCGATGTCATGTTTTCATTCCTGGTGATAAATATGCCTTTGTCAAACTTCTCTTCTCTCCCTCTTTACTGCTACACTACCTTCTCCCCTCACCACCCAACTTTTTCCTGTCTCCTTCCTCACTTTCTCTCCTTCATCCTCCACTACTTCCTCATCTCCCCGTCCTTCCTACCCTCTCCAGGTTCCTGACAAAGCGGGAGCAGAAGTTAATGCAGAGGCGTCACCACGCTGAGGAGCTGCTGCAGTGGAAGCAGCGTCTGGACCAGGAGGAGGCCGAGGTCCGTAGGATGGAAAAGGAGGCCCTGGCTGTATGGGACAGGCAAACACCTCGGGACATGGCGGAGAGCCAGGAACAGGAGATCTCCAACATTAGCCCCAGCCCCAGTCACCATCGCAGCTCAGAGCATAGAACTGACAGTGAGAAAGGTGAAGCAACATGATCCTAGCTGGTTTTGCCAGGTTTAAAGTCAAAATTAGGTCAATATTAATCTGGGAAAACTCATGTTTATCTGTTTTACATGTTTTCAGAGTTTGTGAGCGAGGGCGACTGTTCCTCAGCGACACCTGAGTCCAGTATACACACAGAGGGACTTGTGTCCCAGGAACCTGGAAGCCCATCTTCAGAACATGTGTCGATCCCTGAAACACCTTTGGCCTCTGTGACGAGCAGCCACGCAAATTACACCCAGGACTTCACTTCAGCTTCCCGGTCACCGAGCAGAAAAGTACGCATAAGTGTGGTTTTTTTCTTACCTTTTTCGTATTTTAGTGTTTCGTCCCATCTGTTTGATGGTGGCTGAGAAAGCTTTTAGTGTAAATTGAGCTACTCTAAAACTGATCTCACGTGCCTGACAGATTGAAGTTTGCTATTGTGAACAGGCTTCATTCAACTTCATCCAAAGAATTTTGTGTGGATGCTGTTGGGGTTATTTGTAGTCTTTCATTAAAGTATTGAAAATACACAAAGCTTTATGTTGTGTGAGGGACATGCAACAGGGTAACCACACATTTGTTAGTTTATCGTGCATGTAAAATATTAATTCAGGCATGCTCCTATTACTCCATCTGACTGTGTTGTCAGTGATATTCCTTTCTCTTCCGCTCCTCCTCCCGCTGTTTAGTCTCTCCAGTCTCCACTCAAAGGCAGCCACAGCCCGTCTGCCTCTCCTTCCGATGGCAGCAGCAAAACCAAGATGCAGCTTCGCTCCTCGTCCCGGACCGCCAACCAGGCCCGCGCTCAGCCAGCTGACTCCCCCATGCCCATGCAGACTGGTGAGTTACCCAATAATTCAACACGCATACACTGAATGTGTCATATTTTTGGGGGTGTATTATAGTTCCTGGTAGTTCTCAAACAAGATAGAAGGGGTAAAGAAGCGAGAGTGGAAATAATGCAGCTGTATTGCTGGCGCTCTGTAGTCAGGCATAATGTGATGCTGCCAGGAATACTTAATGCAAGCACTTCCCTGATACATAACCTGCTTAGCTGTGTGATAGCGTGAGACAACACTTTGCATTGGACATAGTTACTGCACAAGCAAAGACGGTGCTGCTGGCCCTTCATTGTAGCTCAATGTGTTTTATTCATTTTCAGGCCACTGTTCAAACCTTGGACTATTCTTTGTAACACTGTTGGTTCATTGTGTACAAGCCAAAGCAACATGCACACAAAATGACACATTCTTTGTACAGAAAATGTACACTAATCTCAAAAGAATTGGGTTTGCGTTCGAGTCGGTACAAAGTTGGATTACCCTCTGCTAATCAGAGGTCTGGCACTGGTTTCACATTCTAACTGTGATTTATCTTTTAAAATTTCCCTTCAGAGCCCATTTCGGACCAGAGTGACATAGAGAGCCGTATCAAGGCGCTGAAGGACGAAGTCAGAAAACGAAAGTTTATGGCTTACCAGCTAAAGAAAGAGCAGAAGAAGAGGCACAAGGAGCGCCTGAAAGCACAGGAGGCCAGCCTACTGAAGCAGCTCGAGGTAAGTGTGTATGAGTGTGTATGAGTGTGTGTGTGTGTGTGTGTGTGTGTGTGTGTGTGTGTGTGTGGGCTTCGAGATAGTTATTTGATTGAATGTTCAAATGTAGTTTGAACATTCAAACAAACGTGGATGATTATGTGATTGTTAATGTGTGTGAATATGTTTTTATCTACATACTGTAAGCAGATTCCTTCATATCTTAACTTTTATTATCCCGTTTTCCTTTCAGGGCTATAATAACTTCATTGAGAAAACTAAGGCAGAACTGAAAAAGGAGCCGGACTCGACACCTGATACAAACTCCCAGATCAAAAATTCCACCTCAATCGCAGAGCAGACCAGCATTATACCACCTGATCACAGGTACCAAGAACAGCTGTAAACATGACAACACATCTTATACTAGAATACGAGTTTGAAAAGATTGGTGTTCAATTAAAAGCAAATCCTTCTTTCTCAGGTCTGAAACCAGCAAAATCTCTCAAAGGACGCAAAGTGACGCTTCATTGGATCACAGTGAGTGATATAATCTTCATAATGAATATGTAATTATTTATTTTAAATGGGTTTTGACACAGATGTCCCAATGATAATGTGACCCTTTCCTATTATTACAGATGCCCTACCTCAAGTTGATGATAGTAGATCCACCTCAGTGCCTGAAGAAATGTCTGATGAAGACCCACCAACAGTCACTCCCACCCCGGTATATGGCAGCCCAGAGTGTCCGCCCTCCAGACCGAGGAGCCGCCTGTCCACAGAGGAACTATTAAGACCTTCCTCTGAGGAAGCCCAGGCACAGATGATTGGATATGGGGATGAGAACATTGTGTCCTATCAAAGAGCGGACATTCAGGATGAGCTGGAGGTGAAAGTAAGCTCCACATCTGAGGATCAACAGTCTGAATGTCTTCTGAAACTAGAAAAGAAAGACGGGCTCGACTCGCAAGAGAAGCTGTCTGTTTCCTCTCACATGAGCGACGAACATCGACATTCTCCATCCGTTAGCATAGAACAGGATAAGAAAATAGGGACGAGGGAAACAGCTGAAGAAGCTGTAAAATCGAATGTTCTCTCCTCCAACAAGTCGCATTCAGCTGCATCCGGTGACCGGTCCTGCTCTCCCAACTCTGTTGCCTTCTCTTCAAAGAAGGAGGCGCCCATAAAGGATGTCGAGGGCTCCTCTCCTATAGTAGATGGTTATCATGATGACTTTGAGTCTTCAGTGGATTCTTCACCCAGAGAGGTGCGTCATAGTCCGACACCTGCCTCTCAAATCTCAGTGGCCCCTACAGAGATCAAGGTCTCGAGAAAAGACTCCCGTAGCAGAACCACACCGTATGACAGCCACGATGAGGAGGAAGAGGAGGAAATAGCTGAAGAGCTGAGTCACCATTCAGGGACTAGTGGAGCCAGCCACCAATCTACGAGACTGCTGGATCTTCATAACCACACAGAAGACTCCAAACATGACGGCAAGGATGTTGTTAATTCCAGCCACTCGCCACCCGCTTTGCCCGTTGCAGATGAAATGCCAAGTTTTAGCATCGCGGACCGAGTTCTTGTTGGCGGCGTACAGCCTGGCACCCTGAGATTCAAAGGTCCAACCAGCTTTGCTAACGGCTTCTGGGCTGGCGTGGAGTTGGATAAGTCTGAGGGGAGCAACAACGGCACTTACGATGGGGTGGTATACTTTGAATGTGATGAGAGCCATGGCATCTTTGCTCCTCCAGACAAGATTACACACCTGCCAGACAAGTTTGAGATCTACACAGACACCACGGAGGACGAGGACTCGTTCCTGGATGGTCTGTCGGATAACAGTGGGGATAAGCGTAAAACGGATGAGCACAAATCCCCTAAACAAGGACATCTGAAGAGTGGAAATGAAGAAACGTCTAACGAGGTCAATAAGTCCGGAGATAAAAAGATAACCAACAAGTCCGTTCACAATTCGCAGCATTACAAAGAATCCCAGCATCCCATTTCTAATGGCAACACTAAGGACATAATGTTGGATTTTGAAGATGCACCAACCACCCTCCTCATCTCTGACATGGACAAGATTGGCCTGGGAAAGCAGACTCGGACGGACATCACTTCCCTTGTTGAGAGAGAAGAGGTAGACTCAAATCACCAGTTGGGTCCTGCGGATCTTTCTCCAGATGTCAGGGACGTTAAGAGAGAACAGGAGGACGTACTGGACACATTCGCAGACAAGCTCCTCAACAACGTTGTGAAAGACACTTTGGCGCAGTTTACTGAGATTAAGAAGGCCAAAGAGCAGAAGATAGAAGCTGCCAACCAGATGAATGGAGACCTGTTTGGTGAAAATGTTGAAGAGGAAGACTGGTTCCCTTCAGTGCAACAAAAAGACGGCCTTCCCTTCTTCCTACCTACAGAAAAAGAAGAGCTGTCTTCTCCAGAGCTGTGTAACCGACCGGTGAGTCTACGTTTCTGATTCTTTAGTGATCCGTTACTAAATCTTCCACAAAAAAAACCCTCAGAATATGATTGTGCTGTTCACCACTGGACTGTGGAAACACCAGCAATGACATGATCATGATACTGACAAACAGTATTGATTTGACCTGGAGAGCCCCCTGTTTTCTGTTTGCGCTCAGCCAAAGTCCAACTTTATGTTGACTGACTTTATTGGATTTGGTGCGCTTTGCGGAAAACATTTTGTGTTTAAAACATCAGTAAGAAAGAATATTCTTTAAGACTAAAACAAACGTGTAAAATAATCATTTATTATGGGACTTGTTCTGTTATGGTGCGGTTAGACGTTCACGTGTATGGAGGGTTATTATCTGAAATTGGAAATGAGCATAAAATTCACTTTTTTCTGTATTTCTTTCCCAACAGGAGAGTCCAGTGTTGGGGGCGAGTGGTCAGGAGGAGCTCGCCAAGCGACTAGCAGAGCTGGAGCTGAGCCGTGAACTGCTGGAGGAGCTGGGTGACGATCAGGACTGGTTTGATGAGGACTTTGGCCTCAGCTCTCGTAGAGAACAGCAGAGACTCCAACAGAGGGAGGAAGGGAGGCTGGGGGGGCTGGTCTCATCCTCGGGCGGGGAACAGCAGGCTAAGACTCCACCTAGACCCGAGCTACCTCTCCCCCTGCCCCCTAAACTACCCGAGCAGCCTGCCATGGTTGTGCCCCACTCCGCCACAGAGGTGGAGAAGATGGTCCACGCTGCCACTCAGGAGATCTGGGAGAGCTGTGGCCTGGGGAAGGAGGGAGCTCTGACCGTGTCACAGCTGCCAATCCCCAAACCTTCACAAGAGTATCTGGGTAGAGAGGCCAGCAGCCAGGATCCGGAGGGCCTCTGCATCCACAGCTACAGAAAGGTGAAAAGGAGACTTGCAAAACATAAAAAAAAAAAAAAAAGAACTATAACAAAAACCATACAGAAAAAAATGAATGCAAGTGTATCGCACAACAATCTGTAAGCTAGAAGAGAAGTAAGACGAGCATCCTTGACTTCCTTTTCACTCCCCGACCAATAATGCTGGAGAAAATCAGCACACAACTGTCCTGCTGCTTCCGTAGCACTAAGCCAACAGCACTTACTCTGAGTGAGTTCACTCAGGTTAAATGCCAGACGAGTTTCCATTATTCAGCAGATTCCTCTCTTATTAGCATGTTGATATTTTCAAGACTACACAGCTATTTCACTTGCCCTTTGTCTTACTAGATATCCCTCTGCTACTGACAAACGTCGGACTCTTGCTTCAGCTGTTGTCTCACTTGGTTCGACACTTTTCTTTAAATGCAAAGAGCTGTTGAGCAGTAACTATTTCTGACGTATTGACATGCTATCTCGCTCACCTACCACAAGCTTGCCTAACCTGAGAAACTACCGCAGCTTTATTTAATATTCATTTGAATAAGTGTCTCATTACTTTCTGTCTCTCCCCAGGCTGTGTACGACCTGACGTGGGAGATGCTTCAGGATATCTATACTGACGACCCCAACGCCGATCAGCCTCAGTGGGTCAAACCACGCCGAGTTAAGTCCTCCTTCCACAGAGTGAAGACACCAGGAGACCTCGCCAAAATCCAGGTACAGAAAGAGACGCTACGTTTATGTGTTCAGAAAGTACCCAGCTCAGACAAACACACTGGCTACTTTCTCAGCCGTACTATGTTTTAACATTCTTATTGCCTTACTGTAAAGGCAGCTAGGTACGTTTTTTTTTTATCCTCCAAAGTGACTGGAAGTGTAAACAAACTTCACAATTTGGCTTTGTTAATTCACAGAGGCTATCTGTAAGTTTTATGGAGTGCAGTAAAAGAAATATAGCCCTTACCTTTTACAAATTCAAATGCAGTGTATTGCCTCTTGCACACCTGATGACGTCGCGTTTATACATTGTGTCCCAGGAATTCATCTCAGCAGAAGTGCTGAAACTGTATGGTCTGACGAAGGATCGCAGCCAGAAGACCGACTGGCAGAAGATGCTCAAATTTGGCAAGAAGAAGCGAGACAGAGTCGACCATATTCTGGTAGGTCTCAAAAGTTAATGTTTGGGGGGTGGGGGGGTTAAATGGCAGTAGTTTCATATCAGGGATTACATTACTCTGTCTGAACACCTAATATATATATATATAGTCGGAAGTTGATTTGATTGTATAATTTTTAGGAGTTAAATACAAACAAACGGCAATCGTCCTTCTTGTTTGTCCTGTGTGACATGATCTGGTTTTCTTTTCTTCTTTTGGATAATATTAGAATTCATTTGTTTATTTGCTCGATGGCAACAGCAGCTTCATGAAATGTTCATATTTTGAAGTTTTAAGGTTGACACATTAGAATTTGAACTACAGCCTTTACTTATGTTCACTGGAAGTAGAACTTTATCTGGCTAAAACAATTATTAGCAGTATAGTTCCCCTCGACTTGCCAACAGTAAGTACAACAGTGTTTATTTCAGAATAACAGGATGTTACATGAGTTGATTATAGATGACAGTCACCCAGCCCTGAAATTGTGAATGTGTGATTTTTTTTTTTTTTAAACTTGAAATCAAGAATTGTTTTCACATGACTCATTACAATACAAACCGCTGATACTAGTCACTGTGTTTGTCTCTCAGGTTCAGGAACTCCACGAGGAGGAAGCCCAGTGGGTCAACTATGACGAGGACGAGCTGTTTGTCAAGATGCAGCTGGCAGACAGCATCTTTGACGCTTTGCTGAAGGACACTGCAAACGTGCTGACGCTGATCTACGACAAGAGGGCCAAAAGAGAAAGCGCCCTCTCCTGACGGCTTTTCCTCTTTAGATCTTAAACTACAACCTCACGCTCGATCCCAGTCGTTCCCCCCCCCCGATGAACTCCAGCCAACGTCCCGCCGCTCAGTCTTCCACCAGCTGATGTGCCAACAGCGACCCTCAGATGCCTTCAGTCCCAGCATTACCTCTCAGCTAAACTACTCCTTCTTATTTCTGTGACATTAACCTGCTGAGTTTTGCTTCAGCTACCTGTCGTGGTTATATGATTTGTTTCTACACACAAAACGCCTCTCTTGAGCAACCCAGCCTTCGTAAACCTTAACGCCACCTAGTCTCACTTCTCACCTCCTGGACTGGTCCTTTTTTGTAAACGCCAGTTGGAGAATGAGTAGGTGTTTTTTTCGATGGGATAGACTGCGCAAGTTTGTTCGCACTTAAAGTCCATGAATGCTGCTAAATTGATCGTTCCGCAGGGGATCGTAATTTTAACATCCACCTGGAAGTTGTCATATGTTGTATTGAATCTTAAAGTAAATATATGTATGGATTCAAAAATTGTAATAGAGTAGCAGATAAAAGAATATACAGCGTAGTCCATGAGTGACAGTGACACATTATCGGGTTGGCTTTGTAATCCAGTTCATTGGAATTGAACAATGACTATGAGGTTAAAGTTTGAGCTGTGATTTGAGGGTTTTTACATTCACGTTGGTTGATCAGCCCTCTATTTAAGGGGTTTGTAAGCCTGCCTTAAATTAAAGAAAAGAAACTGTCTGAAGTGTTCACCCACAGACATCCATTCACGTATCCGGTCATCAGATGTGACTGACTCAGCCGGTCACTGTTTGGCCCTGAAACCCCTTTGGTTGCTTTGGCTGTATGTTTTGCATCATTGTCCTGCTGCATTAGCTTTAAACATTGGTGCTATGTATAGATTACAAGCTGAGAGTCAGCACTTTAACCTCATAATCGTTGTTTGATTTTAAATCTAGTGGGCTGGAGGAGAGCTAGAAAAATGCAAAGTGTCACAGATCAAATATAGTCGGACTGCGCTGTATCGGAGTGTCACTGAGATCAGATATTGTATGAAGCATTTTGCCTCCATAATTATATTATTTATTGCGTGAAAATGTTTGATTCGAGGAGTAAGGAACATTTTGAACTGTAAATGATCTTGTCGACATATAGAGAACAGATTTTAACATTTAATGAAATTGTAAAAAGCACAAAAAGAAACGTGAACACAGCAATATATTAAGTAGGAGGTTTGAAGAATGCAATTGAAACGAGAAAAAGAAGAAAACTGTTTTAATATTGCAACGTTGTAGTGTTAATGACTCGTTGAAAGTGTTCTGTATGACTTCTACTGCGGCCACAACTGTCCAGTACACCGTGTGCTCATGTTAACAGTTTGAAAACATCTCATACAACCAGCAAGAACATGCTTGTCCCGTGATTTGCGGTTTATTCCTATTTTTCTGTCCTCTTAACTGAAGCTTTTGCACCCCATTCAACATTGCTTTTGACTAAGCATGAAAGCTGGTATTTTATAGATTTCATTTGTTTTGTTTGTGTTTTGTGCAAACACACGTACACAAAACACAGAATGCGTGTATAGTATGCATGTGGGACACAAAAAGACGAATCACAGGACAGAACTGAAATGCTGGATTTAAGCCTTACGTTTCCTACAGTCAATGTCCTTTCTATGACCTGAGATAACACATGTGGTTGTCCTGTTTCTTCATCGGTTGCCCTTGTGAAAGTTGCCAGCTGAACATCTGCCCCAAAAAAAACATTGGGTTGTGTAGAAGCATGGTTTTATCTGCTGTGAAAGATTTGGCTTCACAGCCGTCGGCAAGTTCAAACCAGCCTTCAGAATGTAGCCCGGCGACGTCGTCAGACACCAGAGGAAGTCTTTCTCAACATTCGGTTTAAGTGCCTCTTGAGTTGTAGAGTTATAACAAAACTCTGTTGATGTCTCAACACCCTTTGGACCTATTTGCTTTGAATGTCTCTTTCAACTGCTGTAATACTACCTTTTTTGTAAATGATCCTTAAATGGCCGCTCTTCCCTCTAACCGGTTTGCCAATACTTCAGTTTCTGCCTTAACAATCTTTCTGTATTGAAGCGTAGTTGAGAAAGTTGTTCAAACCTTCTCAGTTTGTCTGCGCTCAGCCTGAGGAAATGTTTGTGCGAAAACGGAATCGCTGACTCACTCCAAATGTTATCTGTCCTTGTCGCCCCGGCATCTGTGCATATATACACAGTTGAGTCATTTTATTGATAACGTGTATCAGGAACTAGATTGTTGACACTCCAAGATACACACACACCTACAATATGTGAGTCATAGAGCTGGTGAGAGTGAGCACGTAGGACTTATTGTAGTCCTCACTGTCAGCGCTGCTTTAATCCAACAAACTCATTGTGACGGAGCATTTAGTCTTCACCGACTGTTTGAAGCTAAAGTGACCTTAAACTGAGTCTTTTTTTCCTGTTTAAAGAGTTGCTTCGATGTATGCTCAAACTGTAAATTCTCTAATGTAGAAAAAGACCAAAACATTGACACCAATTTATCCATGCTGTATGAATTGTATGTCTGGGCTGTAGGCATATGTAACTGTGATGGTGACATAATTAGTACTTCAGAAGCACTCTCTGCAAGCCTTTAGTGCAAAAACCCCTCTACGATTGTCCTCTTGAATTGATTGTATGTGGGAGGCAGTTGAGATCCCCTCTGTGACTATGCAGTACTTGGTCTTATACATTGCTTCATATGTGTATGGACCGAACGGCTTCCACTTCTGCCGAGTCTGTAGATCAATGAAACGGTCGAGAAGCCTGCAGCTCTTGTCGGTGGAGGACGGAGTTGCGTCTATCTGCCTCGTCTGGCGTCTGTTCTCTTCACAGGGAGCAACTTCTCCTTTTAATAGAGATCGATATGAATGACTGAATACAAAAAAACTAGGCACAAAAGATCTGATTATCAAAATATCCCAGTTAGACTATATTTCTCACTTCACCTTTTAAAAATGTTGATGAATATTTATAATAATGTGCTGTGAGTGTGCGCCAATGTGCACTTGAAGACTTGTACAATTCTTTTATGGGTGTAAATATTCTGTCTGTCCGATCTGACCCACTGTTACTGTAACCTGTAACGATTGTTGTAAGATAAACACTGTATACTTTGCAGATATGTGCAAAATATATATTTGTTAACTAAATGACCTTTGAAATTGTAAATAAAGCTTCCATTGTTTCTAAAGGAATTGTGACCTGGAATGTGGTGGTTTTGGTTAGTGTCGTGTCCGCTGTGTCATTTATGGGAATGTGGGAGTGACATGACATCAAAAGGAGTTTACATTCTATGCGATATACCAGTACTGATAACTGGGATATATAAAAATTATATATTTATCATGTTAATAATTCACACGATAATATTGTGTGAGTAATCCAGCGCCTCTTAAATCATTATATACTGTATATACGGCTATGGTTATAGACTCTCCACTGCACTACACTTGTATTTTAAGTGTAAATCTTTTGTCGAAATGAGACAAAACACACAATTAACAAAGTTAAAGATGAATTATTTTGGTCACGGTTGTGGTATTGCGAAACTTTGATAATGTGACATCCCAATTACATACACAATACATATGTTACAAAAAACAACTATAACATGGTTGTCGAGAAAATATTCACAGAATATGTCTTATTGACAGGTTTTTGGGAAACAAATGTTCTAAAACAGCCTTATATTTTGCCAGTAATTGAGACAAGATTCATTATTTTTCATCTACAAGCACCGATCTTTAATAATATACTGTGTGTGAATTTATCTGTAATTCACAAGGCCAACAATTAGTGATTTTACTAAACCAAAAGCTTTTATTTTGACTGACTGACACACTGACACTGACACACACCTTAAGATTTCAGCCTCATCTTATGACATTCCTCATCTGTTGTCAAGTAAATAAACCCCAAACAAAAACCTGTCCTTGAATTAAGTTATTTGTATGTATTTGTTTATCTAACTCATTGTGAATGTCAATAATACACATTTAATGCAAAACAATGCGTGTAATTGTAACTGCGTGTAATTGTGTAACTGTAAAGTGTAATTACTCTTAATAGTCATTAAAAGTTATTTCCTGTATGAATTTCCCGATATCAACGTTTCCTCTTCACGTCAGACGTCAACCAGCGACATGAGTGGAGCGAGTGTGTTACATAGTTGCTTGCGGTGTGTTGTTAAAAAGGACTCGGCGTTCAGGGGGCGGAACCATGAAGCTCGCTGACCGCCACGAAAAGTGAGGGAGAAAAGTTGTGTCAAGTTTTGTGACACGGAGGTGAAAACTTGGTGCGTTTGCAGCTCGAACGGGGGGAAGATGGCGCGGCGCGGCGGCTGTGCCACGTCTCGGTTTACCGGAGAAATACGCACATATGCCAGAAAGATTCCAACATCCGCAGTTTGGTTATGTTTCTGTCTGCTTTTCCCTTCCGCCGCGGAGGCTGGACTGTACACCGCTTCTGATCAAGTCGTCTTGTTGAGTCCGGAGAACGTGGAGTCGGTTTTGATCAACTCCACAGCAGCTGTGTTTGCGGAATTCTACGCTTCGTGGTGCGGACACTGCATCGCCTTTTCTCCGGTTTACACAAGTCTGGCGAGAGACATTAAAGGTTGGTACGGGTTCTGCTGCACGTCACGTCGCCGCAGCTGTTTACAATGACATTTGTATCGGCCAGTAGAACCATTCTGATCCTATTTCACTCTTCATTGTCTTTGTAAACACTTTCAGAGCTTGTTTTATCCACATGATAAACCAGCAACAAGTCTCACAGCGTGGTTACATCTCCCTGTATTATTTCTCATGTGCATGTGCGCAGTGAGAACACCAAGCTGTTGCTTATATGTGTTAATTAGAGCATGTGATCTAATTAACGTCTTTTTCCTTCTTTTTTTTTTTTACACTAGCTGTCCACATCCTCCCAACTGAGTTTGTCATTGTGTAGCTCATGAGCCGGACAAATATCACAGAGCCATGATAAGAAATATAATTCTGATGATATCATTTTTTTAATGGTGGCAGGAGGCCTGACACAGTCATGGTGTATTTCAGTCCTGTGTTTCACTCACACTCACACTCACACACACACACGCACGCACGCACGCACGCACGCACACACACACACACACACACACACACACAGTCAACAATGGCAACTGGTGTCTTGGCATGCTGTCAAATGCTTTTGCTTTGGAATTAGTGGGGACATCTATCTGATATTTGAGGAGAATACAGGCGAAATTAGGATTACATGCAGATGATTTCACTGGCACCATGTCAATCCTCAATCTGTCAAACAATATACACATTACATTTTGATAACGAGACATAAACTGTCTGCGTGGGCCCCACCAGTGTCGCTTTGTGTAATGAGTTTGTGTTGCCCTCTTTCATAAATACATAGTCATGTGAATAGTCTTTTAATATATAGGTTTTTTTTTTCTTGACAGTATGGACATTTTAGGTATTAATATACTGAAATGCATATTGGCAGGAGGACAACACAGGACCCCAGCCAGCGCCAGCGGACTGTAGGGGTGCAATAGACGGTAAACTAAATATTTACTGTGGCTCTATTTCATGTCTGTTCTTCAGAGTGGAAGCCAGCTGTGGACCTGGCAGCTATCGACTGTGCTGCAGAAGAGAACAGGAAGGTCTGCACTGCCTTCGGCATCAGAGCGTATCCCACCATCAAGGTATTATACGGAATATAAACGAATGTATTACATTATACGGAATGTAAACTGTTTACACAGGCCCACATGCTGGGGTCTCTTTTCTGTCATGACGACTGCTACAAGATAATCCAGTTTTCATATTAATACAATTAATTGGCAACAAATTGAATAATCAATTCATTGTTTAAATCATTTGTTCAGTTTTCAGACAGTTTTCTGCTTCTCAAATGTGAATGTTTGCTGGTTTTCATAGTCTTGAAATAGTGCGCTTGAAGGAAAACTTTAAAAAAAAAACTTATTCTATATACATTATTTTCCTTTACTGCATAACTTGAATAAAAGAATACATCAGAAACAACTCCACCTATTTTTCAGCCGGTCTCTATTTTGCAGTAGCACACCAGACGTCCTACAAAAACCTATTCAACTCCAGTACATGCTCTGAAAGTGACCATAAAATCAGGAATGTTCACACTTTTCCTCGAACATGCCTGGGCGCTGCCTTTATTCAACACTCTCATGCTATGTTTGATTTTGATTAGCATGTAGAGCATAATGTGCATACGCATGTGTGGAAACAAAAGATGTATTCGCAGGAACTTTACAAAGGTATTTGATAAACCAGGGTCAATTCAAGAGTTTTACTTTTCATTCTTAAGGAACCATACTCTATGCATTAGTGTGTTTTTATTACTTCTTAAACAGATTTAAATAGTTTTTTGATTATTATTATGAAGCCATTATAAGTAAACACGGAGATTTCTTCAGCAGTTGAACAGTTTTCTGCATTTGTTTTGTTGATTGTTTAAAGAAAAGAAAAAACGTTTTGGGGCATTCAGTATTTACTTCAACATCTGTTTTGTTAGTGTTATTATTCAGCTTACAAGGGACTTTTCTAGTTGTAAATGTAATTTTATTGGAATTAATGGGAATCATTTTTATCAGTGTGTAGAGCAGCTCATTTTAAAAGGGCTTATATGTCACTTTTGAAGCTCTGGATGTGAACGTGACAGATTGGGTTGGATATTATAGATGCAACAGTCTAGCCCCAGTAGAGATAACGTATGCATGAACACTGCAGAAACTTCAAACATCTGCATTTGTATTCGTAGCGTCCCTGATTAGTCAGCAGTAGTGTGTGTTTCAGAATCTCTCCCTATCTGTCATCCAGCAAGAGCCAATGAAACAAAGAGCTCCCTCTGTCTGAACACACAATGGAGCTTAAACATCTGCGACTCATTTTAACCAGGAAGGATTTAGGGGTCAAGGCGGCCAGAGGGAAAAGCAGCCCTCACCCCCCACCGAACATTACACAACATCGCTTGGCTTCTCTCATGGCCGTGTGAGGGCCGTCTCATCTGATCTCACTTCTCTCTTTCTCTTCACTGACGTCCTCCGTGACCTGAACCTTCTGTCTCTTTCACGTTGCAGTTCTTCCATGCTTATTCCAAGGCTGATTCTAAAGGACAGGTTTTTAAAGGTACTACTACGCACACACCAGCAACTCAAGCCAGTGGAAAATACAATTGTCTTTCATAGAGAAGCTGCCGTTCGTAGTAGTTTTACATGCTCAGGTGGTCATCAGTGAATGATGATCAACAACGGAGTGTAATGTTCTCTTGATGCCCTTTGACCTCCAGCTTCTACCCATGATGTTCGGGCCCTCCGTCACAAGATCATAGACAAACTGGAAAACCATGAGGAGCCGTGGCCCCCCGCCTGCCCCCCACTGGAGCCCACAAGGTAAACGCATGCACAGACTCGCACACGCATACATGAACACACTCGCATACCCAATTTTCAAATGTTAATCCATCTGTCAATCACTCACTTAGTAATCTGTCCTCGCTACTGATGACGTGCACTTATGGTTTATTATTATATGATGAAGAAAATGTGTGTAACTATATTTTACGATATGCTAGTAATGTTTTTGCAAATGTGTAGTCTATAAGAAAGCTGCAAATAATAATGATAATATTGTCACACGTCTACTGAACATGTGCTGAACTGCTGTTTTCCCACAGTTTTGTGAATTATATTTCCATGTTTACCGACGTACATTACTTCTTATATCCTTTTGTTGCAGTCTTGTGATCGCTGTCTTGCTGTAGGATCATGTTTCCATCATGTTGCATCATTTTATTTGATTTCATCATTAGCTGCTGCACTGTTTTTCATTAGTGACAGAATGAGGGATCAAATGTTTCCACTAAGAAGAAACGTCTTCGTTAGATCTTCTCTACTTGGCCTCCCTGCTCTGCCCACATACTGCCTTGTGTTGTATGTATGCATGTATTCACACACAGGTTATTACCATGGTAGTGCAGGAAAAGGAAGCAGGAAGTCAAGTTCATTTCTCTTTTTAGATTGAAAGGGAAAGTAGCATAGCTCGTCACAGAGTCATGAAGTTTTCTTCTTCCCCTTTTTCTTCTTTTACAAAGAAAATAAGTGGATTTGAACCCTTGTGCTTTCCTGCTTCACAGCTTTTCTCAACCAAAAGTGTTTACGTATGAAGTGTGTAATTGTGTTGTGGTAATAACATAATTGAAACCAGATATAAATGTAGTTTTCATGTTTATGATTGTAGGTGTGGATGCTGTTGTGCAGGGAAGGATGTCAAAGGCTACTCAAAAATGTGTATAACTCCTACCCAAATGAACTAAAGTCTCCTCAGTTTAATGTCAGAATATTCCCTTTTTTCTTTTAAGATGAAATATGTCCATAAAATCCTGGACTTTATCGGTAATGTTTGCCGTTTCTTCCCGGCTTAGCATAACTCATACCTGGGATTCCAATCTTACGCTTTGTCTGCTCATCTCTCTCTCACCAGCCAAGCGGAGATCGACAGCTTCTTTGAGACCATCAACGTTCAACACCTGGCTCTGATCTTTGAGGACACTAAATCCTACATCGGCCGAGAGGTAACGGCTCATGTTTCCATCCACCTGAGCTGTGTGTTTCTTTCTCCTCCTAGAATATTATTTCTTTGCGGGCAGCAGCAGAGACATGCATAAAGTTTCTCTCCAACTATGTATGTCTAACTTCAGCCAATAAGACACCATCTGTGGTCAAAATAAGCTGTTTGATTGGACATCACATGGCATACACCAAATGAATATTTTTGAAGTTTAACATGATTCAAATCTTTTTTTGAACTCTCTTGTGTGTTCTCTGTTCTTCAGGTAACCCTGGACCTGTTACAGTTTGAGAATGTCGCAGTGCGGAGAGTCCTGAGCACTGAGGAAGGTCTGGTAACCAAACTGGGAGTGACTGAGTTTCCATCCTGCTACCTTTACTCTCCTGAAGGCAACTTCACCAGACTCCAAGTGTGAGTATCTGTGCAGTCTTTAACTTCCACTCCACGACAGAGTGCTGTGCAATTTATAATGAGAGTATTATCTTCCTGACAATGTTTGTCAGCATGCACAAATAGATATAATGCATTGAGTAGATGATGATAATGATATATTGTTTTCTGCATTTCATTATATATGTATATCGTATCCCTAATGATGATAATAAGGATTTTTTTTGACACCACTTCATGAAGGCTTTTACAAACACACCCAGTGTCTGGTAGGTCTCTCATAGACGAATTGTTTCCAGCCCTTCAGTGTAAAGCGTATTACATTAAACCAGTAAACTTTAGGACACGTTCGCCTCTCTCCAACATAACCTAAACATCTGTAACCATGGATATGCTTGTTCAACTTTTTATTTACATGACATACTTTAAAACAGATGGTTGGTTCTTCTTGTATTAGGTTTTAAAAATGTAAACCTACCCTATTTATTGTATTCTACATATACGTTTTGCCAGCCGGATTTTGGTCTGAGTGCGCCATGAGGGTGGGAGAGGTTACGCACTTATCGGAAGCTTTGGTTCATGAGATCTGGCGACCTCGTCGTTTCAGCATAGCTCTGTCAAACTTCCACCTGAGCAAAAGGTCTAATTAGCCAGAATAAGTGAAAACCGCTGTGTGGGCCTGCAGGACAGGACTTGAGTTTCTACAGTGTTTCTCATTAAGGGTTACAGGAGAAGTCGGTGCCGGGGCAGACTCGCGGTCTGAAGGTTTTATTGTTCCTTTCCACAATAACTGGCTTGTGACAGCCCTAAAGTGCACAAACCCACTATGTACACATGCAAATAGAGGAGGCCAGATTGTGGTTGTGTCAAACTGTAATAGTTACAACAAGGGCCACCTCCTACAGGATGTAACGATGCACTCAGCATGACCTAAGAACGTATTTGCCTACACTTATCTGTGAAGTACAAGAGAGTTCTTTGTTCAAATTGTGAAAAAACCTTGTTACCATTCTGAATGTGCTTTCTATCCACATGATTTGTCAGTGTAAAAGGCTGCATTCATAAATGAAACCCAGAGCTTTAACTACTAGATTTTCAACAGTAACGTTAACCTGAAGAAAGGTCATCACTTGATGTAGGTTCAAGAAATAATATTTCCCCATCCTTTATAAGAAGAATTCAAACCAGATACACCAGTGAGCCAAAGAGATGTTGGAACAGTTTTCATTTGCGTGGGAAAGGTGTCGAGCATGAGCTGTTTTTATATACATCTTGTATGTTCTGTACGTGGTACATATTGATCATTTTATACATATCCTGATAGCATCTCAAACTTTTTACTGTAATTTCCATTTGGCTGGATCTGAAATACACCAACACCATGTTTATTTCCCTTTGCATTGTTCCCAACGCCACGACTTTGCTTTCTGCCGTAAACCTTCACCGTGTGCTCATTATCTGAACCCTATTCATGAGAATACTTTTAAACATCTGGCCTCTTAATGGGATCAGAGCATCAAAATCGTTCCCATTATTCACCATCATAAAGCAGCGCTGATCATTCCTCACCCTGCAAATTCATCTGCTGTTTCTCCCTCTTTGTTTGGCTGTTTCAATAACTTGGCATGCAAAGAGGACTCTTTTTAGTTGACAAATGCAAAAAGGAAATGATTTATTGCTGATTTATTTATTCACCCCCCCTCATCTCTCCCCTTCCAACCCCCCTCATCTCCATCACTGTACAGAGGGGAGGTTTTTTAATTTCTTGCATGAAAACAATGCCATTGCTTTTCTGGCTTCACCTGCCAAACAAGCCCCAGCCGCACCCGGCGACAGATGGCCTCCCATCATCACTGAATGTCTGATTGATCCTGGGAGAGCGGAGTGTGCCTGCGCGTGTGTGTGTGTGTGCGTGTGGGACTTGTGTGTGTGCAGGGGCGTCTCACATCCGTCATGCATGTAATGTGTGCTGGTCCCAGGTGAATGCATTCCCCTCCCAGCCCACCCTGATGCCTTCCTGCCCGCCGGCCCTGGGGATCGCTGGATGAATGGCTCTCCCTCCACATCTGTACACTCCCACCAGACACGCAGGTGTAATTGAGTCCCTGGCTGGTGTGAGTGAGCGTGGGCACAGAGTATCCATCCTCCTTATTACCATCCTGTTCCAGTTTTTACGATGCTCTCTCTCTCTCTCCCTCTCACTCTCTGACCCTGACAAGGGGAGAAAGCAAATGAGAGGAGGATGTGAGGGAGAGGGAGCACATTAATGGCTGCGGTTCCAGTTGCAGGGTTATCACATGGCTAAATGATCAGCGAGCTCTCTCTCTCAGCTCCACGCTACTCTGGCACCATCTGTTCAGTATTTAAATGCATTCCCGTAAGTGTGTTAAATATATGGCCACAAAAGAAATGCAGGCAATAAAACATTTTTTATAGCAGTGGACTGCTGAAACAAAAGGTTGAAATTACAAAGAACTGTTCATTTTTACATGGCTGTACAAACTAAGGTACATGTAAACTATATGGCCAGAAGTGTGTGGACGGCAAAACGGCACAGCTATATGTGATTGTCTAATATTTCATTCCAAAATGATGGGCATTAACAATCTGCTGTAACAGCTTCCACTCTTCCATGAATGCTTTATACAATATTTTGAAACCTGGCTGCAGAGATTTGCTCCCATAAGAGCATTAGTGTGGTCGGACCACTGATTTCGGGTGATGCGGTCTGACTTGCAGTCTGCGTTTTAGTTCACGCTTCAAAGGTGTTCGATGGTTTAAATTCTTTCACAGCAAACCCGGAGAAACGTGTCTTGATGGCGCTCTCTTTCTGCATGGGATCATGTTGAAAGCAAGAGAGGGGTGTCCACATACTTTTGTGCTGTGAAGTTTATGTTGCTTGACCTAAGGGTCGGTCTCACCTGTCCTTCTCTCCCTCAGCAACATCGAGGCTCGTATTTTCTACTCTTACGCCCTCCAGAGGCTGCCGGGAGTGACGCGGTCGGGGAAGCCTCGACCGGTCACCGCAGAAGTCCTCGCCAACAGAACACAAGAGCCCTGGAAACCCTTCAACAGGTATGAACGATTGCATGCTGCGCTGGCTTTCTGTGTGCTCAAACGTACGACTTGTTGACACGAGGTGTGTGATTTCGTGTCCAGGTCCAGGGTGTACATGGCCGACCTGGAGTCCACGCTGCACTACTCCCTGCGCGTGGAGCTGGCTGCTCAAACTGTCTTCAAAGGAGAGGACCTGACTTCTCTCAAGAAGTACATCTCTGTCCTGGCAAAGGTAAACTTAATAGCGAGAGCGCTGCCTACACACATGTAGCACACACAAGACACACGAAATGTGAAAACCAAATGATATACAGCTCATTATTTTATAATATTTCGATTTTCAGTGTTTGTTTTAAATATTAGAAAGATGGCAAACTGGTGAAAATTGGTTAACCACATCATTAACACAAAATCCAGGTAAAACATCTGATTTAAAATAAATAACACCTGCCGTACAAACGTGCTGTATTTGATTATTTCATTGTTTTTTCTTTGAGGAAAAACTCTGTCCCCTGGTGATGAGGACTGCTAAGAAAATGTATGAGCAACAGAGTATTGTTCACTGTAAACTATGACGACACCTTTTGTATTCATAGGGACATAACATCTGTTTTAAACTGATTTGTTTCTATTAAAACAAATCAGGGAATTGTCTGGAAATTATTCAGAAAAACAAAAAAAGACGAGCCCGTTTTACAAATGTGTAGTTACAGCAGGTCACCACCAGATGGAGAGTGAGACAGGAGAATGTTTGATCACGTTGTAGATTTGAGTTGTTGTTTTGCAGCATTTAGCTCAAGTCCCCCTTTTAAGGACATGTTTTTTTTATTTCTTTCGATCCATTAGATTATTTATCAAATGTACCCAATTAATTGTTTTGTTTGATGTACTGCTTTTCACCACACACACACACACACACACACACACACACACACTTAAACACATTATTGGCAGCAGGAGAGGATGCCATTGAGCACAAACACTCTCTCGGGTATTGTTGACCCTCTTCATGTTTGCTCCCAGGGGGATTGAAGCGTGGCTGCCACCCACTCGCTGCCCAGAGGCTTTACACAGACACAGCCACCGCTCCTCCTCTTCCTTTTCCTCCTCTTCCTCCTCATGCAGTTTTCCTATGTGTGGGTTTCACACGGGCATCTCTTTAGATAATTGTGAACGTGCCAGTCCTCTGAGGTTCACCAAAATGACCATCTTCAATCCATCGTTTCCCGTTAGCGATCGCCTTCTGCCTCGTTCCCTCTTTTCCTCGCTGAAGTGTGCCAGCCAGGCAAACATGTTGTGATGATGAGGCCTGACCTGCTAGCCCTGTCCCTTTTGGCTACGCACCAGGCTGTCTCACAGCCCGAGTCTGCCACCAATCTCTGTGATTATATCTCCCTCTCTAGGGAGGCGTTGTAGCAGCGTGTGTGTATCTGTGTGTGTGTGTGTGGGTGGGGGGGGCAGAGCATTAGCTCCAGTTTGTTTTGTCAATAGCGGGCAGGTCCCAGTGGTATTTTTACCCTGTCCCCCTACCATGATGGACCAGCCGCTCAGCAGGGCTTTGTGTTGCTGAGGAGGCCGTCATTGACAGTCCGTATTGTCGTTTGACTGAGTGATCTCGCTGCAAAGAGGCCAAATCCTTTCAGTCAGTCAGCTTGTTAGGAACAGTTCATGTAAGACAAGCACGTTCTGTAGATGTGAAACCGGAATTGAAGGGGATTTCGTTTATTAATTTAAAAGTATTTTCACCTTTAAAAGAATCCTGAACGTCTTTTCCTCTATTGTTGTTTTTTCGTCTATATTCAAATAACTGTTGATTCACAGAGAAATGATCTCTCTGCTAGATTACTGATGCAAAATGTAACAATCTGACACCTGAGCTCTGCGTGAGTCATGTGATCAGATTAGAGTGAAAGTGACTCACAATGTCCTGACCAAAGTGTGAGTGTCATCACTTCATGCTGGTGACACATTTCCTCAATCATGACGCACTTTTTAATTTTGACCAGATAATTGCTGGAGAGTGTATCTGTGCACATTAGGGGATGTATTGGCACGGGTGATATTGTGTGGTCTTGCCGTTATGCAGCTGTAGGGGCCGCAACTCATTCATATTTTCATTGTTAAATAGCCAGTTATTTTTCTCGATTAATTGATCAATTATTCTCTCTAAAGAATCAGAAAATTCTGGAAAATGTCAATTGAACATCTTCAGATTGCTTTTTTGGCTGACTAAACACAAATAGTTGAGAAGCTGGAAACATCAGATTTTAAGCATTTTTGCTTGAACATTTCTTAAATAATGTAAATGGTTGCACATAAATATTCAGTCAATCGCCTAATCTTTATGTACATCGTGAGGACACGCAGAGTCTGTGTGTAAATAGAAATGTATTAATCTCCTTCATTGTTTTTACTTGACCTAAAAAAATATTTGACACTGTTTCTGTCCAAGAATTGTAATTCCTCAAATTGTTTTGTTTCTTTGCAATCCACAATCATCCCATCATTGCGTCTCCACCCAAACATGTAAACATGGGGGTTGTTTTGTTTTTTTGACCCGGTCATAATATTACTAGATTTACTGTCTTGTCAGGCCGAAGCCGGATTTATGAAGCCTCTACATGTATATTAGGATTAAAAAAGTGGATCTTGGGAAGCATGAGAGCATTACAGTGAGGTTTTTAAGGATTACACCTCTATCCTGCTTTTCTTGAAAGAAGCCCTTCAGCCCAGAGGGGACAGAGGGGCAGGGGAATGAAACAAAGAATTAAGAGGGGGGCTTTGGACTAAAGGGACACAGGCTTCGTTCTTTGCACGCATAAGCTCAGGACATAATGTTCAAATAATACTGTACCTATATTACTAAAGATGCTCTGTGCTTTTCTTAAAACCAGCTGTCCATGTTATTATGGATCCTATTACTGTTTTTAATAAGCAATTATCAAAGAAGTGGACTCATTTAACTGTTTTCTTTTGTACTTTCCCCATAGTAACAGTATAAAACAAGTGCATGTGTCTAGAGACGAGGCTGCTGTTTGCACGGCTGTGGCACGTGTCTGCAGCTCCCCCGGGTGAATAGAAGTGAGATTACTATCAAGGAGCTTCGCCCCTGTCTTTTGCCCCGCGCCTGGCTTGGTCTGCCCTGTCGCAGCCAACAGATGCCTCCCTCTTGGGACCCTCACCACAAGGAGCTTGCGGTTTCTCAAGTGCTGCTGATACTAATCGGATCAGGATGACATATTGCCGGGGTGAAGGGGATTGTCATGGTCCAACTGGTATGGGAGCAGGAGGGATGCAGGGTGAGAGGAGGTGTGTGTGTGTGTGTGTTCAA